>NW_023425352.1:67205105-67873319 GCF_014108415.1 Molossus molossus
GTGGCAGTGATGATGAGGTTGTATAATAAAATTTTGCATTTAGAATATGAACCTGTCTGCAGCTGAAGAGAGATTGGAAGGGATTGAATAGAAGCAGAATGGTCATGTTAAAACAGTGGAGTTGCACCCACAGGGATACAGGGCAACAGTGAAGTTGCACCCATAGGGATACAGGGAAATGGACAATTTGGAGCACTACTTAGAAGGTAGAATCACCATTGTTGATTGATTTAATACAGTGGGGTGGGGTGGGACAGGTAGAGTTTTAGCATGAGCCTGGCTTGTACACCTGTGTAAGTGTTGGTGTCTTGTACTGAGATAGAGGAGAATAGAGTTGACTTGGCAATGAGGATCATGAGTCTAATTTTAACATGCAGAGTTTGAGATACCAGAGAAAGATCCAAGTAACAATGACAAAGATGTCATCGAAACACACACACACACACACACACCACAGACAAACCACACTAATTAATATGAATGCAAAACCTCAATAATTATAAAATAAAAGTGATCTTTCTTACAGGATTGCAAGTAAGTTTTAAAATTGATAGGCAATCTTTTTCAGTTAACCCATTCCATAGTAGTACCTCCCTATAGTTTTAGAATGAATTTCCCTATTAAATTATGATATTGAACATTATTTCATGTGCTTATTTTACATCTATATACTATTTTTGGTGAAGTGTCTGCTAAAACTTTTGCCCATTTTTAAAATTTGATTGTTTGTTTTCTTAGTAATAAGTTTATATATTACAAGTCCCTGTATTATAAATACAAGTCCTTTTCAGCTATGATTTTGCAAATATTTTTTCTTCCAGTCTGGAACTTGCCTTTTCATTCTCTTAACGATTTCTGTGATGAGCAGATGCTTTTCATTTTGGTTAAGTCCAATATTTACTAATTTTATTCTTTTATGGATTGTACTTGTGGTATAATAGCTAAAAATTATTTTTGCCTAACTCACAGTCACCAAGAATTATTTTTTTCTTTTTTTTTTTCATCCTCACCCGAGGACATTTTTTTCATTTTTTGTACAGATAGAGTGGGAGGGAGAGAGAGGAAGAGAGAGAGAAACATCGATGTGAAAGGGACACATCGAGTGGCTGCCACCACACGACCAACCAGGGCCGGGGACAAACTGCAACCGAAGTACGTGACCTTAGCAGGAACCGAACCCGGGTCTCTCCGGACCGCAGGCCGACGCTCTAACCGCTGAGCCAAACCACCCAGGGCCAAGAATTATTTTTTTCAAGAAGAGACTATGTAACTCTAGTTATTACAGACCTGGCATGATGTACATGTCATTGGGGAAAGGAAGACTGTCACACAGACTATTGGCATCAATAGGGATAGAAATGAATTGCATCCTATCTTACACTATATGAAAAAAATCACTTCTAATTTAAAAATTTTTAATAGTCAAATTATAACATTTTATAAAATAAAAAATGTTAAGACTACAGAGAAAGAGAGTGATGGATCTGAGTACATTAAAATTGGGAAATTACATTTCTCAAAAAACAAAAACAAAATACCATATAGAAAGTAATATCAGGCCTGAACAGGAAGAAACTTTTTACAGTACAGATTGCCAACAAAACATCCATAGCCAGAATATAACTGAAAGTGCTTACTATAGACTATGTCCCCTCAACATTCGTTTGTTGAAAGCTAATCCACAGTGTGATGGTATTTGGAGGTGGGGTCTTGGCAGGTAATTAAGCCATGGTGGGGGGGGCTCCTGAGTAGGATTAGTGTTCTTATAAAAGATACCCCAGAGAGCTCTCTTACCTTCCTTCATGTAAACGCACAGCTAAAAGATGCCATCTGTAAACCAGGAAGTGGCTCTCAGCAGACACCGAACCTGCTAGTGCCATGATCTTCGACTCCAGCTTCCAGAACTGTGAGAAATAAACGTCTGTTGTTCATAAGCCCCCTGGTTTATGGCATTTTTGTTACAGCAGCACAATCAGACTAATACAACCCTAAAAATTAATTTTAAAAAGTACAGTTGAAAAAATGGGCATAAAGTTGAATACATATATATTCAAAAACAAAATAAAAATGACTACTCCACACAGAATTTCTCAATTGTATTAGTAATGGGTGAAATCAAAATGAAGAACAAACTGTGGTAGCACTTAGCACGCACCAGGTTGGGCTCTCAAATGCTCAGAGTAAGTCTGAGATGGGTGGGCTGCCTGACTGGGCATTGAATTTCACATTCACAGAAGTGTTCAAGCATATTGTAGGCAGACACTTACTGGAGATATTATAGAAGATGTTAACTTCCCACGTGGTGAAATTAAACAATCCTTACAGTTCCTTCTGTCCTAGGACCTCAAATTCCTGCTGCTCATCTTAGGCCACAGGAACAGTTCTGGACTGGCGTAGTATAGGTAAGCAATTAGGTTTTATTTTAAATCACTATAAAAACTTATTACAGTGGTTCTCAACCTTCCTAATGCCGCGACCCTTTAATAGAGTTCCTCATGTTGTGGTGACCCCCAACCATAAAATTATTTTTGTTGCTACTTCATAACTGTAATTTTGTTACTGGTATGTTTTAGGTGACCCCTGTGAAAGGGTCGTTCAACCCCCAAAGGGGTCACGACCCACAGTTTCAGAACCACTGCTTATTATTTTTCCTTATCCGTTTTCAAAATAACTCGGTGCCCTAGCAACCAGTTGTGTTTATTTTGTATGATTCATTTCACTTCTTTTCTGATGCCCAGATGACCCTGTATGGCTGCCCTGACGTTGAGCTGGGGTTCTCTAATACAATCCCAGGGGCCAGATAGCCTTCTTTCATCATGACCCCACAAGCTGTTCCATGCTAATCTTGAAGATTCCCTGGCCCAGACATGAAATTAACCATTTCTCTAAGGAGCTCTGAGTCCTTTTAGTGAGAAATGGTGTCCCGCCCTGGCCAGTTTGGCTCAGTGGTTAGAGCGTCGGCCTGAGGTCCAGAGAAATGGTGTCCTTCACATTAAGGAATCTGGATTCAGACAGCTCATACCTGGATGGTGCAGCAAACACCTTGGAACTGAGTCACCAGACTTACAGTGACAGCATGTACTGTTTTCAACTCACAAGCCCATAAGTAAAACATCAGGGCTTCTCAAACGAGATTAAACAGGATATGACAAAGTGCAAAATAATCCAAACACAGAGTGCTTTGCCTGGTTACAAAAATCAGGATTTAAACAGGAAGTAAATGTGTTGATTCAACATTTATTAAGCACCTACTAAGTGCAAATCCCAGTGCTGAGCACCAAGTGGTTGGTGGTGGAATTAGCCCCTTCTCAAAGACAGAAAGCCTCAGACATTTCTAAAGCCTTCAAGAAGGACTTGGCTTAGCCAGGAAACCTTGTGGCCTATGACAGAGTAAATTCACCCTCAGCCCTTTGGCCACCACCACTTGGGATCTACCACTGAGAAAAACTGGGGAATCAGTCTCCTACCTCATGCTCCTCCCCCTCCCTACTCCCTCTGGAGCAGCTCTTGTCTTTGCCACCAGCCCAAAGACGAAAAGTGCTTGTGCACAAACCAGGGTGGGGAAAGGGGTACAGCCCTCCTTCTCCCCTTCCTCCCACCTCAGGCTTCCCTCTTCCCATGTAGCATCTTCAGTTCCAGACTTGCTCCCCACAGGAAGCTGGCATCTGCTGTCAACCCCACCAGCTTCCTGTCCTGCAGGGTAAGAAGATGGATGAGAGCCACTGCGGCCGCCTCGTGGAACAGACACTGAGCAGGTCACTTCACCTTCTGAACTCCTCTTCCCAGCTGTTACCTGAGAGTAACCACCACCACCACCTGTCCTGCCTCGCAAAGTTATTGTGGGAAGCACAGTGAAGTCATGCTTGAGCAAAAGCTTTGAAATGTACAAAGTACTATGCAAAGGTTATCTGATACATTATCATTAGTCTCGTGGAACAAAAAGGTTTAAACTCTAAACCAAACCTTTGCAAAGAAAGTGTTCTTTTGCACTCACTGTACAAATCAAACCTCCCTTCTCCCCAATATCTTTGGTTAAAATGTGGGCCCTGTAGTTAGACTGCCAAAATTCAAATCCACCACTTACTATCTACGTAACCTTGGAATATTACTGGATCCCTCTTTGCCTCAGTTTCCCCATCTGTAGCACGAGGGTGAGAATAGTACCTGCCCCATGAGATACTCAGCACAGTGCCCAGCAGCGTGAGCAGCCAGCTGCCTCCACCATCGGCCCGTGTTCTGGTGCTGGGTTTCCGTCATGCTGAGCATTGTTCTTGGTGAAGATGTTGTCACTTTTAGGGGCACTTTCTTGGATACTGATTGCAGTTCTCACATACTTGAGACATTTTAACACACACACACACACTTCCATTCGGGAGATGTTTGAATTTAAAATTTAGCAATGATATTTTCCCCTGGGGCTGTTGTAAGAATAAATGAGATAGCATACGTGAAATTTCTTATCACAGAGTACCTACTAAACTATTAGTTCCCTTTCTCTGTTTGTTCCCTTTCTCCCATCTGTGTGTTACCCCAAATCCTTGTTGTGGGAGCCATACACGTGAAAGTAAACACAACCGGCGCATCTCACGGTGCTCTGCCTGCGTGGGAGACACGGACGACAGACCAGGAGGACGGAAGGACAGGAGACGGCCCAGGTGGTGCTGAGTGCCGCGAAGAAAGTCTGTGCGGCGCAAAGGGACAGAGAAGAGCCAGCGGCCCTTCCAGCCTGGGCTTAGGACAGGACTTTCTGAGGAAAGATGGTGATGCTCAGACCCCTTGGAGTGAATTATTTCTCTCATGTTTGTCCAATCAGGACTCGTAGAGATGATCTCTTGAGATTATCTAATCTTGGGATTCAAAATCTTAGTTTGAGTCTGAGAATTGTTCTCCCTTTTGTAAAAATTAAAACACTAATAACAAATATAACAAGTCTATTTGAGTCTTGTCCTTCATGGACTCAAAAGTATCTTTTTACTTAGTCAAGAAGTTCCAAAGGGAAAAACGTTCATTAGCCTTATCCTCCTGAGTACCATAGAGCTCTTAGACTGGGCCCCAGCTGGTGAACCTATCGCGTTAGGAGAGCACCAACCAAGGTAAGGGAGTGTGGGGTGCCCGCCCACTCAGGGCACAGCCTTGAGAGGGAGAGACAACCGGAAAGCACAGGAAGGGAGGTGGGAACGAGACCCTCGTCCAAAACTGTCTGAGCTCTGATCGGAGGCTGTGACCGGCCTTCATCATTACCCTCTCGGCAGGACACTTACACATATACAAGACCTTCTTGAGACTCGTCTTTATCCTCTTATTCTTTCTGGATAGAACAAATGGCAGCTAAACAAGCAATGGGCTGGGGGGAGCTGTGACCATCCACCAAGACCATGAGGTCAGCTATTCTACAGCAGGGTGGGAGATGGGGTTCTGGACAACTGATTTGTGTTTCTTTCTTTCTCTCAATCGCCAATGAATGTTTATTTTTAACACTCAGTGGTAGAGAGTGTTTAATTGTGTTTAACTATGCATGAGAAACTGACAAGGGCTATACATGTTTGAAACCGACCAAAAGAAGATGTGGTCCTAGAAAACCAGAGGAAAATGACTAATCAGACAGACCTGTCCCCAGTCACATCCTTGGCAGCCAGGACACCAGGGGCGTGTTGTCCGGCTAGCGTTGTGCTGCTGGCATTAGGAGTGCAATGGCTACCAGGCTTCCTGTGGACAAGCCACAAGTTCCACCGCATGAGTCAGGGGATCACGCGGCCAGCGGCTGGGGAAGTCAGAACCGCTCTCTGGAGCGTAGGCTCATGCTGCCTATCGCCTTGCCAACCACAAACACCTTCTCAGCAAAGTTGCAGGCTCTTCAGTAACACACACATCTAGGATCTATTTACAGCTTCTCTGGGCTTGTCATCATGCTGGAGGCCAAGGAACAAAGAAGATCCACTTCCTGTTCTCAGACACTTCAGAATCTGCTGGGACAGATGGAGACAGAGCAAATGCTGAGGGGACAGTGGCATGTCCAGAGTGTGGGCACGAGCGAAGCTGTCGGAGCTCAGAAGAGGCCCAGTGCATCTGCCTGAGGCTCCATGGAAGAAGCAACCTGTGTGCAGGATCTTGGAGTCGAAAATCAGGAGACAAAGACAGAGGATAAGACGAGCCCAGGGGAGGAAATATGCCAATATGGGTATGAGAAAAGGGTAATATTCAAAAAACAGCACCCTGAGAAAAAAGACACATACCAAGAAGAGCTCCTGGTGGCTAACAGGGCAAACATTTCAAACAGGACCTAACAACTTTCTACACAGGGGCCACTTACAAAAACGGTGCTTCAGGTGGAGGCCACCACTGAACGGCCCCCTGCACTGAACTGTCTCCTGCACTGAACTGCCCCCCTGCACAGAACTGCCCTCCTGCACAGAACTGCCCCCCTGCACTAAACTGCCCCCCTGCACAGAACTGCCCCCCTGCACAGAACTGCCCCCCTGCACAGAACTGCCCCCCTGCACTAAACTGCCCCCCTGCACAGAACTGCCCCCCTGCACAGAACTGCCCCCCTGCACTAAACTGCCCCCCTGCACAGACCTGCCCCCTGCACTGAACTGTCTCCTGCACTGAACTGCCCCCCTGCACAGACCTGCCCCCTGCACTGAACTGTCTCCTGCACTGAACTGCCCCCCTGCACTAAACTGCCCCCTGCACAGACCTGCCCCCTGCACTGAACTGTCTCCTGCACTGAACTGCCCCCCTGCACAGAACTGCCCCCCTGCACTAAACTGCCCCCCTGCACAGAACTGCCCCCCTGCACAGAACTGACCCCCTGCACTAAACTGCCCCCCTGCACAGAACTGCCCCCTGCACTGAACTGCCCCCTGCACTGAACTGCCCCCTGCACTGAACTGCCCCCCTGCACTGAACTGCCCCCCTGCACTGAACTGTCTCCTGCACTGAACTGCCCCCTGCACTGAACTGTCTCCTGCACTGAACTGCCCCCTGCACTGAACTGTCTCCTGCACTGAACTGCCCCCTGCACTGAACTGCCCCCTGCACTGAACTGTCTCCTGCACTGAACTGCCCCCTGCACTGAACTGCCCCCTGCACTGAACTGCCCCCTGCACTGAACTGTCTCCTGCACTGAACTGCCTCCTGCACTGAACTGCCTCCTGCACTGAACTGTCTCCTGCACTGAACTGTCTCCTGCACTGAACTGCCCCCTGCACTGAACTGCCCCCTGCACTGAACTGCCCCCTGCACTGAACTGCCCCCTGCACTGAACTGTCTCCTGCACTGAACTGTCTCCTGCACTGAACTGCCCCCTGCACTGAACTGTCTCCTGCACTGAACTGCCTCCTGCACTGAACTGCCCCCTGCACTGAACTGCTCCTGCACTGAACTGTCTCCTGCACTGACTGTCTCCTGCACTGAACTGTCTCCTGCACTGAACTGCCTCCTGCACTGAACTGTCTCCTGCACTGAACTGTCTCCTGCACTGAACTGCCTCCTGCACTGAACTGTCTCCTGCACTGAACTGCCTCCTGCACTGAACTGCCTCCTGCACTGAACTGCCCCCTGCACTGAACTGTCTCCTGCACTGAACTGCCTCCTGCACTGAACTGCCTCCTGCACTGAACTGCCTCCTGCACTGAACTGCCCCCTGCACTGAACTGTCTCCTGCACTGAACTGCCTCCTGCACTGAACTGCCTCCTGCACTGAACTGCCCCCTGCACTGAACTGCCCCCTGCACTGAACTGTCTCCTGCACTGAACTGTCTCCTGCACTGAACTGCCTCCTGCACTGAACTGCCTCCTGCACTGAACTGTCTCCTGCACTGAACTGTCTCCTGCACTGAACTGTCTCCTGTACTGAACTGTCTCCTGCACTGAACTGTCTCCTGCACTGAACTGTCTCTTGCACTGAACTGTCTCCTGCACTGAACTGTCTCCTGCACTGAACTGCCTCCTGCACTGAACTGCCCCCTGCACTGAACTGTCTCCTGCACTGAACTGCCTCCTGCACTGAACTGCCTCCTGCACTGAACTGCCTCCTGCACTGAACTGCCCCCTGCACTGAACTGTCTCCTGCACTGAACTGCCTCCTGCACTGAACTGCCTCCTGCACTGAACTGCCCCCTGCACTGAACTGTCTCCTGCACTGAACTGTCTCCTGCACTGAACTGTCTCCTGTACTGAACTGCCCCCTGCACTGAACTGTCTCCTGCACTGAACTGCCCCCTGCACTGAACTGTCTCCTGCACTGAACTGCCTCCTGCACTGAACTGTCTCCTGCACTGAACTGTCTCCTGCACTGAACTGTCTCCTGCACTGAACTGCCCCCTGCACTGAACTGTCTCCTGCACTGAACTGTCTCCTGCACAGAACTGCCCCCTGCACTGAACTGCCTCCTGCACTGAACTGCCTCCTGCACTGAACTGCCCCTGCCAATGACTGCCTCCTGCACATGAACTGCCCCCTGCACTGAACTGTCTCCTGCACTGAACTGTCTCCTGCACTGAACTGCCCCCTGCACTGAACTGCCCCCCTGCACTGAACTGCCCCCTGCACTGAACTGTCTCCTGCACTGAACTGCCCCCTGCACTGAACTGCCCCCTGCACTGAACTGCCTCCTGCACTGAACTGCCCCCTGCACTGAACTGCCCCCCTGCACTGAACTGCCCCCTGCACTGAACTGTCTCCTGCACTGAACTGTCTCCTGCACTGAACTGCCCCCTGCACTGAACTGCCCCCTGCACTGAACTGCCCCCTGCACTGAACTGCCCCCTGCACTGAACTGCCTCCTGCACTGAACTGTCTCCTGCACTGAACTGCCCCCTGCACTGAACTGCCCCCTGCACTGAACTGCCCCCTGCACTGAACTGTCTCCTGCACTGTACTGTCTCCTGCACTGAACTGTCTCCTGCACTGAACTGTCTCCTGCACTGAACTGTCCCCTGCACTGAACTGTCTCCTGCACTGAACTGTCTCCTGCACTGAACTGTCTCCTGCACTGAACTGTCTCCTGCACTGAACTGCCCCCTGCACTGAACTGTCTCCTGCACTGAACTGCCCCCCTGCACTGAACTGCCCCCTGCACTCACCTGCCCCCTGCACTATGTTCCTGCTGCCTGAGCCGCCCTTACAAAGGAGCTCCTGAAACTGTAATACAACCATTAAGATGGAGGCTTTCCCTGTCCAACTGTAACTGTGCAGCTAGATCCCTATGAGCATCTTCACTGACAAATCAGAGCAGCTCTGTTCTGGTTCATCTAACTGCAAGAATTTGGACTCTTCATTTGCATAAAGATGGATCAGAGACCTGGGACAGGGGCTCCCGCCTCTATGACAGCTTCGCTCTCGCTTGAGAAGTGTGTTTTCTCTTTCTACCAAAGACTGAAAACTGAATTTCCCCAGCTGAAGCTCAAACACCAAAGACATCTCAGAAGGTGTCTTTCCAGAGCAGACCAGAGCAGGCAGAGCAGAGCAGAGCAGAGCAGAGCAGAGCAGAGCAGGCAGAGCAGAGCAGAGCAGGCAGAGCAGAGCAGAGCAGAGCAGAGCAGGCAGAGCAGAGCAGAGCAGAGCAGGCAGAGCAGAGCAGAGCAGAGCAGGCAGAGCAGAGCAGGCAGAGCAGATCAGAGCAGAGCAGGCAGAGCAGGCAGAGCAGGCAGAGCAGAGCAGAGCAGAGCAGGCAGAGCAGAGCAGAGCAGAGCAGGCAGAGCAGAGCAGGCAGAGCAGAGCAGGCAGAGTAGAGCAGAGCAGAGCAGGCAGAGCAGAGCAGAGCAGGCAGAGCAGAGCAGAGCAGAGCAGGCAGAGCAGAGCAGAGCAGAGCAGGCAGAGCAGAGCAGGCAGAGCAGAGCAGGCAGAGCAGAGCAGAGCAGACCAGGCAGAGCAGAGCAGAGCAGGCAGAGCAGAGCAGAGCAGGCAGAGCAGAGCAGAGCAGGCAGAGCAAGCAGAGCAGGCAGAGCAGAGCAGGCAGAGCAGAGCAGGCAGAGCAGAGCAGAGCAGAGCAGGCAGAGCAGAGCAGAGCAGAGCAGAGCAGAGCAGGCAGAGCAGAGCAGAGCAGGCAGAGCAGAGCAGGCAGAGCAGAGCAGAGCAGCGCAGGCAGAGCAGGGCAGGCAGAGCAGGCAGAGCAGAGCAGAGCAGGCAGAGCAGAGCAGGCAGAGCAGGCAGAGCAGGCAGAGCAGAGCAGAGCAGGGAGAGCAGAGCAGGCAGAGCAGAGCAGGCAGAGCAGAGCAGGCAGAGCAGGCAGAGCAGGCAGAGCAGAGCAGGCAGAGCAGGCAGAGCAGAGCAGAGCAGGCAGAGCAGAGCAGGCAGAGCAGAGCAGAGCAGGCAGAGCAGAGCAGGCAGAGCAGAGCAGGCAGAGCAGAGCAGGCAGAGCAGAGCAGAGCAGGCAGAGCAGTGCAGAGCAGGGAGAGCAGAGCAGGCAGAGCAGAGCAGGCAGAGCAGAGCAGGCAGAGCAGGCAGAGCAGAGCAGAGCAGAGCAGAGCAGGCAGAGCAGAGCAGGCAGAGCAGAGCAGGCAGAGCAGAGCAGGCAGAGCAGAGCAGAGCAGGCAGAGCCGGCAGAGCAGAGCCGGCAGAGCAGAGCAGGCAGAGCAGAGCAGGCAGAGCAGAGCAGAGCAGGCAGAGCAGTGCAGAGCAGGGAGAGCAGAGCAGGCAGAGCAGAGCAGGGAGAGCAGAGCAGGCAGAGCAGGCAGAACAGAGCAGAGCAGAGCAGGCAGAGCAGAGCAGGCAGAGCAGAGCAGGCAGAGCAGAGCAGAGCAGGCAGAGCAGGCAGAGCAGGCAGAGCAGAGCAGGCAGAGCAGGCAGAGCAGAGCAGGCAGAGCAGAGTAGGGAGAGCAGAGCAGAGCAGAGCAGAGCAGAGCAGGCAGAGCAGAGCAGGCAGAGCAGAGCAGAGCAGGCAGAGCAGAGCAGAGCAGAGCAGGCAGAGCAGGCAGAGCAGAGCAGAGCAGAGCAGGCAGAGCAGGCAGAGCAGGGCAGGCAGAGCAGAGCAGGCAGAGCAGAGCAGAGCAGAGCAGGCAGAGCAGGCAGAGCAGAGCAGAGCAGGCAGAGCAGAGCAGAGCAGAGCAGGCAGAGCAGAGCAGAGCAGAGCAGGCAGAGCAGAGCAGAGCAGAGCAGAGCAGGCAGAGCAGAGCAGGCAGAGCAGAGCAGGCAGAGCAGAGCAGAGCAGAGCAGAGCAGGCAGAGCAGGCAGAGCAGAGCAGAGCAGAGCAGGCAGAGCAGGCAGAGCAGAGCAGAGCAGGCAGAGCAGAGCAGAGCAGGCAGAGCAGAGCAGGCAGAGCAGAGCAGGCAGAGCAGAGTAGGGAGAGCAGAGCAGAGCAGAGCAGAGCAGAGCAGAGCAGAGCAGAGCAGGCAGAGCAGGCAGAGCAGAGCAGAGCAGGCAGAGCAGAGCAGAGCAGGCAGAGCAGGCAGAGCAGAGCAGGCAGAGCAGAGCAGGCAGAGCAGAGCAGGCAGAGCAGAGCAGAGCAGGCAGAGCAGAGCAGAGCAGGCAGAGCAGGCAGAGCAGAGCAGGCAGAGCAGAGCAGAGCAGAGCAGGCAGAGCAGAGCAGAGCAGGCAGAGCAGAGCAGAGCAGAGCAGGCAGAGCAGGCAGAGCAGAGCAGGCAGAGCAGAGCAGAGCAAGCAGAGCAGAGCAGAGCAGGCAGAGCAGAGCAGGCAGAGCAGGCAGGGCAGGGCAGGGCAGGGCAGGGCAGGGCAGGGCAGGGCAGGGCAGAGCAGAGCAGGCAGGGCAGGCAGAGCAGAGCAGAGCAGGCCTACTGGAGCAGAGCTGTCTAGCCCCAGGGCTGCTGGACCTGGAACCCTATTGAGCTGTTCACAGAGCCGTGCTGTTCTCACAGCTATGCTGTAGCACAGTTGAGTTGTTTGCACGAATATAGTTTCCTTCATTGCACCTCAAATTGGAGTTGTTACTGTTGTGTTTGGTGTTGAATTGTCACCAATGACCGTTGGTTGACAGAATGATGGTCAGTTTTATGTGTCAAACTGGCCAGGCCACAGTACCCCATTATTCAGCCCAACACTAGAATAGGTGTTGCTCTGAAAATATTTTGTAGATGTTTAGTATCTAGTCAGTTCACTTTATGATGAAGAGGTTATCCGGGATTATCCGGATAAATCTGATCCAATCAGTTGAAAGGCTTTAAGAAAAGAACCCAGTTTTCCCTGAGGATAAAGAAATTTCTCTTGTAAAGAGCAGCATCAACTCCCTGCCTGAGAGATTCCTCCCTGCCCTTTATGGCAGCCGGACCCACACACTTGAGACTTGCTTGCCCAGCTCCCACAATCACATGGCCAACCCTCTCCTGAAGTTTCTTCATCTGTGCGTATGTCTTTCTGGTTCTGCTTCTCTGATTGACCCCTGACTGATGCACATGAGAAGGGTGAAGGAGTGAATGGATGGGGGGGGGGGGGGGCAGGACCCTGAGGGGCCAGTGCAAGAAGTGATTGCTTCATTGTTAGGCAAATGATTCTCTGCTCAATGGTGTGGAGTCTGGGAGTGAAGGCAGGGAAAGAAACCAGAGAAAAGCCAATCAATCAGCAGTTCAAGCCCCTGCATTAGTTCACTGTATGTTCAATCTAAACATCTCCACTTTTACCTGTTTCCTGTAGGATATAATTTGAAAAAATAAAAAGAATCAACACACCAAAATTACAACTAAATTACAGAACAACAATCATTCAGAACCATCTGAAATCTAGCTGAATGGGAAGTCCTACAACTCGGGATTTACAGGAGCCACATCAAGTCTGGTAGGAGGGCCAGAGCCACAGAAGGGGCTGGTCCCACACCCGCCAGTGAGGGATAAGAATCAGGAGCGATATCTTGGCTGCAGAGTTCCCCCCAGAGGAGCAAGGGGTCCCAGCCCAGCACCAGCCCAGGGTTCCAGTGCCAGGAAGAGACGTTCCCACAACGCTGGCTGTAAAGCCAACAGGGACTGCGGCTGAGTGAGGGAAGGGCTCTGGCATCCCAGGCAGTCCCTTCTAAGGACCCTGCACGTGGACCTACTCGGAAACACTCCCTCTGAGCTCCTGCACTGGGCAGTAGCTTGAAAGGAACCAGGGACATATAGGGAGGAACTGAATTGTCTGGCATCAGCCTGAGAGCTTGGGAGAGGGGCTTTCTGCCAGACAAAAGTGCTGGCAGAGGCCGTTGTTCCTTTACGGAGCCCCCCCACCTCACCCCCCACGCCCCCACAGAGCCAGCAGGCAGTCACCATGTCTGTCTCTATGAACCGGACCCACACTCTTCATCTGGCTCTGGTGATTCCCTGAGACTCCACACAACTTATGGGCCAAACCAAGCTGTTTCATATCAATTTTGTCTTGGCTCAGGCTTCAGACTCTCCTAAAATCTTCCAAGCAAGCAGAATCTGGCTTCAGCATGCCCCATACCTCTCACTAAGTGGCCCCAGGCTGGGCAGTAGCACTAGCCAGCCTTGGTTTGCAGATTGGCCTCACCTGGGTACCTCCAAGCCTAGCAGAAGTGGCAGCCACCTGCAGATCACTTTGTAGCTCATGCGGGTGGCCCCAGGCAGAACACAAGCAGTGACTGACCTTGGGCTGCACCTCCCAGGAGGCCCTACAGCCAGCGCACAGGTGGACAGATTCAGACTTCATCGAAGCATCACCCCACCACCTCCACAAGCAACACACTCAAGGGGAAAACTCAGCAGGCACCAGAGCCCAACCAAAATAAGTCCTTTTTTGTGGGCCCCTCCATACCTGATCCTCCAAGGTGGTCAGTGGTCACAGCCAAATCTTATAGCTGATCAGCCTGGGGGTAAATCCCTCCCACTAATATGCCAACAGCAATCAAGGCTCAATTACAAGAGAGTGCACACAGCCCACACAGAGTCATACCTGGAGTGACCAGCTCAGATTATCAGGAAGTCTGTGCCACTGGACCCTACAGAACACCTATTACACAAGGCCACTCTTCCAAGCCCAGGAGACATAGCAGCTCTACCTAATACATAGAAGCAAGCACAAGGAGGCTTCCAAAATGACAAGACAAAGAAACATGTTCCAAATGAAAGAACAGGACAAAATTCCAGAAAAAGAACTAAATAAAATAGAAACAAGAAATCCGTCAGATGTAGAGTTCAAATCACTGGTTATAAGAATACTCAATGATCTCAGTGAGAACTTCAACAAAGAGATCGGAAACATAAAAACAAAACTAAAAAACATAAAAAAGAACTAGAAGGAAACAAATACATTAACTGAAATGAAGAATACATTACAGGATCAACAGTGGAATAGATGACGCAGATGTTTACATCAGGGATTTGGATAATGAGGAAGCAGAAAACATCCAATTAGAACAGCAAAAAGAAAAAATAATTTAAAAAATGAAGATAGTGTAAGGCAGTGGTTCTCAACCTTCCTAATGTCACAACCCTTTAATACAGTTCCTCATGTTGTGGTGATCCCCAACCATAAAATTATTTTTGTTGCTACTTCATAACTGTAATTTTGCTACTGTTATGTCTTAGGCAACTCCTGTGAAAGGGTCATTCGACTCCCAAAGGGGTCACAACCCACAGGTTGAGAACTGCTGGTAAGGAGCCTCTGGGATAACTTCAAGCATACCAATATTCACATAATATGGGTGCTGAAAGGAGAAAAGAGAGCAAGAAATTTTAAAAAATTGGTTAATAAAATGGACATATAAGTCCAAGAAGCACAAAGAGTCCCAAACAAGATGAATCCAAAGAGGCTCACACCAAGGCATATCATAATCAAAATGCAGAAGGGTAAAAACAAGGAGAGAACCTTAAAACCAACAAGAGAAAAGCAGTTAGTTACCTATAAGGGAGCTGCCATAAGACTGTCAGCTTATTTCTCAACAGAAACTTTGTAGACCAGAAGAAAGTGAAATATTCAAAGTAATGAAAAACAAGAACCTACAACCAACATTACTCTACACAGAAAGCTATTATTTAGAATCAAAGGACATATAAAGAGCTTCCCAGAGAAGAAAAAGCTAAAGGAACCCATCACCACCAAACCAGTATTACATGAAATGTTCAAGGGTGTTCTTGAAGAAGGGGGAGGAGGAAGTGGAGGAGGAGGAGGAAGAATTCACTCTTTGGGTGTTAGGAAGAAATGAAGCAAGAAGCATTTCAAGAATGATGGTATGAGAGCTCCACAGACATTCTTCAGAGTGAAACAATCATAACTGGTAAAAATTAAAACAAAAAAAAATATTAAGTGAGTAAAAAATATCCTAAAGATGTATAGCAAATGAAGAAACATTTATCCAAGAAAATCTAATCTCAGTAAGCGAGTCTGTGGAATTTAAGCCTTGACCCAGTCCCTCCTCCCTCTTCACCAACCTCAGTGAAACAGAACTCTATTCTGGGTATGTGTAGCCAAAACAATAAGACTCCTTTGACCCCCCAGCTCATAGTTTAGAGTATAGCTTTACCCTGGGAAGGGAAGATGACCACCATTTCTTATCTATTCTGGTTCTACATTGATAAAGCTCTCTGTTTCAGGCAAGCTTGGCTGAGAGGTCTGAGGTTCCTTTTTTCCACCCAGCCCCACTTTTAGGGCACAAGCTCTATGCCAGGCAGAGTAGACAGAGGATACTGAACCCCAAATTCCCTCACCTCAGATCACTGTCAGGGTGAAAATTCTATGCCAATAGAGGGGTTCCATGCTAGAATAGGCAGAAAAACACTAGCTAATTCCCCATTCATAGAGAAGGAAAGTGATCTGAGAAAAGCATATTACTGTCCAACTGCTCCATAGCAGTGTCAGGGAGAACAAGCTAAAAAAAAAAAAAAAGGCCATAAGAAAAAATCTTCCAAAGGGTCTGACTTTATCTAGAAGAGCATGGGGAAGTACGACCCAAAGGTTGCTGTCAAAAACAGTGAAAGTTTTGGTGATAAGCAATTAAGAGGAATATGGTAGATTAATTGACTATCTTAATCTGTTAGCAATAATCTAAATCATAAACCAATTAAACATGTTCAATATAAATCAAGTATGGAGACAGCTAAGAAGAGCCTTCCTAGGTTAAATCAAACTTTAAAGACAAGTCTCAAAGATTACTATTGTAGAAGGTCCACATTTATCTGGATTAGATTGTGAAGCAATTTATGTCCCAGGAAACTGTCAAAAACAACACACCAATCAGCAAGCAATTAGTGGGATCTGACTGTGGGATATGGTGCCAAAGAGGAGGAAAACTTAACAGATTAGGAAAAGAGACAGTCAAAGAGAGCACTGTGAAAAACCTTGACATACCAGCTTCATATTACACATGCAAGGCTATGCATCAGAGGTGTGACATCAGAGTCCCCACACGTTGCAGAGGAAAGAGACTTCACCATGTAGTACAGTCAAGTCAATAAAAAATAAACAATCAAATTACAACTCAGGGAATGAGCAGAAATGAGTATTCAGAGTTCCTAAAAATATCTGAAACATCCAGTTTTGAACAAAAAATTGAGACGTGCAGAAAAATAGGAAAGTGTGACCCATACAGAAGAAAAAGGCAGCAACAAAAACTGCCTTTGAAAGAGTCCAGATGTCAAACATAAAAAAAAAAAAAACTTTCAAATAAACTATTTTAAGTATGTTCAAAAAACTAAAACTAAATAAAACCATACATAAAAAATAAGAAAAGTATGAAATGTCTTGTCAATTAGAGAATATCAATAAGGACATAGAAAATGTTTTTTTAAAACTAGCAACAAATGCCCTGGCCGGAATGGCTCAGTTGCTTGGGTATCATCTCATGCACCAAAAGACTGCTGTTTGATTTCTGGTTAGGACACATGCCTAAGTTATAGGCTGAATCCCTGGTAGAAGGCATGCAGAATGCAGCCAATAGATGTTTTTCTCTCATATCAATCTTTCTTTCTTTGAAAATCAACTTTAAAATCTTTCAAATAAATAATAATAATTTTTAAAACCAGCAACAAACAAATGAAAATTCTCAAGTTAAAAAATTCAGTAACTTGAAATGAAAATTTTACTATAGGGAATCAACAGTAGACTTAAGGTAATAAAAAAAATAATCAAAGAACTTGAAGACATGTTGCTATAGACTGTAAAATAAAAAATAATAAAAAAGACCAAAATAATGAACAAAAATAAAAAAATTTCACAGAAATATAGGAAACCATTAAGCATACCAATATATTTACTTAATTGCAGCACTAGAAAAAGAGGAGAGAAGTAAATTTACAGAAAAAAAATATTCAAAGAAGTAATGACTAAAGACTACGGTTTGATGAAAAATATATTTTAATATTGTTTTCCTCTTTATTGATTTGAGAGAGAAAGAGGAAGATAGAGGGAGAGAGATACAAACACAGATGAGAGAGAACATTGATTGGCTGCCTCCTGCATGCCCCCCTCTGGGGATTGGGCCCACAATCTGGGCAAGTGTCTTGACCAGGAATCAAACCAGTGACCTCTTGTTGCATGGTTCACTGCTCAACCACTGGGCCACACTAGAGAGGCTGATGAAAAATATTAATATGCATATCCAAAATCCTTAATAAACTCTAAGAAGAATAAACACAACGAATCCACAATCAAATACTTTATGGTCAAAATGTTGAAAGAGAAAGAAAAATGTTGAAAATGACAAGAGAAAACAACTTGTTACACACAAGGTACTGTCAGTGAGGTTAAAAACTGATTATTCATTAGAAACAATATAGGCCAGAGAACAAACAATGGCGGCGGAGTGAACGGAGCTACACAGACCGTCTCCCAGAACCAAACTGGAATTACAACTACAACACAGACAAATCGACGGGAAAAACCAACAGAAAAGCAGCTTGGAGGACCATACAACGAGGGACACTGTCTCCATCCCGTAGGCTTGCGAAGGCGCGAGACGGGGGCCGGGAGCCCGAGGTCCGCAGCTCAGCAGCGGCCTCAGCTGGGAGCAGCGCCCTCGGGTCACACTCCCAGGCAGCTCCACAGCGCAGCCGGGACAGAGGCTGAAACAGCCACAGCCACTCACCTTGGGCTCCAGCAGAGGGAGGGCGGACTGGACTGGAGCTGTGTCGGGACACTCGGGGTTTGGAGGGCGCTCAGAGCTTTAGCTGAGTGCAGCCACTCAGGACGGTGGCCACATTGCTCCTTCCCAGGGCTCTGAGGAGAGGCAGCAGCCCCTCCCTCCAAGATCCAACCCCACCCTGTGGGCCATTGAAGTGCTAATTGAAGCTCATTAACAACCAGCATCTGCCCCACCCTCATGAAATCCTCTTGTGTTAAGCACCTGAGGGAGTTTTTCAATCAACTGACAACCCAAAACTCATCAAGTAACCTAGACTGGTAGCCTCCAGGCAAAAAGCTGGAGGATAACAGTACCTTTCCTGGGCTAGCAACTTTAACCAGGAAAGTAAAACTTGACAGTGGTGTTTAACGTGGGTCCTCCCTCGCTCATCTAACCACAGGAGAGGGAGCCACGAACAGCAAAACACCAACACCCAAGGGAAAACTTGACAGGCTCCAAAGCCCACAGTGATAGCCAAAATGGTGAAACACAGAAACAGAAGCCAAATGAAAGAGCAAGAGACCTCCACCAAAGATGAGATCAATGTGGAGCAATTAGGCATGTTAACAGAGCTAGAATTCAGAGCCATGATCTTGAGGAAGATGAACAGCATGAGTAAGGACACAGAGACACTGAAAATAAGCCAATTGGAAATTAAAAACCATCAAGAAGAGATAAAAAAATGACATATCAGAAATGAAAACCACATTGGAAGGTTGAAAAAGCAGAGTAGAGGAAGCTGAGGACCGGATCAGTGAATTAGAGGACAGGGTAGAAAAAATCAACCAATCAGAAAAACAAAAGGAAAAAACATTTAAAAAACAGGAAGACAGCTTAAGAGAACTGTGGGACAACTGGAAACGTAATAATATTCGCATCATAGGAGTCCCCGAAGAAGAAGAAAATGAGCAAGGGATAGAGAATATTTTCAAAAAAATAGTGACAGAAACCTTCCCTAATTTGGTGAAAGAAGAAGGCATTCAAGTTCAAGAAGCACACAGAGCCCCAAGTAAGAAGAACCCAAGAAGGCCCACAGCAAGACACATAGTAATCAAAATGCCACAAATTAAAGACAAAGAGAGAATCCTAAAAGCAGCAAGAGATAAGCAACAGGTTACCTACAAAGGAAACCCCATAAGACTCTCAGCTGACTTCTCACAAGAAATACTACAGGCCAGAAGGGAATGGCATGAACTAATCAAAGTCATGAAAAACAAGAATCTGAATCCAAGACTACTGTAGCCAGCAAGGCTATCATTCAAAATAGAAGGTCAAATAAAGAGCTTCCCAGACAAAAAAAGACTAAGGGAATACATTAGTACCAAACCAGCACTGCAAGAAATGTTAAAAGGACTGCTGTAATTAGCAGTAGAAATGGGAAGAAAAATAGAACCACACTAAACAAAAATGGCAATAAATAAGTACATATCAATAAATAATCACCTTAAATGTAAATGGATTGAATGCTCCCATAAAAAGACACAGAGTAGCTGAGAGGATAAGAAAGCATGACTCATCTATATGTTGTTCACAAGAGACCCACCTCACAACAAAAGACTCACATAGGTTGAAAGTGAAGGGAGGCAAAAAAATTTTCCAAGCAAATGGAAAGCAAAAAAAAAGTTGGGGTAGCAATTCTCATATCTGATAAAATAGATTTCAAAATGAAGACCATAACTAGAGACAAAGACGGCCACTACATAATATTGAAAGGATCTATCCAACAGGAAGATATAACCTTGATAAACATATATGCACCCAACATAGGAGCACCAAAATATATTAAAAATCTTCTGGAGGACTTCCAAGGAGAAATCAACAACAATACAATCATACCAGGGCACTTCAACACCCCGTTGACAGCACTGGATAGATCCTCTAGGCAAAAAATTAGCAAGGAAACAGAGACTCTAAATCAGGCACTAGACCAAATGGATTTAATAGATATCTACAGAGAATTACACCCCAAAACTACAGAATACACATTCTTCTCAAGTGCACATCGGACATTCTCAAAGATAGACCACATGTTAGGACACAAACTAAATCTCTACAAGTTCAAGAAGATTGAAATTATATCAAGCATCTTCTCAGATCACAATGGCATGAAACTAGAAATCAATTGCAACAAGGACAGGCAAAGACATTTCAACACATGGAGGCTAAATAGCATGTTATTAAACAATGAATGGGTCACTGAGGAGATGAAGGAAGAAATTAAAAACTTCCTAAAAACCAATGAAAATGAACACACAACAACACAAAATCTATAGAATGCAGCGAAAGCAGTTCTGAGAGGGAAGTTCATAGCACTACAGGCCTACCTCAAGAAACAAGAAAAATTTCTAATTGACTGTCTAACCTCACAACTTAAAGAATTAGAAAGCAAACAAAAAGAAAACCCCAGAGCAAGTAGAAGGAAGGAAATAGTAAATATCAGAGCAGAAATAAATGACATAGAGACAAAAAAAAAAACAATTCAAAAGATCAATGAAACAAAAAGCTGGTTTTTCAAAAAGATAAACAAGATTGATGGGCCCTTAGCTAGACTCACCAAGAAACAAAGAGAGAGAACCCAAATACACAAAATCAGAAATGAAAGAGGAGAAGTAACAACCAACACCACGGAAATACAAAAAATTGTTAACAACTACTATGAACAACTATATGGCAACAAATTCGACAATCTAAGCGAAATGGACAAATTTCTAGAAACACACAGTCTCCCAAAACTGGACCGGGGAGCGATAGAAAACTTGAACAGACCAATAACAACTAAGGAAATTAAAGAGGTAATCAAGACTCTCCCAGCAAACAAAAGCCCAGGCCCAGATGGCTTCACGGGGGAGTTTTACCGAACATTCAAAAAAGAACTAACACCCATTCTCCTCAAACTATTTCAAAAAATTCAAGAAGAAGGAAGACTTCCAAACATGTTCTATGAGGCCAGCATAATCCTAATTCCAAAACCAGAAAAAGACACTACAAAGAAAGAAAACTACAGGCCAATATCCCTGATGAACATAGATGCCAAAATCCTGAACAAAATATTAGTAAATCGGATCCAGAAATATATCAAAAAAATTATTCACCATGACCAAGTGGGATTCATTCCAGGGATGCAAGGCTGGTACAATATTCGCAAATCAATAAATGTGATACACCACATAAATAAGATGAAGAATAAAAACCACATGATCATATCAATAGATGCTGAAAAAGCATTTGACAAAATCCAGCATCCATTTCTGATAAAAATGCTCAGCAATGTGGGAATAGAGGGATCATATCTCAACATAATAAAGGCCATACATGAAAGACCTACAGCCAACATCCTACTTAATGGACAGAAACTAAAAACATTTCCATTAAGAACAGGAACAAGACAGGAATGTCCACTTTCGCCACTCTTATTTAACATTGTACTGGAAGTCTTAGCCACAGCAATCAGACATGAAGAAAAAATAAAAGGGATCCAAATTGGAAAGGAGGAAATGAAACTGTCATTATTTGCAGATGACATGATATTATACATAGAAAACCCTAAAGACTCCATCAAAAATCTACTAGACTTAATAAATGAATTTGGCAAAGTAGCAGGATACAAAATTAACGTCAAGAAATCGACCGCATTCTTGTACACCAATGATGAACTCACAGAAAGAGAAACAAAAAAAAATCCCATTTACCATCGCGCCAAAAAAATTAAGATACCTAGGAATAAACTTAACCAAAGAAGTAAAGGACCTATTTGCAGAAAACTACAGGTCATTGAAAAAAGAAATAGAGGAAGATATAAAAAAGTGGAAGCACATACCCTGTTCATGGATTGGAAGAATTAACATCATTAAAATGTCCATACTACCCAAAGCAATCTATAGATTCAATGCAATCCCCATCAAAATACCAATGACATATTTCATAGAACTAGAACAAATACTTCAAATGTTCAAGTGGAACCAAAAAAGACCCCGAATAGCCACAGCAATCTTGAAAAAGAAGGACAAAGTAGGTGGGATCACAATACCAGATATCAGATTATACTACAAAGTGACTGTAACCAAAACAGCCTGGTTACTAGCACAAGAACAGGCATATAGACCAGTGGAACAGAACTGAAAACCCAGAAATGGACCCAAGGCAATACGCTCAATTAATATTTGACAAAGGTGGCAAGAGCATACAGTGGAGTAAAGACAGCCTCTTTAATAAATGGTGTTGGGAAAATTGGACAGCTACATGCAAAAAAATGAAACTAGACCATCAACTTACACCATACACAAAAATAAACTCAAAATGGATAAAAGACTTAAATGTGACTCATGAATCTATAAAAATCCTAGAAGAAAATGTAGGCATCAAAATTTGGAACATCATATGCAGCAGAATTTTCACTGATACATCACCTAAGGCAACAGAAACAAAGGAAAAAATGAACACATGGGACTACATCAAACTCAAAAGCTTCTGCACAGCAAAAGAAACAATCATCAAAATGGAAAGGTAACCCACTGTATGGGAGAACATCATTGCCAATGATATATCAGATAAGGGGTTAATTTCCAATATATATAGTGCTCATACAACTCAACAAAAGGAAGACAAAAGAACCCAATTAAAAAATGGGCAGAGAAGCTGAATAGACACCTCTCCAAACAGGACATACAAATGGCCTAGAGACATGAGGAAATGCTCAACATCACTAAACATCAGAGAGATGAAAATTAAAACAACAATGCGGTATCACCTCACACCTGTCAGAATGGCCATCAACAAATCATCAAACAACAAGTGTTGGCAAGGGTGTGGAGAAAAGGGGACTCTAATACACTGCTGGTGGGAATGCAGACTGGTGCAGTCACTGTGGAAAACAATATGGTGTCACCTCAAAAAATTAAAAATTGAACTTCCATTTGACCCAGTGATCCCACTTCTAGGAATATACCCAAAGAAGCCTGAAACACCAATCAGGAAGAATATATGTACCCCCATGTTTGTAGCAGCACTATTTACAATAGCTAAGATCTGGAAACAGCCCAAGTGTCCATCAGTAGACGAATGGATCAAAAAGCTGTGGTACATATACACAATGGAGTACTATGCAGCAGTAAGAAAGAAAGATCTCTTATCCTTTGAGATGACATGGAGGGACCTGGAAAGTATTATTCTAAGTGAAATAAGCCAAGCAGAAAAAGACAAAGACCACATGATCTCACTTATATACGGAATATAATGAACATAACAGTCTGAGGAATACGGTAGACCCAGAAACATGGAAGTAGGGCACAGACTGACATCCCTCAGAAGAGGGTGTGTGTGTGTGGGGGGGGGGGTGTGGGAAGAGATAAACCACAGAACTTATATGCATGTATGCATGACCAATGGACATGGACAACTAAGCCGGGGACGGAGCAGGGGTGGGGTGGGGAGGGGGGTGCCAATGGGGTAAAAAAGGTGAAATATCTGTAACAAAAATAAATAAATAAATAAAATTAAAAAAAAAAAAACAAAAAAAAAACAATATAGGCCAGAAGGCAGTGGAATAGAAATTCAAAGTACTGAAACAAAAACTGTCAACCAAGAATTTTGTATCTGTTTAACAAAGTCTAAGAAGTTCTAGCCAAAGTAATTAGGCAAGAAAAAGAAATAGAAAAAAAAAATTTTAAAAGAAGAAGTAAAATGATCTCTATTTATAGATGTCAGGATCTTATGTGTAGAAAACCCTAAATATTCTACATAAAATAAAATAAAAAAACTATTAAGACAAATCAATTCAGCAAAGTTGTAGGATACCAAAGCAACACACAAAAATCAGCTCAATTTCTATACAATAATAATGAACAACTTGGAAAGAAAATTAAGAAATAATTTTATTTACAGTAGCATTTAAAAAATAAACTTAAGTAGACAGAAGACTTGTGCAAAATATTAGACACCCAAATAAGTGGAAAGACATTTAATGAATTAAAATTCTAATGCTAAAATGTCAATACTACACAAAACAATGTACAGATTAAATGAAATCTCTATCGAAATTTAAATGGAGTTTCTGCAGAAATTGAAAGTCTATTCTAAAATTCATATGGAAGGGTAAGGGATCTTAAACAAACAAATAATATTGAAAAAGCAAAGTAATCCTATTAACATCATACTTCCTGATTTAAAACTTACTGCGAAGCTACAGCCATCAAAACAGTATGGTAATGGCATAAAGACAGACTTATAAGCCAAGGGAATAGAATAGAGAGCTGAAAAATAAACTCTCACATAAGTAGTCACATGATTTTCAACTAATGTGCCAAGATCATTCAATGGAGAAAGAAGAGTCTTTTCAACAAAGTTCACATTTGTCTCATATGACATGCAAAAATTAACTCAAAATGGATCAAAGACCAAAACTCAAGACCTAAAACTATAAAACTTTTATTTAAAAAAAATAGGGGAAATCTTCATGACATTGGGCTTGACAATGTACTTTTGAATATGACACCAAAGTATAAAAGAAAAAAAAAATAGATATATTGGACTTTATCAAAATTCAAAACTGTTGTACATAAAAGAACACTGTCAAAATAGTAATAATAAAACCCATGAAACTGAAGAAATATTTACATATCACATACATAATAAAAGGTTAATAACTAGACTATAGAGAACTGTTACAACTTTTAAACAAAAAATAACAATGCAATTCAAAATTGAGCAAAGGACTTAAATGGAAATTTCTCCCAAGAAGATATACGGAGGGGTGATAAGCTCATGAAAATATGCTCAACAGCCGTAATCACTAGGGAAGTGCACATCAAAATCACAATGAAATGCCACCTCACACCTATTAGAATGGCTAATATCAAAACAACATAACATAGCAGTGTTGGTGAGCATTCAGGGAAATCAGAACGCTCTGCATTGCAGATAGAAATATAAAACTTTGCAGCCACTGTGGAAAACAGTATGATGATTCCTCAGAAAATTAAAAGTACAATTACCATATAATTCATTAATACCACTTCAAAAGCAAAGACTCAGCAGATATTTCAGATAGAGCATAGAAGCATTATTCACAATAGCCAAAAGATTAAAACAACCCCAATATTCATCAATGAATGAATGGGATACAAAAAATGTAGTCTACAGTTATCCCCTCACTATCTGAAACTTTTGATTTAGGTCACTTTGCTTTTACAAAAATCCTACATTGGTATGGTAATGACTTTTGTAAAAGCAAAATCCTCTTTACATTTCTTTTATTTAGCTATAACAGGTACTAATGTTGGTCTTTCAGAAAAGCAAAGTGGCATGAAGCAAACTTTCAGAAAGCATGGGATACTCTTCACTTTATACGATTTCAGCTTAGTAAAGGTTTCATAGAAACATTCTACTTTCAAAAAAGTAGAGGAAACATGTATTCATACAATGAAATAGTATTCAACCTTAAAAAAAAAAAAAAGGACAGCCCAGCCGCTGTGACTCAGTGGATTGAGTATAGTCTCGTGGTCTGAGAGGTCCTGGTTCAATTCTCTGTCAGGGCACATGCCAGGGTTGCAGGCTCAATCCCCAGTGAGGGGCATGCAGGAGGCAGCTGATCGATGTACCTCTCTCATATCAGTGTTTCTGTCTCTCTCCTCCTCTTTCCCTAAAAAATTAATGAACAAACAGGTTACAATATGGATGAAACATGTTAGACATTATGCTAAGTGAAATAACACAAAAGGACAAATATTGTATCATTCACATATATGCAGTACCTAAACCAGTCAATTTCATAAAGCCAGAAAATAAATTGGTGTTTGCCAGGGGCTGATATAGGGGAAAATAGAAAGTTATTTATTCATCGGTAAAGAATTTCACTTTGGAAAAATGAAAAAGTTCTGGAGACAAATAGTGGTTGTGGTAGCAAAACATTATAAATTTACTTAATACCACCAAACTACACACCTAAAAATTATTAAAATGCTGGTAAATGTTATGTTATACACATTTTACACATACACATAAAAATGTATAAAATGTGATTACTAGAAAAAATTAATAAAAGAAAAGAAAAAACGATAACTGTATTTTATGTATTTTTATCACAGTAATAACAAGAATAGTAACTAGCAAAACTACCTTTCAAAGGTTAAATAAAATAAAGACATTCCCAGGTTACAATAATTGAGAGTATTTGTTGATAGCAGAACCAGCCTTAAAGGAAACACTAAAGGAAATTCTTCTGGATGAAGCAAGTGACATCAGGCAATAATTTGAACCCACCCATAAAAACAAAGCGGACCAGTTAATTCATTACATAAGTAATTATAAAAGACATTACAATTCAATACAATTGCATATTTTTCTTCTCTTCTTCTCTTAACTGATTTAAAAGGCAACTGCATTTTATTTACATATATGTGCCTTTCATTTACATATGCATATATATAGTTGGATCCCCGACATGTACAAATGCAGTGTATTTTACCATAACAGCATGAAAAAAGTAGATGACAGCAAAATTGTACCAAAGAAACACCAGGTGGCAACTTAAATCTACAAAGAAAGTAAAGAAAGCAAGATAGAATAATTTAAAAGGTTAACATAAAAGATTCTATATAATGGTCTTCTTTCTTCTTTCAGCTTCTATAAAATTAAATAAATAATTATTATAACAATATGTTGTCAGGTTTGTAACATGTATTACAAAGACATCATATATATAACTATAATAAGACAAAAAGGGAAAGGGAATAAACTTATGGGAGTAAGTTTTCTATATCTCACTGAAATTAAATTTGTAAAAATTGGAGGTAAATACTGATAGATTGAAACCCTATAGTAACTAAAGAAAATAACTCTAAAACTAACAGAAAAATTATTAAAGAATTTAAATGTTACTAAAAATATTCACTGAAATCCATCTGATCTACTGCATTGACTAGGGTTTCTGTTTCCTCATTAATTTTTTTCTCTTGCAGATCTATCCAGCGATGTCAGTGGGGTATTAAAGTCTTCTACTATGATTGTATTGCTGTCAAACTCTCCCTTAACATTCTCCAGAAGTTTCTAATATATTGTGGTGTTCCTATATTGGCTGCATACATGTTTATCAGGGTTGTATCCTCTTGCTGGATTGACACCTATAATATTATGTAGTGACCTTCTTTGTCTCTTGTTATGGCCTTCATTTTGAAGTCTATTTTATCAGATAGGAGTATTGTTACCTGAGCTTTTTTGTTTGTTTCCATTTGCATGGAAAATTTTTTCTATCCCTTCACTTTCATCCTGTGCCAGTCTTTTGTTCTCAGGCTGTCTCTTGTAGACAGTGTATTTGTGGGTCATGTTTTCCTATCCATTCAGCTACCCTGTATCTTTTGATTGGAGAAATTAATCTATTTCCATTTAAGATTATTATTGATAGGTACTAATTTATTGCCATTTTTTATTCATTATGCCTATGTTTCTCTATATATATTTCTTCTTCTCATTACAGCAGTGTCAAATATTTCTTGCAATGCTGGTTTGGTGGTAATAAATTACTTTAGTTTTTGGTTTTTTGTTTGTTTGTTTGTTTGTTTGGCCTGGGAAGCTCTTGATTTCACCATCTATTTTGAATGACAGTCTTGATGGATAGAGTAGTCTTGGTTTCAGATCCTTGTTTTTCATTACCTTGAATAATTCATGCCATTCCTTTCTGGCCTCATGTGCTTCTGTTTTAAAAATCAGCTGACAGCCTATGGGAGCTCCTTTGTAGATAATACATTGCTTTTCTCTGGCTGCCTTTAAGATTCTCTTTTTATCTTTAATTTTTGACATTTTAATTATCATGTATCTTGGCATGGGCCTCTTTGGGTTCTTCTTGTTTTAGACACTCTGTGCTTCCTGAACCTGTGTGTCTTTCTTCTTCACCAAGTTAGGGAATTTTATTGCCACTATTTGTTCAAACAGATTCTCTAACCCTTGCTCACTTTGTTCTCCTTCTGGTACTCCTATGATGAGAATGTTGTTACATTTCATGTTGTCTCACAGTTCTCTTAAAGTGTTCTGTTACTTAATTGTATTTTGTGGGAATTTTTTGGTTCCCTGACTGAGTGATTTTTTTTTTAAATATTCTGTCCTCTAATTTGCTGATTTCATCCTCAGCTTCCACTAATCTGCTCTTTATTCCTTCCAGTGTATTCTTTATTTCTGCTATATCATTCTTCATTTCTGATTGGTTGTTTTTCATTTTTGATTGGTTGTTTTCATTGTTTCTATATCTTATCTCATTCTTTTGAGCATTCTTATAATCATTACTCTGAACTTTATAGCTGATAAATTGTATATCTCCATTTCATTTACCTCTTCTTCTGGGGAATTCTCTTTTTCTTTCACTTGGGGCTTGTTTCTTTGTTTCCCCCATTTTGCTGCCTGTTGGGTTTGTTTCTATGTATTAGGTCGATCTGTTATGACTCCCAATCTAGGTAGGGTAGTCTTATGTTATAGGTGACCTGTGGGACTCAGTGGCACAGTCTCCCTTATCACTACACCTAGGTGCTCTAATAATGTCCCTAGTGTGCTTTTTGTGGGCTCTCCTGTATAATGTGGGCACCTTTCCCAGATTCATTACACTTAGCTGAAGAGCCCAGCTTGGGGTTTAGATCCAGGATTTCTCAGGGGGAACATCCTGCAGCCAAGATATCCTTCCAGTTAGTCTTCAGTGGTTATTCAGGATGATTTTTTTAATATGTCAGTTGTAATTCCAGTTTGGTCCTGGGAGAAGTTCTGTGTAGCTTCTTTTCAATCTACCACCATTTTGGAATCCACTACTTAAGATTTTCTTCCTACAATTTTTACATACTACTAGATTTATATTCTCTTATTACTGAACCATTTCTATTAGTGCATGAATATTGAAACTAAACACCTAACCCCATATCTGTCATTTGCTGTTGTCCTATTCTCCTGTTCCTTTTTACAGCAAAGAGAACCATATTATCTATTTGTTGTCATTATTTGTCTTTACAATCAGACTTGTATCCCCACTAGTTTATCTTAATCCCTGTTCTCAAATGCTGGATGATCTCTACAATGTCAAATCCAATTTTCATTTTATTTAGCCTCTGGATAGCAAATGATATGCTCAGACATTGCTTTCTCCCTGAAACATTCTCTTTATTTAGCCTTTAGAACTTTTCTGTTTTGTTTGTCCTCTTACCTCTGGCTGTTCTTAGTAAGTTTCCTTTGTTAGTCTTCTTATCTCTAAAGTGTCACATGGCTAGCTTCTGGATTATTTTTCTGTCCTAGGTCAGGAACTTTCAGTTATTTTCAAATTGTAGGCCACAACTATTACTTGGTTTTTAAACATCAATGGATTTTGGAGCAGAAGTATTAAAAAATAGAAAATAATCAAGTAGATAAGAAAGGAAATAATGCATTACACATAGGGAGGGTAAATTTGCTTCTTGAAACTTTTAAGTTATTTATGTATATTTGGTCAGTATATAAAATGTGTTTTGTATCAAAGGTTAAGGTCAGAAGGTATGACAGTTAATGCTCTGTGTAATCTCATTCAATCCTGTGACTTTAAATACCACTGACCAATCACTTAATATCTCTACATCTCTCCTCAGAATTCCAATGTCTTCTATCTAGTTGCTAATGATACATCTCTATTTGAATGTCTAATAGGCATGTAAAATTTAGCATGTCCAAAATTAAATTCTTGATCTCCCCACCACCACCACCACCAAAGTGCACATACCCCTCTTCTCCATCTAAAAGACAATTCCATTCTTTTGGTTTTTCAGGCCAAAAACCTTACAATCATCCTTCATTCTATTGTTTCACATTCACCTCGAATAAATCTGCAAATCCTGTTGGCTCCAGTATTGAAATATACCAAACATTGTGTGGAGAAAAATTGTAATCAGTATAGCACAGAAAGACCAAAATCAAGATATAGATAGAGGCAGGCAAAGGCAGATCTCTTGGTGCATTGAGTCTTTGCCTGGCCTGCAACTCTGCCTTAGGAAAGTAAAACCATACCTGATGTTCAGCTTGGTTCAGTCCATACACATCCAGCCTCAGCAGAGGGAACCACAAACTTCTAATTGTTGATTTTCTCAAGGAGATTTTCACAGGCCCCAAGCTCATAAGGTGAATTGCACTTCACGTGATAAGCAACTGCACAGCAGCCTACTTGCTGTGTTGGGAGGTGGAGCCAGTTAGAGAACTGAGCCCATGCATGAACAAGCCAATAGCAATCAAGACTCCATCACAACAGGGGGGGCCCACACAAAGCACACTAGAAACATTACTAGAGCATCCAGCTGTGGTAATAAGGGAGACAGGGCCATTGGGTACCACAGTTAACCTATGACATAAATTCACCCTACCCAGATTGGGAGCAATAACATATTTACCTAATACATAGAAAAAACAAACAGGCAGCCAAAATGGTGTTAACAAAGAAGCAAATAAAAGGGCTAAATGAAATGGAGATAAGCAAGCTATCAGATATAAAATTCAAAATAATGATCATAATGATGCTCAATAGTATGATAAAAGATATAGAAGCAATGAAAACAACCAATCAGAAATGAAGAATGACATAGCAGAAATAAGAATACACTGGAAGGAATAAACAGCAGATTAGAGGAAGTGAATAATCAAATCAGTATATTAGAAGTCAGGGTAAAAAAAAAAAATCACTCAATCAGAGAACCAAGAAGAAGAAAATAAAAAACAATTAAAAAACAGGAGGACAGTTTAAGAGAGCTATGAGACAATATAAAACATAACAACATCTGGATCATAGGAGTACGAGAAGAACGTGAGCAAGGGTTAGAGAACCTGTTTGAACAAATACTGGCAATAAAATTCCCTAACTTGGTGAAAAAGAAAGGTTCACAGATTCAGGAAGCATGGAGTGTCTAAAACAAGAAGAACCCAAAGAGGCCAATGCCAAGATACATGGTAATTAAAATGTCAAAAATTAAAGATAAAAAGAGAATCTTAAAGACAGCAAGAGAAAAGCAATCTGTTACCTACAAACAAGCTCCCATAAGGCTATCAGTTGACTTATCAGCAGAAACACACAAGTCCAGAAGGGAAAGGCATGAATTATTCAAGGTAAAGAAAAACAAGTATCTGAAACCCTGAAACCAAGACCACTATATCCATCAAAGCTATCATTCAAAATAGATGGTGAAATAAAGAACTTCCCAAGCCAAAAAAAAAAAAAAAACTAATTTATTACCACCAAACCAGCACTGGAAGAAATGTTAAAGCCACTGCTGTAATGAGAAAAAGAAATAGAGAACTATAAGTATAAATAATAAATTAAAATGGCAATAATTAAGTACCTATCAATAATAATCTTAAATGGAAATGGATTAATTGCTCCAATAAAAAGACACAGGGTAGCTGAATGGATTTAAAAAAATGACCCATAAATAGGCTGTCTACAAGAGACAACCTCAGAACAAAAGACTGGCATCGAATGAAAGTGAAAGGATAGAAAAAATTTTTCCAAGCAAATGAAAACAAAAAAACAGCTGGGGTAGCAATACTCCTATCTGATAAAATAGACTTCAAAATGAAGGCCATAACAAGAAGCAAAAAAGGCCACTACATAATATTAAAAGAATCAATTCAACAAGATGATGTAACCCTGGGAAACATATATGCAACCAAGATAGAAGCACCAAAATATATTTTAAAATTCTGGAGGAATAAGGGAGAGATTGACAGCAATACAGTCAGAGTAGGGGATTATAATACCCCACAGACATCATTGGATAAATATTCTAGAGAAAACTTAACAAGAAAACAGAGACCCTAAAAGAAGCAGTAGATCAGATGGATTTAATTAATATTTACAGATAATTTTACCCTAAAACTGTAGAATATATATTCTCAAACACACATGAGACATTCTCCATGATAGACCATATGTTAAGACACAAACTAAGTCTCTACATGTTCAAGAAAATTCAAATCATATCAAGCATCTTCTCAGAGCACAATGGCAAGAAACTAGAAATAAATTACAATAAAAACACTCAAAAGCATTCACCCACCTGGAGTATAATTACTATGTTAGTAAACGATGAATGGGTAACCAATAAGATCAAGGAAGAAATCAAAGAGCTCCTGAAAACTAATGAAAATGAACACAAAATCTATGGGACACAGCGAAAGCAGTCCTGAGAGGGAAGTTCATAACATTATAGGCCTACCTCAAAAAACAAGAAAAAAATTTTTAATAAACTATCTAACCCTACAACTTAAATAATTAGAAAGAAAACAGCAACAACAAAAGCCCAGTGTAAGTAGAAGGAAAGAAATAATAAATATCAGAGCAGGAATAAATGGCATAGAGACTAAAAATACAATACAAAAGATGAATAAAATCAAGAGCTGTTTCTTTGAAAAGATAAGATTGATGAACCTTTAGCCAGACTCACCAAGAAACAGAGAGAGGAGCCAAATAATAAAATCAGAAATGAAAGAGAAGAGAAACACAAAAGATTGTAAGAAAATACTTGAACTATATACCAACAAATTGGACAACCTAGGCAAAATGCACAAATTCCTAGAATCATACAGTCTTCCAAATCTCAACCAGGAAGAATCAGAAAACTTAAACAGACCAATAACAACTAACGAAATTAAAAGCAGTAATCAATATACTCTCAGCAAACAAAACCCTTGTCCGGATGGCTTCACCAGGGAGTTTTACCAAACACTCGAAGAAGAACTAACACCCATTCTCCTCAAACTATTTAAAAAAATAGAAGAGGAAAAAATACTTTCAAGCTCTTTTCATGAAGCCAGCATAATTCTAATTCCAAAACCAGATAAAGACACTACAAAGAAAGAAGATTATGGATCAATATCCCTGATGAACATAGATGCAAAAATCCTTAACAAAATGTTAGCAAATCAGATCCAGCAATATGTCAAAAAAATTATTTACCATGACCAAGAGGAATTTATCCCAGGGATGCAAGGCTGGTACAATACTCACAAATCAATAAATGTGATATAGCACATAAACCAAATGAAGGATAAAAGTCATATGATCATATCAATAGACACTGAAAAGGCATCTGAAAATATTCAGCACCTATTTCTGATAAAAACTCAGCAAAGACAGAATAGAAGGATCATACCTCAACATAGTAAAGGCCATATATGACAAACCTACATCCAACATCATACTCCATGGGCAAAATCTAAAAGCATTTCCCTTAAGAACTGTAACAAGACCAGGATGTCTGCTTTCACAATTCTTATTCAACATAGTACTGAAAGTCATAGCCACAGCAATCATACAAGAGGAAACAGTAAAAGGAATCCAAATTGGAAAAAGGAAAGTGAAATTGTCATTATTTGCAGATGACATAATATTCTACATTAAAAAAAAAAACCTAAAGACCAGCAAAATCTACTGTATTTAATAAATAAATTTGGTAAAGTAGCATGATACAAAATTAACATCCAGAAACTGATGGCATTCTTATATACCAACAATGAACACGCAGAAAGAGAAACCAAAAAAACGACCCCATTTACCATTTCACCAAAAATTTAATATACCACCCAGCCAGTGTGGCTCAGTGGTTGAGCATTGACCCGTGCACCAAGAGGTCGTCAGTTTGATTCCCAGTCAGGGCATGTGCCCAGGTTGTGGGCCAAATCCCCAGTGGGGGGCATGCAGGAGGCAACCAATCAATGTTCTTTCTTATCGATGTTTCTATTCCTCTCTCCCTCTTTTCATATATCTGTTGGTCATCTGTATGTCCTGTTTAGAGAAATGTCTATTCAATCCTCTGCCCATTTTTTAATAGTACTGCTTGGGTTTTTGGTGTTGAGTTGTATGTTATTTATATATTTTGGATATTACCCCTTATCAGCTGTATCATTGATAAACATGTTCTCACATTTTGTTTTCTTGATTGTTTCTTTTGCTATGAAAAACTTTTTAGTTTCATGCAGTCTCATTTGTTTATATTTCCTTTGTTTCCTTACATGAGGAGATACATAAAAAAAAAAATATTACTACGAGTAATGTTTGAGATTTTACTCTATATGTTTTCTCCTAACAGTGGAATGATTTAGAGTTTTACATGTATCTTTAATTTATTTTGAGTTTCTTCTTTTATAAGGTGTAAGAAGGTGGTCTAGTTTCACATTTTTTTAATGTAGATGTCCAATTTTTCCGCCACCATTTATTGAATACATTGTCTTTACCCCACTGTATCCTTTGTTACATATTAATTGACCGTATGGGTGTGGATTTATTCCTGGGCTTTCTATTATGTTCCATTGATGGATATATCTGTCTTTGTGCCAGTACCATGCTGTTTTAATTACTGTTGTCTTGTAGTATAGTTTGAAATCTGGTAGCATGATACCTCCAACTTTGTTCTCTTCTGCTCAAGATTGCTGTGGCTATTTGGAGTATTTTGTGGTTTTATATAAATTTTTGGACAATTTTTTCTAGTTCTGTGAAATATACCATTGTTTTTTGTTTTTTTTATAGGAACTAAATTGAATCTATAGATTGCTTTGGGAAATATTAACATTTTAATGATGCTAATTCTATCTATGGTATGTGCTTTCATTCATTTATATCTTCTTCAATTTTTTTCTTTAATATCTTATAAATTTTTAAGTATACATCTTTTATCTTCTTGGTTAAATTTATTCCTAGGTATTTTTTGTTGTAATTGTAAATGGAATTGTTTTCTTATGTACCCTTCCTGATAGTTCATTATTGGTGTATAAAAATGCAACCAATTTCTGAATATTACTTATGTATCCTCCTACTTTGCTGAATTAATTTATCAGTTCTGGTAGTTTTTGGTGTAATATTTAGGATTTTCTATATAGAGTATCATGTTATCTGTAAATAATGATAGTTTTAGTTCTTCCTTTTCAGTTTGGATGCCTTTTATTTCTTCTTCTTGTGTGATTGCTGTTCCTAAAATTCCCAGTACTATGTTGAATGACAGTGGTGAAGTGAGCATCCCTGTCTTGTTTCTGATCTTAAGAAAAACACTTTTATTTTTCCCCATTGAATATGATGTTGGCTGTGGCTTTCTCATATTTGGCATTTATTATATTGAGATATGTTTTCTCTATTCCCATTTTGTTTAGATTTTTTATAGTAAATGGGTGCTTATAGTGCCAAATTTTTTCCTGCATCTACTGATATGGACATATGAATTTTATTCTTTATTTGATGTATCATGCTAATTGACTTCTGCATATGGTTCCAACCTTGCATTCCAAGAATAGATCTCACTTGATCATGGAGTATGACCTTTTTAATGTATTATTGAATTTAGTTTGCTAATATTTTTTGATGATTTTTGAATCTTTGTTCATCTGGGATATTGGCCTACAACTTTCTTTCTTCGTGGTGTTTTGGTTTTGGAATTAGGATACTGCTTGCCTTTTACAATGAAATTGGGACTGTTCTGTCCTCATGAATTTTTTGGAACAGTTTGAGAAAGATAGGTGTTAATTCTTTTTTGGATGTTTGTTAAAATTTACTGCAAAGCTATCAGGTTCAGGAATTTTTTTGTTTTGTTTTGTTTATTTATTCTTTATTGGTTAATTTTTGTTACAGATGTTTCTCCTTTTTCCCCCACTGATTCCCCCCTCCCCCTCCCTCCCTGCCCCTTCCCCAGATTGTTGTCCATGTCCACTGTTCATGCATACATGCGTATAAGTCCTGTGGTTCATCCCTCCCCCACCTCCCCACTCCTTATGGGATTGTCAGTCTGTACCCCGCTTCCGCGTCTCTGGGACTACCCCATTCCTCAAACTGTTATGTTCATTATATTCCACAAATAAGTGAGATCATATGAAACTTGTCTTTCTTTGTTTGGCTTGTTTCACTTAGGATGATACTTTCAAGGTCCCTCCATGTAGTCTCAAAGGATAAGAGATCTTTCTTTCTGCGTAGTACTCCATTGTGTATATGTAGCACAGCTTTTTGATCCATTCGTCTACTGATGGACACTTGGGCTGTTTCCAGATCTTAGCTATTGTAAATAGTGCTGCTACAAACATGGGGGTACATATATTCTTCCTGATTGGTGTTTCAGGCTTCTTAGGGTATATTCCTAGAAGTGGGATCACTGGGTCAAATGGAAGATCAATTTTTAATTTTTTGAGGTGACACCATATTGTTTTCCATAGTGGCTGCACCAGTCTGCATTCCCACCAGCAGTGCACTAGAGTCCCCTTTTCTCCACACTCTCACCAACACTTGTTGTTTGATGATTTGTTGATGGCGGCCATTCTGACAAGTGTGAGGTGATACCTCATTGTTGTTTTGATTTGCATCTCTCTGATGATTAGTGATGATGAGCATTTCTTCATATGTTTCTTAGCCATTTGTATGTCCTGTTTGGAGAGGCGTCTATTTAGTTCCTCTGCCTATTTTTTAAGTGGATTCTTTGTCTTCCTTTAGGTTCAGGAATTTTTGTTTGCTTTGATTTGATTAGTTGTAAACAGTTTGTTCAGATTTTCTGTTTCTTCTTGATTCAGTTTTGGAAGATTGTATGTTTCTAGGAATGTATTTATTTCTTCTAGATAGTCCATATTGCTGGCATATAAATTGTTCGTAACATTTTAAAATAATCTTTTGTTTTTCTGTGGTTTCAGTTGTTACTTCACTTCTTTTAATTTTATGTATTTTGGTCCTTTGTTTGTTTGTTTTTTACTGATTAATCTGGTTAAAGATTTATCAATCTATTTTTTTCTTGTCAAACATCCAGCTCTTAGATTTCTTTGATCTTTTCTATTGTTTTTAGACTCTATTTCATTTAAGTTTGCTCTGATTATTATTATTATTTTGATCCTTCTACTCACTTTGTATTTTGTTTGTTGTTCTTTCTCTAGTTACTTTAGGTGTAAGGTTAGATTGTTTATTTGAGTATTTCTTGCTTGCTGAGGTAGGGTATTGCTATGAATTTTTTGCTTTGGAATGTTTTTGCTGTGTCCTATAGTTTTCATGTTGTTGTGTGTGCACATTTTTATTTGTCTCAAGGTACCCTTTGATTTCTTCCTTGATCTTATTGTTTACCTATTCATTGTTCAGTAAAATGTTATATAGCCTCCATGTGGTGTTGTTGTTGTTTTTTCTTGTTATTGGTGTTTAGTTTCAGTCCCTAGAGGACAAAGAAAGTAGACGTCATTGTTCATATAGAAAACCCTAAAAGTTCCATCAAAAAACTATTAAAAATAATAAACAAATACAATAAGGTTTCAGAATACAAAATGTCAAAAATCTATTGCATTTCTAAGCACTAACAATAAAATTTCAGAAAAATAAATTAAAATTCCTTGTAATTGCAAAAAAAAATAAGAATAAAATACCTCGGAGTAAACTTCACAAAAGAAGTGAAAGATCTACATACTGAAAACTACAACACATTATTAAAAGAGACTGAGGAGGACAGCAAGAAATGGAAATATATTCTGGGTTCATAAATTGGAAGAATTAACATAATTAAAATGGCCATATTATCTAAAGTAATATATAAATTTAATGCAATCACCATCAAAATTTCAAAAATTTTTTAAAGGAATAGAACAAAACATTATCAGATTTGTTTGGAACCACAAAAGACCCTGAATATACAAAGGAATATTTAGAAAAATAAACAAACCCAGAAGTATCACCCTCCTTGACTTTAAATTATACTACAATGTGACTATAATGCAAATACATGATATTGGGGGCAGGGGATGATACAGAGACCAATGGAACAGAATTAAGAGTCCAGAAATAAACCCACATGTATATGGGAAAATTAGTTTTGACAAAGCCAAAAATATACACTAGAAAAAAGAAAGTCTCTTAAATAAATGGTGTTGGGAAATTTGGGGAGCCACATGCAAAGGGAAAAATAAGTAGACTGCTGTGTGTCCCATATCCAACAATGAACTAAAGCCATGCCTAGAATTGCTGTTGCATCAATGCCTCCTTAAATTTACACATTGCAGCCAAATAAAAGACAAAGATTTAAAAAGTGATCAAAGACCTGAATATAAGATCTGGAACAAGAAATTACATAGAAAAAAAACATTGGTACTAAACTTATCAACCTTGGTCTTAGAGGGGATTTTATGAATTTGACCCCAGGAAAAAGGGAAGTAAGAGAAAAAATAAATGAATGGGACTATATCAAACTAAAAACCTTCTGCACAGCAAAAGAAACTGTCAATAAAACAAAAAAGCAACTAACCAACTAGGAAAAGATATTTGCTAAACAATAGCTCTAATAAGGAGTTAGTATATATATAAAGAACTCATACAACTCAACAACAAAAACCAAACCCCCCCAATAAAAAATGGGAGAAAACCCACCCTGGCTGGGTGGCTCAGTTGGTTGGAGCATCATGCCATGCACCAATAGGTTGCAGGTTCAATTCCTGGTCAGGGAACATACCTAGGTTGTGGGTTCAATCCCCAGTCAGGGTGCATGCAGCAGGTAACTAATCAATGTTTTTGTCTCTCATATTGATCTCTCTCTTTTTCCCTTCCTCTCTCTCTAAAATCAATAAAAGCATATCCTCAGGTGAGGATTAAAAAGACCTGCACAAACACATCTCACCAGAATACATACAAATGGCCAACAGATATACGAAAAGATGCTCAACTTCACTAGCTATTAAAGAATTGCAAATCGAAACTACAATGAGATACTGTCTGTTAGAACTGCTATTATCAACAAGGCAAGCAATACCACTGTTGACGTGGTTGTGAAGTAAAAGGAACTTTTTCATTCACTGCTGGTAAGAATGTAAACTGATACCACCACTGTGAAAAACAATATGAAGATTCAAAAATTAAAAATAGAGTTACCATATGACCCAGCAACCTCTTCTGGTTATTTAGCTGAAAAACTTGAGAACATTTATTTGCAAACATATGCATCCCTCTGTTCATTGCAGCACTATTCATGGTGGCCAAGACATGAAAACAACCAAAGTGTTCCTCAGTAGATGACTGGATAAAGAAGATGTGGTACATATATACAGTGGAATACTACTCAGCCATAAGAAAAAAAATGAGATATTGCCATTTGCAACAACATGGGTGCATCTTGAGAATATCATATTAAACGAATAAGTCAGATGGGAAAAGTCAAATACCATATAATTTCACTCACATGAGGGATAGAAAACTGAAAGCAACAAATAAGACAAACAAACAAAAGCTCATAGACACAGACAACGGTATGGTGGTTACCAGAAGGCAGGGGGAGGTAGGTAATGAGAGGTACAGGGAGTTTTGTGTATGGTGACAAAATGAGATTTGATTTTGGGTGGTGGGCACACAATACAATATACAGATATTATAGAATAGTACACTTGAAACATAATCTTATTAACCAATGCCACCTCAATAAATTTAATAAATATGAAAATAAAAGACTGGAAAGCAATATCACATACAAACAATTAATATGAAAGCTGAAATAACTATGCTAATACCAGACAAAATAGACTTTTTGACAAAAAGAATTATAATTAAAGGTTAACAGGAACATTTAATAATGATTTAAAAACAAGAATCCATCAAGAAAATATAACAATTTTAATAAATTATAATTATAGGTACTTCAGACAGAATCTCAAATACATAAAGCAGAAACAGAAAGAATAGACAATTCAATAGTTAAATTTGGAGACTTTAATACTCTACTTTCAAAAATGGATAGAACACCAGGTAATAGATCAACAAAGATATAAAGTACTTGAAAAATAGTATAAAACAAATAGACCTAATATACACCTATAAGACAATACACTCAGCAACAACAGAATACAAATTTTTCTCAAAATCATATTATACATTCACCAAGATAAACCATATTCTAGGCTATAAAATAAGCCTAAATTTTTTTAACAGAGTAAATCTTATGAAGTATATTTTCTAAAATTATAAATTAATAAGAGAAAAAAAATTGGATAACTCACAAATATGTGTAACCTAAACAGTATATTTATAAATTACCAGTAGGTCAAAGAAGACATTACAAGAGAAGATAAAAAATACTTTGAGTTGAATGTAGATGATACATCATACCAAAACTTTTATTCACTACTTAGAGGGAATTATATGACTATAAACATCTATATTAAAAATGAAGAAAGATCACAAATATGTAATCTAAACTTCACCTGAAGACACTATTAAAAGATGAGGAAACTAACAGGATAAAATAAATAAAAATCAAAGTAGAAATGAATGAAATAAAGGATAAAAGTTAATAGAGAAAATCAATGAAATCAAAAGTTGATCTTTGACCATCACAACTAAGAAACCTTTAGCGAGAATAATGACAGAGAGGTAGAACAGGAGAAGGGGGATGGAGAGAAGATGCAAATGACTAAAATCAAGTATAAAACAGGAATATCAGTACTCATGTTATAAAAATAACAATGATTATAATGCAATACTATGAGCAAATGTATGCTAACATATTATATAATGAGGATAAATGAGTAAATTCCTAAAAAAATGCAAAACACCAAAACTGACTCAGAAAAAAAAATGACAATCTGACTAGACCCATAACAAAATAAAAGACTGAATCAATAATAAAAACACTACCTCTTAAGAAAAGCCCAGGCCTACAAGTCTTTACCACTGAACACTACCAAACATTCAAAGAAGTATTAACACCAATTATCTACTAACTTTTCCAAAAAAGGAGAAGTAAAACAACAATTACTAACTCATTTTATGAAGCTGTATTACCCTAATACCAAATCAGAATAAGACAGAGTGAGAAAACAATATCATCCACCAAACACCTACTAGCACTGATAAATGAATTCAGTAAAGTAGCATGACACAAAATTAATATTCAGAAATTGGTCACATTTTATACACTAATAATGAAACATCATATAGAAACTAAGAGAGCAATCCCATTTAAAATTGCATAAAAAAAAAAATAAGGTACCTAGAAATAAATTTAACCAAGGTAAAAGACCTTACTCAGAAAACTATAAAACGGATAGATTCCAAAATGGCGGCGGAGTGAACGGAGCTACACGGACTGTCTCCCAGAACCAAACTGGAATTACAACTATAACACAGACAAATCGACAGGGAAAAGCAACAGAAAAGCAGCCTGGAGGACCATACAACGAGGGACACTGACTCCATCCCGGTAGGCTTGCGAAGGCGCGAGACGGGGCTGGGAGCGCACGGTCGGCAGCTCGGCAGCGGCCTCAGCTGGGAGCAGCGCCCGCGGGTCACACTCCCAGGCGGCCCCGCAGCGCAGCCGGGACAGAGGCTGAAACAGCCACAGCCACTCACCTTGGGCTCCGGCAGAGGGAGGGCGGACTGGACTGGAGCTGTGTCAGGACACTCGGGATTTGGAGGGCGCTCAGAGCTTTGGCTGAGTGCAGCCACACAGGACGGTGGCCATATTGCTCCTTCCCAGGGCTCTGAGAGAGGCAGCAGCCCCTCCCTCGGAGATCCAACCCCACCCTGAGGGCCATTGAAGTGCTAATTGAAGCTCATTAACAAGCAGCATCTACCCCACCCTCGTGAAATCCCCTTATGCTGAGCACCCAGGGAGTTTTTCAATCAACTGACAACTCGAAACTCTTCAAGTAACCTGGACTGCTAGCCTCCAGGCAAAAAGCTAGAGGATAACAATACCTTTCCTGGGCTAGCAACTTTAACCAAGAAAGTAAGACTTAACAGTGGTGTTTAACGTAGGTCCTCCCTCATTCATCTAAACCCAGGAGAGGGAGCCACAAAAAACAGAACGCCAACACCCACAGGAAAAACTTGACAGGCTCCAAAGGCCACTCTGATAGCCAAAATGGTGAAACACAGAAACAGAAGCCACATGAAAGAGCAAAAGACCTCCACCAAAGATGAGATCAATGTGGAACAGTTAGGCATATAACAGAGCTAGAATTCAGAGCCATGATCTTGAGGAAGCTCCACAGCATGAGTAAGGACATAGAGACGCTAAAAATAAGCCAATTGGATATTAAAAACCATCAACAAGAGATAAAAAATGACACATAAGAAATGAAAAACAAATTGGAAGGTTAAAAAAGCAGAGTAGAGGAAGCTGAGGAACAGATCAGTGAGTGAGAAGACAGGGTAGAAAAAATCAACCAATCAGAAAACCACAAGAAAAAAATGATTAAAAAAACAGGAAGACAGCTTAAGAGAACTATGGGACAACTGGAAACGTAATAATATTCGCATCATAGGAGTCCCCAAAGAAGAAGAAAAAGAGTAAGGGATAGAGAATATATTCAAAAAAATAGTGACAGAAAACTTCCCTAATTTGGTGAAGGAACAAGGCATTCAAGTTCAAGAAGCACAGAGAGTCCCAAGTAAGAAGAACCCAAACAGGCCCACACCAAGACACATAGTAATTAAAATGCCACACATTAAAGACAAAGAGAGAATCCTAAAAGCAGCAAGAGATAAGCAACAGGTTACCTACAAAGGAATCCCCATAAGGCTCTCAGCTGACTTCTCATAAGAAACACTACAGGCTAGAAGGGAATGGCATGAAGTAATCAAGGTCATGAAAAACAAGGATCTGAATCCAAGACTATCCTACCCAGCAAGGCTATCATTCAAAATAGAAGATCAAATAAAGAGCTTCACAGACAAAAAAAAAAAAAAAAAAAAAAAGCTAAGGGAATACATTAGCACCAAACCACACGGCAAGAAATGTTAAAAGGACTACTGCAATAAGTAGAAGAAATAGGAAGGAAAATATAACCACACTAAACAAAAATGGCAATAAACAAGTACATATCAATAATTACCTTAAATGAAAATGGACTGAATGCTCCGATAAAAAGACACAGAGTAGCTGATTGGATAAGAAAGCAAGACTCATCTATATGTTGTTTATAAGAGACCCACTTCACAACAAAAGACTCACATAGGTTGAAAGTGAAGGGATGCAAAACAATTTTCCAAACAAATGGAAAGCAAAAAAAAGCTGGGGTAGCAATACTCATATCTGATAAAATAGATTTCAAAATGAAGGCCATAACTAGAGACAAAGAAGGCCACTAAAGAATATTGAAAGGATCTATCCAACAGGAAGATATAACCTTGATAAACATATATGCACCCAATATAGGAGCACCAAAATATAATAAAAATCTTCTGGAGGACTTCAAAGGAGAAATCAACAGCAATACAATCATAGCAGGGGACTTCAACACCCCGTTGACACCACTGGATAGATCCTCTAGACAAAAAATTAGCAAGGAAACAGAGACTCTAAATCAGGCACTAGACCAAATGGATTTAATAGATATCTACAGAAAATTACACCCCAAAACTGCACAATTCACATTCTTCTCCAGTGCACATGGGGCATTCTCAAAGATAGACCACATGATAGGACACAAACTACATCTCTACAAGTTCAAGATGATTGAAATTATATCTAGTATCTTCTCAGATCACAATGGCATGAAACTAGAAGTCAATTGCAACAAGAACATGCAAAGACATTGGAACACGTGGAGGCTAAATAGCATGTTATTAAACAATGAATGGGTTACCGAGGAAATCAAGGAAGAAATTAAAAACTTCCTGGAAACCAATGAAAATGAACCACAACAACATAAAATCTATGGGATGCAGCAAAAGCAGTTCTGAGAGAGAAGTTCATAGCACTACAGGCCTACCTCAAGAAACAAGAAAATTTTCTAATTAACTGTCTAACCTCACAACTTAAAGAATTAGAATGCAAACAAAAAGAAAACCCCAGATCAAGTAGAAGGAAGGAAATAGTAAAGATCAGAGCAGAAATAAATAACATAGAGACCAAAAAAAAAAAAATTCAAAAGATCAATGAAACAAAGAACTGGTTTATTGAAAAGATAAACAAGATTGATGGGCCCTGGCCGGTTTGGCTCAGCGGTTAGAGCGTCCGCCTGCGGTCTGGAAAGACCCGGGTTCGGTTCCCGCTAAGGGCATGTACCTCGGTTGCAGTTTGTCCCCGGCCCTGGTTGGTCGCGCGGGTGGCAGCCACTCGATGTGTCCCTTTCACGTCGATGTTTCCCTCTCTCTCTCTTCCTCTCTCTCCCTCCCACTCTGTCTGTACAAAAAAATGGAAAAGTGTCCTCGGATGAGGATAAAAATAAATAAATAAATAAATAAATAAATAAATAAATAAATAAATAAAGATTGATGGACCCTTAGCTAGACTCACCAAGAAACAGAGAGAGAGAACCCAAATACACAAAATCAGAAATGAAAGAGAAGTAACAACCGACACCACAGAAATACAAAAGATCGTTAACAGCTACTATGAACAACTATATGGCAACAAATTTGACAATCTAAGCGAAATGGACAAAATCTATAAACACAATCTCCCAAAACTGGACTGGGAAAAGATAGAAAACTTGCACAGACCAATCACAACTAAGGAAATTGAAGAGGTAATCAAGACTCTACCAGCAAACAAAAGCCCAGGCCCAGATGGCTTCACCGGGGAGTTTTACCAAACATTCAAAAAAGAACTAACACCCATTCTCCTCAAACTATTTCAAAAAATTCAAGAAGAAGGAAGACTTCCAAACTCATTCTATGAGGCGAGTATAATTCTGATTCCTAAACCAGAAAAAGACACTACAAAGAAAGAAAACTACAGGCCAATATCCATGATGAACATAGATGCCAAAATCCTGAGCAAAAGACTGGCAAATCAGATCCAGCAATGCATCAAAAAAATTATTCACCATGACCAAGTGGGATTCATCCCAGGGATGCAAGGCTGGTACAATATTTGCAAATCAATAAATGTGATACACCACATAAATAAAATGAAGAATAAAAACCACATGATCATATCAATAGATGCCAACAAAGCCTTCGACAAAATCCAGCATCCATTTCTGATAAAAACGCTCAGCAATGTGGGAATAGAGGGATCATATCTCAACATAATAAAGGCCATATATGGAAGACCTACAGCCAACATCATACTCAATGGGAAGAAACTAAAACATTTCCATTAAGAACAGGAACAAGACAAGAATGTCCACTTTCACCACTCTTATTTAGCATAGTACTGGAAGTCTTAACCACAGCAATGAGACATGAGGAAAAAATAAAAGGGATCCAAATTGGAAAGGAGGAAGTGAAACTGTCATTATTTGCAGATGACACGATATTATACACAGAAAACCCTAAAGACTCCATCAAAAATCTACTAGACTTAATAAATGAATTTGGCAAAGTAGCAGGATACAAAATTAACGTCAATCGACGGCATTCATATACACCAATGGCGAACTCACAGAATGAGAAATTGAAAACACAGTCCCATTTACCATTGCAGCAAAAAATTTAAGATACCTAGGAATAAACTTAACCAAAGAAGTAAAGGACCTATTTGCAGAAAACTACAGGTCATTGAAAAAAGAAATAGAGGAAGATATAAAAAAGTGGAAGCACATACCTTGTTCATGGATTAGAAGAATTAACATCATTAAAATGTCCATACTACCCAAAGCAATCTATAGATTCAATGCAATCCCTATCACAATACCAATGACATATTTCATAGAACTAGAACAAATACTTAAAAAGTTTTTATGGAACCAAAAAGTCCCCAAATAGCCACAGCAATTTTGAAAAAGAAGGACAAAGTAGGTGGAATCACAATACCAGATATCAGGTTATATTACAAAGCCACTGTAATCAAAATAACCTGGTACTGGCACAAGAACAGGCATATAGACCAGTGGAACAGAACTGAGAACCCAAAATGGACCCAAGGCAATGTGCTCAATTAATATTTGACAAAGGTGGCAAGAGCATACAGTGGAGTAAAGACAGCCTCTTTAATAAATGGTGTTGGGAAAATTGGACAGCTACATGCAAAAAAATGAAACTAGACCATCAACTTACACCATACACAAGAATAAACTCAAAATGGATAAAATACTTAAATGTGACTCATGAATCCATAAAAATCCTAGAAGAAAATGTTGGCATCAAAATTTGGAACATCATACTCAGCAGAATTTTCACTGATACATCACCTAAGGCAACAGAAACAAAGGAAAAAATGAACACATGGGACTACATCAAACTCAAAAGCTTCTGCACAGCAAAAGAAACAATCATCAAAATGGAAAGGCAACCCACTGTATGCAGAACATCATTGCCAATGATATATCAGATAAGGGGTTAATTTCCAATATATATAGTGCTCATACAACTCAACAAAAGGAAGACAAAGAACCCAATTTAAAACTCAGCAGAGGAGCTGAATAGACACCTCTCCAAACAGGACATACAAATGGCCAAGAGGCATATGAAGAAATGCTCAACATCACTAATCAGAGAGATGCAAATTAAAACAACAATGAGGTATCACCTCACTCCTGTCAGAATGGCCACCATCAACAAATCATCAAACAACAAGTGTTGGCAAGGGTGTGGAGAAAAGGGGACTCTAGTACACTGCTGGTGGGAATGCAGACTGGTGCAACCACTATGGAAAACAATATGGTGCTACCTGAAAAAATTAAAAATTGAACTGCCATTTGACCCAGTGATCCCACTTCTAGGAATATACCCTAAGAAGCCTGAAACACCAATCAGAAAGAATATATGTACCCCTTTGTTCATAGCAGCACTATTTACAATAGCTAAGATCTGGAATCAGCCCAAATGTCCATCAGTAGATGAATGGTTAACAAAGCTGTGGTACATATACACAATGGAGTACTATGCAGCTGTAAGAAAGAAAGATCTCTTATCCTTTGAGACGACATGGAGGGACCTGGACAGTATTATCCTAAGTGAAATAAGCCAAGCAGAAAAAGACAAATACCACATGATCTCACTTATTTGTGGAATATAATAAACATGACAGTCTGAGGAATACGAAACTTCCAGAAACATGGAAGTAGGGCACAGACTGGCATCCCTCCGAAGAGGGGGTAGGGGGAGGGAAGAGATAAACCACAGAACTTATATGCATGTGTGCATAACCAATGGACATGGACAACAAAGCTGGGGACAGGGCAGGGGGGATGGGGAGGAGGGTGTCAATGGGGTCAAAAAGAGAAACATCTGTAACAAAAATAAAATTTACAAAAAAAAAAAAAAAGAATATCACATCAGCCCAGCCAGTGTGGCTCAGTGGACTGCACATCATCCCATGGTCCAAGAGGTCCTGGTTCGATTCCCAGTCAGGGTACATGGCTGTATTGTGGGCTCCATCCCCAGTAGGGGGCATGCAGGAGGCAGCCAGTCAATGGTTCTTTTTCACATCAGTGTTTTTATCTCTCTCCCTTCCTCGCTCTCAAACAAACAAACAAAAAAAGAATATCACATCAACGTTTCCCTGTAACTATGTAGATGTTCCCCATGATAAGTCTGCTCAATCCAGCAGTTCTACGAAGCACAAGAAGATATAACTAAAGAAGTTCAGTAACTGCTGAATGATTAATCTTAGAGCCCGACTATTTACAGACAATGCTGTCCTCCAAAAGGTTACATCTTAAATGTTCATGTTCAATACGCCTGTGTTCTCTCTCCTGGCTCTCAGATAACACTCTCCTGAGTCACTTTGCAGCTCCCTAATTGGCTTTCTCTTTTCCAAGGGCCTGTTTTCTGATGAAAGCTGTTTACAGCCTCACCACTTTGGCAGAGGTGGGGGCAAGAAGGAGACTGACTGTTGACAGAAGCTGTTTCTAAGAAACTCATCTCTTGTTTTCCCTGGATACAGTCTGTGACAGAAGAGTCCAAAGGGACAAATTCAGGAAACAAAATATAAAAATCCCAAGCAGGGTGTGATATTTTGCAGGGTGCTATTCATGCATCATTCAATGCCTAGGGCTTGAGTTTCTACTCTGTGCCAGGCTCTGTGCCAGACACTGGGGATTTAGACAAGAATCAATTCACATTCTAGTTAAGTTTGATGTCATAATTCATGAACCTTTAGACTCATGCTCCTTTAAAATAAAAGTGTGTGGATCTTTGAAAAAAAAGTCCATACTACCCAAAACAATCTATAGGTTCAATGCAATCTCTATTAAAATACCATTGGCATATTTCACACATCTAGAACAAATATTCCACAAAATTATATGGAACTAAAAAGGAACCTGAATAGCCATAGAAATCTTGAGAAAGAAGAACAAAGTTGGAGGGCTCACAATACTGGATATTGCAACATACTACAAATTGTAATCAACACAGTCTAGTACTGGCACAAGAACAGGTCATATAGATCAATGGAACAGAACAGAGAACCCAGAAATCGACCCATGCTGTTATGGTCAATTAATATTTGGCAAATAAGCAAGAGCATACAATGGGGTAAAAACCGTCTCTTCAATAAATGGTGTTGGGAAAATTGAACAGATACATGCAAAAAATGAAACTAGACCACCAACTTACCCCATACATAAAAATAAACTCAAAATGGGTAAAAGACTTAAATGTACGTCACAAAACCATAGAAGTCTTAGAAGAAAACATAGGCAATAAAATCTCAGACATCTCACCTAGCAGAATTTTTGCCAATACATCTCCTAGGGCAAGAGAAACAAAGAAAAAAATAAATAGATGGAACTACATCAAAAAACTTCTGCACAACAAAAGAAACCATCACCAAATGAAAAGGGAACCCACAGTTTGGGAGCACATATTCATCAATTATACATCTGATAAGGAGTTAATTTATAAAACATATAAAGAACCCAACAAAAGGAAGACAAACAATCCAATTTAAATATGGGCCAAGGACTTAAATAGATACTTCTCCAAAATGGACATAGAGATGGCCAAGAGACATAGGGAAAGATGCTCAACATCACGAAGCATCAAAGAGATGCAAATTAAAATAATTATGAAGTATCACCTTACAGCTGCCAGAATGGCTACCATCAATAAATCAACAAACAGCAAGTGTTGGTGAGGATATGGGGAAAGAGAATCCTAGTACACTGCTAGTGGGAATGCAGATCGGTCCTGTCACTATGGAAAACAGTATGGAGTCTCTTGAAAAATTTAAAATGGCACTGCCATTTGACCCAGTGATCCTACTTCTAGGAATATATCCTAAGAAGCCTGAAACACCCATCAGAAAGAATATATGTACCCCCATGTTCATAGCAGCACTATTTACAATAGCTAAGATCTGGAAACAGCCCAAGTGTCCATCAATAGACAAATGGATAAAAAGCTGTGGTACATTTACACAGTGGAATACTATGCAGCTGTAAGAAAGAAAGTTCTCTTACCACTTGAGACAACATGGAGGGACCTGGAGAGTATTACGCTAATCGAAATAAGGCAGTCAGAGAAAGACAAATATCACATGATCTCACTTATATGTGGAATCTAATGAACAAAATAAACTGAACAATAAAATAGGTCCAGAGGCATGAATGCATGGAACCAGCTGACAGATTTCAGAGGGGAGAAATTGCAGGGGAGGGGGTGAATTAACCAAAGAATTTATATACATATATGCATAGCCCAAGAGCACAGACAATAGTGTAGTGAAGTCCTGGGGTGGGGCAGTAGCTGGGTGGAGGGTTATATTGGGTGGCAAATAGGGGACATCTGCAATAATGTCAACAATATACTTATAAAAAAGAATCCCCAATTTGGGGTGTGATGGAAAAGGAACTTTTATTTAGGGTAAACAGCTCAATTTTCAAACAGCATGACTGTGAACAGTACACCTATGAAACAACACAATAGCTCAGTTATGAGTATTATAGCTCAGTTGTGAAGCAGCCGAGCAGTAGCCCTGGTAGCTCTGCTCTGCTCCACTCAGTCTTGTTCTTCTCCGTGAGGTCCGTGCTCTGCTCCAGCGAGACCTTCAGGGTCTCACCGCCAGCCTGGGAAACTCAGTCTGCAGTGGAAAGGGAGAGTGCACTTCTCAAGCAACAAGGGAGCTGATTATACGGACAGAAGTCTCTTCCCCTGGTTCCTGTTTGGTCCATTGTCATGCAAGGAGACTCCATCTCCTACAGTTTGGTCAGAATGGAGCTGCTCTGATGGCCAGTGAAGATGCTGATGTGATGTAGTTGCACAGCGGCAGCTGGATGAGGGCAGTCTCAGTCCTGTTGGTTGACATACAGCTCCAAGGCCGTCTTTATTGGGGCTGGTTCAGCTGGCGGAAACAGTGCAGGTGGGCAGTTCAGGGTAAGCTTCTCCCTGCAGTCCGTTGGCCGGAGAGACCCCTCTGTAAAGACCGCTGTTAGGCTTCATTTTGTTTTGTTCTGTTTTCTTTTCCATTTGAGTCCAGTTAGTATCTTCTTGGTAGGTATCTTCCTTCTCACGGTCCACAGAATGGTATTAAAATCACATGAGACAAAAGAAAAACTATGTAAGTTGGGCTTACTCAAAATTAAAAATTTTCTGCTTCAAACATAGCCATCAAAGAGTAAAAAAACTATGCTCAGAAGCAACAAAATATTTGTAAATAGTATAGTTAATAAGGGACTTGTATTTAGGAGATATGAACACTTTACAACTCAATGTAAAATAAGCCGATTTTTAAATGGGTCAAATATCTAAGTATCTATTTCTCCAAAGAAGGTAACCATGTGAAAAAATGCTCAGTATGATTAACCACTGTGGAGGTATAAATGAAAACCACATGAGATACCACTTCCCTTTTATGGATATATCAAACACAATATGGTATATTTATAAAATGAAATATTCCACAAGAAGGAATAAAATACCGGCATGTCCTGCAACATGGATGAACCTTGAAAGTATTCTAAGTGCAAGAAGCCAGTCACGAATGGTCACATATTACATAATTCCATTCATATGAAATGTCCAAAATAATCAAATCTATAAAGAGAGCAAGATTAGTGATTGCCCTGGCTGGAGGATGGGGGGAAGTAGAAAGTGACTATTCATTAGTAAGGAGAATGTTCTAAACCTGACTGTGGTGATGGTCTCACAACTCTGTGAATATTACTAAATACCACTGAATTGTACACACTACGTGAACTGTATGGCATGCTAGTTACATCTCAGTAAAGTTGTAAAAATGTCAAAATAGAGAAAGCGGTGATGGACATTAAGTAAGACAGTGAGACGGTCCCACCGATGTCAGAGGGAAAGAACTCTGGCTGGAGAGCTGGAGGGGGAGGCAGCTAGGCTACTCGCAGGGGTTACTAGGTAGGAAGCTGTTGTTACTGTTCATGCAGGAGATGCTAAAAGCCTGAACCAGGGCAGAGACAGTGAGGAAAAGATGGAGATATTTTGGGAACTATCTCATGATGGCAAAGTTTCTATGAAGCAAACAATTTGTGTTCTGCATGGGAGTAAATAGCACAAATGTAAATTAATGCAGTCCTTGGGAAAGTAGCTTGATACCATTTAACAGAGGTCTCAAAATATTATACACTTTGACTGGTTTCTAAGTTCCTATTAAAGGGGGGGGAAAGCAACATTTTAAGCACAAAATAGCATTGCATTATTTTTATGGGTGAAACCAACCTAAATGTCCAAAATTAGTGTGCTAATTAATGAAATCGTGGTATATTTATATAATGAATATTATACAGCCTTTAAAATATAAAAGTGAAATTCTATACGAAAATATGTTATAATATTAAGGAATATAGCAAATGATATGAAATTAAACATACAATGTTTTAATGATGTACAAATGTCTAATGCAATAATTTTATTTTTATCCTCACCTGAGGACATTTTCCATTTTTTATCCAGATAGAGTGGGAGGGAGAGAGAGAGAGAGAAACATCAATGTGAAAGGGACACATCGAGTGGCTGCCTCCCACACAACCCAACCAGGGCTGAGGACAAACTGCCACTGAGGTACGTGCCCTTAGCAGGAAGCAAACCCTGGTCTCTCTGGACCGAAGGCCAAGGCTCTAACCGCTGAGCCAAACCGGCCAGGGCTAATGCAATAAATTTTTGCTAATTGCTTTCTCTGCATATTTTTATGAATTTTCTTTCTGTATCAAATGTTTCTATATTTTCTACAATGGTAGTTTATTACGTGTGTGTGTGTGTGTGTGTGTGTGTGTGTGTGTGTGTGTAATTTCCTTTGTAAAGAAAAGCAATAGCCATTTTGTTCTTAGGTTTGAAGGGTAGTTCAGAGCCATTCTTCATACCACCTCCAGGGGTGCCTGAAGCACCTTGACTGGAAGAGGCTGGGTCCCACTTTTGTGCTACCCTCATCTGCCATGTAACAACTGTGCCTAGAGCTTGTCGTGTCCCCTAATTTGATTCCCAGAGAATTTCTTTGGTGCCTGCTTTTTAATAAATAAAGCCGGATGCACGGAAGTCTGATCTCATCGCCAAGGTGTAGAGGTGGAATGGTACATTCTTCTGCCCGAAGTCTTGGTCCTGCCAGGCAAAGAAGGAAGCAGGATGTGCCGCCAGGTGGAGCCCAAGCGCCCACACATGGGAGCTGCCTCTGGCCTGCATCTTCGTGCAGCCTCAGAAGTGAGTGCACAGAGCAGGTGATTTCACACACCCTCTACCTCACATGGAATTACCTAGTTTTTAATTTAGCTCAGATCATTACTGAATGTGTAGCACATTCTGAAGATGGGGAGGGTGATGGTTGAATGAGGGTGTGAACACTCAGAAAGAGATACTAAAAAAAAAAAAATCCCATTTATGATTGCAACATAAAAATTAAGATACCTAGGAGTCAATGTAACCAAGGAGGTAAAATGCCTGTTCTCAGAAAACTACAGGACATTCAAAACAGAAATAGAGAAAGATATAAAAAGGTGGAAGCGTATACAATGTTCATGGATTGGAAGAATAAATATCATCAAAATGTCCATACTACCCAAAGCAATCTACAGATTCAAAGCAATCCTTATTAAAATACCAACAACATATTACACAGATCTAGAACAAATGCTCCAAAAGTTTATATGGAACCAAAAAAAGACCCCAAATAGCCACAGCAATCTTGAGGGGAAAAAAAAACAGAATTGGAGGGATCAAAATTCTGAATATCAGGTTATACTACAAAATCATTGTAATCAAAACAGCCTAGTACTGGCACCAGAACAGGCATATAGATCAATGGACCAGAACAGAGAACCTAGAAATCAACCAAAGACATATGGTCAATTAATATTTGACAAAGAAGACAGAAGCATACAATGGAGTAAAGAGAGTCTCTTTAATAAATGATGTTGGGAAAATTTGACAGGTACAAGCAAAAATATGAAACTAGACCACCAAGTTACACCATACACAAGAATAAACTCAAAATGGATAAAAGACTTAAATGTAAGTTGTGAAACCATAAAAATCCTAGAAAATGTAGGCAGCAAAATCCCATCATCACACATAGCAGAATTTTCACTGATACATCGCCTACGGCAAAAGAAACAAAGGAAAAAATTAATAGATGGGACTCCATAAAACTAAAAAGCTTCTGCACAACAAAAGAAATCAACATCAAAATGAAAAGGGAACCCACTGTATGGGAAAACATATTTGCCAATGATACATCAGATAACGGGTTAAATTCCAAAATATATGGAGCACTCATACAACTCAACAAAAGAAAGACAAACTATCTAATTAAAAAATGGGCAGAGGACCTGAATAGATACTTCTCCAAACAAGACATACAAATGGCCAAGAGACATATGAAAAAATGCTCGAATTCACTAATCATCAGAGAGATGCAAATTAAAATGACTATGAGGCATCACCTCACACCTGTCAGAATGGCCGCCATCAACAAGTTATCTGAACGAGTCCACATCTGAGCTGACATTGAAGGTGAGCCGAGACTTCTGTCAGCATTAGCAGAGGGTGTGGAGAAAAGGGGACACTAGCACACTTCTGGTGGGAATACAGACTGGTACAGCCACTCTGGAAAACAATATGGTGTGTCCTCAAAAAATTAAAAATGGAACTGCCGTTTGACCCAGTGATCCCACTTCTAGAAATATATCCTAAGAAGCCTGAAACACCAATCAGAAAGAATATATGTACCCCTATGTTCATACCATCACTATTTACAATAGCTAAGATCTGGAAACAGCCCAACTGCCCAACAGTCGATGAGTGGATAAAAAAGCTGTGGTACATTTACACAATGGAGTACTATGCAGCTGTAAGAAAGAAAGATGTCTTACCCTTTGAGACGACATGAGGGACCTGGAGAGTATTATGCTAATTGAAATAAGCCAGTCAGAGAAAGACAAATATCACACCATCTCACTTATTTGTGGAATATAATGAACAAAGTAAGCTGATAAAAAAAATAGATTTATAGACATGGAGGTAGGGAACAGACTGACAAACCTCAGAGATACGGGGGGAGGAGGGCAGGAAGAGATAAAGGAATGAACTTATACGTATACATATATGCACCACCAATAGACACATACAACAGTGTGGTAAGGGCAGGGGCAGGGGCGGGAGCGGGAAGGAGGATGTCAATGAGGGGGAAAAGGATAGACATCTGTAATACTTGCAACAATCAAGATACATTTTGTTTTTTTTTTGTTTGTTTGTTTTTTTATCCTCACCTGAGGACATTTTTCCATTTTTTGTTCAGAGAGAATGGGAGGGAGAGAGAGGAAGAGAGAGAGAGAGAGAAACATCGACGTGAAGGGACACATCGAGTGGCTGCCACCCGCACGACCAACCAGGGCCGGGGACAAACTGCAACCGAGGTACGTGCCCTTAGCGGGAACCGAACCCGGGTCTCTCTGGACTGCAGGCCGACGCTCCAACCGCTGAGCCAAACCGGCCAGGGCTCAAGATACATTTTAAAAAGAAAGAACACGTTGAGATTGGGTCAGGCAGTTGGGAAGCTTCTCTCCAGTGCACAAAGCCTTCTACTAACATCCTTTCCTGAGCTCTGCCCAGAAAGTCAACTGGTGCTGGGGACCAGTTCTAACTCTGGGATCATTCCTGCTGTGGGGTCCACATCTTCTTCCCTAGGACTTCCAGCCATTGCTCCACCCCCGTGAGCTATCTCCAAACAAGCCTCCCTCCTTTCCCACCCTACACCCAGCCTCCCAACCCCCGAGCTTCTGTCACCCCTCCTCTCCGAAAGCTCCCTGACTCCCTCCAGACAACCCTACGTGTCTAGATTTGGGTCTTCTTGCCGGGCCTCCCTCTCTCTGGCCGCCCCGTCTCCCAGTATACATGTCAGTCTCAGGGCCTGAGCGCGGCCGGCACGTCTCCCCACGGTGCACAGCGCCCGCCCAGAGTGCTCCTCGGCCACGCCCGTGGAAGGAGCCAGGGCTGACAGAAGTCGCAGCCCCCCTCAGTGTCAGCTGGGCTGTGGCCTCCTCCAGAAAGCCGCCTGGCTCCTGGGTGGACTCCTCCTGCTGTAGACTTCCAGAACACACAGTGGGTAACTGCTCCTGTCGCACAACCTCCACTCGCACTGGGAACTTGGAGAGAGCTTATGTTTCTAGGGGTCCCGGGAGCCCAGCCCTATGCCGTCAGGGAAGCTGAGGCAGGAAGTGAGAATGATGAGCGGTAACAATGAATGAGAGACTGAGTGCATGGATGGATGGATGGATGGATGGACGGACGGATGGATAGATGGATGGACGGAAGGACGGACGGACGGACGGACGGATGGATGGATGGATAGCAGCTGAGGTTGCCCCAGCGCCCTGAATACTAACACAGACGTCCAGCCCAGTAGGTGAAACGCAGAAGTGGGGAAGCCCTGGGGCTTGGGAGCTGTCCCCTGCAGGTTAGGACGGCCGGGGGCGGGCCGGGGGCGGGCCGGGGGCGGGCCGGGGGCGGGGCCGGGGGCGGGGCCGGGGCCGGGCGGAGACGCTGCTCGGGTCCTGGAGAGTGGACGACGCGGGGTCCAGCGCACCAGGCTCCAGGAGCTCCCAGTGCCCACCGCCTGCGGCGCTCGCAGCCCCCCGTCATGCCCTCCTACACTGTCACCGTGGCCACCGGCAGCCAGTGGTTCGCTGGCACCGACGACTACATCTACCTCAGCCTCGTGGGCTCCGCGGGCTGCAGCGAGAAGCACCTGCTGGACAAGCCCTTCTACAACGACTTCGAGCGCGGCGCGGTGAGGGCGCGGCCGCTGGGGCGGTGGGGCCGTGGGGGAGGGCACCCGGCACCGTCGGAGCGGCGGGGACCGGTTGGGGAGGCGTCCAGCAGGACCGTGTGGAAGCACGTCCAGGGCCCGGTCTGGGCGGCCGGGACCCGAGCTCAGGGGCTTTTCGAGGGTGAGGCGCTTCTCCCAGGGCTCAGGAGAGATGAAAACTGCTCTCCCTTTCACGGATGAGGACCCGAGGCTCGGGGAGGACCTTTAACTGGGCAAGTGCTATGGGCAGCATCGCCCCACTTCTGGGGTTCCTTCCACAGGTTGGGGGAGGGGTGGTGCTCATGGACCCTGCAGTCCTTGCCCTGCCGTGAAGTACAGAGAGATGGCCTCAGAACATCTGCCAGCTGTGGGGGGCGGTGCAGGTCGGGGTCCAGAGCAGCTGTGGGGGGCGGTGCAGGTCGGGGTCCAGAGCAGCTGTGGGGGGCGGTGCAGGTCGGGGTCCAGAGCAGCTGTGGGGGGCAGTGCAGGTCCGGGTCCAGAGCAGCTGTGGGGGGCAGTGCAGGTCGGGGTCCAGAGCAGCTGTGGGGGGCGGTGCAGGTCGGGGTCCAGAGCAGCTGTGGGGGGCGGTGCAGGTCGGGGTCCAGAGCAGCTGTGGGGGGCGGTGCAGGTCGGGGTCCAGAGCAGCTGTGGGGGGCGGTGCAGGTCGGGGGTTCAGAGGCCTGCATTCTATCTGGGCCTGACCACTAGCTCACTCTGTCTACCCTCTGGACCTCAGTTTCCCCAAATGTACTAGCAGATAACTCCACAACTGAGCAGCTGCCATTTTCAGTCCCCAGAGAGATTTAGAGGGAGGAAGAAGAGGACCTAAGCAGGGAGCAGCCTTGCGGACCTGGCAGCTGTCACGGGATCCCAGCAGAGTGCACACCAGGGAGCATTCCAGCCAAGGTGTGAGGGTTCAGTGGAGGACTTCCCCTCCCCCTCTTCACTGGAGCCCTGGGAGTTCAGGAAACAGAGGGACCAATGTTCACTGCACCTCCTCTGTGGTGCCAGGTGCTGTGTGAGGCCATGCAGGTGTCCTTCCTCAGAAAGCCGCTCCTGGTGCTGAACTGGGCATGAATTCGAGCCCCATGAACATGACAGTTTATGGTCCTCACCCAGTGTGTTTAGTTACATGCCCAGCCCCGTAGCGAGCCCATAGGAAGTGCTCAGTAAGTGACTATTGTGATGGTCCCAAACACTGTGATGCCCACAAAATAGCTGTCCCCTCCCACCACCCCCAGCTCCTGAGCTGGACCAAAGTAATTTTGACTTCACAAAGCTGTCTTCTTACCACTTTGTTGATCATAAGCTCAAACCATATAAAATTGCTCAGAGTTGATTATGTTTGACAGACACAACGGCAGTTCATAAGGCTCAGCCAAATACTTATGGATTAAATCGTGAAGTGTGTTTTAGGTCTGCAGAGCCTAAAATGTATAATAATAGTCCACCCCTTTTCCAGATTCCAAATTCAGAGTGGGCTAGATTCCTACCCCGGAGCCTCAGAACCTCGCCATAAGCCTGCTGGGCACTTAGCCAAGTTCAGCGTACCAGGGGGGCAATGCGGGTTGACAGTTGTGAGTACGTGAAACACAGAGCGTATTCTTATACTATTATTTATTATGTTATTTACCATACAAACTATTGCAAACCTACTTTTGCCCCACCCTCATTAGTTGAGCTTGAGCTCCCTTCGAAGAGTTCGTTTCCGGGTATAAGAACAGCTCCCTGTTGCTTGGGATCCCCAGCCAGGGAAGTGGCCCTGGGAACAGAAGGAGTAATCAGTCACCCATTTGAGGTGATGGCACCCGCTGTCATTTCTGAAGCACCTTCATTTATTTCCATTATTTTATGGACTCCCCCACACCTCAGGGAGAACAGGACACAGACACTTCCCCCTTATGAGTGGACCGCAGTGGGCTGTCCTCCCCACGCGCACACGGCGGTGTGCTGCACAGGGCAGCCCTGTGTGGCTTCTCCCCGAACAGACAGCGGTGTGGCCATAACAGGTTGTTAGAAGAGGGACGAAAGCACTGTTCTGTTCGTTATTTCCCTCCCTCTCTTCTGTCTTCCTGGCCCTGAGAATTTATACAAACACCACTGTGATTAAACACATCAGTGAGTGTCTCAGAAGCAAATTCCAGGAGAGATTTGCATGCTTCATTTCCATTGTGGTGAGATGGGTCAAGTCAGGGTGGCTGCTCTGTGCAGGGGAACCAGCTAGCTATGAAAGGCTCTTTGAAAAAGTCAGCTTTTGAGAAAGTTCCTGTTGATGCAAAGTTACTCTACACTTTGTCTTGCACAGCCCAGAGCTACTTCCTCATTCTGCAGCCAATGTCTCTTTAAGGACAATCCGTCCCTTTTGAGCAAAGGTGGAAGAAAAAACATAGGGGAAATGCTTGCCGAGAAGGTAAAGCTACCCACTTTTACCTGAAGTGTTACAATCATTATGGTTAGTAACAGTAACACTAAAGACTATTTCCAGGCAACCAGTTCAGTCATTTCCAGGTCACTGGAGGATCAACACCCCAATCCACCATTGCACATTTCAGTCAAATCATGGGCAGAACGGATTATTTTTCCTCAAGAAATTGAGTCAGAGATCCCTGGTTATTTTCATCGGAGCCCTGCATAATGATTTAGGGACTTGGAGTTGGAGTCCTTTGCGGGTGAGATCGTCCTGTAACCGGTTGCCCCTTCATTGGCTCCTCAGTGTCTGCGGGGAAAGTGCAGACTGTGAACCTGAAGGGCCCAGACGCTAGCCCAAGTCTCGGCAGATTTAACAAAGTGACGTATTTCTTTAACTCTGCTGATTTAAATTCAGTTAAGATGGGATGACTTGAACAGATCGGAAGATATCTGGGAAATCTTACCTAACCCATTTTCATCCCAAGACAGCACTTTAGGGCAATATGTCATCCTGGGATATATTCAGTGAGTAAACAGTTCTTACAATTATATATATTTCTTCAACATATTCAATGAATATTTTTATAATGTATTCATGAAGAATACATTCTAGAACACTTCATTCTCAGAATATAATAATGAAGAATAAACATTTTCTTTTGGCCTCAATCTCTCTATCCCCCAGTCTTTTCTCTGTCTCTTCTCTTCCCTACATTCTGCCTCCTCTTGTTTCTTCCCTTTTGTCCTCCACTCCCTATCCCCCAAAGTCCCCCATTTCTCTCTTCTTCTCTGCTCCAATTGCTCCTTCCACCCTGTCTCCTATTTTTCTCTTCCTCCTCCATTCTCCACCCCCTCAACCTCCCTAACCACTGCTCCATTCTCCTTCTCTCTGCCAGCCTCTCCCTTGTCCACCCCTCCCTCTCCCTCCCTCTCTGCTCCACAGCCTGCTCCTCTCCCCTCCCAACCCCACCAGCCCCATGCCAGCCTCCTCGATGGGCATCCCAGCCGTGCCATGGAGCCATGACTCTCCTCTGTCCTTGCAACAGCAGGGATCTGGGGCAGAGACAGATGAAACCTGCCTTAAAATGCTGATAGAAAATCAAACGAAAACTGGCCAGCCAACACTTGGCTGAAATATTCAAGAGCAAGTTGAGAGCAACCAGTGAAATCGGCCATGTGGTCCGCCCATAACGGGGCTGCTGAGTACAGGCTTTGCGCTCCATTCCCTCTGCAGCACCTGCCCCTCCCCCAAGGAGCTGCATGCCAGCGCCTCTGCCCCACTTTGGGGATCTTGCTTCCTCACTTCCTATAGCCGAAATGCCCTGCCACCCCTCTTGTCCCACTCACCTCACCTTTGAAATCTTACCAAGTCCCAAATGCCATCTCTTAGGGAGCTGTTACATGTCTTTCCACCCACTCCATGTTGTCCCTTCATATTCCATCAAAGGGTTGAACCAGGGCTCAGAACCAGGTCGTTGGCTCCCAGTCTAGGGCTTTTCCCAGTGTGTGGCTACCGGGAACAGCGGGAGAAACCTGAACTGGCACAGACAGGTGTGGGCTGTGATCATGGGCCACAGTTACACAATGGCGTGGCAGCTACCTGATCTCTCTGAGCCTCAGTTTCCTCTGTAAAATGGGAACCATCCACGCAGCCATGCACATGTATTATTGATGGCCAATTATAGGCCGCCCACTGTTGATAGTGTCCATTGTGCTGGATGGACATGAGAATTCAATGTGTCAGGGCAAGTAGACGACAAACTTAGCAGCCACCCTGGCACAGCCACCGAGAGGAAGGAGTAAGGTTGGATCTTCCTACGACCTGACTTTGCTGTTTGATGCTTGCGACGCTGCAGTCTTCTGGGAGGCCCTTCCATCTCTGTGGCTCTCCTGTAGTGGTTCCTGTGGATGCCAAAGCCACAGTCGCCAGACTTCGTGCCTGAAACACTTCCTGAGTTGGGTGGGGCTGAACTCTTCGGACTGTTGTTCACCTCCTGCAGCACTGCGTCTGGAGCCAGGGCCAGCCAGGGGCCAGCCAGACTGCCAGGTGTACCCTCCAACTCTGCCAATGACCCTGGCACGTGGCACATTGAATCCCTGGGAGCTGTTCAGTCTGTCTATCTTGGGTGAGACTCCAAAGCCCTCTGCCAGGCCTACAGGCGGGTGTAGTTACACCACAGGCTTGTTGAAGGGGGACCTTGCTCTCCCCTCCCTCAGAGAAGCTGCTCCATCTTTTCCTTGTCAGTCACGACCCCGCCAGACATGTGGCCTTCCTTCTGAGAACCGCCCAGGCCTGGAGGGCTTTCTGAGCCCCAGCTCCCTTCCCTTAGCACCTGAGGTGCTGGGCTCCTCCCTCCCATGAGAGTTCACTGTGATTCTCATGGCACCTGTTACTGGGGAATGGCTGTCCTCTCCCCTCGCCCCGCCTTCCTGGCATCGACCCCCAGGACGCCTTCGGCCCCTCCAGCCTCTCAGAGCCCCAGAAAAGCCACTTCCCCTGGAGCAGCCACGTTGGCCCAGACTCAGGCCTCACTCAGGCGGACTTCCTGGTGCCTGGCCAGCACCAAACATGCCTCGTGTCCTCCTCACTCAGGGCCCCTCTTCACCTTCACAGCAACTCCCTCAGGGCCCAACTTCTTCCCCCCACATCTCCTTCCAGCTTCTCAATTAGGTGTGTGTAGTCAGGGGACCTCAGAGCAGGGCCCATGCTAACACGTGGCTGCTTGCAGGAAGTGGGGTGGTGCCCTGCCGCCCAGCCCCAGGAGTCAGGGAGGAGGAACTGGGTGGTTCTGATGCACACAGCAGCCAGGGGCCTGTGCCCTTTGCAGACAGAGCCCACTCAGGCACCATGGCATTTGGGTTTCTCAGTGGCCTCGAAAGCTCGGCAGTATCTCCCCTTGAGAGGTGAGGAAACAGCCTCTGGGAGGAAAGCAATTGGCTGAGGCCTGGGGTCAGTCACCTGGCAGCTCCCGAGCCGGCCGTGCTGCCCTGACACCAGGCTCCCCTCGTCCTCCGCACCTCGCTGCCCTCCCCACTCCTGTGGACATTTCTGTCTTGAACTATTCTGTCTCAGCCTCACGAGAGGGCTGAGATCTCTTCAGATCCCCTGGCTGGCAGGGCCCAGAGGGGGCTTCCTGCCCTGGCCCCCTGCTGCCTCAGCTCAGGGGTCCCATGGGCCCTGGGCATCAGACATACTGTGGGGCACAAGGATTCTCTCACCCTGCAGGATGAGGCATTCCGGCATGACAGCTGTGCTCAAACATCTGTTAGGGACCAACAAGTGTCATCTCTCACACGCACCGGGCTCCTTGGTCCCCAGGACCCAGGCTAAGACCGCGGGCCTAGGAGAAGATTCCTGCTTTCTAACCACAAGCGTCTGGCATCCGCCGCAACCACAACATACAAGCTGCTCACTGTGCTCAAAGCCCAGCAGTTCCCTGAAAATAGGCAACTTCTCATTTTACTGATGCGTCCTCTCGGGGACCTGGGGCGGCTGGCAGGAGAGGGATTAAGGATGCCTGGGGGAGCATGCCAGGTGGACACGCTTGCTCTCCACGACTTTGCTAGCACGCTGCGAACTCTGGGTTCTGCGCCGAGGAAAAGGCTCAAGGTTGGTGAAATCGGGTTTGGAAAGTGCCTGAGGAAGGCATGGAGTCCAGGGCTTGGGAAACCTGCCGGTGCTTGAAAGCCGATGCGGTGCTGGAGCCCTGCCTTCCTCCCCAGCCGCCACCAAGAGCGGCAGACACAGGTCACCCCACAGCCGAGGTGGGCGGAGGTGCAGCCCAGCTGCGAAGGGGAAGAGCTAGGGGAAGGCAGGCAGTCTGCAGACATCCCGGCTTGGAAGGCCTCGGAGTGTCTAATCTACTTTTTCTCCTTCTCAGGTTGACTCTTACGAGGTGATTGTGGATGAAGAACTGGGCGACATCCACCTGATCAAGATCGAGAAGCGCAAGTACTGGCTCCATGACGACTGGTACCTGAAGTACATCACGCTGAAGACACCCTACGGGGACTACATGGAGTTCCCCTGCTACCGCTGGATCTCCGGGGAGGGCGAGCTTGTCCTCCGAGACGGGCGAGGTGAGCCGCAGAGCCGGGACCCCTCCTCAGAGGGCGGTGTCGGGGTTAATAGCGCGGGGCTCCCCGGCTGGGACTGCTGGCTGACGGACCGCAGGACGTGTGCACTCCCCCAGGTGCTGAAACTCCAGGCAGCGGAGGCCCAGGCACAGCCAGCCACGTTCTCCCTCCGAGCCTAGTCCCTCAGGGGAAGGCTGTGACCCCTGCCTGTCAGAGGGTAGCTAGGCTCTCCAGTAACCAATGCCGCTGAGGTGCTCCCCTACCTGGGCTGCTCTCCGGGTGTCAGGTCTGTGGCATGGCTTTCAGAGCCCAGCCGCCTAGGCCCGCCCTGCCCTCGTGATGTCACAGCAGGGCCCCCACGGGGCTGAGGGCAGGCCTAATCTGCGCTGGCCAGTTGCTAAACTTGAAGTCCCACTTTTTGCTGAAAGAGAAAAGAACCTAAAATCTGCTCTCTAAAGCCAGACCCGGGAATGTGCAGACCAGCCTCCTCTCAGGAGGCCTCTCCCCAAGAGGCAGGCCGGGGGGTGGAGGGAGCAATGCAGAGAGCAGCCAAGCTGCAGCCTCTGAATGACCCCTTGGGGGGGGGCTCTGCCTCGGTCCCCGGCACTGCTGGGCACCCCAGCTCCCATGCATTTCCCATCACGAGGCCATGGGTTCTTCATGGAGTCCTGCAAAGTAGACAAACCGAGAAGGCTGCTGCCCCCACTTTTTAGCTGAGAAAACCAAGACAAGAAGGAAGTTCTTCTCTACCAAGTGTTCTTGTGGATGTCAGGCCACATCCCATTACTTCTGACATGGAATTTAACTGAAGAAGCCTCCAAGAATATTTCTGAGCAAATGACTGGAGTTAGAAGGATTTTTGTCCCCTGAACTCATAGCAGGAGAAAGGTCACAACATTTACTCTGATGGTGGCCAGGTGTCAGGAGTGTGGCTAGGAAGTGGGGGGGGGGCTGGTCTGCAGGAGCTCAGGACAGAGACTGGGAGGAGGCCCTCGGCCACCTGCCCCACTCCTGAAATGAGAGACGAGATGGCGCTGGAGCCCGCTCAGAGGGAGGAAGGGGAAGCTCAGGCCCACCATGATTATGAGGACAGTAGCCACTGTTCCCGTTCTGGCGCGTCCCTGGTGCCGAGCACTGTGCGGAGTCTGTACTGCGTTCACTCACTAGATCCCCACGCAACCCTAGAAATAGGCATTATCATCTCCACGTCACCTGTGTGGAGCCAAGGCAACTTGCTCCAGGTCACGCAGCTTTCAGGGACAGGGCCCAGGTCCACACTCAAACCCAGGTGTGTCCCTTCTGACGCCCACACTCCCCGACATTGCATACTGTGTGAGCGCTGAACTTCATGCCCAGTCCTCCCTGTGGGCGCCGCAGGGCGCTGGACAGTGTCGGCGCCTGTGTGTTGCATCTTGATTTACACATTTCTGCAAGAAGCGGCCAGTTAGACTTTGAAACATGAGAGCCACGAGTCTCTGCTGCTCTGTGGAGCCACAGGGAAGCTGCAGCCAGCGGCCATTTCTGCTCTGCGCAAGGAGTGCAGGGGGAGTTGGGTGGGTTGCTCTGCAGCGGTTTAAAGAAATCCGACAAGGTACTAGAGCCCCCTTTTCTCCACACCCTCGCTGGCACTTGTTGTTCGATGATTTGTTGATGGCGGCCATTCTGGCAAGGGTGAGGTGATACCTCATGGTTGTTTTAATTTGCATCTCTCTGATGATTAGTAATGCTGAGCATTTCTTCATATGTCTCTTAGGCATTTGTATGTCCTGTTTAGAGAGGTGTCTATTTAGGTCCTCTGCCCATTTCATAATTGGGTTCTTTGTCTTCCTTTTGTTGAGTTGTATGAGTACTCTATATATTTTGAAATTTAGCCCCTTATCTGATGGCAGTTATGCTCTCCCATAGAGTGGGTTCCCTTTTCATTTTGATTGCTGTTTCTTTTGCTGTGCAGAAGCTTTTTATTTGATTTGTGTTCATCTTTTCCTTTATTTCAATGCCTTAGGCATTGTATCAGTGAAAATTCTGCTGAGTATGATGTCTGAAATTTTGTTGCCTACATTTTCTTCTAGGATTATCATAAATTCATTGGTCACATTTAAGTCTTTTATCTATTTTGAGTTTATTCTTGTGTATGGTGTAACTTGGTGGTCTAGCTTCATTATTTTGCATGTAGCTGTCCAATTTTCCTGACACCATTTATTGAAGAGACTGTCTTTACTCCATTGTATGCTCTTGCCATATTTGTCAAATATTAATTGAGCATAATGACTTGGGTCAATTTCTGTGTTCTATGTTCTGTTCCATTGATCTATATGCCTGTTCTTGTGCCAGTACCAGGCTGTTTTGATTACTATGTCTGTGTAATATAACTTGATATCCAGTATTGTGATCCCTCCTACTTGTTCTTCTTTTTCAAGATTGCTGTAGTTATCTGGGGTCTTTTTTGGTTCTATATAAACTTTTGTTCTAGTTCTGTGAAATATGTCGTTGGTATTTTTATGGGGATTGCATTGAATCTGTAGATTACTTTGGGCAGACTGGTGCAGCCACTATGGTAAACAATATGGTGTCACCTCAAAAAATTAAAAATTGAACTGCCATTTGATCCAGGATCCCACTTCTAGGAACATACCTAAGAAGCCTGAAACATCAATCAGAAAGAATATATGTACCCCCATGTTCATAGCAGCACTGTTTACAATTGCTAAGATCTTGAAACAGCCCAAGTGTCCATCAATAGATGAGTGGATAAAAAAGCTGTGGTACATATACACAATGGAGTACTATGCAGCTGTAAGAAAGAAAGATCTCTTATCCTTTGAGATGACATGGAGGAATCTGGAGAGTATTATCCTAGGCGAAACAAGTCAATCAGAGAAAGACAAGTATCACATGATCTCACTTATCTGTGGAATATAATGAACAAAACAAGCTGAGGAACAAAATAGACCCAGAGACATGAAAGTGGGGGTGCAGATTGACAAACCTCAGAAGAGATGGATGTGGGGGGAGGGAAAGAGATAAACCACAGAACTTATACTCAGGTATGCATAAACAAAGACATAGACAATAATGCTGGGGGGGTGGGAGACTGGGAGAAGGGTGTTAATGGGGGAACAAAGGGAAACATCTGTAACAAAAATAAATAAATAAATAAATAAATAAATAAATAAATAAATAAGTAAGTAAGTAAGTAAGTAAGTAAATAATAGAGACACCCGACGAGGAGCACAGAAGAAAGGCAGCACGGCAGCAGGGCCCGGGACTCCTGACAGGGGCAAGGTCCCGGGGGCGAGAGGAAGGTTCGAGCCCCCAGGTGAAAATCTGTAGGCTGGCCAGAGGCGGGCACATGCTGTCCCTGCGGGAGGGAGGCAGTGTCCCTGGCCTGTCCCTGTAAAGCCCAGCGCTAAGCCAGCCCGTGGTCCTCAGGCCCCAGGCGGCAGGGCCACCAGGCAGAAGGAGGAGACACTGACTTCGTGTTTGTAGGAGTGACCAAGAGCGTGAGATTTGAGCTTTGTGCTGAAACGCCACTAGTTAGGTGTGTGACCTTGAGTCAGGTTCAAGGGCAAAGCTGTTCAGCCTGCCTGAGCCCCGTTTAATGAAGGAGGGGAGCTGTCGGGCTTAAGGAAGATGATTCACGCAAGCACTCAGCGTGGGCCAGGAGTCGGCGGGAATCTTGGTACCGGACGTGTTGTCATTGGTCCTCCGGCTCTTCTCACTCTCGTCCCTTCCTCACAGCAAGGCTGTCCCGCGATGACCAGATTTGCGTTCTCAAGCAGCACAGACGCAAAGAACTGGAAACACGGCAGAAACAGTACAGGTGAGTCATGACATGAGACCACGTGGCCATGCCAGCTTCTCCGGTCTGAGGGCTGTGGTGTGAAATGACCTCAGCTTATGACCCAGCACTGCTGGTAAGTGGTGACTGAGGCAGCAGCTGCCTGTGGTCCCCCGGCGCCTGCTGACCACCCTTCAAGCAGAGACGGTAAAGAGCTTTACCGGGAAGACTTGGGAGCAACCACATTGGCATTTAGGAGGAATGGGGCAGCAATGCTTGACTTTACCCCGATGTTCTCCCACCTCCAGCTGTAAGGGGTACCCCTCACTTTTTTGTCTTCTGACAATAATTTGATTATAAAATGATACATAATCTAGAAAAAAAAAATCAAATCTCCAGCTAACAGACTAAGAAAAAAGAGACCACAATTATTAAAATTAGAAATGAGAGAGGTAACATCAATACCAACTCAGAGAAATTAGAATGAACAAAAAGGAACACTGTGAAGAACTGTATACCAACCCATTAGATAACTCAGGTGAACTGAACAAATAGGCAAGTCTGTGGACACGTGAATAGATCAGTGGTTTCCTAGGGCTGGAAGTTGGAGGTGGGGAATGGGGAGTGACCCTCTATGGGTCCAAGGTTTCTATTTGAGATGAAAATATTCCCAAATTAGACTATGGTGATGGATGACTCTGTAACTATACTGAAAACCTTTCAATTGGATAATTTTAAAGGGTGAATTTTATGGTATATAAATTGTATCTCAATAGAACTGTTCTAAAAAAAATTACAAAAATACATGCTGTAGAGTGCTGGTGTGGAATGAGTGGTCAGTGGCCTGGCCCCAGCCCTTGACCGTGTTTGAGGGGTCATGTGGAGCTCTGAGTCCACACCTGCTTCATGTCTGCATCAAGGCCTTTTCTGTTTAGCTTCTTGCTTTAGCCCCTGGAGAAGGAGCCTCCTCCCAGGGAAGGAAGCTGACCGTCGGCATGGGCACCGGGCTGTGGAGGGGCGTGGTGGGATGATAACGGTTACATTTCCACGTGTTCTTCCATAATCTAACTTCTCACGAGGAATGTGTCGTGTTCGGGATTTTTAATCCAATGAAGTAAAAGAGGTAGAATGATATGGAAGCAGGAAAATATCTGTAACTCATTCCCTCTCCCTCTTACTCATTTGGAACTGTGCTATAGATACAATCTGGCAGCCACCTTTTCTTTCTCTTACAGACATAGCAGAACAACATTTCCCCCATATTTTAAAAATCTCATCACAAACATTATTCTAGATTTTATGTAATATTCCATTGGGTGGATGCACCATAATTTACTTAAACACCAGTCTAACTGGACATTTTGGGGGTTTCTAATTCTTATTTTTATAAACAATGTGAAACCTTTGTGTGGAACTTTTATGCATTTTTTTTTTTTTATCCTCACCTGAGGACATTTTTTTTTTTTTTCATTTTTTTGTTCAGATAGAGTGGGAGGGAGAGAGAGGAAGAGAGAGAGAGAGAAACATCGATGTGAAGGGACACATCGAGTGGCTGCCACCCGCACGACCCAACAGGGCAGGGGACAAACTGCAACCGAGAACGTGCCCTTAGCGGGAACCGAACCCGGGTCTCTCTGGACCACAGGTCAATGCTCTAACCGCTGAGCCAAACCAGCCAGGGCCTTTTATGCATTTTTAAGTATTTCCTTAGGATAGGTGCCCAGAAATAAAACTGCCAAAACAAATAGTTTGTTACTAGTATATATTGACAAATTTCTCCTCAAAAATGTTTAACCAATTTTTATAAGCAGTACAGGTATCCAATTTCACCAACTCTTGACAGAGCTAGGTTGCATCTTTTATTTTTTTTAACTTTTCTAGTTTGTAAAGGTGTCTGTCATCTCTTAACTCCTACCCCCTACCCCACCCCCACCCAGGAACTCAGCAGTGGTGCTGCCAAGTGGTTGAGAAACCCCCACCAGTCAGCCAGCCTCCAGACTATCTTCAGCTCTATCCTTTTCCCACACAAACTTACATTTCACCCTGCCTGGCACAGATCGGTGGGTTGGGCGTCCTCCTGGGCACCAAAGGGTTTCAGGTGTGACCCCTGGTCAGGGCACGTGCCCAGGTTGCAGGCTCTGTCCCCCACAGGGGACATGCAGGAGGCGGCTGATTGGCGTTGCACTCTCACACTGACGTTTCTCTCTCTCTCTCTCTCTCTTGCTCTCCCCCCACTTCCTCTCTCTCTAAGAAAAAGAAAATCAATAAAAACATGTTTAAACAACATACTTCCATGAAACATGATGTTAAAAAATACTTGGATACTTGATGTGTTACACAGGGCATGGGCGATGAGCAGAGCCACGGCTACTAGGCAGCCACAACAGGGGACAGGAGAGGAGGAAGAGAAGGAGAAGAAGAAGAAATTGGACTCTACTTCATGTCATTCAGAAAACTTATTTTTGGGTTGAATAGGTTAAGTGTTAAAGGCATTTGATGGCCTCCAGTTAAAAAGATTTTTCAAGGAAGACTTAAAATGTGCTAATTGTAAAGGGAAAGATTAATATTACCTACCTCAAGAGGAGGAACTGTTCACTAAAAGACACCAAAAAGACGAGAAGATAGTTCACAGCATGATGGACAAGAATTATGATTTATACTATTCAGGACCTCTGCAAATCTATAAGAACAGGGTTGTCAATTTGCTAGAAAAATAGGCAAGAGATATGAGCAGTCTCTACACAAAAGATGGGGAGCAAATATACAAAAAAAAGGGCCCTTAGCTTCATTCACAACAAAGGAAATCAGAAATAAGATCTCACAATGACAGTCTATTGATTAGATCACTACTACCACTAATTACACCACACACACACACACACACACACACACCCCAGAAGGGCAAAACTAAAACCTGACAATACCTGAGTGTTAGAGGAGCTGTTGGGTGGGAAGCTCATTGCTGTTGGCAGGAGTATAAGTTGGTACACCCTCTGTGCAAAACAAGTTTGCAAAATCTACCAAACTGAAAGTGCATTATAATCTATGACCCGGAATTTCTGTTCCTGGATCCAAATCCGTGTGCCTGTGCACTGGGATGCACGTACACAGATATTCACAACAGCATTATTTATGAAAGAAAAACAATGGAAACCACCCAGTGTCCATCAGCAGTGGAACAGATCAGCAGTGATCATTCTACCCTGCAAGGAAAGTCAATGAACTGCTGGTGCACAGTGCAACATGGGCAAACTCACACTGCAGTGTGAAGAACAAACAGAAGCCTGACACGAGTCCGGCCAGTTGTCCGGGACACTTGCATAGCAGTGGAACAATGAACTCTCCTCACTTCCCTCCCTTGGCCACTTGTGGCAAAGCCCCTCTGGTGAGCACTCGTACCTGCTTCCAGCATTGTGGACGGAGTCCTAGCCTGTGATGATGGAAACAACTTCCAGAGAACCAGGCTAGCTTGTGTCCTGTTAGGTGAATGGGCAGCAAGTCCTACCAGTCTCACAGCAATTCAGACTGAGATGTTAATGACTTACAGGCATTTACTCAATCTAGTATTTTCTAAAGTGTGTCCTGGAGCATTGGTCCCAAAACTTTTTCTTGGAAAAGGGTCCTATGGTGAAACAAGTCTGGGAAACTGTTTATCATATCCCTCTCCTTTAACACTTGGCGGTTCACAGTGTGCATAAGCATCGGAGATCCTGAGCAGTTCTGTGAAAATGGACCATGGTCAATTGCTTTCTAACGCAGTTTTCCCCAAGAGAATCGGACCCGTGACTTTTACATCCGGCAGAATGAGCGCTGTATGGAGCATCTCTTAGGAAACACCTCTCAGCCAGGGAGAGGGGCTTCAGCTGCGTTTTCACAGGAATGGGGCTTTGGCACGGTCTAAGGAGATGGGGCAGAGGGGTTTTCTGGTGAGATAATTTGCTCCTTTGGTGGATCTAATCTTCATTTTTTCTTCCTCTTTCCGCTAATCTGTCCTTTTCATATCCGCCCCACCCCCAACTCTGCTTCCGTTCAGGAAACACTGAACTTTGCGCCGTCGGCATAATCTTGGCGTTCCTCTTCCCGTGAACTCGGCTTCCAGGGGCCTTGGAAGCAAAGCAGCCACGAGGAGCCGGCCAGGGCAGCTGGCCCCCTGCTCAACCAGCCGGCGGGAGGGGAGGCCGGCAGCGCCTTCTCGCTGGGACCACCTGTGCGCCGTGCGGAGTGGGGTGGTTCTTAATCTATACCATTGAATCTAATCATTCTGAGCCTTACGTCACTCATCTTTCTGATTTAAAGAGCAACCAGTTGACACAGTCGGGTGTCACCCACTCCCTCTGTAGAGCGTGCCATGTTGGGAACAACCCACCGTGCTCGCTCACCCCATGGGTGACTATGGGCTGCTGCAGACTGTGGGCTGTGGTTCACTCTGGCTGCTCCACGCCCACCTCAGTGAGCTCCCCTACATGTCCTGGTGCTCTCATGGAATAGTCATTCCAGAAAATGGTCCTGGAAGGAGACTTGCAGGGTCACAGACCACATTGCTCCAGATATTGCCAATCGTTTTCTAAGGGGGTTCTACCAGCTTTCAGCCCTCGCAGCTGTTTCTGAGGGTTACTGTTTCCCTTCTCCATGGACACATTTCACACCTGCACAATTATCGCTTTGCTCACAGAGCTTAGTTCCTCATTTTCTAAACTATGCGTTTTGTTTTTCCTTTACAGCTTTTGGGTTTCTTGTTTGCACAATTTTCATTCTTATCAATCTGATGTGTGAAATAGTATCTCATTGTTTTCCTTCTCCCTAAAGTGCCACGTGTTTTTAGCTTTGCATGTATGTGTAATGACTTACTCAACCCTTCCCCTCCTGATGGACACCTGCCTTGTTTCCCAGGTGTACCTTTGTTTACTTAGTGTTACAAATGGTGCTGCGAACAGCTGGCTGGCACTTTCCTGGCGGGGGTCCAGGTCTGCATTGCTGCTCAAATCAGCACGCTCACTTTAATGTTTCTCTTTTTATTAAATGTATTGGGGTGACATTGGTCGATCGGAGCATAGATTTCAAGTGCACACTTCTAGGATATGTGATCTATATATTGCACTGTGTGACCCCACCCAAAGCATTTTTTATTTTAAGAAATACTGACAGAAATCTTTTCCCAAAATTTTGTAATAATTTCAGTCCCACCAATTCTCTATGAAAATATACTTTTGCCCACACTTTTGCCAGTACTTGGTGACATGGATCTTTTAAATTTTTGACAACCTAAAAATCCCTGAGACCCCATTGCCATTTTAACCTGCATTCCCCCGAGCACAGGAGGGTTCACCTCTGCCTTCCCCTCAGAACCGCCGACGTGCGTGTTAGGTCGTACCCCTTTGGAGTGTGTACAGCATTATCACTCATCTTCTATCGCTTTGCTCACAGAGCTTAGTTCCTCATTTTCTAAACTATGCGTTTTGTTTTTCCTTTACAGCTTTTGGGTTTCTTGTTTGCTTAAGAAGGCCCTCCCGCCCTGATGTTACAGAAATACTATATTTTTCTCTAAAATTTTATAATTTTGTGTGTCTTTTTTTAACTTTAGGCTTTTTTCCCACCTGCCATGTATTTTTATAAATGATGTGGAGTGGGGTCAAAGGTTTCCAGTATAATTTATCACATCATACAGTCCTTCCTAAGGCCTTGGTCGTGCCCACAGTAGCCAGTTTCTGCTACCTACAGCTACTTACCTTGTGGCCTGTGAAAGTTGTCGAGTCTCTCTCCTGCCCTCGCCAATTATCCAACTCATTGATAAGAAAAATAAGTCTGTAAACACTTTACACTGTATTCCCATTTTTAGTATGTCAAGTAAGAAAACTAATGGTAGTTAGTTTGATTGTTTTTATTCTCCCTGAAGCTTGTAGCTTGGGGGAACATCTCTCCCTTCTCTCTTCCTTCGTCCCCCCTCAACACCCCCTCCCACCACACACACGCTCTCTCCCTCTCTCTTCAACATTTTGAAAATAATCAGTATATATCTAGGTATGCCTTTTTTCTGCCCAGGATTTACTCAGAAAACTGAGAAATGTAAGGTGTCAAGCAACAGAAAATGCTTTCCAAAACTGGGTTTTCTCGGAGAGTGGCCATGGCCAGTCCCTGTTCACCGAGGGTCTGCTGAGGCTTACTCAGGCGACAGACACGAGAAACAGAAGAGGTTTTTGGGACAGGAAAAGGGACTTGAGATTTTTAATGACCAAAAATCTCAATGTTTTATTTTTTTCTTATAAGAGAGATGTAAAAGGAAGGAGACTTGGGAATATAAATGGAAAAGCCGAAATCTCACAGAATGTAAATGTTGGTTTTTAAACAAATTCAAGATCATTCTTCCTGCCCTAAAGAAACTGACAGGGTGTGTTTGGGTTTTTTTTTTTTTTTCTATAAACAAAAAGAAAAGGAAAAAAAACCATAAATGTCCAATGCTATGGGTTACGTTTCAAGGACACCAGAATCTAAAACCTTTGGCTTGATGGAGTGTGTGGCCTGTCTTCGGGACGAGCTACTTTGATGATAACAGTCTCCCAGCCTGCTCGGGGCAGCTGGCGGTGCCAGGCGGGAGTGGGGGCCGCCCCTCTGCCCTGTGCACCCTCCTGCGCGGCCTAACAGTCCTGAACTCCCCGCGACCACTATGGAGCTCAGGGTGCCCGGGCCTCGCTGGTGGGACTTCGATGTCCAGGACGGGATGGTGGGGAGCCTTAACCTCATGTGACCGGCCAGGCAGCTCTGTGCTGGGCAGAACCCCGAGAGGGTTGCTGTTCAGTGTCGCCGCACATAAGTGAGGTCTGATGCTTTCCTTTCCGGTTCCTTGGGCACGTGTGCACACCCGCCGTCCGTCCGCGACGCCGCTGCTGTAAGGTCAGCCTCGGGTGGAGGGAGCCCCAGGCCCCCACCGCAGCGCTCAGGGAACCGCACAGCGGTGCCTCCCGCTGCGCAGCCAGCTGTGACCCGCGGTCCTGGCGGCGGGCACTCCTCAGAGCACAGCGCCGTCTTCACGCCGAGGTACCCACCCCAAGGCATTTACTCCCTTCTCTTTGCGTGTTCAGGTGGACGGAATGGAACCCTGGATTCCCCTTGAGTATCGACGCCAAATGCCACAAAGACTTACCTCGGGACATCCAGTTCGATAGTGAGAAAGGAGTGGACTTCGTTCTGAACTACTCTAAAGCGTAAGCCGGGGAGAACGTAAGGACACTGGGCAGCTCCTCCGATGGCCAGGGCTGCAGGTCTGACCTCCACTCCTGTCCTGTGGGACCCTGGGCTCAGAGACAGCTCAGCAATGCTTTTGGTTATATCTCGGTCATAGAGGATTCTCAATGCACAATCCCAGGATAGTCTGTGTGTAAAACACTACAACCTGGAAGAGTCCAGACACCAAACATAGCTATGTTTCAGCCCCAAGTGGAGGTCTTTAATTAGAATGCCTGGTTCCCACCCATGTCATATTCCCTCTACGGCCACCTCAAGGGGAATCGGTATTCAGGGGGGCACCCAGATGGCAAGGTTCTGCAGTAATAGGAGCCACCATGTCTGTGCAGACCCCTGCACACATCCCCTGTCCCCATTCATTCATCACAACAACCCGAAGAAGTGGGCACAGTCATTATCCCATTGCAGCTGAGGAAACTGCAGAATAAGAAAGTCAGATGCCCAAGATCCCTGCCAGTACACGGCAGAGACCAGAGTTCTGTGTTTCCTCTTTGAGGCTGAATCTGCAGGGTTTTTAAAGCTTGCTGAACTTTGCCACTCCTGGGTGCTTGTTAAAAATAAGGAGCCCCGGCCCCTGCCCCAGGGCTAGTGGAAGGACCTTTGAATCTGTACCTTGACACTTTAGATAATTCTCATAATTATGGAAATGCAGAAAACCCTAAATCCTTGTTTTGCAACTGGACCACGCCTTAGAATGCCCGGAGGAGCCCAGCACCTCCCCAGACCCCGGCCAGGAGCCGAGGCCCCTAGGGTGGGACCCTGGCCCCAGGTGGGCATATCCAGGAAGCATACAGGTGGAGAACCACCAACCCAATCAGTTTCCTTGGCAACATGTGCTTAGTTGCATAGCTGCACCCCTCGAGAGGGGTGCCTTGTTTGGTCAGACTTCTGAAAGGAAAGTGCAGGAGGCCACACGCCCAGGCCTGTGCCGGGGGCTTCCTCCTTTGCACATTTTGGAAAAGCTTCCTCCTTGGTGCGCATACACACACACACACACACACACACACACACAGCCTCAGTCATTCTCTGCAGGGAATCCCTCACATCAGGACCATATGCATTTGTCTCTGAAAGTGAAAGTGGGGGAGTAGTAAGGGTCTGACTGAACAAGCCTCTGCTAAATGCTGGGCTCCAAGGCGCAGGAGCTTTCTACATAGAATCATCTATTTCATCCTTCACAGCAACCCTGGGAACTGGGCACCGTGTTTCCAGATAAGTGAACTGAGGTTCTTCTGGGTCCAGGTCAAAGAATTTGCTTAAAACTATTTAGGCAGAAATTGGCAAAACCAGGATTTGAATCCAGGTCTATTTGGGCCCAAAGCTGGGGATTCCCCTCACCACCACCACTACAGCTGGGCTCAACTAGAGGGAAAAATGAAAACCAAACATCTAGGTTAGTAATGCAGCAGCTCCCTGGAAACATCATGGCAATTGAATGTCTCACTTCCCACCAGGGGTTGGCAGTACTGAGTCAAAGCCTTGTGGCTTTAGTAGGGCAGAACCCAGACCAGGACAGGACAAGGAGAATAGGCCCTTGTGGCAGGAGAAGTTTGGAGAGAACTTGGTGAACTTGGAGAGGCAGTGAGTTCAGAGGAGAGGGTACTGCTTTGAAGAGTCATGCCACCTTGCTTGGTACTGGTAGGGGGTAGATGGGTGGATGGAGGGTGGATAGATTGTGAAGGGTGGCTGCAGGGTGGAGGAATGGATGGTGGGTGGGTAGATTCATGGATGGTGGAGAGATGGAAGGATGAATGAATGGATGTTGGAAGGAGGATGGATGGATGGATGGATGGATGGATGGATGGATGGATGGATGGATAATGAATGGTACAATGAAGACCAAGCTGTGCCTTTCTTGTGTCTGCTCCATGTTCCTTAAGGTCAAGGTCATCTTTGTATTTCAGGAGCCTAGCATAGCAGCTACCACAAACTAGGTGCTAAATAACCTTGGTCAAAATGAAATAAGTGTGGCCCTGGCCGGTTTGGCTCAGCGGTTAGAGCGTCGGCCTGCGGTACAGAGAGACCCGGGTTCGGTTCCCGCTAAGGGCATGTACCTCGGTTGCAGTTTGTCCCCGGCCCTGGTTGGTCGTGCGGGTGGCAGCCACTCGATGTGTCCCTTCGCATCGATGTTTCTCTCTCTCTCTCTTCCTCTCTCTCCCTCCCGCTCTATCTGAACAAAAAATGGAAAAATGTCCTCGGGTGAGGATTAAAAAAAAAAAAAAAAGAAATAAGTGTGACCCACTGGCCTTTCAGGGGCCTTTGTTGCCACCTCAAAGACCTTCATTTCACACACATACACACATGCATATGCACACACACACACAGTTACTTTTTTTTCCTCATGTATCCCCATCATGTCTAATGGTAGCCAAGATCAGTGGTTCTCAATTCTGATTGTGTATTTAATATTACAGACCCCATGTCACCCCCCCCACCCCACCTAGATCTGCCAGCATCTCCAATTCCAGACATGCATATACTTTATTTATTTATTTTTGCTCACACTTTATTAAATATTTTATTTAATTTTATTGCAGCAAATAATATCGTTTCAGTATTTCTTAACATCCCAATTATACATCCTTGCAAATGTTACCAGTTATATGAATAGATAAAAGTTAGATTACAAAATTTAAATTTCCATTTTACATACTTGACAATTTTTATTTTTTATTTTAATTTTAATTTTTTTGGTAATTCAACACAATTTATTAAGTGTTGAGGAGAAGACACTTTTCTACCTTTTCCCTTCTGCTTTTTTAAATTGAATTTGTTGAGGTGACATTGGTTTACCAAACCACACAGAATTCAAGTGTACAACTCAATAAATCATCTGCACACTGCATTGTGTACCCACCGCACCAAAGTCTTTTTCTGTCCCCATTTCCCCCCATCCTTTGCCCACCTCCACCTACCCCCACCCCTTTCCTTCTGACTATCACCACACTGTTGTCTGTCTATATGTTATGTATATATGTCTTTTGTCTAATCCCTTTGCCTTCTTTCATCCAGTCTCCTAAGCTCTTCTCTCTAACAGCTGTCAGTCTGTTCCATGTATCCATGTCTCTGGACCTATTTTCTTCATCAGTTTATTTTGTTTATTAGATGCCACATATAAGTGAGATTGTGTGGTATTTGTCTTTCTATGACTGGCTTATTTCACTTAGCATAATAATCTGTAGGTCCATCCATGCTGCTACAAAAGTTACGATTTCTTTTTTACAGTTGCATAGTATTCTACTGTGTAAATGTACCACATTGTTTTTATCTACTCATCTATTGATGGACACTTGGGCTGTTTCCAGATCTTGGCTATTGTAAATAGTGCTGCAATGAATATAGGGATGCATATATTCTTTTGAATTAGTGTTTCAGGGTTCTTAGGATATATTCCCAGAAATGGGATTGCTGGGTCAAAAGGCAGTTCCATTTTTAATATTTAAAGAAACTCCATACTATTTTCCACAGTGGCTGCACCAGTCTGCATTCCCACCGATAGTGCACCAGAGTTCCCTTTTCTCCACATCCTCGCCAGCACTTGTTTGTTGATTTATTGATGATAGCTGTTCTGGCAGGTGTGAAGTGATACCTCATTATGGTTTTAATTTGTATCTCTCTGATGACTAGTGATGAGCAATTTTTCACATGTCTGTTGGCCATCTGTATGTCCACTTTGGAGAATTGTCTAGTCAGGTCCTTTGCCCATGTTTTAATTGGATTGTTTGACTTCTTGGTGTTGAGTTGTATAAGTTTTTATATGTTTGGAAATTAACCCCCTATCAGATGTATCATTGGCAAGTATGTTTTCCCATTCAGTGGGTTCTCTTTTCATTTTGTTGATAGTTTCTTTTGCTTTGCAAAAGCTTTTCAGTTTCACGCCTATGTTTTCTTCTACATTTTTTGTGGTTTTGTGACCTACATTTAAGCCTTTTGTCCATTCTGAGTTTATTCTTGTGCATGGTGTAAGTTGGTTATCTAGTTTTATTTTTTTGCATGTAGCTGTCCAATTGTCCCAACACCATTTATTGAAGAAACTGTGTACTCCATTGTATGCTCTTGCCTCCTTTGTCAATATTAATTGAGCATAAAGGTGTGGGTTAACTTCTGGGTTCTCTGGGTTCTGTTTCATTGATCTATATGCCTGTTCTTGTGTCAGTGCCAGTGCCAGGCTGTTTTGATTACAGTGGCCTTGTAGTGTAGTTTGATATCAGGTAGTACGATACCTCCAATCTTCTTCTTTCTCAAGATTGCTGAGACTACTCAGACTTTTTTGGTTCCTTATAGATTTTTGGAATATTTGTTCTAGATCTATAAAATATGTCATTGGTATTTTAATAGGAATTGTGTTAAATCTATACATTTGACTTATGTTAATTATTCCAATCCGTGAACAAGGTATATGCTTCCACTTTTTTATATCTTTCTTTGTTTCTTCAGTGTCCTATAGTTTTCCAAATATAAGTATTTTATCTCTTTGCTTAAATTTATTCCTAGGTACCTTATTTGTTGTTGCAGTGGTAAATGTGATTGTTTTCTTAGTTTCTATAATAGTATATAAAAATGCCACCTGTTTTAGAGTATTAATTTTGTATCCTGCTACTTTGCTGAATTCATTTATTAGACCTATTAGTTTTTTGGTAGAGTCTTCAGGGTTTACTATGTACAATATCATGTCATCTGTAAAAAAAAAAAAAAAAAATGAGTTTTACTTTCTCACTTACAATTCGATGTCCTTTATTTCTTCTTCTTGTCTGATCACTATAGCTAGTATTTCCAGTTCTGTGTTGAATAAGAGTGATGAAAGCAGATGTCCCTGTCTTTTTTCTGATCTTAAAGGGAAACAACTTAGTTTTTGCCCATTGAGTAGCATGTTGGTTGTAGTTTTGTCATATATGGCCTTTATTATGTTGAGGTATAATCCCTCTATTTCCACTTTGCTGAGAGTTTTTATCATAAATGAGTGTTGGATGTTATCAAATGCTTTTTTGGCATATATTGATTTGATCATGTCATTTTTTAATTCTTCATTTTGTTTATGTAGTGTATCACATTTGTTGACTTGCAAATATTGTACCAACCATTCCTGCATCCATGGAATAAATCCCACTTGATTATGGTGTGTAATCCTTGTAAAGTACTGCTGGATCCAGTCTGCTAATATTTTGTTGAGGATTTTAGCATCTATGTTCATCAATTGGCCAATAATGTTCTTTCTTTGCAGTGTCTTTATCTGGTTTTGGAATTAGGATAATGCTGGCTTCGTAAAAAGAACTTGGAAGTCTTCCATCTTCTTGAATTTTTTTAATAGTTTGAGAAGAATTGGTGTTAGTTCTTCTTTGAATGTCTGGTAAAATTTACCTATGAAGCCACCAGATCCAAAACTTTTGTTTGCTAGGATTTTTTAAAATTATTGTTTTAATTTCATTAGTTTTATTGGTCTATTCAGGTTTTATGATTTCTCCTTATTTAGTTTTAGAAGATTGTATGTTTCTAAAAATTTATCCATTTTGCTCTGGTTGTCCAATTTGTTGGCATATAATTTTTCATAGCATTTTTTTTTTTTATCCTTACCTAAGGACATTTTTTTTTTTTTTTTTTTTTTGCATTTATCTTCAGATAGAGCAGGAGGGAGAGAGGGAGAAAGAGAGAGAGAGAAACATCGATGTGAGAGAGACACACCAGGTGGCTGCCACCCACACGACCCCAACCGGGGTCGGGGACAAACTGCAACCGAGGTACGTGCCCCTAGCGGGAACCAAACCCAGGCCTCTCTGGTCCGCAGGCCAACGTTCTAACTGCTGAGCCAAACTGGCTAGGGCTTTCATAGCATTTTCATACATTCCTTTGTATATCTGTGATGTCAGTTGTTACTTTGCCTCTTTCTTTTCAGATTTTATTTATTTGGGCCCTCTCTCTTTTTCCTTGATGAGTCTGGTTGAAGGTTTGTCAATCTTGTTTATCTTTTCAAAGAACAAGCTCTTTGATTTAATAATTTTGTTGTATTTTTTTTTTATTCTCTATGTCATTTATTTCTGCTCTGATCTTTATTACTTCCTTTCTTCTACTTACTCTGGGCTTTGTTTGTTGTTTTTTTTCTAGTTCTGTTAGGCTTAGGGTTAAGAGAGTTTGAGATTTTTCTTGCTTCTTGAGATAGAACTGTAATGCTGTGAACTTTCTTCTCAAGACTACTTTCACTGTGTCCCATAGATTTTGGGTTGTTGTGTGTTTATTTTTATTTGTTTCCAAGTAATGTTTTATTCCTCCCTGGATCTCATTGTTAACCCATTCATTATTTAATAACATGCTATTTAATGTCCATTTGTTTGAATGTTTTTCTGTTTTGTTTTTTATTGTAGTTGATTTCTAGTTTCATACTATTGTGGTCAGAGAAGATGCTTGATATAAATACAATCTTCTTTAATTTGTTAAGACTTATTTTGTGTCCTAATATGTGGTCTATTCTTGAGAATGTTCTAGGTGCACTTGAGAAGAATATATATTCCATTGTTTTCGGATGGAATGTTCTGTAAATATCAATTAAATCCATTCAGTCCATGGTGTTGTTTAAGGTCACTGTTGCCTTGTTGATATTGTGTCTGGAAGATCTATCCATTAATGTCAATGAGGTGTCAAAATTTTCTACTATAAGTGTATTGCTGTTGATCTCTCCCTTAATGTCCACCAAGATTTTTTTTATATACTTAGGTGCTCCTATGTTGGGTACATATATGTTTACAAGGGTTATATCATCTTGTCAGATCAATCCTTTTAGTATTATATAGTGACCTTCTTTGTCTCTTGTTATGGCCTTTGTTTTGAAGTCTACTTTGTCAGATATTAGCATCGCTACCCAGCTTTTCTTTTAATTTCCACTTGCATGGAATATTTTTTTCCATCCTTTTACTTTCAATCTGTGTGTATCTTTTGTTCCAAGGTGGGTCTCTTGTAGACAGCATATATATGGGTAATTTTCTTATCCATTCAGCAACACTGTATTTTAATTGGATCATTTAATCTATTTACATTTAAGGTTATTATTGATAAGTACTTATTTATTGACATTTTAATTTTTATACCTATGTTTCTTCTTCTCTTGATTTCTTTTTTCTTTCTTCTTGTTAAAACAGGCCCTTTAACATTTCTTGCAATACTGGTTTGGTAATAATGAACTCATTCAGCATTTTTCTTGGTCTGAGAAGCTCTTTATTTTGCCTTCAAATTTTAAATGATAGCTCTGATGGAGAAAGTAATCTTGGTTTAGTTTCTTGCTTTTTATCACTTTGAATATTTTATGCCAATCCCTGCTGGCCTGAAGTGTTTCTGTTGAGAAATAAGCTGACAGCTTTACGGGAGCTCTTTTGTATGTAACTGTCTCTCCCTTGTTGCTTTTAAGATTCTCTCTCTGTCTTTAAACTTTTCCATTCTAATTATGATGTGTATTGGTGTGAGCCTATTTGGGTTCATCTTGATTGGAACTCTCTGTGCTTCCTGAACTTGTGTGACTTTTTTCTTCACCAGGTTATGGAATTTTTCAGCCATTATTTCTTCAAACAGGTTCTCTATGCATTGCTGTCTCTCTTTTCCTTCTGGTACCTATATGATGCAGATGTTGTTACACTTGATATTGTCCCAGAGATCTCTTAGACTTTCCTCGTTTTTTGGTGTTTTTTGTTTTGTTTTGTTTGTTTGTTTGTTTTTTAATTCTCTTTTATTTTTAATGCTCTGCTTGGGTAGATACTCTTCTCCTGTCCTCTAAATCATTGATTTGATCCTCTGATTCATCTAACCTGTTGTTGACTTCTCCTGTAGTATTCTTCATTTCAGATATTGTATTCTTCCATTCTGATTGGTTTTTTATGGCTTCTAAGTCCTTTTTAATTCTTACTATCTCTTTGTTTAAGTTCTCACTGAGATCATCCATTCTTCCCCTAAGGTCCTTGAATATCCTTATAACCATTGTTTTAAACTCTGCATCTGGTTATTTTGGTTGCTTCCATTTCATTTAATTCTTTTTCTGGGATTTCTCTTGTTTTTTCATTTGGTGTATATTATTTTGTCTCTGTTTATTAGGTAGAGTTGCTATGACTTGAATGTTTCTTGTGGTTTATGTACACCCCTTGTTGTAGGTGAGTCTTGAATGCTGTTGACCCTTTTTTGGTTGTAGTTAACCCTTCAGGCTGGCTGACTATAAGGGTAAACTTTGATCACAGGCATGGGTATAATTTAAAAGCTCCCTAGGTGATTCCAATGCATAGTTAGGGTTGAAGCTACTGGCCTAGATTCCTTCCTTGGGCTTATCCTCCACCCAGTTGCATGTGAGCTCAAGTTCATCTCCTGGGGTCTCAGTGTGCATATATCCTACTCTCCCAGCTTCACCATCTCTCCCTGGGATGTTAGGAAACATCCTTCTACCTGCTTCTCTGGCCTCCATCCACATAGCAATTGGAAGGTTATTCTCAATAGTCATATAGTTTGTTGGAGGTTTCATCTATAAAGGCAAATATATCCCTTTATTCCCCTAAGTAAAGTCTTTCAAGGATTGTGCCAACTACAGGGAAGAGCCCAGGTATGCCCACCCGCCTCCTTAGCTTCTCTCCTGCCCCCACATGCACAGCACATTCCAGCCTCCAGACTGGATTGCCGGGAGTCTTCGGCCCCTGTTTTTGCTCATGTTGTTTCTTCTGCCTTGAATTCCCTTCTGTCCTTTATTGCCCAGCTAAGTCCAACTCATTATTTTTCAGAAACTCCTAGAAGCTCCCCTTGAGTGATGTCTTTTCCCCAGTGCTCCCTAGTATTGGCCACACAGGCCACCATCTCTAAAGTGACACAATAACCCATCTTTATTTACATCTTCCCTGTGACTTAACTCCTTTAGCTATGGGCCCAAGTGACATGAGAGAAATCCTGAGATGGGTCCTTAGCCCTTCCTGGCACAACACAATTGGAACAGTCAGCTGAGCACCACCTCTGTTGGCACAGTGAACTGAGACCCAGGATTCTTAAGGAAGAGATAAAAGACATGACTCTGCATGGGGGGGGGGGGCCTGAATCAAGGGGGCCTGACATCAGGAATGCATGTCAGAAGAACCCCCCAACCCCAGGGAGATGAGAGGTACATGGGAGAGGGGCCTGGGCTAGTAGAAGGTGACCCTAAGGAAACTGTCTAACTCCCCTCAGCCATGGTGTCATCTGAAAGACAAGGCACAGCTCCTACGTGGGGTTGTGTGAGGACACAGTGTGCGCATGCACCACAGATGCCAACCACATCCAGAGAAGCTTTTCTCTAAAGACAGCATTAGTCTTCCTCCATTCTTGGTAATGTGGTCATGCCAGGCAGGACCCACTTCTCCGTCAACACTCACCCACTGAACGCATGCTCCCTCAGATTGGCCTCTGTCTTCAAGGGCTCATGGAGGGACCCTCGCTCTCTCTGGTGTTCTCTCACTATGGGACCCAAGAAGGCTTCACAGCAGAAGGGCGCGGCCTGGCCTTGCACCGGCCAAGCAGACACCGAGAAGTGGGGCAGGGATGGTGGGGCAGAGAGAGCAGCATGTGCGAAGTCCGGACATGGCCGGGCCTGATCACAGAGCCAGATAAGTTGCGAAATGTCCTGACAGCATCAGGGGAGGAGCATCTCGCATGTTTGCTCACCACTCCCGTGGAGGCTGGCAGGCTGATAAGGGAAGTTGAGAAAGAGCTTCCTTCTCAGTGCAGAAATGTGACTGAGTTCTGGAAGAGCTGACCATCCTCCTGCAAGGACCAGGGTGCTCAGACCCTCACCCACTGTGCATTTCTCATCAGATGAGACTGGATGGGGTAGCTCCCTGGTCACAGCGGCATCTCGCTATACCCCAACCATCTTCCCAGAAAGGCAGCACCAGAAATGCTGCCACGAGCCGCAGGTCACCACTATGAATTCAGATCGCAGTGGGGACAGGCCGAGGAGAGAACCTAAGGTATTCTCGACGTTGCGTTTCTGGTTTGTAGGGGAAGTAGATGGTTCTTAAAAAGAGAAGCTGAGGAAGAAGAGGTTTGCAGGGGAAGATTAGTCCAGTTTGGGGTCGTGTTGAGCTCTAGAGGCAGGTGCAGCCTCTGCTGGTGGGTCCAGTGGGCAGTGGGACATGCAGGCTGGGGGGCTATGCAGAAAGGCCCCGGACATCACTGAGGCCAAGCAAGGCTGGGAGCCCAGAGGGACAGGGGACGGAGGCCAAGGGCCAGGTAGCGGTTTGTTGTTGAGGGGAAGGTGGGGAGAAGCGTGTGAGTATGGTCTGACAGCAGTAGTTTCCCCTGCTCCTGCTCCAGGTCCCGCACACCCGCCACCCAGTGCTCGTTTGAGGCGGAACAGCATTATTCCACGTGTGGCAGCTCCTCAAAAGACGCTGGGGGTAGAGAGGAGGGAAGAACTGGGCCCCGAGATGAAGAGGAGCAGGAGCCTAGAGAGAGAAATGGGATCACAAAGGATGGGACAGAGTTCTAGAGAGAGAAGAGATGGAAGCAGCCTGGTGAGGCCTGGGGGTGGGGCCTCCAAAGTTGGGGGGAATCTGAGACGGTAAGATGAAAGGAGGGAGAAGAGGAGACAGAGCTCATTCTCTTGGCTCTGTGTGGGAAGAAGACCCCACCCCCAAACCTCCTTATTGCTGCTCCAGCTCAGAAACAAGTTGGCCCCACGTCACCGAAGCATTCACAGAAAAGAGGGTTCTCCCCTCAACTTCACAAATGCTACTCCAAAGCCCCCGATCTTCTTGGAAACTTAGAAGTCGTCTCGTCCTAACTGACGCCTGTATTTCTGTATACCAACCTTATTTATTTCTGTTGAATTTTGTTATGAACTCCGAGCTCTGTCCCATTGGAAAAGAGATTTGTTGGGAAAATGTATGGAGAGAAATCCCGCCTAAAAGTTAAGCCTAACTTTTTAAAATGATATTTGCTAAGTAGCATTTTTTTTTCTTGTTTAGAACAAGTCATGGAGTAGGAGTTCACACAAAGCATGAAGGAGAGCTTCGCTGGAAGGGGCTGTTCTATAGCCAACTTAGTGAGGAAACACTGCACCCTTCAGCAGCGGCTCTCGCACTACAGGTTGCCTCAGCGTTCCCGGAGGCTTGTTCAAACCTGCATTTCTGAACCCACCCACCATCTGATTCAGGAGGCCAGATGCGGGACCTGGGAATCTGCATTTCTAACAAGGCCCCCGGGGCGCAGACGCAGCTGGCCGGGGTCTCACACTGAGAACCCCTGCTGTAGACGAGTTTCAGGGCAGGAGAAAGCCTGGCATGAAGAAATCTGCTTACTGTTGCCCAGGGCTCTCCAGACTCCTCAGAGGGGCTCAGGTGGGGTCCGGGCTAGAAGCATCTGCCTGTGCTGCCCTTCACTGTCCCCTCTTCCTCCTGCCTTCCCTGCTCTTCAGTTCGCTCGCCGACATTCACGGAGGCCTCTTGTGTGCCCGTCTCGGGGCTGCAGGAGGTCCCATCTCCCTTTGTGCTTTCCGGTGCCCCTCCCCCCTCCCTGCCTTAAACCTGCCCTGGGATTAGGAAAAGAAAACGCCGATTCTCACCTTGAAACAAACTCAATAAGGAAAGTGCAGTTTTACCTTAATGTGGCTGTTTTTGGTGAGGCCTGGGGTGGAGCCCTCCAATGTTGGAGGGGGGACATTTTAGGACACCTGGGTGTCTCCTGGTCAGGCTCCCAAGCAACGGGCCCAGACACCACCTGCCAACAGTCCTCGAGCCGGGACCTTGTGCACAGACGCTGACGGGTGAGATGAGTCTGAATGCCCAGTAGCCCAGGTGATGCTGAGGCTGCTGGTCCGGCCGCTCTCGCAGGAACAGGTGGTTGCTGCTTTCCTGGGGCGGGGATCTGTTCATCTATTAAAATGAGCAACAAGTATCAACTCATCTCTAGTGACTCTTTAGCAGCAGGCTCCTCAGAGCCTGGCTGGGACGGACTCAGACTCCAGCTGTGCCATCTTGGGAGCTGAGCTTTCGGTCCCCAAGTCTCCTTCTTACAGAATGAGCCCCACCATGCGGAGCTGCTGAGATTGTCATGAGACTTAGTGAACTCGTGATGCCCTGTCCCCATGTGACGTCTGGCACACCCTAGGTGGGCTTCCCCTACTGTCTCCATTCTGGGTACTTAGGAGGACTTTCTCCTCAGTCCTGAGCTCGAAACAGAAGCTGCACCAGGGAGCTGACTCCTTGGGCTCTGCTGCTGCCTGTTTGCTGGCTCCTTGGCCCCTTCCTCCCGGGCAGCAGGCCAGAGGCGGCCACTTTCACACGTGCTTATTGGGGTTCTGGGGGTGGACCCACGATGGGTCAAATGGCTCTTTGGTCCCAGCTCCAAGGAGCTCCCGTCTCGTGAGGGTGGGCAGCGGAGAGCCCATCACTGTAGCACGTGGGAGATGCTCCCAGTTCCTCACCGGTCCTGGCGCTGGGCCACCTTCAGGGCTGTGGGGAGTGTAGGGACCTGGGAAGACCTCTCTGCTCTCAGAAACAAACCCTTTGCACACTCAGACTGACGCCGATGTCACGTGAGATTTATCCCTCTAGTTTAACAAGAGCTTCTGTCCCCAGAGACTCACTAAGAGGGAGGGCAGGACAGGAGGGTGAGGAAGGGGTAAAGGGCGTCGCGGGGCCCTGGCAGCCTGCCCCCTGGGGGGAGGCCACAACAAGCATTTGCTGAACCGAGGCAGACGCAGACGCAGACGCAGATGCAGACGGAGTCTGCAAGCAGGGGTGGCAGGTTGGTCTCGGTGTCGGTGCTTCCCCGGCCTGGCAGGGCCAGGGGGGCCCCCAGCACGCGTGTCGTACACCGAATCCCCGCCTTGGTCACGGGACTTGTGGCCTGCGTGCCTGCTCACAGGTGGCTCCCTGGGATAGCAGAGTCCTGGTGGGTGCTGGGCCTCTCCAGTCAGGGCTGCTTCGTGGGGAGGGGATTGGCTCTGCCTGTCACTCTGGGGGTGAAGCGGGAAGGGGAGCCCACTGGAGGCCACCTCTGGCATGGTCCCCTGCCCCAGGCTCTGCACCCCCGCTCAGTCGATGCTCCATGCTGCCTGGGCACCTCCAGTGCCGGGGCCGTGGGCTCAGCGCAGAGCAGTGCAGACCCGTGCAGACCTGCTCCGTGCTTCGGGCAGCAGGCCGGTGCTCACACAGGTCGTCTGCCTATGACCTGCCTTCAGTGCAGCCGGGATCGCACCACAGGGCAGCCTGGCCCGGAGAAGGGGCAGCTTCCCTGAGACTGACGGAGGAGTGGGGTCCGCTGGGTGAGCCTTCGAGACACACTCACCCCAAATGCTCAGGAGGAGAGGAAGGAGGGAGGCCGCGTTGCAGGGCAAACCGCACACGCACAACCGGGAGCAGGACGGACGAAGCCAGAGCGTGTGCGGAAGCCGGGCACTGGAGGAGCAGGCGGCACTGCCGTGGGGAGGCACCGGTGACTGCGTGTTACTCTCAGCCGTGTGTGTGCCAGAGAAACTGAGGCAGAGTCACAGTGAGCACTGGCCAGATTCCCCAACCTCCCTCCTGTGCCTTGCTTGGGTTCTGCAGGGAAGCCTGGGAGGCCTCTTCCCTTCTCTCCACCTTTCCCAGGCTCATCCCACACCTTCCTCCTCCAGAAAGCCCACAGGCTGGTTCAGGCCACTCAGAAGACTCCTTATTGCCTACAGCCGCACTTTGAACTTATCAAGCGCCTGTCCTGGGTTGCTTTGCTATCCTGTGTAATGAGCATTCAGAACTGTGTCCGCCTCAGCACCAGGCAGAGAGCTAGGGTTGGTAGAAAGCAAAGGAGGGTTAGTTAGACTCCACTGAGCAAAATCCAGGAAACTGGGCAGAGCAGCCACATGAACGATTTGGCCTCTGTCCCTGGTCGCTTGCACTGAGAATGAATGAACGGACGAGAAGGCCTGGACGGAAGCATGCGTGCAAGGATCAGAGGGGAGCCCTTCTCGGTGTTAGGCAGCCAGTCTCTCACTGGGGGTGCAGGAGGAAGAGCGTGGGGCGTGGGTTTCTGTCCAGGCTCCACAAGGCCAATCAGCTGTTCCCAGAGCTGCCCTGGGCTCAAGCCCCCACTGCCCAAGGAGTTTCTAGAGGCTCCATCAGGCCACAGTGTGAAGGGGTTTGCGAGAGGCCGCAGCATGCTGAGGGTGACGCTGATCCGTTTGCAGGATAGAGAACCTGTTCATCAACCGCTTCATGCACATGTTCCAGTCTTCCTGGAGCGACTTCGCTGACTTCGAAAAAATCTTTGTCAAGATCAGCAACACTATTTCTGGTGAGTGTCCCCGTGGGGCTCTCGCGGTGCTGGGAGGTGAGCTGGCATGGGAAAGGGCTGCCCCACCTGTTCCAGCGTGGCTGGCCCGCAGGCCTGGCGGCCCGGGGCCCGTCGCCGCGCACGACGCTGTTCTCCACAGAGCTGGCTCCTTTTGTATTCCTACCAACAGTGCCCAAGGTTCCGGCTTCCCCAAACCCTCACCGGGTGTCTTTTGTTGTTTCAGTTTTTATAATAGCCATCTGACAGTTTTTATTTGCATTTCCCTGGTGTTTAGTGTCATTAAGCATTTTTTCATACATCTGCTAGCCATTTGTATGTCTTCTTTGGAGAAATGTCTGTTCAAGTCCTTTGCCCATTTTTTAATTGAGCCATTAATGTTTTGTGATTGAGTTGTAGGAGTATCATATATATTTGGTACATTAACCCCTCATCACACGCGCACACACACACACGCACACACACATGCTTGGCAAACATTTTCTCCCGTTCTGTAGGTTGCCTTTCACTCTGTTGGTTGTTTCACTGCTGTGCACACGTTTTCTAGTTTAATTCAATCCCATTTGCCTTTTATTGTTTTTGTGCTTGAGAAAAATGTGCCCCAGAAAACTTCTAAGGGCTGAGGGAGCCAGGAGGGCGCAGTGGCCCGACCGGACCAGGCGCTGGAAATGTGGGCGGAGCCTGTGATCAGCCAGCTGTCTAGGGAGGGGCCAGCGGGGCTGGGCTGCCCCCACTGAGATCTCAGGCTGTGCCTCGATTCTCCCCTCCATAGAGCAGGTCATGAATCACTGGCAGGAAGACCGAATATTCGGGTACCAGTTCCTGAATGGCTGCAACCCCGTGTTGATCCAGCGCTGCACCAAGTTGCCCGAGAAGCTCCCAGTGACCACGGAGATGGTGGAGTGCAGCCTGGAGCGGCAGCTCACCTTGGAGCAGGAGGTTGAGGTAGGACTTGGTTGTTGGGGACAGTGGCCAGGCTGGAAGGCCAGCTTAGATGGCCAAATCACACTCTGTGGGGCAAGAGCACCAGTGTCTACAGAAGAACCTTAGAATGTCAGAACTGAGACAGGGCTGACCCCCTCACTTTCCAAAGGATGACACCAAGACCAAAGAGAGAAGGAGGCCTGGGATAAGAGAGAAATGCCCTATCGCAGGCCCAAATCCCAGGCCTCCGGGTTCGCAGGCCTCCGGGTTCGCAGGCCTCCGGGTTCGCAGGCCTCCGGGTTCGCAGGCCTCCGGGTTCCCAGGCCTCCGGGTTCCCAGGCCTCCGGGTTCCCAGGCCTCCGGGTTCGCAGGCCTCCGGGTTCGCAGGCCCCCTGGTTCCCAGGCCTCTGGGTTCGCAGGCCTCCGGGTTCGCAGGCCTCCGGGTTCGCAGGCCTCCGGGTTCCCAGGCCCCCTGGTTCCCAGGCCTCCGGGTTCGCAGGCCTCCGGGTTCGCAGGCCCCCTGGTTCGCAGGCCCCCTGGTTCGCAGGCCTCCGGGTTCCCAGGCCTCCGGGTTCGCAGGCCTCCGGGTTCGCAGGCCTCCGGGTTCCCAGGCCTCCGGGTTCGCAGGCCCCCGGGTTCGCAGGCCCCCGGGTTCGCAGGCCCCCGGGTTCGCAGGCCCCCTGGTTCCCAGGCCCCCTGGTTCCCAGGCCCCCTGGTTCCCAGGCCTCCGGGTTCGCAGGCCTCCGGGTTCGCAGGCCTCCGGGTTCCCAGGCCTCCGGGTTCCCAGGCCTCCGGGTTCCCAGGCCTCCGGGTTCGCAGGCCTCCGGGTTCGCAGGCCTCCGGGTTCCCAGGCCTCCGGGTTCGCAGGCCTCCGGGTTCGCAGGCCTCCGGGTTCGCAGGCCTCCGGGTTCCCAGGCCTCCGGGTTCCCAGGCCTCCGGGTTCCCAGGCCTCCGGGTTCCCAGGCCTCCGGGTTCCCAGGCCCCCGGGTTCCCAGGCCCCCGGGTTCCCAGGCCCCCGGGTTCCCAGGCCTCCGGGTTCCCAGGCCTCCGGGTTCGCAGGCCTCCGGGTTCCCAGGCCTCCGGGTTCCCAGGCCTCCGGGTTCCCAGGCCTCCGGGTTCCCAGGCCTCCGGGTTCGCAGGCCTCCGGGTTCGCAGGCCTCCGGGTTCGCAGGCCCCCTGGTTCCCCAGGCCTCCGGGTTCGCAGGCCTCCGGGTTCGCAGGCCTCCGGGTTCCCAGGCCTCCGGGTTCCCAGGCCTCCGGGTTCCCAGGCCTCCGGGTTCCCAGGCCCCCGGGTTCCCAGGCCCCCTGGTTCCCAGGCCCCCTGGTTCCCAGGCCTCCGGGTTCGCAGGCCCCCGGGTTCGCAGGCCTCCGGGTTCGCAGGCCTCCGGGTTCCCAGGCCTCCGGGTTCCCAGGCCTCCGGGTTCCCAGGCCCCCGGGTTCCCAGGCCCCCTGGTTCCCGGCCCCCCTGGTTCCAGGCCCTCCGGGTTCGCAGGCCCCCGGGTTCGCAGGCCTCCGGGTTCGCAGGCCTCCGGGTTCCCAGGCCTCCGGGTTCGCAGGCCCCTGGTTCCCAGGCCTCCGGGTTCCCAGGCCTTCCGGGTTCCCAGGCCTCGGTTTCCAGGCCTCCGGGTTCCCAGGCCCTACTGGTTCCCAGGCCTCCGGGTTCCGCAGGCCTCCGGGTTTCCCAGGCACTCAGGTTTCCCAGGCTCCGGGTTCCCAGGCCTCCGGGTTCCCAGGCCCCCTGGTTCCCAGGCCCCCTGGTTCGCAGGCCTCCGGGTTCCCAGGCCCCCTGGTTCCCAGGCCTCCGGGTTCGCAGGCCTCCGGGTTCCCAGGCCCCCTGGTTCCCAGGCCTGAGCTGGCAGGAACTCCCTTTAGCCTGTCATTCATCACATGCTACCCTGGGTCCTCACAATTTGATTGGCAGCTGTCACATCTGTTTTGACAGGCCAGTTGCCCAGCCCATCACAGAAGCCCAGACAGCCCACCTGTGCCCACCTTCTCGTCCAGGTGTCCCGAGAAGTCGTCACACACTCTCCCGAAACACCCCTCTGCCCTGGTTGGCCAAGGACACAGCCCGCCTCACTGCCCCATCCCTGCCCCGCGTGATGGCAGGCAGACACTCAGAGCTCATTGCTGGTGTCCCACCACCGCGGGGCCTTCACATGCACAGAGTGGAAGGTGGTGGCCGGGCTCTGAGCTCACTGGTCCTTGATACCCCCCAGCCAGAGCTCACGAAGCGTACGCAGTGGCCACAGTGTGTCCTCTGCAGGAGGACACGCAACTCCTCTAAGCTCTTGCTGACCTGTCTCTGCCACACTTCGTCCCCAAGCCCTTCCCCAGCTGCCTGCACCCCTGCCTCTGTCACTCACCCCAGACAAGGAAGGCCACTGCAGACGGTCCCAGGGACGTGAGGTAGTACACAGGGAATGTGGTCAGCAATATTGTAATAACTATGTGTATAAATGCCTGCCACTCTGTGTACACCTGCCACACGCACACACACACACACACACGGGGGCTGACGAAGCACGCTTGCCCGCTGCCCGAACTCCGAGTCTGGCCTGAGCTGGCCTCCGCTGTGCAAAAGGACGCCTGCACACTCGGGTCAGGACCCCTCGGAGGGCTCAGGTGCAGTCTGGAGCCGGCAGTTCTCTACCTTTCCCGAACCCCAGGCACGTGCGTTCTGTAGTGACACAAAAAACAGACCAGGGAGCAAATCAGGAGTGTCAGCAAGCTCAACGAACTCGCACCCAGTGACACATCCACGGTGCCCCCCGCCTCACACAAGGACACAGAGCACAGCACTCCCTGCCCCCAAAGAGCACCCCCTACCTGAGGACCACATCCGGACCCTCAGCCCCTGCCTGCCTCCGCAGACCCCACCCCTACACAGCAGCCCTGCGGACCCTGCCCTTCCCAGACCCGCCCCTCTCCTCTCTGTCCCAGGGTGACTCGCGGTGGAGTTCAGTTCTGAACTGATGTGGCTGGAGTCCCACAGTGACACTCTGCTAGTGGACACCCCCTTTTCATCCAAGCTCTCTGTGCTTTCTTCCTGTCCAACGGCCTCTCTGGGCGGGCTTTCGGCATCTTTCACAGGACTGAACAGATTTCAGGCAACACGAAAGCGAACTGGCCACTGCCATTCCGTCACCTGGTGGGGAAACCTCACAACCTGAAAAGTCTTGATGGGAACCAGCCTTTGAGTCGGAGAACCAACCAATTCTGAACACAGCTCAGGGCCCTGCAGGGCTGCCCCTCCTCCCTGCGGGCCTCACTGCAGGTCCATCTGGAGCTGACCCTGATTCGGACACATTTCCCCTTGCTCCTCCAGCAAGGGAACATCTTCATCGTGGACTTCGAGCTGCTGGACGGCATCGATGCCAACAAAACGGACCCCTGCACTCTGCAGTTCCTGGCCGCACCCATCTGCTTGCTGTACAAGAACCTGGCCAACAAGATAGTCCCCATTGCCATCCAGGTAGGCTGCTGCCGCCTCTTCTCCTGGGCGCTCCGCCCAGACCTCCAGGGAAGGAGGCTCTGTGCCGCGGGTCCTGAGGAAGGCACCACTGAGCTCTTCCAGGGGACAGCGCTGTCCACAGGGACAGAGAGGGCTCCACGTCCCCAGATACACTCGAGGAACCCCTAGCAAGGCGAGGTGCTCTGCGGAAGACCTGCCCAGGGATAACATAGTTCACCCCAACCCTGAGCAGGGACCCCAGATCAAAATGGCCACAGGGCCCTGGTGACACTGTGATGTGGGCGGGAGACTGAAGCCACCGAGAGACCCCAGGGAGGCTGGGCCTGGGGCCGGGCCAGTCCTGGGAAGCTGTCTTCCAGGGCCCAGGGCTCTGGTTTCCACCAAGGACAGTGGGAGAAGAGAGAGGGGAGCAGTTTGGGGGAGAGGCAGGTGGGGCAGAGTTTCCTCTCTCCCCACTCCTGGCTGCTCTCTGCTTCCCCAAAGCACCAGATGCGGGGCACCGAGACAGCCGGTGTCCAGACGGCAGGAAACAGTACCCAGGGAGGGCCAGGCAGAGGTCCTTGGGGTGTCTGCACAGGGCCCATGGCAACAGGGCCCATGGCAACAGGGCCCATGGCAACAGGCAGACAAGCATTCAGCAAACAGTACTTTGAGCCAACTGTGGACAGGCGTTGGGTGCTATAGACAGAAAAGCCGCTGATGTTGCCCAGTGCTAACCACAGGCCAAGACTGTCCTTAAGGGTTGCCCGCACGGTCCACAATCCCTTATCCTCAATTCTGAAATCTAAAAAAAAATGTACACTACTCGGTTTTTCAAAAATTGGCAGCAAATTCATCGGTAGCAAAACTTCCTCTGAATCAGCAGGAGAGGCTGTTACGGGCTTTGTCCCATTGAAGGAGAAATTCGTTTGTCACCGCAGGAAGACCTAGCGTGTTTGAGCGCAAGTAGTGTGCTGTCCCGGGCAGGGTGGGAGGAGGAGGCACCACGCAGTGAAGCATGCGCACTGCTGAAGCCTTGAGAATCTTGGATGCTGAACGTTCAGCTGTCAGGGTTGCCGGTAAGGACCTGTCCCTATTCACGTAACCATCACCTCAACCCTGCAAGGTAGGTGGACACTATGGCCAGGGACCGTTTTCCTCAGATGGGGAAACTGAGGCACAGGTGCACATAGTTAGTGGCAAAGCTGGGACTCACGCCAGGCGGTCTGGCTTCCAGAGCCCATGCTGCCCGGCCGCCCAGTCCCGGGCACGTCTCCTCGAGAACGGAGCCAGCGCAGTCAGAGAGGAGCCCCGCGCTTCGGAATGCAGCCCAGGGAAGAGGGACAGCAGGCTGAAGTCAACCGCAGGAGGGGCCGCTGCCCACCGCGTGCGCCTTGGCGGGCAGCCTGTGCCCCGAGACCGCGGACGGCCTGGGCGGGCCTGGCTTCTGTCCCAGCTCTGCCCCGTGCCTACAGGCCGCGGGACCCTGGCGAGTCACGGAATATTCCTGAAGCTCTTCCCACTCCTGAAAATGGAGGCTTTGTAGACTATAAAGAACCATGCAGACGAAGGCCAGAGGGTAATAAATTCAAAATCTGGTTCTGAAAAAGTTCCAAGAAAATAATCCCTTAAGAGGCTAATGAAAGAATAAAAGAGCCAAAATATATACGATTAGGCATAAGAAGAAAGATGGTCACAAATTTTTTTAAAAGTAATTATGTGGCAACAAATTTGAAAAATGAGAGGAAAAACCAAGCAAAACAGAAATTATTAGACAAAATTGTAGAAAATCAGCCCATTTCCACATACGCGACGAGGACACTGAGTAAGTGCCTGGCCAGAGACCTGTGGGGGCCGCTGAGCTGCCGGTACCTTCAGACGACGCACTCCAGGGCTCCCTGAGACAGCGCCCCCGGTCACTCTGGCCGCAGGCGTGGCCTCGGGGCGCCTGGTGCCGCCCCTCCAGGGAGGGCTGAGACCACGCCCGTGACCCAGAGATGCTAAGAGAACTCGGACAAGGGTACCAGCAAAGTGAACGCAGCAGTTCGTAAGTGACTGATATGTCATAACCCAGATGCCTCCGCAGCAGGATACCTGTCAGTATAATACCCTAAATCAATAGGGAAAACCTTCTGGTCATATCAGTTGAAAGCTAAAGGAAATTTAATAACATTTAGTAGCCACGACTTATAAAAATTAAAATAATAATAGAAGGAAATGATTTCCACATGACAAAGCCAGGAAATATCATTCAAAAATGGCAATCCTGAGGCCATTTCCATTAAAATCAGGAACAAGAATGTTTAATGATCAAAGCAGTTAAACAAAATAGAAGCAGACACAGATACAGAGAACAGACTGACAGACAGTAGGGGTTGTGGTGCTGGTTGGAAAAGGTGAAGGGATTAAGCAAAAAAACAAAAACTCTTAGACACAGACAACAGAATGGTGGTTACCAGAGGGAAGGGGGGTGGGGGGTGGGAGAGGGTAGAGGGGGATAAATGGTGATGGAAGGAGACTTGACTTGGGTGGTGAACACAGAACACAACAGACAGATGAGGTATAGAATTGTACACCTGAAAACGTATCGATTTCATTAACCAATGTCACCCCAGTACATTCAATAAAAAATTTAAAAAACACCAAGAATATCACCATTGTTATTTAACATTGTCCTAGATGTGATAAACAAGAAAATAAAATAAACATGTAAATAACAGAAAAGACTATATTTTGGTAATGATATGATTGATGGTGGACCTAGAAAACCTAACAGATTCTAATTTTTTATAAAGCTACTGAAGTTAATAAGTTAATTTAGCAAGGTGTCAATTTTTTTAAAAGCCACTAGAATTAATAAGTTAACAAGGTGTCAATTTTTTAAAAGCCACTAGAATTAATAAGTTAACTTAACAAGGTGTCAATTTTTTAAAAGCCACTAGAATTAATAAGTTGACTTAGCAAGGTGTCAGTACTCCTCAAAAACACCATTAGCTTTTCTCCATGGTAGCGATACAACATAATACCCATATGAAGGGTATAAATATCTCACGAATAATTTTATATTATTTTATGTTGAAATGATAATGTTTTAGATCTAGTAGGTTAAAAAATCATATTATTAATATAAATGTCACCTGTTTCCTTTTACTTCTATTACTGAGGCTGCCTGAAAACTTAGAATTCTGTCTGTGACCTGCACTGTTCCTGTTGGACACAGCTGCTTTGAAAGAGAGCCGGGGAAAGTACCTTGGAAAGCAGGCGGCTCTCCTCCCTCTGCCGCAGCTGCACTGATGTCTGCAGGGCCTGCCTCAGCACAGCCCTTCCAGCCCTCCCCTCAGCCCCCGCAGCTGGAGCTGCTCCCCACTCTCCTCTGGTCCGGACAGCACCACCCTCAGGTCCACCCTTACTTCCAGACGCTGTCCTCTGAGAGACAGGCAATGAGGGCGCCTGCCTGCAGACTCACCTCACCTGCGGGGTCCTGAAGCTGAGCCAGGGCAGGGAATGCCAGTGGCTGCTGGCATGGGCAAAGCTAAGGACCAGGGCTTGCAGATGCGAGGGGATGCGAGCAGGGATCTGACGTCAGCGGCCAGGCCCCTTTTCAGGTATTTTGAGATAAAGGTTTTTAAAGAAAGGAAGTGACTGAGTGTTTCAGAAGAAGGGATCGGCATGACATGATTGTTCTTTTAGAGAAAAATGACCTTGGCCCAGTGTGGACTTGCAGCTGGGAGGTAAGACAGCCTGGTCTCTACTAGGGAGGCACCTGGCCGCAGGTCTGGGCTCAGGACGGTGACCTCGGGGACACTGCAGCACAAGGGCCCCAGAGCCCTGGGAATGAGGAGCTAGTCCTGCACGCAGCAGAGCCGGGCACGCAGCAGAGCCGGGCACGCAGCACAGCAGCACTGGGCACACAGCAGAGCCGGGCACGCAGCACAGCCGGCACGCAGCACAGCAGCACTGGGTACACAGCAGAGCCAGGCACGCAGCACAGCCAGGCACGCAGCACAGCAGCACTGGGCACACAGCAGAGCCGGGCACGCAGCACAGCCAGGCACGCAGCACAGCAGCACTGGGCACACAGCAGAGCCGGGCACGCAGCACAGCCGGCACGCAGCACAGCCGGGCACGCAGCACAGCCGGGCACACAGCAGAGCCGGGCACACAGCAGAGCCGGGCACGCAGCACAGCCGGCACGCAGCACAGCCGGGCACACAGCACAGCCGGCACGCAGCAGAGCCGAGCACGCAGCATAGCCGGGCACGCAGCAAAGCCGGGCATGCAGCACAGCCGGGCATGCAGCACAGCCGGCACGCAGCACAGCAGCACTGGGCACGCAGCACAGCAGCACTGGGCACGCAGCACAGCCGGCACGCAGCACAGCAGCACTGGGCACGCAGCACAGCCGGCACGCAGCACAGCAGCACTGGGCACGCAGCACAGCCGGGCACGCAGTAGAGCCGGCACGCAGCACAGCCAGGCACGCAGCACAGCCGGCACGCAGCACAGCAGCACTGGGCACGCAGCACAGCCGGGCACGCAGTAGAGCCGGCACGCAGCACAGCCGGGCATGCAGCACAGCCGGCACGCAGCACAGCCGGGCACGCAGTAGAGCCGGCACGCAGCACAGCCGGGCATGCAGCACAGCCGGCACGCAGCACAGCCGGGCACGCAGTAGAGCCGGGCATGCAGCACAGCCGGCACGCAGCACAGCAGCACTGGGCACGCAGCACAGCAGCACTGGGCACGCAGCACAGCCGGGCACGCAGTAGAGCCGGCACGCAGCACAGCCGGGCATGCAGCACAGCCGGCACGCAGCACAGCCGGGCACGCAGTAGAGCCGGCACGCAGCACAGCCGGGCATGCAGCACAGCCGGCACGCAGCACAGCCGGGCACGCAGTAGAGCCGGGCATGCAGCACAGCCGGCACGCAGCACAGCAGCACTGGGCACGCAGCACAGCAGCACTGGGCACGCAGCACAGCCGGGCACGCAGTAGAGCCGGCACGCAGCACAGCCGGGCATGCAGCACAGCCGGCACGCAGCACAGCAGCACTGGGCACGCAGCACAGCCGGGCACGCAGTAGAGCCGGGCATGCAGCACAGCCGGCACGCAGCACAGCAGCACTGGGCACGCAGCACAGCAGCACTGGGCACGCAGTAGAGCCGGCACGCAGCACAGCCGGCACGCAGCACAGCTGGGCACAGCAGCATTTAAGGGAAGAGTAGAGGAAGGGAAAGTGCCGGAAACCAAAAGGCAGCCAGACCCGGGGAGTGCCAGGGGGGGAGGCAAGAGGAGGAAGGGCGGGGGAAGACCAGGACAGGTGCCTGGGCACCTCACCTGCGCACTTCCTGCTGGCGCCCTCATGCCTGCTGATTCACGGCTGCAGTCGCTCTGTGAGCGGAGTGCTGTCCCCTTGTTCCCGACGGCAACGGCAGAGCGCTGACAGGCTCAGTAAGCGTCCAGGGTCCCACAGGTGTGAGCATGTGTCTGAGCCACCTGCCCTCCCTCGGGGTCCTCTCAGGATTCCAAGGCCACTGTTTAAGAGATCTGGATTCTTTTTTAAAAAATTATTTAATTAATTATTTATTTTTGTTACAGATGTTTCTCCTTTTCCCCCATTGACACCCTCCTCCCCTCCCTCCCCACCCTGTCCCCAGCTTTGTTGTCCATGTCCATTGGTCACGCGTACATGCATGTAAGCTCTGTGGTTTATCTCCCCACCCCCTCTGGGGATTGTCAGTCTGTACCCCACTTCCACGTCGCTGGGACAAGAGATCTGGGTTCTTCTGGAACTTCCCAGGGGCCAGGCTCTCCTGTGGCTGCAGTCGGGGTGAAGGATTGCAGCATGTGTTCTCTCTTCTATGTACCAGCTCAACCAAGTCCCGGGAGAAGAAAACCCCATTTTCCTTCCTTCGGATGCAAAATATGACTGGCTTCTGGCCAAAATCTGGGTGCGCTCCAGCGATTTCCACGTCCACCAGACTATCACCCACCTCTTGCGCACACACCTGGTGTCAGAGGTTTTTGGCATCGCCATGTACCGCCAGCTGCCCGCCGTGCACCCCGTTTTTAAGGTAGAGCAAGCTTCTGCCTCGCCCAGTGGGGGAGGTGTCTGGTTGGAGGGGACAGGAGGGACGGGGAGGAGCACTGACCCCCCTCACAGGACTGTGCTGGGAGGGCCAGCAGACAGGGACCCCTGGAGAGATGTTTAGGGGGCAGTAACACCTCTGCTTCCCGAGGACACAGGGCTGGGGCCTGACACCCCGAGTTGGAAACGGAAGATGAGCTCAGCATTATCTTTGTCTGAGCCCAGGCAGCAGCCCCTCCGTCACTGCCCTTCTCTGAGCCCCATCAGCGCTGACTGCTGGGGTGACAGCGGCCTAGAAATATCCCAGGTGCCTCAGGTATAAGAAAGGTCAAACAGTGCGCCTGCCCCGTAGGTCGCTGTAGGGCTAAAGGAGTTCACACATTTAGAGCCTGACACAGTGCCTGGCACGTAGACAAGCTGTAGACAGCGCTGGCTGTCCCCGTGTCACCGGCACTGCTGCTGAGCGTCCAGCCGCACCCTCCATGGACTGGCCGAGATGCCAAGGGTCCGGGCTGCAGAGGAGACACAGACCTGGCCGAGCCCCGCCGGCCTCGCTGACGTCTGCTCTGCCCTCTGCCCAGCTCCTGGTGGCGCACGTGCGGTTCACCATCGCCATCAACACCAAGGCCCGGGAGCAGCTCATCTGCGAGTGCGGCCTCTTCGACAAGGTGGGCACCTCCCACCCACCCGTCAGGGCCGGCCCCGCCGGGGCACCCACTTCTGAAGCCTGCACGGGTTCCCTCTCAGGAGGCCGGAGGCACGAGGTGGAGGCGGGGGGGGGGGGGCAGAGCGCAGGCTCCCAGGTCTGTGGCTGGTCTCTGGCCCCTTCCCCCCGCCGCTGGGCGAGCCCTCCTCTCCTGCCTGCAGCCCGTTCCTTCTCCTTCTCGGCGGCCTCCCGGTCACTTCCTCCACCCCCCTTCACCTTCAGGCACGTGGGTGCAGACCCAGCCTCCGGGCACCCACTCCTCACCTCCTGCGCACTAGGGACCTGCACCCCCACCACCCTGCCGCCCATCACTCGCAACACAGCCTCCCCACCCTCTGCCCTCCCAGGCCCAGTGCTCCCAGCCCATTTTCCGCCTCAGTTCCTGCTCGTCCCGTACGTTCTCCCAGGCAGCACCCCACTCTGCTTTGACCCCCCGTAGCCTTCCCAAGCCCAGACTCCCCCCCTCCCCCCATCCCCAGCGCTCAGGTCGAGCTACTCTTCGGGCTGCGAAGGACAAACCCAGCTCGAACCAGCGGCAGCTGGAAAGGAAATGTACTACCTCATACACCTGGACGTGTGGGGCGAGGGGCTCAGACCAGGATGACCCAGGACTCGGGGTCCCGGGTCCAAGCACGCCGGCTCACACCCCCTCTCTGCACTGTGTTGGCCTCATTCTCCAGAAAGGCATCCCCACGGGACGAGGAACAAGGCGCATCACCACGAGCTCCAAGCTCACGTCTCCGTGTAGTGACCGTCCTGTCCCTTTCCAGTAGTACCGGGCGTCTCTGCTCAGTCCCACATGGGGCAAATGAGCCGAGGACGCGTGTCTGGCACGCAGCACCCAAGGCTGCGTAGCCTCCAAGGGCGCGTGTGCATGCTTGAGAGCCCGGCGCCCGGCCCAGCCGCCGGGAGGAGGTCCGGGTCCCTCCTTGTACCCTCTCCAACCCTCCCCTAAGCACACCACTAGCCCTCAACACAATTGTGGATGTCCTGGGGCTGGGATCTGCCCCTTTCTTTCATCCAAAGGTTGGCCACTGAGCAGTCCTGGGATTCTGGGCAGCCTGAGCTCAGAGCGAGAGCAGACTCCAGGCTGCAGCAGCCCAGGTCCCCAGCTGTCCCCGCTGCCACTCAGGGTGGGAGTCTGCCCCTCCTTCTGCAGCTGCCCAGTCTCTGCACAAACCCATCCACGTCAACCCCTTGCAGAGGCTCCTCCCGTAACCTCTCCGAGTTAAACATCCCTCCCCCCGCCTCACAGGACCTGGCTTCGGCCTCTGCATGCCTGGCCAAGGCCCCGCTGGCCTCCTGGTGAGCTGGGCGAAGCTGGGGAGGGGGCTGCCTCCGCTCACAGCACTCTCTCTTCCCTCCCCTCAGGCCAATGCCACCGGGGGCGGTGGGCACGTGCAGATGGTGCAGAAGGCCATGCAGGACTTGACCTACACCTCCCTGTGCTTTCCTGAGGCCATCAAGGCCCGGGGCATGGACAGCACAGAGGACATTCCCTACTACTTCTACCGGGACGACGGGCTCCTGGTGTGGGAGGCCATCAAGACGTGAGTGACTGCTGCGTTGTGGGTCCACTCTGTGTGGCCTGCGTGGAGGTGCTGCAGGGGGAGTGGACACGGGCATTGATGGACTCAGAGCCAGGTGCCTGGCTTTGTTGTCAGGGCACTGATGGAGGAAGGGGGACCTGGGGGGGGGGTGACCTAGTGACCTGGATGTTAAGGGGTAAATGACAGCGTCCTGCCCTGGGGCCTGGGGCACAGCTCGGCAGACCCTAGCTGGATCACCCACTCCTCGCTGGGCCTCTTCTCCTGAGCCAGGTTTACGGCCGACGTGGTGGGCATCTACTACGAGAGTGACCAGGTGGTGGTGGAGGACCAGGAGCTGCAGGACTTCGTGAGAGATGTCTACGTGTACGGCATGCGGGGCAAGAAGGCCTCAGGTACGGCCACTCCCAGCTCTCCCCCACCCCTGCACCTCTGAATTTCCTTGTGACATACACCTTAGAACCTGGTGCCGGTGCCAGAGTCCCCAAGGGACCCCTGGCCACCAGGATGCTTCATGGAGACATTTCAGGGTCGTTCTGTGATCCTGAGAGCCTGGGTCAGAAACGTCAGGACCCTGGACCCAGCCGCTCTCGCCCTCCCAGTGTGTCTCGCCCATGCCGGTCTCGCCAGCACGGATGTGGGGGACCCGGGGAAGGCTGGGTGGGGAGGGCTCTGCTGGTTGGGTGCCCCTCCTGGGAGACGGGGCCTCAGCACTCCCTGGCTCCGCCCTAGGTTTCCCGAAGTCCGTCAAGACGAGGGAGAAGCTGTCCGAGTACCTGACTGTGGTGATCTTCACAGCCTCCGCTCAGCATGCCGCCGTGAACTTCGGCCAGGTGGGCAGGGGCAGGGTGAGACCTCTGGGTGGGAAATCGCCAAGGTCACCTGACCCTGACTGCTACTGACCTGCAGGGTGAGGCCACCTCTCTTAGCCTTTCAGCCCCCCAGTCAGCTACAGGACGCCGGGTGGCCCTCAGGGCTCACATCAGGTGTCCTGTTGAGAACTCTGCCCACTTAGCAGAGGGCCCCGGCCACCCACAGCAAGGGGCTGGGGCCCAACTGCTGGCCCTGCTGGAGGGGTGGGTGCACAGTGGGGGTGGGAACATGGGGGGCAGCAGCTGGACAGCACGCAGCGTCTCTCCCTGTAGTATGACTGGTGCTCCTGGATCCCCAACGCCCCGCCAACCATGCGGGCCCCACCGCCCACCGCCAAGGGGGTGGTCACCATTGAGCAGATCGTCGAGACGCTGCCCGACCGAGGCCGCTCCTGCTGGCATCTGGGCGCAGTGTGGGCACTGAGCCAGTTCCAGGAAAACGAGGTGAGGCCGTGTGCCCCAGGTCCGACCCACTCCTCAACCTCAGGGTTTTGAGATCCGGGACAAGGGCGGATACCTGGCCTTCAGGAATCCGACTTCCGAGGCGGAAGTGGCCCACAGGTCGTCAGTCCTGAGGCTCGAGGGAGCTCGGGGTGGTAGGAGGACCCTGCTCCACTGTGACGTCCCCACAAAGGCGCCCCAGCTGCTGACAAAGCTCTCTTGTGGGCTTCTCCCTGCTGCCCAGAGCTAACGACCAGGAGCGTCCTGGGCCACGCACACACCCGTTTCTCCGAGCCTGAGGCTGGTGCCCACCGCACGGCTCAGTGCTCGGAATGACTCCCACACCCCGGGGCTGGACACTGCAGGACACCTGCGTGTCCGAGGGCCAGAGGGCACACTCCCAGCAGCGGGTTCTCCGGCAGTGTTGAGGCTGAGCTGCCCCCACCAGCTTCCTCCAAACCCCACCCACAGCGCGTGCTGCCTCTCCCACGGCCCGGGTGCGGAGCCTTCCCGGGTCAGCCATCCAGTAGCTTCCCTGTGTCGTTTCCATCTGCAGACATCTGTGTGGGGTGCGGCGAGCACACCCCGCCCACACGGTGGGGACGGCAGGCTGCCCCTGTGCCGCGGGAGCGGGGTGGCCGGCGGGTGCTGTGCAGCAAGGCCACCTGCCGGGACCACACGGCCTCGCTGCGGGCGCCGGCCCGTGTCCCTGTGCCACCCGGCAGGGCCGCTGCGTCTCCATCGTCTGCAGCCCCCGCCCAGCGCTGTCCTCGGGGAGCCAGGCTGGGGACGGCACTTACCTCCTCAGCGAGCAGCAGGGGCTGACCGCCAAGGGGTGACCTCTGGGGTGGGACAAGGTCTGCCAATTAACGTCGCTGCATTGCAGACTCACCTGTGTCTGTCTGTCTGTCCGCGCTCTCAGTTGTTCCTGGGCATGTACCCGGAGGAGCACTTCATCGAGAGGCCCGTGAAGGAGGCCATGGCCCGCTTCCGCAAGGACCTGGCCGCCATCGTCAGTGTGATCGCCGAGCGCAACAAGAACAAGAAGCTGCCCTATTACTACCTGTCTCCAGACCGGATTCCCAACAGCGTTGCCATATGACGGCTGCCGAGCCGCCTCGCTCCGGGCCGGCGCCCCGAAGCCGGCAGGCGGGGAGCTCACGGGGCGGCAGGGGCAGGCCTCCTGGCCTCTTTCTTCCCAAGCTTCCCAGGATCCCTGGGAGTTTTGACCTCAGGCCCCAGGCTGACCAGCTTCAAACCAAAGGCTGCCCAGGGTGGGCCGCGTTCCAGCTTCAGCCCCTGACCTTCCCCTCCGCAGCCGGGAGTGAGCCCACGCTGCGATCCGGCGGGACACGCGGCCTGACCTTCCCCTCCGCAGCCGGGAGTGAGCCCACGCTGCGATCCGGCGGGACACGCGGGCCCCGCGCCCCTCCGGCTTCAGTCCCTGACCTTCCCCTCCGCAGCCGGGAGTGAGCCCACGCTGCGATCCGGCGGGACACGCGGGCCCCGCGCCCCTCCGGCTTCAGTCCCTGACCTTCCCCTCCGCAGCCGGGAGTGAGCCCACGCTGCGATCTGGCGGGACACGCGGGCCCCGCGCCCCCCCGCCGGCTCCGGCTCCGCAGCGCCCTGCCAGCTGACCAGCACGCTGACGGCTCCTTGCTGGAGACAGAATGACTTCTCTGTTCTGTTCGCTTAGTTCAACTTCTTGTGTGTAGTATAGGCCCAAATAAATTCTTGTTGAATTAAGACTTCATTGTCATAAAAATAAAGGTCTGCCCTGGCCGGTTTGGCTCAGCGGTTGGAGCGTTGGCCTGCGGTCTGGAGAGACCCGGGTTCGGTTCCCGCTAAGGGCACGTACCTCGGTTGCAGTTTGTCCCCGGCCCTGGTTGGTCGTGCGGGTGGCAGCCACTCGATGTGTCCCTTCACATTGATGTTTCTCCCTCTCTCTCCCTCCCGCTCTGTCTGAACAAAAAATGGAAAAATGTCCTCGGGTGAGGATAAAAATAAATAAATAAATAAATAAAATAAAGGTCAGTTAAGACAGATTTGCCCTGGCCACTTTGGCTCAGAGGCTAGTGTGTCAGCCTGAGGACCAAGGGTTTGCAGTTCAGTCCCGGCCCTGGTCGGGGTCCTGCGGGAGGCAACCAATCGCTGTCTCTCTCCCTCCCCCCTCCCACTCCATCTACACATCAGTGGAAGAATATCCTCAGGTGAGGACCAACAACAGCAGCAGCAGCTAAACAGGTTTGCTTCCACAGACTGTATTCCGACCAACCTGACAGCTCACATCCCCTCCCCCACAAAAAGCCATAATCACTGATTCCGTGGAGACAAAAGCCTCCCCGCTACCCCAGTCTGGGTATCTTCAAGAAGCTCAGCCAAGTCCGCCCATGTGGTTCAGTGGTTGAGCGTCAACCCATGTTCGATTCCCGGTCAGGACACATGCCCAGGTTGGCCCAATCCCCAGTGGGGGGCATGCAGGAGGCGGCCAATCGATGTTCTCCCTCCTCGATGTTTCAATCTCTCACTCCCTCTCGCTTCCTCTCTAAAATCAATACAGAAAATAAAATAAAAAAAGCTCAGCGAAACCCAAGCAAAATAAATACAAAGTGAGCCATACTTCAGGGGCAGACTCCTCAAAACCAGAGTTAAAGAGAAACCTTGGAAGCTGTGATATATATTACATACAGTGGAATGGTTGTAATTACAGATGAACTTTTCATCAGAGACGTAGGGGCCAGAAGACCATGGAACAGCATTCTTAAAGCACTAAAAGAAAACAATCACCAACACAGTAGCTAGCAAAAAATATCGTTCAAGTATGAAAACAAAATCAAGAAATATCGCCCTGGTCGGTTTGGCTCAGCGGTTAGAGTGTCGGCCTGCGGTCCGGAGAGATGGGGGTTCGATTCCCGCTAAGGGCACGTACCTTAGTTGCAGTTTGTCCCCGGCCCTGGTTGGGTCGTGCGGGTGGCTCCATTCAGTGTGTCTCTCTCACATCGATGTTTCTTCCTCTCTCTCCCTCCCACTCTATCTGAACAAAAAATGGAAAAATGTCCTCAGGTGAAGATAAAAAAAAAAAGAAATCTTCAGGTAAATAAACCTAGGAGAATCAGTTGCTGGCAGATCTACAAGAAATGCTCAAGGAAGTTCTTTAGGCTGTGAACTGACATCAGATAGAAACTCAGGCCTCAGGACAGATGGGAGAGGATCGGAAGTGGTAAATATTTGCTAAATTAGACGTTTCTCCTCCTCTTGATTCCTTTAAAATATATATAACAATTTAAAGCAAAGATATAGCATTGTCACATGGCATTTGCAATACATGTTAAAGATAGTATAAAAGACAATAGGTATTAAATGGACTTTTTCATTGACATGGTTTCTATATCTTATATCAAGTGGCCCAATATTAATTCTAAGTAGTTCATAAAATTTTAAGTAGGTATATTGTAGCCCCTAGGTCAATCACTAAAAACAGTGTATAGCTAAAACCAACAGGTGGTATTCTAAAATATGTAAATAATCCAAAGAAAGCAGAGTCCTGTGTTCATTAGATCAGCACGTGCTTTCCACTGTGGCTACAACAGGAGCCACCCAGGAGGTTCCTCGCCATCCATGAAGAGATGGTTTATGTTTTCTCCACTCAGTGAACAGAGACGTTCACTCAAGTCATGGACTTCCCATCTGAGCAAGAGATTGTTGTCCAGGGCAGATGTGTTGCTCCATACATTTTCTAGGTCCCAAATGGCACTGGAAATACTGAGGAAACATCAGAAGGTTCAGAGCCCAGTTTAAAGGGCTCCTGTTCTGTTCACCCCGACAAAGCTCAGCCATAGGTTAAACCAGGGCTAGCGTGATGCGTGGCCCATGTCACAGTAAATCAGCTCCATGTACTGATTGAAACTAATGACACCAGTGCCTTTGTCCAGGGTCTAAGGCATGGATTAAAGTGTTTATCCTGCTAGCTCCATAAATAAACAAATAAATAAATAAAAAATCAATACCCAACAATATGCTATATACAAGAGACCCACTTTATTTTTATTTTTTTATCCTCACCCGAGGACATTTTTCCAGTTTTTGTTCAGATAGAGTGGGAGGGAGAGAGAGGAAGAGAGAGACAGAGAGAGAGAAACATCGACATGAAAGGGACACATCGAGTGGCTGCCATCCGCATGACCCAACCAGGGCCGGGGAAAAACTGCAACCGAGGTATGTGCCCTTAGTGGGAACCAAAGCTGGGTGTCTCTGGACTGCAGGCCGACGTTCCAACCGCTGAGCCAAACCGGCCAGAGCAGGTTTAAATACATAGCAGGATCAGCAGAATTTCTTCTGTAAATATTTTAGGTTTGGCAGGTTATCTACAGTCTGTTGCATTTGAAAAAGTCCTTTACAAATGTGACACACATTGCTGGTTCAGGGGCTTTACAAACTTAGGCCATGGGCTGGGTGTGACCAGTGGGCTATATATAGTTTGACAGACCTTTGTACAGAGAGACCCATGGTATTTGTGTTTTTTTTTTATCCTCACCCAAGGACATTTTTCCATTTTTTGTTCAGATGGAGTGGGAGGGAGAGAGAGGAAGAGAGAGAGAGGAACATCGATATGAAAGGGACACATCGAGTGGCTGCCACCCACACGACCGACCAGGGCCGGGGACAAACTGCAACCGAGGTACATGCCCTTAGCGGGAACCGAACCCGGGTCTCTCTGGACCGCAGGCCGACGCTCTAACCGCTGAGCCAAACCGGCCAGGGCGAGACCGATGGTATTTGTGAATGGCAAATAAGCACGTGACAAGATGCACATAAAGATGATCAACACTGTCAGTCAGCAGGAAACTGCACCTACAACCACGGTGATTACGATGCACAGCTACAAGAAAGGCTAAAACTCTTGTATATTATGTTGGTGACCGACAACAGCAGATGTTGGCAAGCAGATGAATTAACCTTCACACATTGTTGGTGAGGATATGAAAGGATCCACCTGCTTTGGAAAACACGTGTTTATTTTCTTGTAAACTAAACATATCCCTTCCCTTTCTGAACCAGCATTCCATTCCTAGGTATTTACCCAAGAGAAATGAAAACACATATTCACAAAAATATCCTGAGCAGTTCTACTCATAGTAGCCAAAACTGTAAACGAAAGTATCCAGCAATAAGAAAATGTATGAAACAATTGGCATATTCATTCAATGGACCATCAAACAACAATGAAAAGGAAAGAACTAACATACAATAGCATGGATGAAACTCAAAACAACGTGCTGTCAGAAAGAACTCTTTCTCTGAACCACGGCCGACGCTCTAACCGTGGAGCCAAACCGGCCAGGGCAGAAAGAACTCTTATACAAAGGCGTATGTACTGTATGCCTCCATTGAAATTAAGCCCTAGGATAAGAACTCAGAACAGTGTTTGTTTTAGGAGGTATGAGAACAGGGGAGGACTGAAAAGGGCCATCAGAATTTTTGATAGCAGTTTGGGTTACATAGGTGCATACATTGTCGAAACTCATCAAATGGTACGCTGGAGATTTGTGCATTTTACTCTGTAAATTCTCCCTAAGAACAAAAAGAACCATAAACCATCCTTCAAGTGGTTGGGGTGAGGTATACTTTCAACTGCAATTTACTCTGAAACGCATGAAATAGTAAGTTGATATGTTCCTGGAAAGGGGCCTGGCCCTGGGGGTCTGTCTCGGGTGGCCCGAGTGTGTGGGTTCTTGACTTCATGCAGGACAAGTTTCCAGCACGAGTCCAGGTGAATTTTAAAGGATGTTTATCAAAGCTGGGAACAGAAAAACAAGAAAGGTCTGGGAAATTGAGCATAGGCCGGTCTGCTCTGACTAAGAAGTCAGAGAGAAGGGGCCTTGGGACAGGTTCAGGGGGTGTGCCTGGGATGAGCTGCAACTGCCCAGTGCTGCCCTGGTGGCAAGCCTGTGGGGTCCCCTGGAGCCCATGGGGGAGGAGAGGGGAGCGGGCATGCTCCTGGGAAGGAGAGTGCTGCGGGGTCCTTTGTCTCGAGGCTTTTATTTCTCTCTGGCAAGTGGGAGTCAGGGGAGGTCTCAGGAGGGCTTCACTGAACATCATCAGCTCTCCAGGTGTGCTCCTTCTGGTTTTGCTGCTCTTCTGGGTCTGGAGCTGAAACACCCCTGAAGCCTAGATGCTATTTCGAGGGAGGTGACCTTCTGCATCCACTGCAAATTGCTTTGTGAAGTGTGTTCAGTTTCTGCCTCAGTGTCTCCACCCCGTGTCCTGGCTCAGTGGCCTGTCCCGGGTGGATGGGTGGAGCGATGCTAGATGGAGATGTGGTTCGGCACATACACCAGCGTGTTCATTGGAGAGCCTGGGGCATATGCATTCTCACCATGCAATTATTAAAACTTTCATATTTAAAGTTATTCATAAATGTTGGGGAAAACTCATGGCTTGCACTTCTTTGCCACTTATATAAAGGGCTCCCATGACTCCGTGTAAAAACGCAGATAAAAATGCAAGAGAAGGTCCAGGCAGGGAAACTCACATGAGCAGGCGTGGGCAGTGCTCGGAGCTGCTCAGTCGCACTCACCTGAGAAATGCAAACACACACCAGCGAGATGCAGGGAACGGCCGCCGTTCAGCAACAGTTTTAGAGGCACCGCACACTGCGATGGAAGGAAAGGAACTCACATTTCACAGTGGGAAGAAAAGTGAATTATCTTGGAGATGTTTTACACCTTACAGAGGCTCTATCCCGTTCTCCTACAGCTAGGAATCTATGCCCAGAACTGCCCCTCCCTCCCACCCCACCAAACGGACACTGCCGATGGCGAGGGTGTGGATTTCTGCCTTGTTTCTTAAGCAACCTAAACCTCTGTATCAGTAAGGTTAGCTAACTAATTTAATTTAGCTAACTTAACTCTGCAATGGTTGAAAAGAACAAGGTGGATACACAAGTTTCTGACAAAAGTATCAAACTGGTTGTCAAGTGGGAAAAGCGAGCTGCAAGTGTGTCGTGAGCTCCATACCCAACACGCATTTTCCGTGAATTTCAGACACACTGAAACCATGTGAGGCCCCACTGCCCAGTCTCAGAGGCCCCAGCCTGGGCGCCCAGCGCCACATCCCCACCCCCGCACGCGCTGCTGCGGCCTCACCAGCAAGGGGCTGTTTGATTTCTTGTTTTCATCATGTTGACACAGGCCTTCCCCTCCCCTCTGAATTCTAATCAGTCATTTCATCTTTTCCAGAGAAAGGCCAACCCTGCTGTCGTCTGGCCAGTTCTAGCTATTTATTTATTTACTTATTTATTTATTTTTCCTTTATTGATTTTAGAGAGAGGAAGGAAGAGAGAAAGAGATGGAAACATCGATGAGAGAGAACATCGACTGGCCGCCTCCTGCACGCCCCCCACTGGGGATCAGGCCCACAGCCTGGGCATGTGCCCGACCAGGAATCGAACCGGCGACCTCTTGGTCATGGGTCAGTGCTCAACCACGGAGCCACACGGCTGGGCTGGCCAGTTCTATTTTAGTTCAGGGGTCCTGCTCCTCCCACTGGCGGAAGCCACCAAACAAGGGTCCAGGAGCTCACCGCTGGTGGCCCACAGAAAGGCCGAGCGTGAGGGACCAGGTTTTCTCGAGAAGAGGACCTGTCAGGCAGCCGGCCGAGCAGCCCAGAGCTGAGGCCCACCAGCCTGCTGCAGGCAGAGCTCAGGGGGGTGTTGGGGGCAGAGGGACCAGCTGGGATGGGGCGGCGCTGGCAGGCAGGTTTTGACTGGGGAGCTTTGGAACTTGGTTGTTCGTGGGAAGGTACGGCGAGGGCTTCCGCAGAGCACCCTCCTGGGTAATGGGCACTTCGCTTCCGAAAGTGCCCTGGCTGGCCCGCTGACCCCAGGGGCAGGGCAAGACGGCGGTTCCGGGTCTTCCTGAGGAGGGACGGCACATGCGGAGGACTCAGAAGTTGCATCAATCTCCAGTCTGCTCCCAGGGCTGTTTCTGGCACTGAGTGGTGGGGGGCAGTGGGCACGTCCTGGGGCAGAGCTGTGCTGGGCCCCAGCTTCTGGGTGCATCTGGCTGCCCGTCCAGCCTCCTGGAAGGAGCAGAGTAGGTCCTTCAGAAAGGGAACCGCGAAGTCTTACCAGCACTGCCTTTATCTCTAAAGCTCCGAGGGGCACGGCAGGGATGGTCAGCCCAGGTCCACAGATGACAAAACTGCGGCTCCGCAAAAATCCCGGAGAGGAACGGGCAAAGGCCACCAGCCTGGGGCAGCTGGGCCGGCCAGGCCGGCGCTCCTCCCGGATGCGTCTCGGTGACCCTGTGCCAGAGTCCCTTCCATTCCCAACGTTTTGCAAATTTACCCCAAGTGCTTGCTACTAGGCTTTGACAAAACAAACAGGTGTGGCGGTCCAGAACCAGCCATCCCAAGATCTGCCTCAGTGGTATGTGGTTTATTTTGTGCTAAAGGCCACTTTAACTTCAGGCTCAAGAGAAACTTGTCCTTCCCCTAACTACCTAGAAAAACTTAAATAAGAGACAACTTTTTTGACTTCTCTGGAGAGCAGCACAACTTCTATTTACTAAGCATCTGCAATGACCCTCTGAGGCCCCAAGGCCCCTCCCGCATCCAGGCTCAGACAGTCATTTCCCACCTCCGGACCTCTCCCGCATGTGGGGTCTCTCTCATGCAGGCCGGGTTCCCATACATGCAGATGTATGGAGGTTGGTTCTTTTCTCTGTTAATCTACCTCAGGTCTACGGGTTATCAGAACAGCCAGAGCCCGGAGGGTAGAAGACAGCGTGTCCTCCACCCCTGCCCCGGCAGCACTGCCCCCGACCTCCAGGCCTCCCGACCCGCCCTCCCGTCCTGCAGCTTAAGCGGTGGGAGGGCTGAGACCCCAAGCCTGTGCCTTGGGTTGGGGCCTCTGCACTTCCTCCCAGATGCCCCTCAAGGGTGGGGTGGGGCGGGAGGGCCCCGAGTCAGAGGATCACTCGGTGAATCGGAGCAAGGCCCTCTCTGGGCCCGTTTCCCGGCGACACGCGGGGTGGGACCAGAGCAGCTGTTCCTAGGGTCGGAGAAATGTGGAGGGGAAGCAGGGGACCACTCTGAAACTCAGATCAAGGCCACGGGCATTCCCAGAGGGGCGCGACCCAGCACTTGGTCCTCAAGGGCCCACACACCTGGCCGAAGAGAGAGCCCTGGGCCGGGGCTCCCAGATGACTGGGTTTCATGGACCAGAAAAGTTTTGGAAGGAAGTCTGGAGAGACATTTTGGTGACCAAGGTTTTGTTGGTATGAACCAATACCAATCAACCAATCAACTAAAAGCATCCCCACCAAGAGCTTCCGTTGACTATGGTCATCACTTGGTAACAGGACAGTTTCACATCAGAAAAGGATAATAAGGGAATGGACTCCACTCTTTCTCACACGCCGACCCATGAAGCTCTCCCGTCTCCCCGGAAGCCCCGCGGACTACAGTACGTCAGCGCTGCGACCACAGCCAGACCCGCTCGTCTCGGGACGCCTGGCACTCCCCCCTGGGAGAGGGAAGATGGTTCGGGGCAAAGTGGAGCCCACGCCGGCTCCCGGAACTGCTGGATGTCCACCCCCACCTCCTGTGCAGGGGGGCCCGAGGTCAGGCCAGTGCAGTCTGGCCTCTGCGTCCGGCATCTCAGCTCCAAGAGGCAGCTGGGCGAGCAAGGGACATGCCGGCTGCGTGCTGGGCTCCGCACCCTGGAGGAACTGTCGGCTCAGGGAGGCATGGTCTTCCTCTCTCCTTTATCCCCTGGAACTGCACCTCTCAGCTCTTTCCAGGACCAGCCGTGTGGAGATGCAGCAGGGCTCCAGCCCCAGTAATGCCTAAGGCTGGGAAATGACACCTATGCACAGGCAGTGACCAGCAACTCTAGGGGCACATTCCCAGGGACCAAGGGCTGACAAAAGTTTTCTATAAAGGACCATGTAAATAAACACTTCAGGCTCTGCAGGCCAGAACATCTGTCCCAACTATTTAACTTGGCCATTTTAGCAGGAAATCACTGAATACACTACGTAAATGAACGGGCATGGCTGTGTGCCTCCAAGTTCACTTACAAAGCAGGAGGTCGGCCTGGGAGCAGCAGTCCGCCACCCCATGACACACTGAGGATTGAAAGTGCCCCTAGAGGTGGTCAGGAAGCAGCCCTACACCCCACTGCTCTGCCACTAGTGTCCAGGGGCCGAAGGCCTGGAGGTCTGAAGCCTGCTTGCAGTAAGACCCCAGCTGGTATTTCCTCAGCCACACTCACTGAATCCACCCTGTCCCCAAATACAGAGGCTCCTCGGGCAGTCCCCCAGCTCACATCGTACAAGCTGATGGTCTTGCAGCTCCATCCTCACCACCTCTCCAACCACAGCTGAGCACAAGCTCAGTGGCTCTGCAGTGGGCCCACACTCCTCCCAGGTCTGGGGTCCTCTTCTCCGCTGAAGGCAAGGAAGACACTTGGCAAGGTGTCCTCCTACTTAGCTCCCGAGTCTCCTGGAAGCCTGCCGTGGCACCCCCAACTTGTGGAGGGAGTCTCCCGTTCCCCTAGGCACAGGCTGTCCAGGACCACCTCGGCCTCCCGTTCACCTCCGCACACGCTTGCGGTCTCCAGACTGTTGGGTCAACGGCACTGCCGTACTCAGGGATGCAGCCAGGCTAAGCTATCGCCGGCAGTCCTGCTGCCCCACCCCTGGTTCTCTCGGCTGGGCTGTGGTTGAGGAAATATTTCAACCACAAGGCTCCTTAAGCAGCTGACTACTCCAAGGGCCCTGCTGCCGTACACCCCCGATCTTGAGTCTGCTTCTCTCGGAGCGGTGAGTTCAGGTCCGGCCTGGATGTTTCAAACGAACGAGCACACCTGTGTGGACTCCTTCAGTTCACTCCCACCCTCCCTCCGAGCACCAGCACCTGGGCGAGGTGTCTCCCTTGAAGGGACGGTGAAGAGGTGGATACCTCCAGAGGGTGCCAGCCAGAGGGACCCAGAAAGGTTCCCAGCCTCTTGCAGAAAAAACACCTTCATGGAAAACTTCTTTTTAAAGAAATGCTTTATTGCTGCATTTAGACACCCCGTGTGTAGCACAGACGAGCCCCCATACAGAGAATTATTCAAGTGGTAATACTGAGAAAAAGTGAACACAAAAGGATACAAAACTAGGTATTTAGAGAACTAGAAACTTCCTAGGTGCCACACGCCAGTGTAAATTTGGTTTTTATTAACAATCAACTTCCTAGAAACGCTGCATCTAAATGGTGGTGGTGAGGTCTTCCCGGCACGTCTCCAGTCAGACCCGGACGGCACGGATCTCAGAGGAGCACGGCACCAGGCCAGCTCCGCAGCCTCGTGGGTGACTTCCCTCCGCTCCCAGCCCCCGCCCGGCAGCTGACCACCAGGCCACACAAGTGGCTGCAACCCGGTCAGCTCAGCCATTACCTGAGGCTCTTGAACTGCTCCAACTGCCTGGGGCCTGCATATCTGAAGCCAGGTAGGGCACACCTGAGATTTGAAAACCAGACCCATAAGATTGAAAGAAGCGGACTGAAGCAAAAAAAACAAAAACAAAATGGGGGTAGGGTGGGCATGTTCGAGGCCTGGAGTAGAAAGAGACCTTTTAGAGTTTTCAGGAAATTCTCAAATTTGGGCACAAAAAACAAATTACTGCTGGCAGTGGAAGAAGTCAGAAGCTCTTGGGTCATACTGTAACTTTTGGGGGAAGAGAGGCCAAATCAGAGAGGGCTGGTAGGGACACCCGAGGGCCACTGCCATCACCCTCTCGCCTGGCCCACAAGTGCCAGCCCTCCCTGCCCTGGAATCTGCAAGCTCATCCCATTTCTATATGGCTCAGCCAAATGCCATCCTCCCACTAAAGCCAGGTGCAAAATAAGGGGGAACTGGGGGTTAACTCCCCCACCCCAAGCCCTTAGAGGGCAGCTGACAGACAAGGGAACACCAGGCAGACGCGCTGTCCCCACTAGATGCAGCACAGCACAAGCTGCAGGGCCTCCAGCTCCCTGCTTGTCCCGGGGGATCAGCTGCAACTAAGAACTGGGTCAAAGGTGCACAACTAGAGCCTGCAGAGAAGAGAAAGGCGAGGCCTGTGTCCTTCCGGGAGAGGACGGAAGGATGGGGGGCAGACCTCCACAGGAGGGTAGGGTCTGGTGGGGTGTGCGAGATGGCCTGTGTCCTTCCGGGAGAGAACGGAAGGATGGGGGGCAGGCCTCCTCAGGAGGGTAGGGCCTGATGGGGTGTGCGAGATGGCCTGTGTCCTTCCGGGAGAGGACGGAAGGATGGGGGGCAGACCTCCACAGGAGGGTAGGGCCTGGTGGGGTGTGCGAGACAGCGGGGGACTTCCAGGAGAGGATGGAAGGATGGGGGGCAGGCCTCCTCAGGAGGGTAGGGCCTGGTGGGGTGTGCGAGACGGCGGGGCCTTCCGGGAAGAAGCGAGGTGTCCCGTAAAGCTCTGGCTGGACCTGAGAGCAGGACAGTGGTGGCTGCGAAGGCGCCTCTCCTACCCTGCAGGGGGGGGGGGGCACAGCGGGGGGGCTGCTGGGAGCTACTGCTGCTGAAGCGCTTACCTCTGTGGGAAGTCTCAGTACTTTGCAAGTTCAGCATAAGGGGCTCCATCAGGGGAGAGAGAAGGATTCCCACTTACAACCTACCCCGTCTTCACCTGACCACTCAGCCGCTGTTAGAGGGCAGCAGAGACAAGGGCCCTGCTAGGTCGCTCCTCAGGGGCAGAGTCGGGGTTGGCCAGCATTCAGCAGCTCTGAGTGAACAGTCTGCTGGGTCTCCAGGCTGCGAAGGGGTGTCGGTAATTGCACTTTGGGGCACAGTGAACACAGGCAGGGGCTGGACGTGTCCTGGGAGGCAGTGAGAGGGCTGCTGATCCGTTTTCAAGGGCTGAGGCCACAGGCAGAGGAAGGCCATGGCCGAGCAGCTCCTGAGATCAGAAGCCGTGGCCCTGAAGGGCAGTTCTGGGAGCAGGTGGCAGAGCAGGCTGGTGCCACACGCCCTCCCCGAGCTGACACCCTGCAGCTTCCTCCTGGTTTTCCGAGCAGGCCCCAGGGCTTCCTCTCTGGGAAGTGAAGGACCATCTTGTGATCCTCTCAACAAGACAGGCGGTATCGAAGGCTCAGAGGACAGAGGGGAGGACCCAGGCACCTCACCCCGAGGAGGCTGTGCACACGCAGTGAACACCTGCGCATGCCTGCGTGACTGCAGAGCCTCCTGGCCTTCCCAGGAGTTCACTCATTGCCCTGGTGCAATGACACTCGTTTTTAAAGGCAGAATTTTAAATAGACTTTTTAAGGAACAAAAGCCATTTGGTAGTAATTTTGGTTTTGTTTGTTTTATGAAAAACGGTATGGGAGCTAATCCCTGATGACAGAACAGACGGATCGCGAGGCCAGGGCCCCTAAAAAATCATCTCTGCTCAGTCCAGTTAAGGCGACCACAGGTTGGGAGGGTGGCTGAGGGAACAGACGACAGCGGGCATGGCAGTCTGCGGCTCGCTCCCGGCCCTGGTCCCAGAGCCAGCCTGCCTGCCTGTCTGCCCTGGGCAGTGATCAGCCCAGCGCCCAGGAGCAAAGCTGGCTGGTGTGGCAGAAGCCCAGGAGTACCTGCCGTGCACATGCCCAGACCAGGGATGTGCATGCTGACTTTTCAGTGTGAAGCCAGCATGAACTTGACAGGTGTGTGGGTAAAGGAATGGTTTTTAATTATTCTTTTGTTTTAACTACTCACTTCTTTTCCTTTTGTTTAGAATAAGCCCTTTCTTTGCAGTGTTGACCAAGAAAGAAATGTTTGGGGTAGGCCTATAAAGATTTGTCATAAAACATGTTGGAAACCATAGGAAATAAGCTCAGACTCCATTAATTCCCTGACATGTGATGAGAAAGCGTCAGACCTATTTGTCGTGCTTTAATGGACGCAGAACAGATGTCTTGTTTCTTCAAACACATAAGGCAAAAAGTGTTTTAGATCCATTATAACACACAAGAGACCACCAAGGTCATGGAGAAAAGGTTTCTAAGTGAGACATTCTTTTAAACGCCAATCTTACTGGACACACATAATAAAACAAAGATTCTCCTTCTGTAAAGTGCTGTTTGCTCAGTGGCTCACCGGCCACCGGGCACCGGGCAGAGCCCCTCGGCCCACCTGCTCGGAGACGCAGCAGCAGCGGCGGCGACGGCAGAGGGAGCACACCGCCCGGCTCTCCCCGCGAGGAAGGAAACCCTCTTGCGCGGCCAGGCGGTCCCAACGCCGCCCCAGGGCGAGGCTGCTGCCCACTGACGAGTCGTGCATCAGGCCTGGTGCCACCCTGCTCCTGCCCTTCCCTCGGGTTTGACATTTTATTCTCGCACTCTGCTCAGTCAAGACCATGGCCCACCCCCACCACGGCGTCACGGGCACAGCTGTGCCGGCAGGAGGGGAACCAGACACGTGGAGCCGAAGTGAGAGCTTCCCAGGACGTTCACGGAGGAGGTTAGAAAAGAGAAACGATGAAAAATAGTCACCTGTCCGGTCTGTGCTCATGAAGCACGTGGGAAGGTACACAGTTGGCAGCAAGCAGTTTCCTGCAGCTGCCCACGGATGCCAGGAAAAGCACCCGACTCGGTCAGACGGGGGCGAGCTCTGCTCCAGTGTCTTCAGGTTCTGTGCAGCAAGAGTTCGTGTCGAAATGGTGGGCTCCCCGTCCGTCTTTACTGTCAAAGTTGGGCTCTGCGAGTGCAGGTTTTTCAAAAATACTCTTTTTGCTTGTTTCTGGACAGTTCTGAACATAGATCACTCTGTTATAAGCCTTGAGTCTCTTCCACAGCTGCACGTACACTTTGCACTGAACGTACATGAAGAGAAGTCCGCCAGTGAAGCCAATGGCCACCACCACCAGCTTGGTCCAAAAGGGCCACTCTAAGATTCCTAGAAGGGAAAAACCAGGTTAGCCTATCAGCTGACATCACTCAAGGGCGGAGTAAAGAACACACCGCTCGTGAACTCCACACAGCCCACGCAGGCACCGAATCCTGCTCCGCTGAGGGGCGGCAGACGGCGCCCCCCCCCATCCTGCTCTTCCAGGAGGGGTTCATGGCGATTTCCTCTTTCCATGATTTGGTCTCTTCTGACTGGGTTTTGAAACTACTCACAGCAAGAGAAACATCCAAATAGGATGGATGGTTGCCTCACAGTGGGTGGGCCCTTCCAGAAACCCAGACATTTGACGTCTGACTGAAAATCGACCTGGAATAACACAATCCTGAGACCCAGGGCGTCATCCAGGGCCTGCGCTGCGCGCCCCTTAGCTCTGACATACCTGTTGCCTGCCCCTGCTTGATTTCCTCGGCGGTGCGGTCGATGAGCACGTACAAGGACCAGACCACACAGGTGATGGCGATGACGTGGAACGTCACAGAGCACACGATCTTCCTGCGCTCGCTGGCTGTCATCTGCAACTTCTCCCACTGTGAAGACAGCAGGCAGAGCAGGAGAAAGGCTCAGGGTGGAGGCTGCGGCAGTGAGAGCAAGGTCTCTGCCCCGCCCCTTCCCAAACAACTGAACTTGCAGTGCCCATCCCTCCCTAAGGCCACTGGGCTTCGATCAGGTACCAGGTACGGGTATTCCATCAACAGTCAGCTTTCTGTGCAATGGCCAGAAGCTGGGAACGAGAGGAGCTACGGACCACGGCGAGTCCCTTGTCTGCGTACTCCTGCAAGCAGGCAGCACCGCGGGCAGGGAGCACCGTGGGCAGGGAGCACCGCGGGCAGGCAGCACCGCGGGCAGGGAGCACGGCGGGCAGGGAGCACCGCGGGCAGGGAGCACCGCGGGCAGGGAGCATGGCGGGCAGGGAGCACCGCGGGCAGGCAGCACCGCGGGCAGGGAGCACCGCGGGCAGGCAGCACCGCGGGCAGGGAGCACCGCGGGCAGGCAGCACCGCGGGCAGGCAGCACCGCGGGCAGGCAGCACCGCGGGCAGGGAGCACCGCGGGCAGGCAGCACCGCGGGCAGGCAGCACCGCGGGCAGGGAGCACGGCGGGCAGGCAGCACCGCGGGCAGGCAGCACCGCGGGCAGGGAGCACCGCGGGCAGGGAGCACCGCGGGCAGGCAGCACCGCGGGCAGGGAGCACCGCGGGCAGGGAGCACGGCGGGCAGGCAGCAGCAGCTCGAAGAGGAAGCCTATGGGGTCAGTCCTGATGAAAACTACACATTGGCCCAAGACCCAGGCGGCACATTGTAAGCCTCCCTGACTTGCTGACTGGCGTGGGCAAGGGAAGAAGGGGGCGAGGACACCACTGCACTAGCAGGGGGCCATCCTGCAGCATGAGGGCAACGCTGAAGGCGCTCACTCTCTGCTCCCTGCTACTTGGGCAGCAATAGCTTGAAACCAATGCTAAGAGTTCCTGGTACCAGCAATCCCTGCCAGTCCCATGTCCTCCAGGAGCTCATTAATTTACTCCAAACAGCCAGATTTTCGTTTTCATTTATCGGTTTCCAAATGAGAAGAGAACACACAGAGGCAGGGATACAGAACAAAGTGTAAATGCTGTGTGCCATCTGCAGCCCAGGTCACAGCCTTTGCAGATGGCTCCATGCAGGAGAAGCCGAAAGTAGAGCCTCGTGGATTACTGACACTGGTCAGACTCACGGGACTCTCCTCAGCACCAGCACAGAGCAGGTACCAGTGAACTGTAAGTGCGTAGACTACTTTTTAAAAGCACTTTGTGCCTGACTTCTATGAAGTCCAGATATTCTCCTGCTAAGGTCTAAGACATCTTCATGTGGCTTCTTGCCCAAAATGCTCTCCTGCTCTCTGATGTCCTATTATTTCCAAAGACACACTCAGTTCAAGCCTCTCACTCCACTCAACGATCACCCCCTCGGTGTGCGCCTTTCTCCCCCACTCCACGGCCATGCTCACCCCCTCGGTGGTGCGCCTTTCCTCCCCCACTCCACGGCCATGCCCACCCCCTCGGTGTGCGCCTTTCTCCCCCACTCCACTCAACGCTCACCCCCGCGGTGTGCGCCTTTTCACCCCCACTCCACGGCCATGCTCACCCCCTCGGTGTGCGCCTTTCTCCCCCCACTCCCGGCCATGCTCACCCCTCGGTGGTGCGCCTTTCTCCCCCACTCCACTCAACGCTCACCCCCTCGGTGTGCGCCTTTCACCCCCACTCCACGGCCATGCTCACCCCCTCGGTGTGCGCCTTTCTCCCCCACTCCACGGCCATGCTCACCCCCTCGGTGTGCGCCTTTCTCCCCCACTCCACGGCCATGCCCACCCCCTCGGTGTGCGCCTTTCTCCCCCACTCCACGGCCATGCCCACCCCCTCGGTGTGCGCCTTTCTCCCCCACTCCACTCAACGCTCACCCCCTCGGTGTGCGCCTTTCACCCCCACTCCACGGCCATGCTCACCCCCTCGGTGTGCACCTTTCTCCCCCACTCCACGGCCATGCTCACCCCCTCGGTGTGCGCTTTTCTCCCCCACTCCACGGCCATGCTCACCCCCTCGGTGTGCACCTTTCTCCCCCACTCCACGGCCATGCTCACCCCCTCGGTGTGCGCCTTTCTCCCCCACTCCACTCAACGCTCACCCCCTCGGTGTGCGCCTTTCACCCCCACTCCCCGGCCATGCTCACCCCCTCGGTGTGCACCTTTCTCCCCCACTCCACGGCCATGCTCACCCCCTCGGTGTGTGCCTTTCTCCCCCACTCCACTCAACGCTCACCCCCTCGGTGTGCGCCTTTCTCCCCCACTCCACGGCCACGCTCACCCCCTCGGTGTGCGCCTTTCTCCCCCACTCCACGGCCATGCTCACCCCCTCGGTGTGCACCTTTCTCCCCCACTCCACGGCCATGCTCACCCCCTCGGTGTGCGCCTTTCTCCCCCACTCCACGGCCATGCTCACCCCCTCGGTGTGCGCCTTTCTCCCCCACTCCACGGCCATGCTCACCCCCTCGGTGTGCGCCTTTCTCCCCCACTCCACGGCCATGCTCACCCCCTCGGTGTGCGCCTTTCTCCCCCACTCCACGGCCATGCTCACCCCCTCGGTGTGCGCCTTTCTCCCCCACTCCACGGCCATGCTCACCCCCTCGGTGTGCACCTTTCTCCCCCACTCCACGGCCATGCCCACCCCCTCGGTGTGCGCCTTTCTCCCCCACTCCACTCAACGCTCACCCCCTCGGTGTGCGCTTTTCACCCCCACTCCACGGCCATGCTCATCCCCTCGGTGTGCGCCTTTCTCCCCCACTCCACTCAACGCTCACCCCCTCGGTGTGCGCTTTTTACCCCCACTCCATGGCCATGCCCACCCCCTCGGTGTGCGCCTTTCTCCCCCACTCCACTCAACGCTCACCCCCTCGGTGTGCGCTTTTCACCCCCCCGCCACGGCCATGCTCACCCCCTCGGTGTGCACCTTTCTCCCCCACTCCACGGCCATGCTCACCCCCTTCAGTGTGTGCCTTTCTCCCCCACTCCACGGCCACGCTCACCCCCTCGGTGTGCGCCTTTCTCCCCCACTCCACGGCCACGCTCACCCCCTCGGTGTGCGCCTTTCTCCCCCACTCCACGGCCACGCTCACCCCCTCGGTGTGCGCCTTTCTCCCCCACTCCACGGCCATGCTCACCCCCTCGGTTGTGTGCCTTTCTCCCCCACTCCACGGCCACGCTCACCCCCTCGGTGTGCGCCTTTCTCCCCCACTCCACGGCCCGCTCACCCCCTCGGTGTGCGCCTTTCTCCCCACTCCACTCAACGCTCACCCCTCGGTGTGCGCTTTTCACCCCCACTCCACGGCCATGCTCACCCCTCGGTGGCGCGCTTTACTCCCCCACTCCACGCCACGCTCACCCCCTCGGTGTGCGCTTTTCCCCCAATCCACGGCCATGCTCACCCCCTCGGTGTGCGCCTTTCTCCCCCACTCCACCGCCATGCTCACCCCCTCGGTGTGCGCCTTTCTCCCCCACTCCACGGCCATGCTCACCCCCTCGATGTGCGCCTTTCTCCCCCACTCCACTTAACGCTCACCCCTTCGGTGTGCGCCTTTCTCCCCCACTCCACGGCCACGCTCACCCCCTCGGTGTGCGCCTTTCTCCCCCACTCCACGGCCACGCTCACCCCCTCGGTGTGCGCCTTCTCCCCCACTCCACTTAACGCTCACCCCCTCGGTGTGCGCCTTTCTCCCCCACTCCACCGCCATGCTCACCCCCTCGGTGTGCGCCTTCTCCCCCACTCCACGGCCATGCTCACCCCCTCGGTGTGCGCCTTTCTCCCCCACTCCACGGCCACGCTCACCCCCTCGGTGTGCGCCTTCTCCCCCACTCCACGGCCATGCTCACCCCCTCGGTGTGCGCCTTTCTCCCCCACTCCACAGCCATGCTCAGCCCCTCGGTGTGCGCCTTTCTCCCCCACTCCACGGCCATGCTCACCCCCTTTGGGGTGCACCTTTCTCCCCCACTCCACGGCCATGCTCACCCCCTCGGTGTGCGCCTTTCTCCCCCACTCCACGGCCATGCTCACCCCCTTTGGGGTGCGGCTTTCTCCATAGACAATCAGACTTCTGTAGCTCCTTTCACTTCACCTCCAAGTCCTACTGCTCCTCCCAGAGCTGCTGCACACCCAGGCTGCTGCGACGCGACCACCGCCCCCGAGCCCAGCTCACAAGGAGGCCTCCTCCTCTGCCTGGCTGTGCCCTGCTGCTATGAGGGAGCGTTTAAGTGCCAAGGTCACAGGCTGTATCTGCTGTAGACTGAGAAGTGAGTCCCCTTCTCAGCTTACATATTAAAATTTTGAGATAAGAACAAGTCTTGTGTTGTTCCAGACAAACCTTATGTTCTGGACACACGGAGAGGCACTGAACAGACCACGTTTCAGGATGTGTGTGAGGGACAAGGCTCCTCTCAGAGGAGCAAGGACATGGCCTGACCCAAGCCATGTCTCCTACCACCTTTGGTTCCTTTCTTCCCCACCCCACCCCCACACCCCCACCTAAGAAACACTCGTCACAGAACAGACACACACGCTTACTGTGTTGGCTGTGCTTCGTGCTGGGAGAGATGCTAAGCTCTAATATAACTTCTAGCTAAAGGCAAGGCCTAAAAAGTTAATATATAGGAAGTTAAGAGCTGACTAAATTCACAAAGCAGGTCAAGGACCAAACGACTGACAACAGACAAGCTAGCCGTCTCAGTGTGGAGGGAAAAGACACCATCATGACTGAGTGGAGGGACTTGGAAATCAGTACCAGAAACCACGGTCTCCACATGCGTGTACGCACCAGCCTCCACTTAAAGAAACGAACACCGCAAGCTAAGGCTGCATCCAGGCCAAGGTGCTAGCTCTTCTGTGCGCGCCTCTGTGCGAGGTGCGCGCCCCCGGGGCCTTACACGTACTTTTCTCAAGGGCTTCAGCTTGGTCTCCATGATGAACTCGTACTTGCAGAGCTCGCAGCAGCGCGTGTCCGAGCTCTTGATCCACTGCTGCAGGCAGGCCTGGTGCACGAAGTGCAGGCTCCCGGTGCAGTGGCAGGGCGTGATCAGAGGGCTCTCCTCGTCCCCTTCACAGTGACAGATCCTAGGGCAGCAGGAAAGCCAGTAGTTAGGAGGAGGGCTAACAACAAGGAAGACACGTTTCAGTGCAAGGCCAATACCCCCAAAGAAAACTTTCAGAAACAAACAGCACAGAATTAACTACAAGCACAAAAACATACAGACATAAATGAGGACAACTGCTACAAACTAACATGTCTAGCTTACCGCACTGACAAGGAAAGTCTGGATGGCATTTGGCACCAGAGAGGAAAAAATGATGTAAGAAATGACAGAGCAGTCACTTTGGGTAAGACTTAAGAATTTCACTGAAAGACAAATTTAAGGCAACATGGAAGCATCTTCCAGAACTTAAGATGTTAAAATAAAATAAACAATTGTGTGAAAAACAAAACCAGTACTTTACCTTCCAAAAATACCAGCAATCTAAGAAGATGTTGGAATTTGCTTTCCAGCTCTCACACTGAGCTCCCCTCCCCCACAGCTCCGCCTGCAGTGAGCCGAGCAGCCTGGGCCCCGACCTGCAGCATCAGGAGGCTGCGGCTGCGCTTCTCTTGCCAGGACCACCCCCAGCGAGGAGCGAGCATCTGAACCGTCCGCTTCGTCGGAAGGTCAGGGTGCATGCAACAGGACAGAGCTACTGACCTCGAGAAACTAAACAGACTCCTGAGACACAGAGGGGCCTTTCCAGCAGCGGGAGGGCAGACACCTGGCCTGAAAGGAGCGGGGCTCTGGCCCCGGCCAGGCTCTCAGCTGTCTGTTTCTGTGCAGGGCTTTCTGTCCAACTGATGGGAACGGGAACGGCTGGCCCTAAGGAGGGGCGGCTGGGGCAAGATTAGAATGGGGACGGCATGTGAGTGGTCATGAGAAGTGGATTCTGAAAGATCTGGGGACCATTCTCCCCTCCCAGTGCAGGGTGCACAAGGGAGGAGACAACGGAGGGAAGTGGAATTAGGACCTGGACAGAGATGGCTGCATCCAAGTTAAAAAGAAGGAAGGAAGGAAGGACAGCCTCTCCCTGCACACATCATGTTGCAGGTGGAGGAAGGAGTAAAATGAGGCTGGGAGGGGCAGCCAATTCTGAAAATCTAGACAATCAAGCCAGAAAACTTTCTTCCAATTTCTTTATGCAAAGTCTACTTATCTTTAGTTGAGAAGAGTCAGCTTGACCTTTAATATGTGCAGCTTCTTCCTCTTTTATCATCTGTGAAACTATCCTGGGACCCATGTCACAGAAATTGGTTTTTCAAATGATATCAATACTCCATTCTTCTGGAGAAAACTATTAATCCACAATTGTCAACTGCCTACGAATTCATTTTCCTGAAACTTCACATATTAAAAGCAAGATGAGCTACACAGGTGTGGGGAGCAGAGATGGGCAGAATGGTGGTTCTTGGCAAACCAACCTGCAGGCATCCCCTGGTGTGGACACAGGAGAGATGGGGGGGCATTTTTCAGAGAGGGGGGAAGAACAATCCAGGTCACTGTCCTTCTCCACTGAGCAGAGGGGTGCCCGCAGGACCCTGCTCTTCAGTCTTGAGGAGGTGTTGTCCTCAAAGACGTCGTCGTCTCCCATGTCGTCGGAGCAGAAGCCCGTGCTCCCCGCCAGGCCGCGGGAGGACGTGGCGCTGTGCAGGTGCGCAGCGCCGCTCTCCAGCTCGTGGAACCTGTGCAGGCTGCTGGCGCGCGAGCCATGCGACAGGGAGAACAGGCACCTGAGCAGTCGCCGGCTTCTGGAAGCGGCCTCACCATCCGCGCTCTCTTCCAAGAGAGGGACATGCATGCCCCCCCTGCCACCTTCCACTTCTGGGGCAGTTGAATGATGGGCAAACAGGGATGAGACGCAAGAATGTCTGGAACGGCCCAGAGGTTTGCAGTTCAGAGCTCTTTTCTGTCTTGGACGGAACCTGTCAATCCTGAGACACCAGTCTTGAGAGTGTATCAACTTCCCCTCAGAGCAAGCTCTTTCCACATAGTCGACATTTTCCCAAGTGGGCTGGGCCTTCTCGCCCACATCATTCAGGGATTTTGAGAACTTCAGTGTTCTTCTGGCTTTGCTGTTCTCAGCAGGCCTCAAGGCCTGGGCCCCCTCTGAACCAGCGGGGCTCCTCCTTGGCGCCTGCAATGTGTCCTTACAGATAACTGTCACAGCAAGCCCCTGGGTCAGAGAGCTCTGGCCCTGAGCAGCTTTCAAGACAACAGCAGACTGCATGGGACTGTGGTGACAACACTCAGAAAACACTGCCCTGGAACTGCATGCAGAGAACAGTGGGATAGAAACACAGAAGGTAAAAACAATTTTTAAGGAGAACAGACATAAAGTGAAGAAACGACACTCATGTGGTAACTTGATGGGCAAACAGCACATAGAATTGGGCCAACTGTTTAGAGCAAAGGCATCTTGACCAAGAAAATATAAAGCTGAGAGCCTGCGAACACTAACACCTACTTCCGGGCGAACGTGAACCACAGCAGCATCCGAAGCGAGCGTTACCTGCAGATGTCCTGGCTGGAAGGCGTGACAGAAGAGCGAGCGAAGGCAGACACTGGAGCCAGCACCAGCGGAGGACCCCCGGCCTGAAAGACACGCCTCCAGTCAGTTTTCAGGAGAGTCAGAGGACGGTGAACAGCATCTCCTTCCGAATGGTAATGGGGAGAGGATGTAAGGATGTCTGCTATGTCCCACTGCTCGGTGAGTAGCATGGACTAGTCCCTACAAGCTGAGACAGAACAAACAAACAGCACTCTTTTCTTGCATGTGGGTAAAAGCGTAGCACAGAAGTATTTGAGACTCTGGGACAGCACCACCGATCTCAAGATTCACTGCTCATTTATTTCTTAAGCATCTGAATTCAATTAGTTCATCCACAGGTCAAGAAACAAGTACTACAAGGCGTATGGTCCGAGCAGAACTGCATGGTGCGTTCTGCCGGCATCTGCCTCCCTGCCGGGGTTCCTGGGGTAACCCTCACCAAGGCTGGAGGGTGCACGCGTGCTCTCCCGCCCACCACCTCACTGCTGGGCCGCAAAGCCCCGCTGCTCTGCCAGAGTTCTCTGTACACAAGGAGACTGCAGGGCCCCCAACCCATAGCTCAGTCTGTGCTGGGGAGTGGGGTGAGCACATAATGCTCCCCAGAGCTCTAAATAATAGAGAAAATTTACATCTGAAAGAACATGTAGTAAGAGGCCAGGAGATACAGCAGAGGGTCTGAAAGGTAGTGAACAAGCCCAAATTAGAGAGAGGATCTAGGAGGGCCAGGGAACACCACCGCAGTAAGAGACGTGGAAGGGCAGAGAGGGCAACAGGGAGGTCGCTGAGCTGAGGATACAAAACCACCACCAGAGGGCCCTGCAGCCTCCCACCCCGCCTCTGTGGGGCCCACTCCTTTCCAGGACCCTCCAGCACCATGGTCTTCCTCTGCATGCACTCTCTCCCTAGGACGGCCTGCCGAGCACGTGCTCCATGCGTCCTCAACCACCGCATGAAAGTAGTGCGTCCCTAGGTACATGGAGGGACTTTAATTCCAGAACTCCCACAGATGCTTGAGCCCCTTATATGAAAGGCTCCAGCATCTGCATATAACCTATACTTGCACCCAGGCTACAGTAGGGCGTACCCACACATCACTCACTTCTTTTGCATGAGATCAGGGTAGTGCTTGGCGAGTGGCTAATTCAAGTTTTGCTTTTTGGAACTTGCTGGGATCATTTTCTCCCTGAATATTTTCAATACTCGGTTAAATCCACAGAGGTGAAATCCAAGGATGCGACGCCCGAGGATATGGAGGGCCAACTGCACACACGCCTGCTATGAAGAGCAGGTGCACGTCACTTCTCTCCCTTCCCAAGGATCACTCCATGGCCCTCAGCCTGCTCCTTGGTTCCTTGGGGAGCCCCACTCTAGTCCACAGTTCCTCAGCTCAGGCCTGGCCCCCACTTTTGCCGAGTTCCACCCCCAGGGGTGCACTTTCACCCTAGCACTAGCTACAGGACCTTTGACACGAGTGAGCCACCAGGACAGGCAGCACCATTGTCCGAGCCTCTCTCCCTCCCCCTCTCCTCCAAAAGCACCAGCCTGGAAAGAGCCAGGGCGGCCCCTGAGGTGCTCACTAGACCACTCTCCCTGCTCTCAGCATGGGGAGTAAACATTCTAAACCCCTCAGCCTCAAGAAGCCGCATCCAAGAAGCCACGTGCCCGGCTCCACGTGCGGCCACGGCAGGTGGCATCCCTCAGTTAGCACAGCTTCTGAGTCACCAAGGAATCTGCACTCACTTTCTAACAGGATGTGCATTGAACACTGGGTATATTTTCTCTAAACGACTTACTGGTCAAAGTTCTTAAGGTTCTAATGTTTAATTTATTTGGAGACATGAAAATGACACCCCTAAATAACCTGTCATGATATTGTCACAATTCTTCCTAAACAATAACAAGGCAGGAGGGAGGAGTCTCCGGACCTGTGAGTCTCCGGACCTGTGTGGACATTACGCTGTTGCGTGCCCACAGCAGGAGCCCCCTCCTCCCAGGCAGCCGTCCCAGCTGTCTTCTTGGGGCCCCTCCCCCAGCCCGGCCAGAGAGCAGCTCGAGCTCTGCTGCTGGCTTCTGAAGGGAGCACAGGCCTTACTGCTGTCACCGCGGGGAGGGGCCGAGGTTGGCTACACTGAGGTCCCGAGCTCCTAACCTGCCTGTTCTCTGCCCTTCAGTCCCAACCCCATTCTGACACAAAAAGCCTTCTTCAATTTCTCGCCCCCTTCTTCTACGGCGACCAGCTCTGTTCAGCAGGGTAGGCACGGCTATAAAGGTGGCACAAAGGCCACAAGCTGGTCTTGCTGTAATGCAGAGACCTGAGAGTCCTCACCATCCCTCCTCAAGTAGACTTTGGAGGAGGGGAGGACGGGAATGTCCAGCCAAATCATGTCCTGTCCCCTCACTGCTATGACGTCAGCTTTCTTCCTCTGTGCTGCTGGGTCAAGTTCAGTAGTTTAGTAGCTCAGACGGAGGTACAAAAGGACACCCCTTCCCATACAAGGGAGGGAGGGTGCACTGCCCACGCAGAAGACACAGGGAATTACCTGGGCATCACCTTCCCTGTTAGGTACGGACATGCTCTCTTGAAACCACGTATACTTTCCTGTATTCTGAAGGATCTCACTGGGAGAATGAGGCAATTCAAAGGTGTGGAGAAAACTCAGGCTCTGCCCTGAAGCTCTCATTCGGTTCTCAAACAAGAGACTTTCTGTTATGACAAAGAATGTAAAGCAATCTCAATACAAACGTTTTCACAAAAATCCCCTCTTCGTAAGATGTTGTGATCAATCTGCCAAAGCAAAGCTCTGCATTCGGCCGCGGACTTCACTTGCTGAGGACGAGCACCGTCAGACCTCGTGTGCTGTGCTCAGGCACTCAGCGCTGCCCCCGCTATCAGACCCGCGGCTCCAGCACGCTGCCAGGCCGACAGAGACGACCTTCCCAGGTCCTGGCAGAGAGAAGCTGGCGCTCCCCGTCTCAGTGTCCTTGTTAGAGAAGCCACTGCCATCGCAAAGCCTGGCAACAGACCTCTCAGTCTGTGCAGGACGCAGCTGCACGTCCAGGCTTCCGTTCCGCTCCCTTCCTTGTTCCTTCCACCGCGTCACCTTCCAGCCTCCCTCGCGACCACCTCTTTCTGATTCTCTTCTTTTACCACAAAGCTACTTGTAAACAATTGAAGTCTCAGGTCCCTAGTGAAAGTTTACATCATCAAGTGTAGGGCCACAAGAAATGGTCTGGCTGATCTGTATGCTTTTAAGCCAGAAGGAATCCGAAGGCAGACTAGATAAGGAGGGTAAGAGGCAAGAAGAATTCATGTTTACAACTGGCCTCAAAGTGTATCAAATCTATGACTTAACAGAGAACAGAGACAAGGAAGCACAGATAGCTCTTAAAACATGAAAGATGGCTACCCTCTTTCACAATGAGAAATACAAATTAAAACTACAATGAGATACACCATCATCAACAAAAAAGGTTTCTTTAAAAAACAAACAATACCCACGTTGGCAGAAGTGAGGGAGGCAGGCGTGCGCACACACGGCTGGGGGAACCGACGTGAGTCCCCGTGAAGTGAGGGAGGCAGGCGTGCGCACACACGGCTGGGGGAACCGACGTGAATGCCCGTGAAGTGAGGGAGGCAGGCGTGCGCACACGCTGCTGGGGGAACCGACGTGAGTCCCGTGAAGTGAGGGAAGCAGGCGTGCGCACACGCTGCTGGGGGAACCGACGTGAGTCCCGTGAAGTGAGGGAAGCAGGCGTGCGCACACGCTGCTGGGGGAACCGACGTGAATGCCCGTGAAGTGAGGGAAGCAGGCGTGCGCACACGCTGCTGGGGGAACCAACGTGAGTCCCGTGAAGTGAGGGAAGCAGGCGTGCGCACACGCTGCTGGGGGAACCAACGTGAATCCCGTGAAGTGAGGGAGGCAGGCGTGCGCACACGCTGCTGGGGGAACCGACGTGAATGCCCGTGAAGTGAGGGAGGCAGGCGTGCGCACACGCTGCTGGGGGAACCGACGTGAATCCCCGTGAAGTGAGGGAGGCAGGCGTGCACACACACTGCTGGGGGAACCGACGTGAATCCCCGTGAAGTGAGGGAGGCAGGCGTGCGCACACGCTGCTGGGGGAACCGACGTGAATGCCCGTGAAGTGAGGGAGGCAGGCGTGCGCACACGCTGCTGGGGGAACCAACGTGAATCCCGTGAAGTGAGGGAGGCAGGCGTGCGCACACGCTGCTGGGGGAACCGACGTGAATGCCCGTGAAGTGAGGGAGGCAGGCGTGCGCACACACTGCTGGGGGAACCGACGTGAATCCCCGTGAAGTGAGGGAGGCAGGCGTGCGCACACACGGCTGGGGGAACCGACGTGAATCCCGTGAAGTGAGGGAGGCAGGCGTGCGCACACACTGCTGGGGGAACCGACCTGAGTCCCCGTGAAGTGAGGGAGGCAGGCGTGCGCACACGCTGCTGGGGGAACCGACGTGAGTCCCCGTGAAGTGAGGGAGGCAGGCGTGCGCACACGCTGCTGGGGGAACCGATGTGAATCGACACGAAGTGGCAATTGGGCGACTTATCTCAGAATCACAATGCACATACACATATAGCAAGTCATCCTCACACATATGGCAGCAAAGAGTGGAATGACCTCAGCCCACGGGCTTGGGGACTGACTGAGTCAATACAGGAACCCTGACAGCGAGGACTGCCAGGCATTCATCAAGAAGGGCCAGCTCCTGCCCAGGGGCGGCGTGGAGGGACAGGCGGAGGGAGAGCCACACCGTGTGCACTGTGCACAGAGTAGGTGTTTATCAAGGCTCCTAACAGCAGTCCCTCTGAAACATGGAGGGGGCGGGCGCCCTGGGTGGGAAGACACGACTTTTCATGAAGAACCTCTCCAACCATCACTCCTTTACCATGAACAGGTATTTCCTAAACACAAATTCATTTTTAAAATAGTATGCATTTGAAAGTTTAAAGAGTAAAACTACAAAAGCATAACCAATTGTAATGATTTTCCAATTCTGGGAAAACTGGTAAAAAAATCAATTTAGTAGGTCATGACCTACATTTTTAAAAAAAACAAAATTAAATAGAAAATGTCAGAGTACATCTTACATCATAAGGATTTAGTTTTTGGAAGGAATTTTTTTCTTTCAGTTGTATGCGTGAGTGAACTGAGTTTCGATGTAAAAACTACTTCTTTATGAAGGATCATGGTCAAAATAATTCGAAAGTCATGGTACTACCTGTATTTCTACAAAGAAAATATAACACATAAAATAAGCAAAAGAACATGGCTGAATCCAGAGAGCACGCACGCTGTCGGCACAGAGGACATCAGAAGCGCGGCTCTGACGGCTGCCGGACACGTCTTTCCTCGCCACGGAAGGCGGTTGCCACCTGTCGGATTTCTACTGCTGGGTGGAAAATCACCAACAACTCAGGGTCGTGAAACTACAGAAAGGTATCATCTGACACAGTGTGACAGGATCCTCTGCTCGGGGTCTCCCCTTTCTGAAGGTTCTGGGGAAGAAGACACTTGCACATTCATTCAGGTTGCAGGCAAAGGCAATCCCTTGCAGCTTCATGACGGAGGACCATGGTTCCTTGCGGGCTGCCAGCCAGGGGCCGCCCTCATTCCCCATCAAGCCCTCCCCACCTTCCAGCCCACTTGTGCCCGCAACTCTGCTGTCCTCCAGCCACCAGCCAGAGGGGGCTCTGCTTGTAAGCGCTCACATGTTCCATGCAGTCAGCACGATGTGTCGTGGGTGCGACCTCATCCAAGGCACAGGTTCTGGGCCTTAGGCTAGGGCATCTTTGGGCTAGGGCATTTTTGTTTAGCAGACCACCTTACATTTTCCTTCTTCTTCAGGAGGTTACTAAATGCTACTGCTCTCCCATTTCCAGCCAAGAGATAACCGCGGGCCCTTACTGCCAGCTCGGCAGGCCTGGCTTGATGTGATCATGTCAGATAAACTCTCACTTGGGGTTTCGACACTGCACTGTATGCGCTGAGGTTGCATTTCAGGAAACTTTATGCTTAGCACAGAAGTTACTCTGTGAAAACAAAGGCTTTGTTATGAGAGACTCTGATTTCTATATATATAAACATCCAGTTGTATTCAACTTCAAAAATGAGCTACAATTAGAGACTAGGCCAGTTCTGTAGCTGCTCTGATGAAGGGCTGTACCAAAAACGAGCTTACACAGTGGCAATTAATTAAAACTAGCCATTTACAAAGTAAATATAGAATATATAGGATTTATGGAGGAGTGTGCAATAAAAACTACTGAATTCTAAAATAATTTCCATTATAAATGACTGTCAGCATTGCCAGCAAGTAGTGCTGACACTGAATTCTTTTTTTTTTTTTTTGGTGACCTTTTAGAGATAGTTAGAATTACATGAATAGTAATACATCCCCAGCAAAAAGAAGGGAAATATCATAGCACTGCTAGAGGCAAGGCAACAGCTGAAGGGACTTTCTGATGACTCATTTTCCAAAGCAGGTCTTTAAGCTGTTGTTGGGGATCTTGCAAATATAACTTGCTTTTAATAAATGACATTGAAGACAATGATTTCTGAGCAGAGGTGGTGTCACATTCCCCAAAATTATAAGTTTAATCACAAAAAGATCCAAAATCACCAGAAATAACATGGTGAAAAGGCTGTGTGTCTGGGCTATTGTGCAGTCAAAGGACCTTTTACTCCTACAGACTTTCGGTTGCAGTTTGGGCCCCAGCCCTGGTTGGTACCATGCAGGAGGCAACCAATCAATGTGTCTCTCTCACTTCGATGTTTCTCTCTCTCTCTCCCCTGCCCCCCCTCTATCTGAAGATAAATGAAAAATATCCTCGGGTGAGGATTAAAAAAAAAATTATGGAGGCCCCAAAGAGCTTGTGTTTCTATAGATTACACTGATCATTCTTTACTATGTCAGAAATTTCAGAACAAGGCACCAGCCATCCTTTTAGTGTCAAAGATGCCACATCACCTGCCACGAAGACCCGGAGACCTCACTGCACACTAACGAGAGCACGGAAGTGAAAGGGAAACGATATCTCAGTGTTATTATAAGACTGGTTTTAACCTTGCCCTGCTCAAGAATCAGAACAATATTTTGAAAGTTGTTGGTCTAAAGTTTAGTCAAAAACCAAACAGTAACCCATCAGAAGAAAAAGATATATAAAAATATGGTCAAACCTTGCAAAAGGAGAGCCAAATAGCAAAACACTGCCCATGGCACTCCATCAGGACCCGAAGTGAGGCCACAGGGCATCAGTGTCACATAGGAAGCACACTACCTGACGCCACTCAACTCCTCCAGTTCATTCCCTTGTTTCTGTTGTGTGAAAACAAGTATCTTGTCTTTGGGAGAGTTGTTTTCTTCAGAATGAATTAAGGAAGGTGCATTTTGTCTTATACTTAACCAATAAGTCTGAGTAACTAAATCTGTCACTGGTCAACTTTGTATTTAGAAACAGATGCAGACCCTGGTCTTGACACCCACAAAGAGGGGTGTGGCCAGAAAGCCTCCCTCCTAAGGCTGTCTGACACGTGACATTCTGATGGACCTCATACCTATCAAATGGCAGCAGCAACTGGAAAATATCCCCAAGATCTAGGAGAGTCATGCTAAAACTCATTGAGATTTGCTCACCCAACAACAGAACAGCAATAATTTGAAGTCCTCATTAAACATGCCTAGTCAGACTCCCCCCAGGACCACCAGGTGAACCAGAGGCCCCTGATGCTCATGGTAATCTGGATCAATCACACAGGTGCCAGCCCTCGCCACTGCCAGAGCCCAGTTAGCTCACTGGCTGCAGGGAGAAGGGTACCATACTCCAAGCTTCATGATGGATGTCTACTTATCACTGCTTTTTCCTTGGTTAAGTGCTGCCAATCATGAATTTGCTCAAGAAATTGTGTCACTTTGACCAAGTCTAATTCCCAGTGCTGAATGAGAAAGGTTCCCTCAGAGTAAATTAACTCCATGTCTGTGCAGCCCATTCCTGCATATAAGCCTCCCTGAGAGACATCAGCAGAGGCTCCAGGAAGCCCAGGCCCTTCGGTGGGCTGGCCTGAACGTTTGTTATAGGATGATGTTTCAAAGCAACTTCAGGCCTTTTCCAGTCACTGATATCTATGCACTAGCTGAAACTGAGCCCAATATGCAAGACTACTTTAAAAGAGGGGGCTTGTAATTCCATGTACAGGCCCCTGTAATTCTCCTATCCTTTCAGTTAAAAGGGGGGGGGGGAGATTTGTACAGAATCACACAGCTGTAAATAAAATAATTATTTTCAAACATCCTGTGGTTCAAATCTGCATAACCTCTAAGCTAGTCCTGTGACTCCCAATGATTTTTAGTGACAGAATTATGTAGTGCCTTTTTTAGCATTCCTGTTAAAAAAAAAGGACAGGAATACCTCTTTGCTTTCACCTGGGAAGATCACGATTTATTTGCACAGTAATGCCCAGGGATATATGGAAAGTCCCACCTATTTGTCTTAGAGATGAAAAATGGATTTAAATGGTATTGAATTTTCTAGAGATTCCACTCTAATCCAATAAGTAGATGCTTTGCTTTTATGCTCCAGGACATATAAGACTCCCAACAGAACACAATTTACCTATTACCACAGCTAGCCATGAGGAGACATGGATCAAAGAACAAACTCTGATACTGTTTACCCTAGGTAAAATGTTTTGGTTACCTAATATCTAAAGTTGGGCTACTAATTAACCCTGAAAGACTCAGAGTAATAATATCATTTCCTCTTCTAAAAACAAACAAACAAAAAACAGAGAATTTCTGGGTCTGATAGGATACTGTCACAACTGGATTCCAAAATTTTTTATTAACGGCCCAACCTCTATATGCCATGTTAAAATCAAATTGACCTGATCCAACTCAGTGGAACCCAGAAGGGAAACAGGATAAAAACTCTAAAGAATTATCTAATTATAAACTTTCTATACATGAAAATAAAAAAAGGACTTTGAAAGTTTTAACTCAAAAACATAGAGATCATCATAGACCTATAGGATATTATAGTCAGCAATTAGATGCAGTAGCCAAAGGACTCCCTACATGCATAAGCCATCTCTGCTATAGACATGTTATACAAATAGACACAATAGTTATGGGCTCTCCTTTGTTTATGTTCCTCACTCTGTAGAATCTCCACTGATTCTCAACAGACACAACCCTTCTGTCAGAATGGCTCTTGATTTCTGTGCCTAACATTAACTAAAAGTAACAATCTTAATCCAGCAATTTTGCTACCTTTATTGTGCATGAAGACACTCACAATTGTGTTTTGCTTACTGACCACCTGGTTTACAGATGGATCTTTGAAAGGAAACAGGGATGTTACCGAGCTGGATTATGCACTAACTTCCATGATGGATATATTTGAAGGTTCTTATTTACCTGAATAAGATCTGCCCAACAAGCTGAACTAACTGTTCTAACTCAGGCTTGTCAATTGGCCAAAAATCAAATAGCCAATATTGGTACTAAGAGTAGCTGTGCCCTTAATGCAGTTCACAACTCTAGAACGTTGTGGAAGCAGCAAGCCTTCTTAACTTTTCTCAGAGCATCCCATAAAGAATAGACAAGAGGTTTTGCAGAATTATTAGATATCATACAAAAATGGAAACTGGCAATTACCAAAATTTCAGAACATTCCAAAGCTACCACCATGAAAGCAAAAGGAAATCATTTAGCTGATGCTGCAGCCAGACAGGCTGCATTAAACAGCCAAATTATCTACACCTGAGGATGCTTCTTGCTTCCTAATAAATCAATAAAAGAGTAGCTTTTACAATTTCAATGGACAGCTACAGAAGAAGAGGATATGGCAACAAAAGGGGACCATTTTTGACCCAGAGAAACAGATATGGTCCCAATCAGAAACCAGTATTACCTACAGGGACTCAGTTACCTATACTTTAACATGTACATGAGCTAACACATTGGGGTGCTTAAAAAGATGATTTCATAGAGTAAACAATATTACTGGACACCTCCTCCTACTGTAGCTTGTATAGTGTATAGCAGATGTTCTATCTGTCCAAATGTAATCCTGGAAAATCATTCCATGGGTCCCAGGGATATCTTCCACTTCCTTTAGATCTATTTGGAATATAGTAATTAGATTTTATCCAAATGTCATCATCTCAAGAATACAAATATGTGTTACTTATGATTTGTATGTTTTCTCACTGGGTTAGGGCATTCCTTTGCAGGATAGCAACAGCCTTAACAATAGGTAAATTATTATTGGGAAAAATTAATTCCCAATTGGGGAATTCCCTCTGAGTTACAATGAGGAACTCATTTCACTGGGCAGATATTATAATCCATTTGTAAGATTTGGCCTATTCTACAGTATTTTCATTGTGCCAAAAGCTCTCCCATAGTGCTCCTCAACCTGAAATCTACTTCTTTTTGTAAACACATAGCTTTTGTACTCATTAAATAATCACTGGTCACCTATGCATCTAGATAAAGAGACATATGAATCAACCTTACTAAAAGGAGACATTCTGCATTAAGAAGTTATTAACCAACTTACAGAGACTGATAAATTAGTGACATTCATTCCAGGAGGCAAAGGCTTCAAAGACAACAATTTTAAACCAGGAGATTCTGCCCAGCCAGTGTGGCTCAGTGGTTCAGCATGACCTATGCATCAGTGGGTCTCGGGTTTGATTCGGGTCCATAATCAACTGATTAATGTTGATGTTTCTCTCTCTCCCCCCCCCCTTCCTCTCTCTCTCTAAAAAATCAGTAAAAACATATTTTAAAAAATAAAAATAAATAAAACCAAGATGTTTTGTCCACTGGAAAAGACATCAATTAAAGACTTTCTCCAACATTATTGGAAGGGACCTTATCAGGTACTTACCTACGAATGGACATCTTGTCCTTGTCTCTGACATTTGCCTTCACCTACAGCTGAAATCAAAGACTTCTTGAGGATAAGAAGCTGCCAATATCAGAGACACACAGCTGTTCCAAGACACTGACATATTTTTGAAAATATGTTTTTGATTTTATAGAGAGAGGAAGGGAGGGGGAGAGAGAGACAGAAACATCAATGAGAGAGAATCATCAACTAGCTGCCTCCTGTATGCCCCCTCACTGGGGAATGAGCCCACAGCCCAGGCATGTGTCCTGACCTGGAATCGAACCGATGACCTCTTGGTGCACAGGATGACTCCCAACCAACTGAGCCACACTGGCCAGGCTATATCTACAAATTGATGTTGAACTTTATTAGTTTGATTGTGTTTACCTATCTGTTAATATTAGTCATAATAATAATTATACTTATTCTTTGGGCTTTTCTCAAACCTTGTGTATATATCCCAACTGTTAGTAATTGCAGAAGGTATATAAGATAACTTTTGTATCATCAATAATACTCTTTTTTATAGTTTTTCTTTTGAAATTTAGAAGGAATGCTACTGCAAAAGGAAAAAAAGGGATGTGTTTTTAAAAGAAGTTAAAAGTTTGTCCTAATAAGCTGGTTATTTCTAAATAAGTAAAGAGAGACAAACTAAGAAGAACAAGGGAAGTGATAGAAGGTTATAGAAAAGGAATACTAAGAAAGAAATTTTATGCACTAATGTTAGAACCCAATTATAGGAATATGCTGACCCCTAACCCAACAAGGGCTACTAACTATATTGATTCAGATGGAAGCTGAGGTGGCTATAAAAACATGGCCCTCCATAACTGCTGCTGAGGCTTAGGAAATTTACTTATGAAACTCTTACTGCCCCCTGTCCTCTGGAATTTTAAATGGTAATTCTAATTCACAGCATTGTGTTCTTACAATTGTGTCCCTGAATAAACCTTAAGGTTACTATTCCTAATGGCACAACTAGCAGGAATCAGATTAATAATGAAAGGCACTTAAGTGTTTCTAATGGGAAGTAGATGGGCCATAGCAAATGGGAACCCATCTCATGGTCAGATTGTGAAAACTGAAGAGGTGTACAGTGTGCCCTTACTATAAATAAACGTTACACTAGATGCAAACTACACAGGAGAAAGACAGCAAAACTTGGGTCATAATAGCTTATAGGTTAGAAATCATCCAGGGTGTTTTTCTTAATGAAGGCCCAGTAAGACCTGACTGCCCCCCCATTTACCTGCTTTTCACTTTGGAAAAAAACTTCAGCCTTGATTTCCATCCAAGATTACAATCTCGCCCCATCCCCAATGGTCCATTGTTCAGAAAGACAAAGGCTAACACTGAGACTTCCTAGGAATGAGTCCTGCTAGCACCGTGGGACCGCATTATCCAACCAAAAGGTTGGTCATCAATATATCCTTTGGATTGATTTATGACCAAAAAGGGGAAGTGTGGGGGGAAAAGGGGTCACATACTAAACCTGACAAGCTCAGCGGAGGCCTGCATAAGCAGCCTTACAAACTCAGAGACCAAAAGTAACTACACAGGATGGTCTGATAGTAAAAATTCCTAACTAAAAGCAGGTCATGGCGGGTAGTCATGTCCTAGGCCAGTATCTTCTTTGACAAAGGTCAATCTTTACCTTAATTGAGCCTGTCTGTTGTCTTTTTGCATCTACTAATAACATACCTAAGCAACCTCCTTTTTCCATACCCCTCAGGGCACAATCTCCCACTGGGATTGAGACCACAGAACCCCTTATTGTTATCTTACACTCCTGCCTACCATCTCTATGTGCTGTAAATGTTGACTGTTAACTATCCTATACCCACCAATGGAAAAGAAATGTGTCTATTCACTTTACTTTGTATCCAATCCCAGTGATTGATTCCCCCTTTCTGCTTTCTCCTATCTCCCTAATCTATCATCAGTGAATTTCATGTAACCATCTTACATCTTGCCCTTTGAATCTGATGTAAAAAATAGGGGGCAAAACTGCCATTTTCCAGAGTATTTTCTCAATCAGTCGAGATTTTGTTTCCCAGCAATTGTTGTCAGTTTGGCTCAAATAAAGTCATAAAAATTCTTACAGGTTTGGACGTTTTTTATGTCAACAGCAGAAATTAACACAAAAATAGTTGGGGACTTGAATACTCCTTTTACCTTAATGGATAGATAGATCATCCAGAAAGAAAATTAAAATACAAAGTATCATTAATGGCCTTAAATGCCACATTATACCTTAATAGACATTTTTAGAACATTTCATCCCCAAACTGCAAATTACACATTCTTCTCATGTGCACATGAAACATTATCCAGTATAGAGCACATATTAGGCCAAAAAACAAGCTTCAATAAATCCAAGAAGATTAAAATTACATCAAGCATATTTTCTGACCACAATGGTGTGAAACTAGAAATCAACTATGGGAAGAAAGCTAGGAAAAAACACACAAATACATGGAGACTAAACAGCATGCTACTAAATAACCAGTGGATCAGAGGAAATCAAACAGGAAATAAAAAACTACCTTGAGGCCAATAAAAATAAAAACACAACTTCATAAAATGTATAAGATGTAGCCGAAGCAGTTATAAGAAGAACGTTCTACCTATGCAGGTCCACCTCAGGAAGTAGGAAAAAATCACAAATAAACAGTCTAACTTTACACATACAGGAACTAGAAAAAGAAGAAAAAACAAAACCCGTAGTAAGATTAGAGCAGAAATAAATGAAATGGAGTCTAGAAAAACAATAGAAATAAGAGCTAGTTCTCTGAAAGAATAAATAAAATTGGCAAACCTCTGCCAAAACTCATCAAGAAAAAAAGAGATCCCAAATAAAATCAGAAATGAAAGAGGAGAAATGACAACTAACACAACAAAAATACAAAGGATCATTAATGAATATTATAAACAACTATATGGCAACAAATTGGACAATCTAGACTAAATGGATACATTTGTAGAAACAAACAACCATCCAAGACTAAACCAGGAAGAAACAGAAAATCTGAACCGACTGACTAATAGCAATGAAACTCAAGCAGTAATAAAAAAAACTTCCAACAAACAAAAGCCCACATTTAAATAACAATTAATACCGATCCTTCTCAAACTATTCCAAAAAAAAAAAAAAAATGAAGAGGAAGGAACACTTCCAAACTCATTCTATGAGGTTAGTATTACCCTGATATAAAAACCAGACAAAAACAATGAAAAATTTAAAAAAAAAAGAATTACAGTCCAATATCACTTATAAACATAGACTGAAAAAGACTCAGCAAAACACTAGCAAACAAAATTCAGTAATACGTTAAAGGAACAATATACCATCATCAAGTGGGGTTTATACCACAGTTGAAAGGGTGGTTTAATATCTGTAAAACAATTAATGTGATTCATCACGTCAACAAAACCAAGGATAAAAATTATATAATCTCAATAGACACAGAAAAAGCATTTGACAAAATTCAGCATTCATTTATGATAAAAACTCTCAACAAAGTGGGTATAAAGGATATGGCAAGCCCACAGCTTAATATCATACTCAACGGGGAAAAGCTGAAAACTTTACCTATAAGATTAGGTATAAGACAAGGATGCCTACTACTATCACTTCTATTCAACACAGTATTGGAAGCCCTAGTCACAGCAATCAGACAAGAAAAAATAAATAAAAGAAATCCAAATTGGAAAAAAAGAAGTAAAATTGTCACTATTGGCAGATGACATGATGGTATATAGAGAGAACCCTAAAGAATCCATCAAAAAAAGAATATAATTAATACATTTTAAAAAGTAGCAAGATACAAAAATTAATGTACAGAAACCCCATTATGTTCCTATATACAAATAAGAATCATTAGGAGAAATTAAGAAAACTATACCACTTAGAACTGCATCAAAAAGAATAAAGTACCTAGGAATAAATTTAACCAAGAAGGTAAAGACCAGTACTCTGAAAACTATTAAGACATTAAGAAAGAAAACTGAAGAGGACACAAATAAATGAAAAAATGTTCCATATTCACAGATTTGAAGGATTAATTTAATTAAAAATGACCATAATACCAAAATCAATCTATAGATTTAATGAAATCCCTATCAAAATACAAAATGGCATACTTCTCAGAACTAGAACAAATAATACTAAGATTTATATAAAACCACAAAAGGCCATGAATAGCCAAAGCAATCTTGAGAAAAAACAGAGTTGGAGGTATCGTGCTCCCTGATATCAAACTATACTACAAAGTTATAATAATCAAAATAGTATGGTACTGGCACAGATCAATGGAACAGAACAGGCAGTCCAGAATAAACCCTGGAATAAACCCATTTATATGCTAATCTCTAACAAAGGAGACAAGTATATACAATGGAGAAATTACAATCTCTTTAACAATTGGTGTTGGGCAACCTGGTCAGATAATGGAAAAAAATAAGTAAAACTAGATCACTCTCTTACACCATACACAAAAATAAACTCTAAATAAATTAAAGACTGTAAGACCTGAAACTATAAACCCCCTAGAAAAAAACAGATAGTAAACTATTTGACATTAGTCTAAGTAATACCTTTATGAATATGTCCCCTCAAGCAAGGGAAACAAAAGCAAAAAATAAACAAATTGGACTTCAAAATCAAAATAAAAATGTTCTGCAAAGAGAAGAAACCATCAACAAAATGAAAAGACAACCTACTAAATGGGAGAATACATTTGCAAATAATACATGAGATGTGGGGCTGCACAGAGAGCTGCATTTAAAAGCCCATCTTTTCACATGCATGCCTCCTGGGGGGGTCTCTTTGTACTTCAAACAGCTTCTATAGATATTTAGTCAACAAAAAAGGTATTTTCCTAGGGGGCAATTATGATACTTCTTTTAAAAAGTACTTCTCACCCAATACTACAGTAGCATCATAAACTGTTAAGAGGTGCTTTAAATGATGAGGTTGCAAGTGGCCAGGGCCAGATCATCTCAGATTTGGCACATCAAGGTAGGGAGTTTGAATCTTACTCTAAAATGCAATGAGAAGCCACTAAAGGCTTACAAAGAGAAGCAGTACGATTCTATATACCTGGCTGCTGTGTGGAGGACGACTTGGGAGGTGGCAAGAATACAGGAAGATTCTTGGGAAGCTACTGCAGTAGTTGAAGAGGCTTGGGCCCAGGAGTGGCAATGCCAATGAAGAGGAATGAGGGGCTGGATATAAAGCCTAGCACAACCCCACTTGAACATGTGCTCAACAAACATGTACTGAGCACCCCCAGGGCTAGACTCTATCCTTGACTCTGAAGATTTAGGGGTAAAACAAAACACAAGTCCATTCTCATGGATCTTACATGTTGGGAAAGGGGCATCATAAAAAAGTCAATAAAAACTCAAGCATTGATAAGTGGTCTGTTGGAAAAAAAAAAAAAAAAAACAGGAAAAGGTGACTAGGGGACCACTCAGGTGGTTAATTTGGGAGACAAGGAAGATATGACAAATGTCACAAAACCCTCCACTTGTAACAGAGGCTCAATAAATGATATCCACTAACATCATTATCATTAATATAAAACAAAGTACTGTGTGATTCTGTTTTGGGTAAATATTGTGCCATCAAAATTGCTTAAACATCCCAATATTCTTCCTTTATTACTCTCTAAGAGGATCACAACAACCTGGATACCCATTTTATATATTTTATATTTTTTATTGAATTTATTGGGATGACACTGGTTAATAAAATTATGTAGGTTTCAGGTGTACAATTCTATAATACATCATCTGTATATTGTATTGTGTGTTCACCACCAAATTCAAGTCTTCTTCCATCACCATTTACCCTCCCTTTACCCTCTCCTACCTCCCCCCACCCACCTATCCCTCTGGTAACCACCATACCATTGACTGTGTCTATGCATTTGTTGAGGGTGTTTTTTTGTTGTTGTTTTTGGTTTTGTTTTTCACTTAATCCCTTTACCTTTTTGACCCAACTCCCCAAGCCCCTCAGCTGTCTGTCTGTTCTCTGTATCTAAGAGTCTCTTTCTTTTTTGTTTGTTAGTTTATCTTGTTCATTAGATTTCATATATAAATAAAATTGTACAGTACTTGTCTTTCTCTGACAGGATTATTTCACTTAATATAATACCCTCTATATCCATCTATGCTGTCACAAAAAGAAAGATTTCCTTCTATTTTTACAGCCAAATAGTATTCCACTGTGTAAATGTGCCACAGCTTTTATAATCACTCATCTATTGATGGACACTTGAGCTGTTTCCAAATCTTGGCTATGATAAATAATGCGCAATGAACATAATAGGAGGCATATATTCTTTCAAATTAGTGTTTTGGGTTTCTTTGGATATATTCCCAGAAGTGGAATTGCTGGGTCATAAGGCAGTTTCATTCTAATTTTTTGAGGAAACTCCCTACTGTTTTCCATAGTGGCTGCACCAGTCTGTATTTCCACCAACTGTGCATGAACACTCCCTTTTCTCCACACCCTCGCCAGCTCTTGTTGTTTGTTGATTTACTGATGACAGCCATTCTGACAGGTGTGTGGTGATGTCTCATTGTGTGTGTGTGTGGTAATAATTTGTATTTCTCTAATGTCAGAAAATCTAAATAGTCCAAATAGAACAAATGAAATTGAAGCAATAATTTTAAAACTCCCAACAAACCAAAGTCCTCGAGCAGATGGCTTTTCAGGTGAATTTTACCAAACATTCAAAGAACTAACACATATCCTTCTCAAATTATTCCAAAAAATTCAAGAGGAGGAAAGATTCCCAAGCTCATTTTAGAAGGCCAGCACTATCCAAATTCCAAAACCAGGTAAAGACACTACAAAGAAAAAAATTATAGGCCAATATCCCTGATAAATGTAGGTGCTTAAAACCCTCAACAAAATATTAGAAAACTGAATCCAGCAATACATTAAAAAGATCATACACCATGATCAAGTGGGATTTATTCTGGGGATGCAAGGTTAGTACAATATCCAAAAATTCATAAATATGATATACCACATAAACAAAATAAGTGATAAAAATCACATGATCAGCCCTGGCCAGTTTTGTTCAGTGGTTAGACCATCAGCCCACGGACGAGAGATTCCTGGGTTCGGTTCCCGCTAAGGGCAAGTACCTTGGTTGCAGTTTGTCCCTGGCCCCGGTTGGGATCGTGTAGGTGGCAACCACTTGATGTGTGTCTCTCTCACATCGGTGTTTCTCTCTCTCTCTCTTCCTCCCGCTCTTCCTTGCGCATGTATCTGAAGACACATGCAAAAATGCCCTCCAGTGAGGATAAAATTTAAAAAAATCACATGATCATATCAATAGATATAGAAAAAGCATTTGATAAAATCCAGCACTCATTTATGATAAAAACTCTCAGCAAAGTGGGATTAAAGGGAACATACCTCAATATAATAAAAGCCATATATGACAAACCCACAGCCAACATCATATTCAATGGGCAAAAAGTAAAAGTGTTTCCCTTAAGAAAACAAAACAGGGATGTCCACTTTCACCACTCTTATTCAACATAGTACCAGAAGTCCTAGCCACAGCAATCAGACAAGAAGAAGAAATAAAAGGCAACCAAATTGGAAAGAAAGAAGTAAAACTGTAATTATTTGCAGATGACAAGATACTATATATAGAGAACTCTAAATAATATTTCACCAAAAAACTACTAGAACTAATAAATTCCGAAAAGTAGCAGGAACAAAATTAATATCCAGAAATCATTTGCATATTTATACACCAATAATGAACTAAAAGAAAGGGAAACTAAGAAAATAGTCCGATTTACAATTGTATTAAAACAAAAACAAAAACAAAAACAAAAAACACCACCTAGGAATAACTTTTAACTAAGGGTAAAAGATCTGTATTTGGAAAATTGTAAGACACTGAAGAAGATACAAATAAGTGGAAGTATACACTGTTTTCAAGGATAAGAAGAATTAACAACATTAATATGTCCATACTGTTTTAAAGAAATCTATAGATTCAAAGCAATCCCTATCAAGATACCACTGCTGGCCCTGGCCGGTTTGGCTCAGCGGTTAGAGCGTAGGCCTGCGGTCCTGAGAGACCCGGGTTCGGTTCCCGCTAAGGGCGCGTACCTCGGTTGCGGTTTGTCCCCGGCCCTGGTCGGTTGTGCGGGTGGCAGCCACTCGATGTGTCCCTTTCACATCGATGTTTCTCTCTCTCTCTCTGTTCCTCTCTCTCCCTCCCACTCTACCTGAACAAAAAATGGAAAAATGTCCTCGGGTGAGGATAAAAAAAAAAAAAAAAGATACCACTGCTGCATTTCACAGAACTAGAACAAATATTCCAAAAACTTATATAGATCCACTAAAGACCCCGAATAGCCATCACTTGAGAAAGATGAACAAAGCTGGAGGAATCATGCTACCTGATATCAAACTATACTACACAGCAACAGTAATCAAAACAGCATGGTACTGCCATAAAACAGGCACACAGATCAATGGAACAGAATACAGAGCCAAGAAATAAACCCACACCTTTTCGGTCAATTAATATTTGACAAAGAAGGCAAGAACATACAATGGGGTAAAGACAATCTATTCAATAAATGCTGTTGGGAAAATTGGACAGACATGTGCAAAAAATAAAAAATAAAATGAAACTATACCACCTTCTTGTACCATATACAAGAATAAATGCAAAATGGACACCATACTTATATGTAAGACTTGAAACCATAAACATTCTAGAAGAAACCATAAGCCCTAAAATCTCTGACATTTCTTTTAGCAGTCTTTTTCTGATATATCTCCTCAGGCAAGAGAAACAAAAGAAAAAGTAAACAAATGGGACTACATCAAACTAAAAAGTTTTTGCACAGCAAAGGAAACCATCAACAAAACAAAAAGACAACTTACTTAATAGGAGAACATATTCACCAATGATACAACTGATAAGGGGTTCATATCCAAAATTTATAAAGAGCTCATACAGTTGAACACCAAAAAAATCCAATTTAAAAAATGGGCAAAAGACTGAATAGACACTTCTCCTAAGAGAACACACAGATGGCCAACAGACATAAGAAAAGGTGCTCTGTGTCACTAATCACCTGGATACCCATTTTATTTATTTATTTATTTTCCTCACCCAAGGACATTTTTTTGGTTCAGATAGAGTGGAAGAGAGAGAGAAACATTGACGTAAAAGGGTCACATCGAGTGGGCCACCTCCCGCACCACCCCAACTAGGGCGGGGACGAACGGCAACTGAAGTACGTGCCCTTGACCAGAATCGAACCTGTGACTCATTGGTCCACGGGCCACTGCTCTAACTACTGAGCCAAACAGGCCAGGGCTGGATACCCTTTTAAAGACGGTAAACCACCACCAATCTAGCAGCCTCTTGCACATCCTGTTTCCTTCTCTGAAAGCTGACTGTAGTTTCTGAGGCTAAAATGAAACATGGGGAAGCCTCAAATAAACACTGAAACACTCTAGCACTTTGTAACAAAATCTAGATGAGACAGGCTAAAGGTTTATTTTTTTTTACCAGTTGTCAACCTCTGACTTCCGAGGCAGAAGTAGTCAGCGGCCGACTGCAGGGCGCACAAAGCAGGCCCAACCCACCAGAGGCCCAGCCAACAGAACTCTCCCGACAGAAGTGGCAGCAATTTGAGGTGACATCAAACGTGCTGATGTCTGACTTTCCTTTGTACCCTCTAACACAAGCGTATGAAGCATCTGTTTACGTATGTCTGCTAAAATGAAGATAAAAAATTTTACCACAAAAAAGTATTTTACATGTCCTGGCCTAAAAGCGGCCACCAACAACAGGGCCATTTTATACATACACAATGCATTCTCAAAAACAGGTATTTTACACAGCAGTCCTATCCTCCCTCCTCAGCCCCATTTAACTGGTTCATGCCTAACAACTCCACGTTTTACAAACTTTCTTACTTACAAGGGGTACATTTTGCAACAAACTTTCCTACTAGGCAGTTATGTGAGCGCACATGGCTCCTGAGACTCTCCTTTGATCCCAGTTACCCGTGGAAACTCCTGCCTTAAAAATGAAAGAGGCCCAGATTTCCTTGGGCCTGTTCTGTGATAGGAAGCTTTGAGGCTTTTACAATTCCCCTGTTCCTATAAGTGTTCGTGTGGGTCTAAAACTGCTTTTTAAGAAAATTCCAACCCTACCTACAAGAAAGTTCTAAGACAGTGGCCTTGTTTGTCTTCTTCATCGTTTTCCAGCACCCAGCACTCAGTGCCTGGCACAAATGACACAATACAAATGTGTGCCAAAAAAAAGAAAGGCAGAGTTTTCATTAGATTTCTTAATTTTTTTCACCCCTAGTTTAAGTTATTTTTAAGCATACAGTTGTGCCTTTGATCAATAATAAAATAATAATAGATACATCAGGAACTATCCTTACCCAACCAACCTAAGATCACCAGGGTTCAACAATGTTTAACAAGAGTCAGTTGACTGACTCACTGCTCTCCCTTCCAAACATTATCCCTAAGATTCACACTGTATTACTGCCATAATTTTTACTTATCTGGAAATTAAAGCCAGGTCCTTCCTCAAAGTCACATGGCTAGTAAATCCTTGTCCATCTAACCCCCAAGCCCTCACAGACCATCTCAAATACCTATACTCTAGGCCTTTGCAAACCCATCAAATGTTCCTTGAGACACTGTAAGCTAGTAGTGCACAAACTTTTCTTCTGGCCAGTGAGATGTGAGAAGTCAGGCAGTTGGGGTGGGGGTGGGGCATGTCTGGGAAAGCTTCTGCCTTCCTCCTGAAAAGGGTCAGGCTCAGCTGCCACAACCCTCCACCCTTCATCATTCTTATTCCTGCCAAGGCCACAGCCATGGTGCCTGTAGGCCCAGCTCCCACCTTGAGACCATGAGGTGCTCAACGTGAGGATAACAATGTGCTAAGGCAGACGGCACAGAGAGAGCAGAACGTGCCCGGGTCCCTGGCACCTGTTAGCAAATGCAGCAGCCCTGGACCATCGACCTCCAGACATCTTGTCACTGGACCCACATTAATCCATAATTATTTAAATCACCAGAATTGGATTTTTGTTATTATCAGTCAACTGCACTCCTAATTAAGGTGACAGATTCTCTGGTGATTGCCTGAAATTTCTTTACCTGAAAGTAAATAATTTCTTCTGGAAGAAAAGGGTTTTTTCCAATTAGTCACTGCCCCCACCATACACACTAGAACAGCATAACTGCCACACTCCTCATTGTGTGGTCCCAGAGCAGATCAAAGAAGTGCATCAACAAGTTTGTTTTTAAAGTAAGAGTATAAACACATGCAAGCTGAGAATACAGAAACCCCAGGCTAGGAAAGAACGTGTTCCAGCGGTACTCTACCTTAGCAATGCTGCTGGAATGACTCATGGAATGTCCCAAAGTCTTCTCATTCTGCAAGAAAATCAAACAGGTGATTAAAATGTGCAAAGAACAAGTAATTGATTACAACAATCCTAATAACAAATCATTCCCTCAGCTAGAATTTGCTGAACACAAACTGCTATGCACAGGTCAGCTAATATATACTGGAGAATTCGGCAAAGATGAATAAAACAATAGTCCCTGCCTTAAAGGAACGTAAATTAACAAGAAGAAAAAAAAACAGGAATTTGGAATTAACTGTAAAAATAAAGAGGCACTAAATATCTTGTGACACATTCAAGTGGAGGTTCATAGGCAAGAAACTGCATGTTCAGTTGTATGTGGTGTGGACCCTTCTAAGAGGACACCTGTAAAATGGGGTTAGGGGGGAGCAAGACATCTGATGCCACCTAGTTCATCTGGCTGTCCGAGTGCTGGGTACTCAACAGGGACATCGCACAGCTCACATCTGTTTCCTTAAGCTTGCTTCTCCTCCTGTATCAGAGAACTCTGTGCTAAGCTGGCTCCATCCCTCTCATGCCTCTCCACCTTCAATCACAGAATCTTACATCAAATTCGCCCTCCTTAACGTCGCTCAATCTCAAATATCTTCTTCATTTCTACTGTCAAAGTTGTAGTTTAGGTCCTCTTCATTTCTCACTTGGAATTTTTAAATAACTTCTTAACTGGTCTTTCTGCTTTTAAGATGACCTTCCTAAGACGTAACTGCTATGGACTGAATTGTACCCTCCGCCCCCAAATTCATATGTTGAAGTCCTAACCCTCAGTCCTCAGAATGTGATTATATTTGGAAATGGGGCCTTTAAAGAAGTAACTACATTAAAACGAGGTCAGGTATTGGGGTGAGCCCTGATCCAATATGAATGGTGTCCTTACAGAAGAGGTAGTTAGGACACAGATATACACAGAGAGAACACCATGTGAGGACACAGGGAGAAGACGACCATCTACAAGCCAAGGAAAGAGGCCTCAGAAGGAACCAAACCTGCTGACATTTCGATCTCAGACTTTTAACCTCCAGACTGAGAAAATTCCTATTGTTAAAGCCACCTTGTCTGTGGTATATTTTGTTATGGCAGCCCTAGCAAATGAATACAATAATCCTCCACACTATAACATTTAAAATGAGTGTTCCCAGTATAATCTGATGTTTAAAAATAAGAAAGTAACTTTCCCTGAATCCACTGACTCTTGTTCTAAACCCCAGTGAGGGAAGGGGGAAAACTTTTACACATGGAAGAGAGGATCTGTCTTGTATTTTGAAGAGCATCTATTCTCTAGTTAGGTAAGATGATATGAAATGACCATGGGGAAAACCAGAAAAGGTTGAGATGTAATTAGCAGGTAAAACTCTTTGGTCAGTCAGACATACAAGGAGCTGGTAGTAGGTCATCTAAAAACTCCTTCGAGAAAGAGTTGCTTCCGTTCCACCACGGCTCCCCTCACAGACCTACCAACCAATAAAATTTCAACTTTCCCCTTCCCCTCAACCCACCAAATTTACAGACTGTCATGACTTTTGTACACTTGACTTTTGAACATTTGATATGCCTGATATGCTGATGAAGAAATATGTCAAGCCCTGGCTGGTGTGGCTCAGTTGGTTGGGTGATGTCCCATGAACCAAAAGGTTGCTGGTTCAATTCCCAGTCAAGACACATGCCTGGGTGTGGGCTCAGTCCTCAGTGTGGGATGTGCAGGAGGCAGCCAGTTGATATTTCACTCACATCGATGATTCTCTCTCTCCCCCTGTCTAAAAATCAATAACAACTCTTATTTTAAAAAAAAGAAACATTTCAAGATCTCCCAAGTGGCCTGCCAGCCAGAACTTATTTTAACAATGTTGTCTTCTTTATTTTTACAGCAATGTATTTGTGCAATTTCTAGAATATTTTTATTTTATCCTCTCCTTATTTTATAAACCTGAGTGGAAACAGAAACTCGGGTCTCAAGTATAATACATTACAGACAATGCTATTAAGTGTTTAGCTTCAATGGAATATTTGTTAGTCTTAAGCTAGTCAATTAGTTATAAAACAAAAGAACAAAATTATAAAGTATACTTAGTGTGGGCAATATGTTACCAAAACTGTTTCTAAAAAAAGAAAAAAACTTAATTAGGAATTTCATTCAATCATCTTATTCACACATTCATTCACTCACCAGGAATGGAAAATCCCTCTGTCCACAGAACAGGTAAACCTATAACCACTGAAGTTTTATTCATGAGTCAAGATTGTGTTACAGACAAACACAGGACACTGCTGTGAATCCAGGCTTAACAGCTCATCTACTGAGGATTCACTATTAAACTTTCATTTAGTCTGCTAAATTAAAACAAAAATACTATACACCTTGGATTGTTTGTACAGAAAACCAATTATTACACCATCACTAGAAATGGCCAGTTTAAAACCATCTGGAAACCTACAAAGAAGTTCTGAGGTATGAAGTAAAGCAATAATTAATATTCTAGACCTTTCTGACATTCATTATTCCATAAAGAAGGAATATTGTGGTGCGGAGAGGCCTAGCAGTTAAACTAGGTAACATTATAAATTCAGACTGACAGGTAAAAGTTGTTCTGTACCTTATGAACTTGAAAAATAAATTTACTGATGTAAATAAGCCTTTATTCTGATTTCCTTGTTAGAATAATATAATACATTGATAAAATCAAACAAATAATTAGCCCTCAAAGATACAGATGTTTTAATGCCTGTCAATATTTAGGATTGCTTCTCTACTACTTGGTAGGAAATTAACAATTCAGTTCCAACAGACTTTTTTTTCCCACTTAAATATTGTCACATTTATTTGGACTTACTGAAAACTCTAACAAGTTCAGGACCCTAACAGACCTATTTTTCAACAAGCCAATCTCAGGATTCATTCAACTCAGTTACTCATTCATTCCATACTTATTTTGTATGTGACTACCAAATGCAAACAACTGCATCAGTCATCAGAATATGGACAAAAATAAATCTGACTCTGAGGCCTAGTCCAATGAACTGCTTTGAAACAGTATTTTGATGAGGAGCGTGCAATTAGGGAAGGACTAAAGAATGACATAAAAAAAAGCACATATACAAATTGTATCAGGATAGAGTAGGTGACACCACTCTCTCCTACAGTCATGAATGAGAAGGAAAGTTTACCAAACAACGTCAAGAACTAGAATTAGGTATTCCAACGAGAAAGAGTTCCATTCCAGTTCAAGCTTAAACTAAGTTTCAATAACCAAGTAGTAATAACCTTGGCAAATTATATTCATATAATCTTTAATATGTTCAGTAACTGCTTAATGGGCCCCACCATTCTGTAACCCAAGGAGAGACTGCAGCCTCACTGCTGGAGATAAGACAGTTACCTTCCTTCCGCAGAGACAACCAGGCAATGGCACTGAGACCACACACTCCCTGGACTGCCCTCACCTCCATGTATCTTTGGTGGGCTCTTTTCTACAGTGAACATGAATGAATGTTCCTTAGAATACAAGCTCCATGCCCTCTTCCCATTTATTTTCTCCCTTAGACCAGTGCTTCTGAAACGCTGTACTTGAATCAATTAGGGATCTTGCTAAAATGGAGACTGTGATTTGTTAGCTCTGAGTTGCACTGAGATTTTGCATTTCCATAAAATCCCAGTTGATTTCCAAGCTGCTGGTCTCCAGACCACTTTCACAGGCGAGTTTCATTCTAAATCCTGGGCCAAAATAATCCATAAATGCCATGACTAATTTTTCAAAAACTGAGGTATAACTGAATATGACTTATTTTTTAAAAAGTAAATCATAAATCATGACTACTGCACATCTAACTTTCTGTGTAAAGATGCAGTAAGAGCCCTGGCTGGTTTGATTCAGTGCTTAGAACGTCGGCCCATGGACTGAAGGGTGCTGGTTCAATTCTGGTCAAGGGCACATACCTGGGTTGCAGGTTTGATCTCTGGCCCTAGTAGCTGGGGTCGTGCAGGGCAAACAATTGATGTGTCTCTCTCACATCGATGTCCCCTCCCCCTTCCTTCCACTCTATCTAAAAATTAATGAAAAAATATCCTCAGGTGAAGATTAACAACAACAAAAAAGATGGCAGTGAGCTCACAAGTGCGTTAATACAAGTAACTCAATCACAAAACAGGCTGATGTACACATTAGGAAAGACTAAGTAAGTCTGTGGGTGTGAGAACAGTTTTGTTAATGTAAGAAGTTACCAGATCACAAAGATACAAATAGGCTCTGTTGGCCCAGCCAGGGTGGCTCAGTGGTTCAGTGTCAACCCATGCACCAAGAGGTCGCCGGTTCAATTCCCGGTCAGGGCACATGCCCAGGTTGTGGGCCCAATCCCCAGTGGGGGGCATGCAGGAGGCAGCCAATCGATGTTCTCTCTCATCAATGTTTCTCTCTCTCTCTCTCTCTCTCTCTCTCTCTCTCTCTCTCTCTCTCTCCCCCTTCTTTTCCCTTCCTCTCTCTCTAAAATCAATAAAGAAAAAGCTCTGTTGAAGAATAAAGGACACTTCACAATTTTATCAGTCCTGTGAATGCTTTTTTAAGTCAATGTGGGGCTCCAACAGAAGGAACTTTGAAGGTAGAACTGAGATGCAGAACCCACAACGACCAAACAAGCCCTGGAAAGTAGATGCCAAGAATTAACAAGAAGACAATGAGGTAAGATGTCTAAGCAAGTTTTAGGATTCTACATAAAGGAGTCAAACAATAGGACTTCATGTAGGTGTTTCCCTGAAACTCTGACCAGAACCCAGTCTTTAAAAAAACCTATGTGTAACAGACATTGTTAACTATCTATCCAATATTCATCCCCACCAACAGAACTCCAACTGTGTTCTGAGCAGCAACGTACTAAACTAAAAGTTCGCCCTTGTTCACACTATTTTGCAGTTAAGGGTAAATACATAAGAAAGTTCTCTGTAGCCCTGGCTGGTTTGGCTCAGCAGTGAGAGCGTCGGCCTGCAGACCAGAGAGTCCCGTGTTCAGTTCCTGCTAAGGGAACGTACCTTGGTTGCAGTTTGTCCCCGGCCCTGGTTGGGGCCCTGTGGGTGGCAACCAGTCAATGTGTCTCTCTCACATCGATGTTTCTCTTTCTCTCTCTCTTCCCCCCCCCGCCCCCCTCTCTCCCTCCCGCTCTATCTGAAGATGAATGGAAAAAAAAAAAAAAAAGTTCTCTGTAAAAATGTTAACCTCTCAATGTTTTCTGGGAAAAAAAAATTGCTTTCCTGATACAGCCCTTGCTCCTTTCTCCAGCATTCCTCTTCCCCTCCTCACCCCGGAACACAGGTATCATCCCAGGTACCGCAGTCACCTTGGGACCAGGAAGAGAGGAAGTACACACCAGGAGTCTCAAACATTTTGGTCTTAGGAATCCTTTACAATGTAAAAACAATTGAGGACTCCCAAAATCTATTGTTTATGTGGGTTACATTTATTCATGTTTACCACATTAGGAATGAAAACAATTTTTAAAATATGAATCTCTTAATTCATTTAGGATTAACAAAAATAAACTCAGTTAACATAAATAACATTTCAATATAAAACAACTATTTTTCCGAACAAAAATCTACAAGTGAGCAGAGTAGCATGGTTTTACATTTTTGTAAATCTTGTTATAGATTTATAAAAATCTATACATATTTCTAAATCTTGTTATAGAAGACAGCTATATTCTCATATCTGCTTGTGCAATCTTCTCTGGTATATTGTTTTGATTGAAGTAAATGAAAAAAACTTGAATTTACAGCAACCCTCAACCCCATTAATTCACAGTTTTGCTGTGTTTTCAGTTACCTGTAGTCAATTGTGGTCTGAAAATACTACATGCAAAATTCCAGATATTTTGAGAGAGAGACCATATTCACACAACTTTTCTTGCAGTATGCTGTCATAACTGTTCTAGTTTTAGTTACTGTTGTTAATCTCTTACTGTGCCTACTTTATAAATTAAGACTTTATCATAGGCATGTATGTCTAGGAAAAAAAACAGTATAAGCAGAGTTTGGTACTATCTACAGTTTTAGGCATTCACTGGGGGATTTGGAACATATCCCAAGCAAATAAGGGGGGATTATGGTATAAAGCTATGTAGTTAGAAAAGAAATGTATTTTAATAATCATTTAAGACAACTGTGGATATTCTTTTTTTTATCCTCATCCAAAGATATGTTTTTTTATGGATTTTAGAGAGAGGAAAGGGGAGAGAAAGAGAAACATCAATGTGAGAGAGAAACATCAATTGAGTGCCTCTTGCATGCACACTGACCACAGATCACACCCTAACTGTGCATGGTATAATGCTCCAACCAACTGAACCACCCAGCCAGGGCTGGATATTATTCTTTGTATTACACAAAACCTCAACAAATAATTAGCTGTGATGTGGACTCTGAAACAGTATTAGTGAACTTTTAATACTCTATTAACATCAAATGGTCCATTGTTTACTTTGAATTGATCTCTTAACCATACATGACTTTATAATATCACACCTTGGACATTTAGAAATTATTAGCTCACTGAGTTATACAAATATTCCAAAACTGACACATTTCATTATTCAATATTAAAACAATCACACTCATCCTGGACAGTAGCTCAGTTGATTAAAGTGTTGTTCAATATGCCAAGGCTGCAGGTTCAATCCCATCAGGGCACCTACAAGAATCAAGCAATGAATGCATACTTCATTGCAAGAGTAGCTCTCTCTCTCTCTCAAAATCAATATGTAAAAAAAAAAATTTTATATAAAAAAATCACTCATTAATATGACCACCAATTACATCAGAAGAGTCCTTAATTTTTTTTTATCCTCACCGGAGGACATTTTTCCATTTTTTGTTCAGACAGAGTGGGAGGGAGGGAGGGAGGGAGGGAGGAAGAGAGAGAGAGAAAGAGAGAGAGAGAAAGAGGACACATCAAGTGGCCACCACCCACACAACCCAACCAGGGCCGGGGACAAACTGCAACCAAGGTACATGCCCTTAGTGGGAACCAAACCCAGGTCTCTCTGGACCACAGGCCAACACTCTAACCGCTGAGCCAAACCGGCCAGGGCAGAAGAGTCCTTAATTATTAAAAAGCTACCACGCCCACAATTTGTTTTCCCCAAATTCTAATTTTGCTTAGAAACCTCAAATCTCATCACTGATGACAAAGACTGTTCCTGATTTCCTTGAACTGAAAGACTGGCTCATTCATTCAATTTCGATGAAATGTCTGACAAATACTCAAGTCAGAATCACTATAGTTTGACTATCATATCAGTCACTCTTTAAAATAAAGATTACATTACATTTAAAAAAAGTGACTACTTCAGCTAACAACTCATAAGTACTTTGCTCTAGGCAATCACTGCATTTTGGTATGCAGCAGAAATTACCTATATCAGATAGATAATGAAGAAATAACACCTCATCTATAATAGGGAGAATAATCAATTAAAACTGACACACAAGGCCCTGCTTGTGTGGCTCAGTGGACTGAGCGTCATCCCAAGGACTGAGAGGTCCCAGTTCAATTTCAGGTCAGGGCACATGCCCAGGTTTCAGACTTGATCCCCAGTTGGGGGCGTGCAGGAGGCAGCCGATCGATGTATCTCTCTCACATCGATGTTTCTATCTCTCTCTCCCTTCCTCTCTCTCTCTGGGAAAAACATCAATAAAAACATATTTGAAAAAACAACAATAACAACAAAACTGACATACATTTTAAAATGAACAGAAAAGAACATCAAAATATTATAACTGTCTTCCAAATGTTCATAAAGTCAAAGAGACATAAGATATAGAAAACAATAAACTAACATTTCCAAAGATAAGCAAGCACTAAAAAACTATACAAAGACATACACTCATTAACACCATAGATAAAACAATAAGGAAGTCTTAAAAAGAGTTCAAGGAGCCCACAAAATGGCAGGAAAAAGAAGAGAAAATAGGAGAGGGAGAGAGGAGAGAACAAGCAGAAACACAAAGTAAAATAACACTCTTGATTCCTAAGATATCAAAAATTGTCATGAGGGCATAAACAAATGGAGAAACATTTTTTTTTTAAATCCTCACCTAAGGACATTTTTGCATGTATCTTCACAAAGAGGTGGAGGGGGAAAGAAGGAAGAGAGAGGGAGAGAAACATCGATATGAGAGAGACACACTGACTGGTTGCCATCCACACGACCCCAACTGGGGGCGGGGACAAACTGCAACCGAGGTATGTGCCCTTAGCAGGAACCAAACCAGGGACTCTCTGGTCCGTGGGCCAACACTCTAACTACTGAGCCAAATGGGCCAGGGCCAAATGGAGAAACATTTAGCCAAGAAAATCTACTATACCTCAGTAGCCTCTGATAAAATCTTGGCATTTTAGCCACAGCCCAGTCCCTCCCCAGAATGACAGAAGCTTCACCCTTGGAGGGTGGAGCCAAAAAATTACGGCTCCCTTTCCCCCAGTTCTCAATAGAATAGAATGGTGTCTCCTAAAGAGGAACAGGCCTCAAGCATTCTGCTCTACGAACTCCATGCAGTCAAAGCTATGTTCCAGGCAAAACTGACTTAGAGGTAGGTTTGGGCTCTCTTCCTGCTCAGTATCCACTAGTAGAACAGAAGCTCAACCCCAGCCATGATGGACTAAGAGTAATGGTGTCCCAATTGTGCTCAACCCAATATGCTGATAGGATGGAAGTTCCACACCAAGAGAGGCAAGCCAAGCCAACCATGGGCTACTGTCCTACCAGCACACTGCTCATAAAGCAGGTGTGTTACTCCAAAAGATGTGGATCACTGTACTGTCCCCCAGCTCTGAAGCACAGGCTCAGATTTTGCAAACATGGAAAAGCAGGCCAAAAGAACAGAGAGCTCCTAAGTGATTACAAAAAAAAAAAAAAACAGACATTATTTGGAATAGAGTATGCAGACATTCAAGCCTAGGGGTGCTATCCAAAATGGTGTTTTAAGAGACTAGTAGCTTTACAAGAGCAACCAGCTAAATCATAAAACAACTAAAAGTATATCACATAAAACCAAGAACAGAGACAGTAAGAAGGTCCTCCTGAGATTATAAGAAACCCCAAATACTGACTCAAAAATAAATGCAGCAGTCCCAGGATGGGTTGATCGGAATCAGGTGAAAGCTACATTTAGTTTGGTCCCAGGGGCAAACTGGAATTATAAATGAAGTACAGAAAAATCATCCGGAATAACTAGCTGAAGACTAATTGGAGAGAAGCCTTATAACAAAGGACTTACAGAGGAAGCCACATCAAGACTGAGGCACAGCACAGGAGCTGGCCAAGCACTCATGGGCAGCAGCTGAAGTTACAGAGAGGGATATATGAGCTGGGGGGGGGGGGGGGTTGGGGTTTCCCCCTGAGATGTGTAGGGTCTAAACCTGAAGCTAGGCTCCCCAGCCCAGAGCATCAGAACTTGGAAAGGTGCCCACACAACATCAGGCTGTGAAGAGCAGCAGTGCTTCTGACTGCCAGGGAAAAATAGCTATAAATGCGGGAACCCTCTTAAAGGGCCAACACACAAATTTCATTCGCAGCCACTAACCCCGGGCTCCAGCGGAGGAAGGGCAGAGCAGAATAGAGTTGTGTGGGGACAGTTTGGAATGAATGGCTCTGGGGAGAGAGCTTGAGGGGTCAGCCTTGAGGATCCCTGTGCGGAGTCATTCCCCCATCCTGCGGAAGCCATTTTCCTCAGGCAGAGCATTCTTCTCCATGCAGCATCAGCCTTGGGGGAGCAGTAGCCCCACCCACTGGACTCACTCTTGCCTCACACTGTGGAGCTTAAGCCCTGCTGAGAAGTACAGCCAGAGGCTCCTTAAGTAACTGAGCCTAACAGACAGCCTGTAGGCAGAGGTGGATCTGTGGGTGCTTTGAGATTTTGTTGACTATCCCCCAGGGCCAGTACTGGTAAAAGCCAGCCTTGGTGCACAGTTTGATCCTTTCCACATGCACCCAGGCCCAGGAGAGGGAGCTACAAGCTATGGATCTCTGGTAGCTTCAAACAGGTTGCCCAGGGCCACTCACAGAGAGTCCCAAACAAGATGGATCCAAAGAGGCTCACACCAAGACACATCATAATTAAAATGGCAAAAGTTAAAGACAAAGAGAAAACCTTAAAAACCAGAAGAGAAAGGCAGTCATTTATCTACAAGGACGCTCCCATAAGACTGTCAGCTGATTTCTTAACAGAAACATTTCAAGCCACAAAGGATTGGCATGAAATATTCAAAGTGATGAAAAGCAACGATCTATGACAAAAGGTACTTTACCCAGTAAGGCTATCACTTAAAATTGAAGAAAAAAGAGCTTCCCAGACAAGAAATAGCTAAAGGAGTTTGTTACTATCAGATGAGTATTACAAGAAATATTCAAGGAGAAAAAAAAGAAACATACTTACGATAATAAAATGGCAATAAATATGTACCTATCAATAATCACTTAGAATGTAAATGGCTTACATGCTCCAATCAAAAGATGTCAGGTAGCTGAATGGAAAAGAAAACAAGACCCATTGCATATGCTGTCTTCAAGAGACCCACCTCAGAACAAAAGATACAAACAGATGAAAAGGAATGGAGAAAAATATTTCATGCAAATGGAAAGGAAAAAAAGCTGGGGTAGCAATACTCATAGCCAACAAAACAGACTTTAAAACCATGGCTATCACAAGAGACAAAGAGAGAAATGACTTAATGATAAAGGGATCAATCCAACAAGAGGATAAAATAAATCTAAACAGGTATGCATCCAACATAGAAGCACCTAATATATAAAACATTTCTTGATGGATATAAAAAGGGAGATTGACAGTAATACAGTTATAGTAGGGGATTTTAACACCACATTGCCATCAGAGGATATATCTTCCAGACAGAACATCAACAAGGAGACGGCGGCACTAAATGACACACTAGATCAAATGGATTTAATAGATTCTTTCGATCATTTCACCTAAAGTAGCAGAATATACATTCTTCTCAAGTGTCCATGAAACATTTCTAGGACAGGCTACATGTTAGGACACAAAACAAGTCTCAGTAAATTTAAGAAGACTGAAATCATATCAAGCATCTTCTCTGACAATAATGCTATAAAACTATAAATAAATCACAAGAAGAATACTGAAGAACACTCACTCAATACATGGAGGTTAAATAACATGTTACTAAACAATGAATGAATTAACAGTGAGATCAAGGAAGAAATCAAAACATACCTTGAAACAAATGGAAATAAGAATAAAAACCCCCAATCTATGGGACACAGGGAAAGCAGTCCCAAGAGGGAAAGTCATTGCATTACAGCCCTATCTCAAAAAACAAGAAAAAGTTCAAATAAACAATATAAAATTATACCTAAAGAAACTTGTAAAAGAACAACAAACAAAGCCCAGAGTAGAAGGAAGGCAATGATAAAGCTCAGTGCATAAATGAATGAAAGAGAATCTAAAGAAAACCAATACAAATGATCAATGAAACCAAGAGTTGGTTCTTTGAAAAAATAATCAGGATTGGGAAAACTTTAAATAGACTCATCAAAACAAAAGGGGGGTGGGATAAATAACATCAGAAATAAAAGAGAAGTAGTAACAACTGACACCAAAGAAATACAAAACATTGGAAGAAAATATTATGAACTATATGCCAACAAATTGGCCAGTCTGGATGAAATAAATAAATTATTAGAAACACACAATCCTACAAATTAATCAGGAAGAATCAGAGAATCTGAACAGACATATTACAACTACTAAAATTGAAGTAGTAATCAAAAACTCCCAACATACAAAAGCCCTGGACCAAATGGCTTTTACAGGTGAATTTTACCAAACAGTCAAAGAAGAACACATATCCTTCTCAAACTATTCCAAAAAATTCAATAGGAGGGAAGACTCCCAAGCTCATTTTACAAGGACAGCATTATCCAAATTACAAAAACCAGATAAAGACATGACAAAGTAAGAAAATTATAGGTCAACATCCCTGATGAACAGTGATGCTAAAATCTCAACAAAATATTAGTAAACTGAATCCAGCAATACTTTAAAAAGATCACACACTGTTATCGAGTGGGATTTAATTCCTGGGATGCAAGTTTGGTACAATATCCACAAAGCAATAAACATGATACACCACATAAACAAAATGAATAAAAACCACATGATCATATCAATAGACACAGAAAAAGCAATGATAAAATCCACCACCCATTAAAGATAAAAACTCTCAGCAAAGTGAGCACAGAGGAAACATATCTCAACAGAATAAAGGCCACATATGACAAACCCACAGCCAACATCATACTCAATGGATAAAAACTACAAGTGTTGACTTCCGGTCAAGATGGCGGGTAGGTAAAAGCGGTATTGCGTCCTCCCACAACCACATCAAAGTTACAACTAAACTACAGAACAACCATCATTCAAAACCACCTGAAATCAAGCTGAATGGAAGTCCTACAACTACAGAATTAAAGCAGCAGCAGCAGCAGCATCGAGACTGGTAGGAGGGGCGGAGGCGGACTGGCTGGTCCCACACCCACGTGTGGCGGATAAAAATCAGGAGGACACCTCGGCTGGGAAGGTCCTCCCTGAGGACTGAGGGGGTCCCTGTCTCACACCAGGTGCCCCGCTCAGGGTTCCAGTGCCAGGAAGAGACGTTCCCATAACTTCTGGCTGGAAAAACCAGCAGGAACTGAGGCTCAGGAAGGCGGAGGCGGCTGAAGCCCCAGGCAGCTCCTTAAAGGGCCCGCGCACAGACTTACTCAGACTCACTCCCTCTAAGCTTGGAGGGGAGGCAGCTTGAGGGGCACCAGAGACATACAGGGAAGAACTGGGCTGTTTCACACTGGAGCGAGGGCTGGAGAGGGGGCTTTCTTCGGGACAAACGTGCTGTCAGAGGCCTTTGTTCCTTTGGTGAGCCCTTTCCTGGGGTGGCAGACAGGACTCCAGCAACCTGGCTCACACTGGTTGCCCTGCCCTGGTGATTCCCTTAGGCCCTGCCCCACCCAACTTTCAAGCCCACCCAAGCTGTTGCCAATTGCTTTACCATAGAACTGGCCTGTCTTAGATCCTGCTTCAGGTTTTCCTAAATTCTTTCAAACAAGCAGCATCTGGTCTCAGCTAGCCCCACACCACTCATTAAGTAATACACAGAAACAAACACAGGGAGGCAGCCAAAATGAGGAGACAAAGAAACAAGTCCCAAAGGAAAGAACAGAACAAAACCCTAAGAAAAGAACTAAGCGAAATGGAGATAATCAACCTAACACATGCTGGGTTCAAAATACTGCTTATAAGGATGCTCAATGAACTCAGTGAGAACCTCAGTGAACTTAGTGAGGGCCTCAAGAGCATAAAAAAGGACCAGTCAAAAATGATGGATGCACAGTCAGAAATGAAGGAGGCATTAATTGAAATAAAGAATAATTTACACAGATTCAATAGTAGAGTGCGTAAATCCAAGAAGCAAACCATTGATTTGGAATATAAGGAAGCAAAAAACGCCCAATGAGAACAGCAAAAAGAAAAAAGAATCCAAAAAAATGAGGATAGTGTAAGGAGCCTCTGGGACAACCTCAAGCGTGCCAACATTCGCATCTTGGGGGAGCCAGAAGGAGAAGAGCGAGAACAAGAAATGGAAAACCTGTTTGAAACAATAATGGCAGAAAACTTTCCTAACTTGGTGAAGGAAACAGACATACAAGTCCAGGAAGCACACAGAGTCCCAAACAAGATGAACCCCAAGAGGCCCACACCAAGACACATCATCGTCAAAATGCAAAAGGTTCAAGACAAAGACAGAATCTTAAAAGCAGCAAGAGAAGCAGTTAGTTACCTACAAGGGAGTTCCCATAAGGCTGTCAGCTGATTTCTCAAAAGAAACTTTGCAGGCCAGAAGGGAGTGGCAAGAAATATTCAGAGTGATGAAAAGCAAGAACCTACAACCAAGATTACGCTTTCCTGCAAAGCTGTCATTTAGAATCGATGGCCATAGAAAGAGTTTCCTAGACAAGGAAAAGTTAATCGAGTTCATCACCACCAAACCGTTATTATATGAAATGATGAAGGGTCTTTTTGAAGAAAAAGATAAAATATATGAACAAACAAAATGGTAATGAATACATATCTATCGACAATGGAATCTACAAAGAAAGTGAACAAGCAGACAGAAACATTCTCATAGATATAGAGAACATTTTGTTGATTGCCAGATGGGAGGGAGATTGGGGGATGGGTGAAAAAGATGAAGGGATTAAGAAGTACAAATTCATTGCTAGACTGACAAACCTCAAAGGGAAGGGGAGTTGGGGGGTGGGAAGAAATAAACCAAAGAACTTATATGCATAACCAATGAACACAGACAACAGTGTGGGAAAAGGTGGGAGGGAGGCGGGAGGGGGCGGGAGTGGGGCAAAGGGGGATCAATGGGGGAAAAAAGAGGAACGCCTGTAATACATTCAACAATAAAGATTTAAAAAAAAATAAAATAAATAATAAAAAAGAGAACAAAAAAATTAAACCATAATGAGATATCACTACACACATATCAGAATGGCTATCATCAATAAAACAACAAAGAACAAGTACTGGCAAGAACGTGGAGAGAAGGGAACCCTTGTGAACTGTTGGTGGGATTGTAAATTGGTACAGCGACTGTGGGAAATTATACAGAGAACTACTTTATGATTCAGGAATTCTGCTTCTATTCATCCAAAGGAATCCAAAACATTAATTTGAAAAATATATATACATCCCTGTGTTCACTGCAGCATTATTTACAATTGCCAAGATATGGAAGCAACCCAAGTGGCCATCAGTAAATGGGTGGATAAAGAAGATATGGTACATATATGCAATGGAATATTTCTTGGCCATAAAAAGAATGAAAGCTTATTATTTGTGACAACACAGATGGACCTGGGAATATTATGCTAAGTAAAATAAGTCAGACAGAGAAAGACAAATACCATATGATTTCACTTACTTGTGGAATCTAAAGAACAAAATAAATGAACAAACAAAACAGAAAGAGACTCATATATACAGAGAACAAACTACGGTTGCTATATGAGAGGGGATTTGGAGGGCTGGGTTAAAGAAGTGAAGGGATTAAGAAATACAAATTGGGCCCTGGCCGCTTTGGCTCAGGGTTTGGAGCGTCGGCCTGAGGTCGAGAGAGACCCAGGTTTGGTTCTCTCGGTTGCAGTTTGTCCCCAGCCCTGGTTGGGTGGTGCAGGTGGCAACCACTCGATGTGTACCTTTCACATTGATGTTTCTCTCTCTCTTCCTCTCTCTCCCTCCCACTCTATCTGAACAAAAACATGGAAAAATGTCCTCGGGTGAGGATAAAAAAAAAAAAAAAGAAATACAAATTGGGCCCTGGCTGGTTTGGCTCAGCAGCAAAGCGTCGGCCCACAAACCAATGAGTCTCAGGTTCAATTCTGGCCAAGGGCACGTATCTTGGTTGCAGTTCATCCCCGGCCCTGGTCAGGGATGTGCAGGAGGCAACCAGTCGATGTGCCCCTCTCACATCGATGTTTCTCTCTCTCTCCCTCCTACTCTATCTGAAGATAAATGGAAAAATGTCCTCAGGTGAGGATTGAAAAAAAAAGAAATATAAACCCAGCCGGTGTGGCTCAGTGGACTGAGCACTGTCCCATGGACTGAGAATTTCTGGTTCAATTCCTGGTCAGGGCACATGCCTGGGCTGTGGGCTCGATCCCTAGAAGGGGGCGTGCAAGAGTTAGCTGATCAATGTTTCTCTCTCACATCAATGTTTCTATCTCTCTCTCCCTCTCTCTCTAAAAAAATCAATAAAAACATTTTTTTCAAAAAAGTACAAATTGGTAGTTACAAAAACAATCATTTGGATGTAAAATAAAGCATAGGGAATATAGTCAATAATATTGTAATAACCATGTATATTGCCAGCTAGGTACTTGATTTATCAGGGGGATCACTTGTAAGATGAATAAATGTGTAACCACTATGATATACATCTAAAACTACAGTCGTCCTTCACCACTTTGCACTTCAACTTTCGCGGCTTCACTCTATCGTGGTTTTTTCAAATATATTCATTAAAAAGGTGATCAAGACAGTGAAAATGATACAGCATGCGCTCGGTTGTCTGAGTCAATTATACACCCCTGTATCACAATTAAAATTAAAATGACTACATATGGACTGCAGGCCTATGTATTCAAGCACCCCCACAAATCCTTCAACACCAGGTGCAACTGCTCAACCACTCCTTGTGTGTGGGCAATAATTTTTTTCTACAAAATCAGTGTGGTGAAACCAAGCCAATCATAGTGTGCTGTTCACTGATTGGCTATCCTACCCTCTTCCTATCCTGGCCACTGATTGGCTCAGCCTCATGAAAGTTCACTTCTCTCATACACGCTTCTATGTCACTACACATAGGAAGCATCTTTGCTCTTGTAAGTATTTGCGATTCTTGAGAACTTTTATGTAAGCCCCACGATAGCTCCTAAACATGCTGCTTCTTCTAAGCCTTCTGATGATGAAACTCAGCGCCGGAGGAAGATGTTTACCATCCAGGAGAAGGTGAAACTCTTGGATATGATCAAAGATGGCAAGAAAATCATGGAGGTTGCCCGCCATTATGACTTGAATGAGTTTACCATTTGCTCCATCTGTAAAGATGAAAAGAACATCCGTGCAATGGCTACTGTCTCTTTCAACAAGAAAGCAAAGCATATGTGACAAGCCATAATAGGTTCACAGTGAAAATGGAGTCTTCCCTAGCCATTTGGATCGGCAACAGCCACAAGAAAAACATTCTGTTGGATTTGCTGGACTGTACAGCAAAGAAGAGCAAGGTTACTGCTCCTCTGAAGGCACGACCTCAGTAAGAGAGTCTTCAGGTGATGCAGTATCTTCAGCAGGTGCATTGTCTTCTTCTTCTGCTGAAGGAGTACTAGGAGTAGACAGTGGGTGTCTGGGTGCGTGGCTGAAGAACATCGTGACAGGCAGTTGCTGGTGCTGTCGTTTCATATGCGTGAGGAGGCTTTTGTAAGGTTCTATTGCTCCATCAAGTGAATTCTGGAACTGCAATACATGCATCATTTGTAGGTCCCATTGGCCAGTCATGTCCTGTACTACCTTAACAGTTCTCACGACTTACAAGAGACGCTCAAGTGTAAGGATGATTTTCTCCTCCTGACCCCCAGGAACCTCTGGCTGCTCTTCCTCCTCCTTACTTGCAGACTTAGTCATCTCCACCAGATTCTCGTCAGTTAAGGGATCCGAATGTGTCTCCAGCAGCTCATCCACGTCATCGTGGGTCATATCCATGAAACCTTCTCCTCCCAGCACCCAGGCTAGCCTAACTGCCTTATCCACTGCTGAGTTGCTTATATCCTCTGGAGTGAATCCTCTGTAGTCGTGGACAAATTCAGGCCATAACATCTTCCAGCTGGCCTTCACGGCCTCCATCTTTATGTCCTTCAATGTGGCCTGGATGTTCTTCAGACAGATTGCGAAGGTGTACTGCTGCCAGTACTCCTTCAGCAAGAAGTCCTCAAGGTCCACGCCTTCGACGAGGTGCTGCAGGGTGTTCTGCATGTAGACGCCCTTGAACGCACAAATATGGCCTTGATCCATGGGCTGGATCAGCGAAGAGGTGTTGGGAGGAAGGAACTTGATTTGCACACTGTCATAGGCTAGGTCTTGCACATGACCTCCAGCATTGCCCATGAGGAGAAGGACATTAAACTCAAGTCCCTTCTCCGCGAGATACAGCTTGACTTGGGGGATGAAGCACTCGTGGAACCAGTCCAATGACAGCTGCTTCGTGACCCAGCCCTTGTCATTGTGCATTCAATGCACTGGCAGCAGGTTTTTGTTTCTATTCTTTGGGGTCCTATTTCCTAGATATACAAGGAAGCACTTTCTCTTTTTTCTTAAAGCAATCTGTAACTCAATGATTTAGTAGACTCTGCTTTTGTTAACTGAAATAAAATCCTTGTAAATGTCTCCCTGCCTGAGCCCTCCAGAATTTGGTAACTCTTATTAAAAATTCTTATTTTCATAGTAATAAAGGTATTTGCACAGGTTCAGTAAGTACACACCCTCTTTTTTACTAGGGCACAATTTGAAACATGAGTTTTATAACCAAGCTCAATTTCAGAATGGTGTTCATTGTATCAGATAAGACCAGACACTCTTAAGGAACATAGGTAGACTTTTCAGACCCATGCTGGCAAAGCTTTCTTGGGAAAACCGGCTTATAGGGTTCCCAACTGTACAGGGAAGTAAGGAAAGCCATTTCCTGGGAGGCCCCCAAAACATACAATATTTAAAATCCTTATAGGTACTATAGGTAAAATCTGATACCAATGTCTTGCAATGGTTTCCTAATCTCAGGACCACAAATAATAAGCTTTAAAAGTTCCTACTTAAGCAAACTTAAGTAGATCCATAAGGAACATTAACATTCTTGCTGTGCCTATGAACACAGTTAGGCCAAATCAGACTAAAAATAGTATGTTCACAGATGTGGAGCGCCTGTACAACAACTCACACGATGTGGTCGGGGTTAAGCCTCACAGTCAGCCATCCTGAGGAGAGATCAGACCCATGAATAGACAACAAGAAACACTCAGTTACAACAGGAGAGCACAAATAACACACAAAAGGGACATTCCTAGCACATACAGCAGAAGAGATCATAGATAGCACCACTGGGTCCCAGAGGACACTTACTAGGTAAGGCCATTCCACAAAGACTGAGAGGCATAGCAGTTCTGTCTGATACACAGAAACAAATGCAAAGAGACAGCAACAATGAGGAGACAAAGAAACAACTCAGGAGGAAACTCCAGAAAAAGAGCTAAATGAAATGGAGGCAAACAATTTATCAGATATAGAGTTCAAAGTAATAGATTTTTGAGGAACTTAGTGAGAATTACAAGGAACTGAGTAGGAACTACAACAGTGTGAAAAAGTAACAGAAACCATGAAGAAGAACCAATCAGAGATGAAAATACGATATCTAATATGAAGAATACACTGGAAGAAATAAAAAAATAAAGAAGAGAACTGAATCAGTTATTTGGAAGACAAGGTAGAAAAACACCCAATTAGAGATGCAAAAAAAAAAAAAGAAAGAAAAGCAGGAAAGTTTAAGGAAAATTTGGAACAATACGAAATCTAACAATATCTACATCATAGGGGTACCAGAAGGAGAAGACAGCGAGCAAGGAATAGAGAAACTGTTTTTTTTAAAATGACAGAAAATTTCCCTAATCTGGTGAAGGAACAAGTCACAAAGGTTCAGGAAGCACAGACAGTTCCAATCAACATGAACCCAAAGAGACCCAAACCAAGAAACATCATAATTAAAATGACAAAGGTTAAAGACAAAGAAAGAATTTTAAAGGCAGCAAGAAAGACACAGAAAGTTACATACCCATTATACTGAAAGTTAGTACCCATTATACTGTCAGCTGGTTTCTCAACAGAAACACTTAAGGAAAGAGATTGGCATGAAATATTCAAAATAATGAAAACCAAGGACCTGAATACAAAACTGCTCCATCCAGCAAGGCTATCATTTAAAACTGAAAGTGAAATAAAGAGCTTCCCAGACAAAAATAGGCTAAAGTAGTACATTACCACCAAATCAGCATTGAAAGGAATGTTAAAGGAACTGCTTTAAGAAGAAAACAAGAGAGAGAGGAACATAAATATAAAGGGAAAAAAATTGACAATAAATATGTACCTATCATAATAACCTTAAATGTAAATGGACTAAATGCTCAGAGGATTGGCCAGAATAGCTCAATGGTTAGAGGATCAGTCTGTGCACCAAAAGATCGCATATTTAGTTCCCAGTAAAGAGCACATATCTGGGTTGCAGGTTCAATCCCTGACCCCAGTCACAGCACATAAAGGAGGCAATTAATCAATGTATCTGTCTAACATTAATGTTTCACTTTCTCCCCCCTTCTCTCCCTTCTACTCTCTCTAGAAAGAAAAAAATCAGCCTGGCCAGTGTTGCTCAGTGGTTGAGCATCAACTCATGCACCAAGAGGTTGCCAGTTCGATTCCCGGACATGGGGCATGCCCAAGTTGTGTGCTGGGTCCCTGGTGAGAGGCATGAGGGAGGTGGCCAGTCAATGTTCTCTCTCATTGATGTTTCTGTCTCTCTCTCTCTCTCGAAGCAATAAAGAAAAAAAAAAAAAAATCAATGGAAAAAATATCCTTGGGTGAAGATTAACAACAAAAAAGACATAGGGTTGATGAATGGATAAGAAAACATGACCAATATATATATTGTCTACAAGAGACCCATCTCAGAAGAAAAGATTCAGACAGATGGAAAGTGAAAGGATGGAAAAGATATTCCATGGAAATAGAAAAGAAAAAAGCTGGGGTAGCAATACTCATATCTGACAAAACAGACATCAAAACAAAGGTGATAACAATAAAAAAAACTTAAACAACTTGCCTTGGACAGTTTTTCTTAGTGGTTAGAGCACTGACTCACAGACCAATGACTCATGGGTTTGATTCTGGTCAAGGGCACATACCTCGGTTGCGGTTTGTCACTGACCGTGGTCAAGGTCGTGCGGGAGGCAACTAGCTGATGCGTCCCTCTCACATCAGTGTCTCTCTCTCTCTCTCCCACTCTATCTGAAGATAAACAGAAAAACAGCCTTGGGTGAGGATTTAAAAAAAGAACTCTTGGTGGAATTTAAGGTAGAGATAGATAGCAATAAAGTCATGTAGGGGACTTGAGAACACCACACTGACATCACTGGATAGATCTTCCAGACAAAAAAAACCAGCAGTAACAACAAGGAAATAGCAACCTTAAACAACATACTAGATGAGATGGATTTAACTGATATTTACCGAACAGTTTATCCCAAAGGGGCAGAATACATTTTTCTTAAGTGCACATAGAACATGCTCAAAGACAGACCACATGTTAGGACACAAAATAAGTCTTAAATTCAAGAAGACTGAAATCCTATCAGGCATCTTCTTGGATCACAGTGGCATGAAACTACAAATCAACTACAATAAAAACACTCAAAAACATTCAAACACATGGAAGCTAAATAGCATGTTATTAAACAATAAATTAGTTAACAATGAGATCAAGGCAGAAAAAAAAAAGTTTCTGAAAATAGCTTTTTTTAACCACTCACCTACTGATGAGCACTTAGGCTGTTTCCAGATCTCAGCTATTGTAAATAGCACTGCTATAAACATAGAAATTTATATACTCTTTCTGTTGTTTCAGGCTTCTTCAGATATATTGCTAGAATTGGGCTCACTGGGTCAAAAGGCAGTTCCATTTTCCATTTTTTGAGGAAACATTATATTGTTTTCCACAGTGGCTGCATTAGTCTGCATTCCCACCAGCAGTTCACTAGAGTACCCTTTACTCTGAATCCTCGCGAGCTCTTGCTGTTTGGTAATCTGTTGATGGCAGCCATTCTGGCAGGCATGAGATGGTACCTCATAGTTGTTTTAATTTGCATCTCTCTGATGACTAGTGACATTGAGCATTTTCTCATATGTCTCTTGGTCATTTGCATGTCCTCTTTGGAGAAGTGTCTACTCAGGTCCTTTGCCTATTTTTTAATTAAACTGTTTATCTTCCTGGTGTTGAGTTGCATTAATACTTTATGTATTTTGGAAACTAACCCCTTATTTGATGTATCTTTGGAAAATATATTTTCATATACAGTGGGTTCACTTTGCATTTTGATGCTGGTTTCTTTTGCTGTGCAGAAGCATTTTAGTTTGATGTAGTCCTATTTATTTATTTTTTCCTTTGTTTCTCTTGCCCTAAGCAATGTATCAGTGAAAATTCTGCTACATGCAGTGTCTGAGATTTTGCTACCTACATTTTTTCTAAGGTTTTCAGGGTTTCACAACTTAAATGTAAGTATTCCATCCATTTTGAGTTTATTACTGTGAATGGCATAAGTCAGTGGTCTACTTTCATTGTTCTGCATGTATCTGTCCAGTTTTCCCAATACCATATATTGGTGAGACTGTCTTTACGCCACTGTATGCTCTTGTCCCTTTGTCAAATATTCATTGGGCATAACGGCTTCAGTCAATTGCTGGGTTCTCTGTTCTATTCCATGGATCTATCTGCCTATTCTTGTGCCAGTACCAGGCTGTTTTGATTACAATGGCTTTGTAGAATGATCTGATATCTGGTATTATGATCCCTCCAACTTTGTTCTTCAAGATTGTGGTACACAATGGGGCTGGGAAAAAAAAAGCTCTCTTGCCCTTTGAGATGGCATGGAGGAACCTGGAGAGCATTATCTAAGTGAAATAACCCAGTCAGAGAAAGGCAAGTACCACATAATCTCACTTATTAGTGAATATAATGAACAAAATAAGCTGACTAACAAAACAGATCCAGACACCTGGAAGTAGGAAACAGACTGACAAACCTAAGAGGGAAGGGGGTGTGGGGCAAGAAGAGGAAAATCAAAGAACATATATGCATAACCATTGAACCCAGACAACAGTGTGATGTAGGCAGACAACAGTGTGGTGTAGGCAGAGGGGACAGGAGTGGGGAGGAGGGTGTGAACAGGGCAGGTGGGGGAGAGGGGGAAGGACATCTGTAATGCTTTCAACAATAAAGATAAAATTAAAATTTAAAAATAAATAAACTTCCTGGAAACAAATAAAAATGAATACACAACGACCCCAAATCTCTGGGATACAGTAAAAGCAGTCCTGAGTGGTAAATTCACAGCATTACAGGCCTTCCTCAGTAAAAAAGATAAAGCTCAAATAAACAATCTAACCTTATAAATAAAAGAATTAGAAAGAGAATAACAAGAAAGGCCCAGAGCAAGTAGAAGGAAGGAAATAATAAGCATCAGAGTGAAAGTACTTGACATAGACACTAAAAAAAAAAAAAAAAAAAAAAGCAATAGTTTCTTTTTTTTTTTTTAATCCTCAATTGAGGACATTTTTGCATTTATATTCAGATAGAGTGGGAGGGAGAGAGGGAGGAAGAGAGAGAGAGAAAAACATCGACATAAGAGAGACACATTGACTAGTTGCCACCCACATGACCCCAACCAGGGCCGAGGACAAATGGCAACCGAGATACATGCCCTTAGCAGGAACTGAACCCGGGACTCTCTGGTCCTCAGGCCAACACTCTAACTGCTGAGCCAAACTGGCCAGGGCTATATTTTTGAGAGTTTATTATTGGTGTATAAAAATGCCATGGATGCCCTACGTATAATATCAGGTCTTCTGTGAATAATGATTTACTTCCTACTTTCTAATTTGGATGCCTTTTCTTTTTTGTCTGATTACTGTGGCTAGGACTTCCAGTACTATGTTGGATAAGAGTAGCAGAAGTAGATGTCCCTGACTTGTTTTTTATTTTAAGGAAAATTCTTTTAGGTTTTGTCTATTGGGTATGTTGTTGGCTGTAGGTTTCTTATATACAGCAAAGATAAACAAGTTTAGTGAAACTTTAGCCAAACTTATAAAGAAAAAAAGAGGACCCAAACAAATAAAATCAGACATGAAAGAGGCAAAGTGACAATTGACATCAAAGAAATACAAAGGACTGTAGGAAAATATTATGAACAACTATATGCCAACAAACTGGACAACCTGGGTGAAATGGAGAAATTCCTAAAAAAACACAATCTTCCAAAACTCAATCAGGAAGAATTAGAAAACCTGAATAGGCCAATAAAAATTAATGAAATTGAAGCAGTAATCAAAAAACTCCCAGTAAGCCCTAGCTGGTCTGGCTCAGCAGTTAGAGCAATAGCCCAAAGACCAAAGAGTTCAGGTTTGATTCCTGGTCAAGCGAATGTACCTGGGTTGCAGGTTCGATCCCTGGCCCCAGTTGCAGGTTCAATCCCTGGCCCCAGTTGGGATTGTGCAGGAGGCAACCAATTGACATCAATGGTGTTCTCTCTCTCTCTCCCCTCCCTCTCCCTCTCCCTTTCCCTCTCTCCCTCTCTCCCCCCACCCCTCCTTCTCTCTCTTCCTCCCTTCTTTCCTTACACTCTATCTACAAAAATCAATGGGAAAAATATTCTCAGGTGAAGATTAACCAAAAAATAAAAAACTCCCAGCAAACAAAAGTCCTGGACTGGAGATTTTCACAGGCATGTTTTACCAAACAGTCAAAGAAGAACTTACACTCATCCTCCTGAAACTATTCCAAAAAATTCAAGAAAAGGAAAGAATTCTAAGCTCCTTTTACCTGGCCAGTATTATCCTAATTCCAAAATCATTTGAAAACACTACAAAGAAAATTACAGGCCAATATTCTTGCTAAAATCCTTAAGAAAACATTAGCAAATCAGATCCAGCAATACATTCAAAAGATCATACACCATAACCAAGTAGGATTTAATGTGGAGATGCAAGGATGGTTCAATGTTCACAATCAATAAATGTGATACATCATGTAAACAAAGTGAGTGACAAAAATCACATGATCATATCAACAGATGCAGAAAAAGCATTCAACAAAATCCAGCAACAATTTATGATAAAAACTCTCAGGAAAAAGGAAATGGAGAGATCATACCTCAACATAACAAAGGCCATAAGAGACAAACTTACAGCTAACAACATACTCAACAGGCAAAACCTAAAAGAATTTCCCTTAAAATCAAAAACAAGACAGGGACATCCACTTCCACTACTCTTATCCAGCATAGTACTAGAAGTCCTAGCCACAGTAATCAGACAAAAAGAAAAAAGAAAAGGCATCTAAACTGGAAAGGAGGAAGTAAAACTACATTATTCACAGATGACCTGATACTGTACATAGAAAACCCTAAAGACTCCACCAAAAAATTGCTAGATTTAACAAATGAATTTGGCAACGTGGCAGAAATCTATGGTATTTTTTTAATACACCAGAAATCTATTTTTAACATCCAGAAATCCATGGCATTTTTATACACCAATAATGAACTCTCAAAAATAGAAACTAAAAAAAAAAATCCCATATTTACCATGGCAACAAAAAAATTATATAGTTGGAAATAAACTTAACCAAGGAAGAAAACCATAAGACATTGAAAAGGAAAGAGAAAGCCTTGGCCAGCGTCCCTCAGTGGTTTGTGCGGCCAGTGCACCAGAGGGTCCAGAGTTTGAGTCCCACTAAAGAGCACATCCCTGGGTTGCCAGTTCAATCCCCAGACCTGATTGGGTGCATGAGGGAGGCAACCAGTCGATGTGTCTCTCTCACATGAATCTCTCTCTTCCCCACTTCCACGCTCTCTAAAAACAATGGGAAAAAATATCCTCTGGTGAGGATTAACAACAACAAAAAAAGGAAACAGAGGAAGATAAAATAAGTGGAAGCATATACCATGTTCATGAATTGAATGAATTAACATAACTAAAATGTCCACACTACCCAAACTACAGAATCAATGCAATCCCTATTAAAATACCAACAGCATATTTCACAGATCTAGAACAAGTATTTCAAAAATTTATATGGAACCACAAAAGATCCCAAATAGCCTAAGCAATCTTGAGAAAAAAGAACAAAGTTGGAGGGATCATGATAACAGATGTCAAACTATACTACAATGTATTAAAACAGCTTGGTAATGGTCCAAGAGCAGACATACAGTCCAATGGAACAGAACAAGGACTCCAGAAATAGACCCAACCCAAAATGGTCAATTAATATTTGACAAAGGGGGCAAGAGCATATAATGGAGTAAAGATTAGTCTCTTCAGTAAATGATGTTGAGAAAACTGGACAGGTACATGCAAAAAAATTAAACTAGACCACCAACTTATACCATACACAAGGATAAACTCAAAAAGAGTAAAAGACTTAAATGTAAGTTACAAAACCATAAAAATTCTAAAAGAAAACATAGTTAGCAAAATCTCAGACATCTCATGTAACAGTATTTTTCTGATTCATGGCCTAGGGCAAGAAAAACAAAGGAAAAAATAAACAAAAAGGACTACATAAAGTTAAAAAGCTTCTGCACAGCAAAAGAAACCATGAACAAAATAAAAAGGGAACGCACTGTATGAGAGAACATATTCACCAATGATACAATGGATAAGGGGTTAATTTCCAATATACAAAGAACTCATACAACTCAATACCAGAAAGACAAACAACCCAATTTAAAAATGGGTAAAGGACTTCAATAGACACTTCTCAAAAGAAGACATTTAGATGGCAAATAGGCATATGAAAAATTCTCAATGTCACTAATCATCAGACAGATGTAAATTAAAACTATAATGAGGTATCTCCTCACACCTGCCAGAATGGCTACCATCAACAAATAATAGATGCTGGTGAGGATAGAGAAATGGGAACACTAGTACACTACTGGTGGGAATGCACATGGGTACAGCCACTGTGGAAAACAGTATGGAGATTTCATCAGAAAATTAAAAGTGGAACTGCTGTTTGACCCAGTGATCCCACTTATGGTATCCTAAGAATCCCAAAACACCAATCAGAAAGAATATATGTACTCCTATGTTCACAGCAGCATTGTTTATAATAGCCAAGATTTGGAAACAGCCCAAGTACCCATCAGTAGATGAGTGGATAACAAAGCTGTGGTACATTTACAAAATGGAATATTATGCAGCTGTATAAAAGGAGCTCTTACCCTTTGCAACAGCATGGATAGACCTAGAGATTATTATGCTAACAGAAATAAGCCAGTTAGAGAAAGACAGATATCACATGATCTCATTTATAAGTGGAATGTAATGAACAAAATAAACTGACAAAATAGGTCCATAGGCCTGGATGCATAGAACAGAGTGACAGATCTTAGAGGCGAGGAAGGATGAGGGGACAGGAAGAGATTAACCAAAGAACATATATGCAAAACCCATGGAAACAGACAACAGTGTGGGAAAGGCCTGGGGGGGTGGGAGGGTATGCTGGGTGGAGAGAGGGCAAATGGGGGACATCTGTGATACTATCAACAATAATAATCATAATAAATAAGCAAATGTCCACAAAAAAATAATAATCTAAAAAGGTCTTATTTTATGACCAAGAATAATTTTTCTATGAGATTATTTGTGATCAAAAGAGGGAGGCTACAGGGGGGAAAGATCAGTTTCAATGGAAAACTATAAGCTGCTGGCAATTCTTTGTAAACTGTAGGTACTTGATAGACACGTAAATAACATTCTGAGAATTATTTAAATTGACTGACTTCCACCCCCACATACACACACCTCCCCTACAGCAAAACTATTTTTATCTCCATTTGCAACTGTCTCAACATTCCTTTACTGTATATAAATTGGTATGCTTTGACTTTTCCGTTGAACTATTTAACTACATACCTAGTTAGTCATATTACAAGAGTAAAATAAATTCCTTAATATTTGTTCACTGGAATAATGATTTACCTCTTCCTGAAAATACCTTTTTTTTTTTCTGGTTGGTTTTTCTGTTTCTGTTTTTGTTTTCCTGTGGTAAAACACACATAATATAAAACTTACCACTTCAACCATTTCAAAGTGTACATTTAGTATACTTACAAGGCGGGGTAACCATCACTATCTAGTTCTAGAACATTTTCATCATCTTTAAATGAAACCCCATTCCCATTAACAGTCACCTCCATTCCCCTCTCCCAAGCCCCCACTTTGTGTCTCTATGTTTCATATAAATGCAACCATACAAAACGTGGCCTTCTGTGTTTGGCTTCCTTCTCTTAAGCACGCTTACAGGGTTCACTGATGCTTGTATGAGCATGAATCGGCCCTTCATTCCTTTTTACGCCTGAATAATATTATATTGTATGAATTCACCACATTTTGCTTACCCACTCATCCACTGACAGACATCTGGGTTGTTTGCACCTTTCAGTTTTTGTGACTAGTGCTGTAATGAACATTCATGTACAAGTTTTGCTTGAACACCTGCTTTCGAGGCAGGATAGTCAGAAGCTAGAAAAATTCCTTGCCAAGTGGAATGGGGAAACTGAGACAGCTGAACAAACTGACTGAGCAATTTATAGTTAGATACAGAACGTTACCAGGTCGGAAAGCCCCAAGGGCTAGCGACAGGCAATACTGATGCTGAACCTCGCCCCCAGGGTAGCCTTTCCTCCCCTGGCATATCTCTGGTCATGTAGTTTAGAACCCCTGGCCTTTTGTATCACTGGTCATATAGTCTGGACCCTCTCCTGACCTTTCCTCTCTAGAGGTAATATCTAGGCCTCAGCTCCAGGACCAGCTGCAGTAACTAATGACCCCCTGCCCTGGCACCAACCAATCAATGAAAAACACAATCCTGAAAGGACACACCTGGAAAAGTTGATGACTCTTCTGAGATCTTCCCAAGACCTCAGATAAAACTCTCCCCAACCCTGTCTCCTGTACCTTCCCTTGCCCCTTTCTTTCCTCAAGCTCATCCCTTTGCTTTCTTTCTCCAAAGCTCCAAGCCCCACCCCCTTTTTATGCCTCTGAAATTGCTTCCTGAGTCCAAGCAGCCTAGCTGCCTCACTTCTTCCAAAGCTCACTTCTACCTCTGTGAATTTCTAAATTAACTTTTGCTTGTATTTGGGTTCCTTGGCTCTAAATTCTTAGCCAAGAATTGAGGTCTAACATCTGGTGCTATTCACAGTTAACAAGACCATAACAGCTAACCACTTGCCAATCATCTATAATCTCTAGATTTCATTTTGTCCTTTATAAATTAGCGGGCTAGGAGGGGTAAGAGAAGAGAAGTTAACAGATATCACCTCTTTGACTCCTCTGAGTTCTCAAATGTAGTAATTCAATGTGGAGCATATGTTGCCCTGTTTAGTTCCACTCCACACTACACATATTGTGATTTCAAACTTACCCCTGAAGTTATTAATAATTGGGTTTATAGTTCCCCAAACTCTTCTAACATAAACTAATACATTAAATGCTTTTTAAAATGTGACATGTAACAAGGTATGATTAATCTTCGTAGTAACATATTGATGAACACAATCTTTTTAAAATGTGCTTTCCATTATATAATTTTTTTTCATTTTCTCAATATAAAATAAAGTTGTGCTGAAAAAATAAGTCTTTGTGTTCACTGTTAACATTTTTTAAACTTTAATCATACAATAAGTAAAATGAACAGATTCTAATTTCTGCCATTTAAAAACTCTTAATATATCCAATAAATACATAAACCCTTAAAGTAGTTGAAAATTATTATCAGCCTTGGCAGGTCTTGCTCAGTGGTTAGAGCGTCGGCCCTCGGACCAAAGAGTCTTGGGTTTGATTCTGGTGAAGGGCACATACCTCAGTTGCGGTTTGGTCCCTGGCCCTGGTCAGGGTCACGTGGGAGCAACAAATCGATGTGTCTCTCTCACATCGATGTTTCTCTATCTTTCTTTCTCTTTCTCCCCCTCCCACTCTATCTGAAGATGAATGGCAAAATATCCTTGGGTGAGGATTTAAAAAAAACGTATTATCAATACTAATCAAAATATATTTGTTATAAAAGTATTATAGAAATTGTAACACTTTCTCCTGTAGTGTAAGTAACCTTTGTAAAAAGGCTATTCCATTTTTTTAGTATAGAATGAACTCATTCAGGGAACACATTTATTGGCCACCTACTACATGACAGGTATTGTTCCAGGCCCTGGAGAAAGATGGAGTGAACAAAGCAAAGGTGGCTTCTCTTGTAGAGCTTAAGAAAACAGTGCAGAAGGAGACTGTCAAACTTCCATCGTCTCAAAGCTCAGAATGTATGTGTTCAAGAAATGTTTGTTTACTTAAGAAACTATAAGTGATAGTTCATGATGAAATATATATGTGTATCCAATATAGCCCAAATCCCTTGAGGCTCTGATATTTTTCACCTTTACTATTTTTGTCCATATAGCTCAAGAGCATCTCAGAGTCTCACAAAGTTAACAGCGACAGCATCTATACAACATAAAACAGATATGCAAATAGCAACATTAGAATATCTCAGCCAAATGAAATTACATGTCTAACTTAGATACACACACACACACACACACACACACGGTAAATAATACCAACAAACAGAACAAAGACCCTTTGTTACTGTTCCATCATTTATATATTTTCCATCCTATGAGAAGCCAAAAGATTTTCCCAGAATAAATGCTCCAAGAGGAACTTGAACCAAGAACGAAAGGCCCATACTACTACTAGACTCTGCCTCCAAGAAGCCCAGTCCCACGCCTATCACTTTTTCCTAAGTGCTTCGATCTGTTTCCCCTTCTTCCACACTCACTCTGAGTATCTCACGCTTGTGTTCTGTTAGTAATTAATTTTTCAGCCATTCTAAATTATTTGTTCTGCAAATCAGTTTTTTGTCTCCCTTGGCCGTATTTTTCCTTTTTCACCTCATTCTGCTATTTTTATTATATCATTTCTGAGCCTGTGTTTTATGAAACTCGGGTTCTTAATGGCTCACTACTTGGGAATTCTCCTCTTTTCTGCAAGGCAATAATTCTCTTTCAGAACAGACTCTGCACGCTTCTTCGGCACGCACCATGTTCCTCTCCACCTGCCCTGAGTGCAGAAGCCGCGCCACGTCTTCTCCATTGGCTCAGGCTACAGGGACGGTCTGTGGAGTGTCTTTGTGGGTCACTGTGTAGTCTAGGGGAACCCTTCCACTTCCAGCTACTTTCTGAGCTAGTGCTGCACTCCAGCAGCTCTGTGCCCTTGCGTTGAGGAGGGGGAGGTTTGCGGAATGTGAAAAAGGAAACAGGGAATCAGCTCAGCAGGGGCAAGGGCTACAAGAAGCCTAACTCTGCTCTTCTCCTGAGATACATCCTTTTCCTCTCCAACTGTCTTTAATTCCCTGAATCCTTGTGAGGTTTTATTTCCATCAGAAAGAGTCAGTCCAAGGTGTTCTCTTCCTCCTTTGCAGTCAGTTTCTTTTTTTTTTTTTTTTATCCTCACCCGAGGACATTTTTCGATATTTTGTTCAGATAGAGTGAGAGTGAGAGAGAGAGAGAGAGAGAAACATCGACGTGAAAGCGACACATCGAGTGGTTGCCACCCACACGACCCAACCAGGGTCGGGGACAAACTGCAACCAAGGTACGTGCCCTTAGCGGGAACCGAACCCGGGTCTCTCCGAACCGCAGGCCAACGCTCTAACCGCTGAGCCAAACCGGCCAGGGCTGCAGTCAGTTTCTTTTCCTCCCAATCCCGACTATTCTATTCACTTTCTACCTCCATCTACCCTGTAAGTGATTAGAGTCCAGTCACCTGCAACTCACCATGTGCTCCTCCTCCTACTTACTGTTCAAGGATGAAAAAAGCAGCAAAACCAGGTGGGTGATGCCAGGACCAGCTGCAATGACTAAGGACCCCCTGCCCTGGCACTGACCAATCAGTGGAGACCAAAACCCTGAAAGAGCACTCCTGAAAAACTGATGAATATGCTGCTGAAACCCTCCCCTGAGACCTCCCCTAAGACTCCCCACCTGTAAGAGAGAGATAAAAGCCTCAAGACAAAGGACCCAGCATGCTCTCCCTCAGGGGAGCACACCCATGCCATCCCCACCTCCTTCTCCTCCCCCTTCCCCACACACTACAGGCCCGCTGCAGACCCACTCAGGGCTAGACTCCCTGTCCAGTAACACTTTCTGGCACCCAGAGAGATTTGAGTTATCAATGTTCCCTTATATCAGGTATTCTGCTAACTCCCAATTTACTGATGAAATAATCAACTCTAGGGTTTATCACTAGACTACCTTTCTTATCTACTTTTTTACCAGCCTGGACATACCAAAATAGTGTGTTTTTCTTTGTCACTTGAGAAACATTCAGGGAAGGGCTTCCAGTCACCTGGAATCCCCAGTATTCCGGCAGGACTACATACACCATTTTTTATTTTGTTCCCTATCCTTTTCTCTTACATAGCCTCTGCATAGTGTGGGGTTGAGAATGATTCTGGGCCAAACACTCTGAATTCTTGGAAATTTTCATTTCTCCAAATGACCATCAGCTGTTTTCTTTAAATTTACTGTTGGCATATTTCTGACCATTTTTATCCATTTAGCTGTTCATATCATTAAGTCTAAAAGGATGGATATTTGAAATCTGGCTTCATTCTGCCATCTTAAAACAGAAATCACACTATTTAAAAAAATACACCCTGATATGACCACATAAAAAATAGTGACTTTTTGTCAAAATACTAGCATTATACCAGAATGACTACGGTGGATGTTGTTGGTTGTTCTACCTCCTCCTCAACGGCACACAGATTCTCTTCAGTACTCCCCTCTGCCCAGAGTTACCTTGTATGTCAGGATGCTGGCCTCACCCTCTGACCCTGGAGTAAGTCGACTATCAAAAGCTCACTTTTGGCTCAGTGAGGTCTGCTGGAGGCATATGGAAAATACCTTCTCACCCTTCGAGCAAGTGACATTCTTCTCTTCCTCCCCTCCTCCATGCATAAGGCATGTGCAGCCCTGAATGCTAGTGACAATGACCTACGACATCAGGTGAAACCTGCCTTGAGATAAAGCAAACCTCATGAATGGTCGAGCAGACAGACAGAAAGAACCTGGGTCCTCCAGTATGTCTCACTTTTTAAAAGTATGTTTTTATTGACTTTAGAGAGAAAGGAAGGGAGAGGAAAAGAGAGAGAGAAACATTGATGTGAGAGAGAAACATCAATTGGTTGCCTTCTGCACGTACCCCAACTGGGGATCAAACCCACGACCTGGGTATGTGCCCTAACAGGGACTCGAACCAGCAGCCTTGAATGACAGTCAAGCACCTGACCCGCACCAGCCAGGGCACACCTCTCCCTCGTACGGACAGCCCTTTACCTGAGCAAGTAAAGCCCTCCGGTGTCTGGCATATCGGGTCGGCAGCCCTGTCACTTGCAGCTGACAGCACCCTACAAATGGCATCTGGGCTATCTATAATACTAAGTCCTCCTAGGTGAGCATGTGTATTTTTAAAATTAATATAGAACTTCAAACTGATTATTATTAAGAATCAAGTGTGCCTGGGTGCTAAAAAAAAAAAAAAAATCAATGATTCTCAGAATTACCAGAGGCTTAAAGACCGTCTAGTCCAACCCAGCCCAGAGCCTATGTTTTGTAGAACAGTACAGCTACAGTTGTTTCTCCTCAACACTCCCAGCAACAGAGAGCTCTCCAGCCACCTTCCGAGGCAGCCAGCTCCATCACTCTGCTGAAAAATGTATCCTTATTACCGTCAGGTTCATTCTTTGACCTGAGGTGTCTATGGAGACACTCGATTTAAGAGCAAATTAAAAGGAGCAAAAGCAGTCTGGCACAAAGGTGGCAGCAGCAGCAGAGCAATGGCATGAACAAGGTACACCATGCACACCAACTTTCCCTTGAGCATCAGTCAGTTAGCAGCAGAACTGTGACTCCACTGGCATTTAACCAGGTCATTAAGACTCTTTTATGGACTATACACATGCACAGATCTACCCTGTGTTTTAAGCCCTCCTCTGCTCCCCACTCTGAGAATGATAAGAAGAATATATGTAAAACGAGAACCTCTTCTATATGAAGTACTTGTAATTATTGTGAGAAACTAACATGATACAAAGGAAGCTTTTGGAACAGAGTGCCACTCACATTTTCCTGAATTCCCCATGTCCTCCTCAGCAGACTGAAGTCTGGGTGAACACATCATAAATATATAACAAAAACAAGGGTTCTCAACATTTTTTTCATAACAAACCATCAAAGAAGCATAAGAGATTGCTGGGTAATACGTTAATCCTAAATGATAAACTAATGCTCTGATTTTAAGATAATCATCACCTTATTCATCAATCAGTTGTTTTTTATATATAGTTATATGCTGTTTAACACTGGGGATATGTTGTATTATAAATTATAACTGAAATTTCCTGTTATTTGTTTTTTTCTTATTGTCTCTCAACTACTGTCATGTATACCTTGACTTGCATCCTCTTATCAAGTATTTCTGTGCTCTGGGTTTATTTTTTATTTTTTTATTTTTTTATCCTCACCCGAGGATATTTTTTCCATTTTTTGTACAGATAGAATGGGAGGGAGAGAGAGGAAGGGAGAGAGAGTGAGAAACATCGACGTGAAGGGACACATCGAGTGGCTGCCACCCGCACGACCAACCAGGGCCGGGGACAAACTGCAACCAAGGTACATGCCCTTAGCGGGAACCGAACCTGGGTCTCTCCGGACCGCAGGCCGACGCTCTAACCGCTGAGCCAAACCGGCCAGGGCTGTGCTCTGGGTTTAAAATTCCCTCATACAGAACCATTTTTGAAGACCTTAAAACCTACGTATGTACTGGTAAAGTTGTTTCTTCAAAGAATAGCCTCCTTGGAAACTGATATAACAAGTGATAGACTCACACCATATTCCAGGTGTCTCATAAAGAATCTGTTTCCTTTTGGGTGTCTGAAGTGAAAGACCTGATTATATAGGGTCAGGTTTACTTATGAATTCTGAAATAGGGTAAGAAAATGGTCAGGCAAATCCTTCCAACGTTCATAATTATTGTGCATCCAAGCTGAACTACTCCACAATACCATATAAAATGCAGAAAAAAGGAGCCCAAACAAGAGAGAATGCAGAGCCCTGCTTGCCAGCAGTCCATGCCCATTCACGCCAGCAGTCCATGCCCATTCACGGATTTCCTCTGCCGGTGCCACTGCTCTCAAGACCCTGACCTGATGAACTCTTGTTTCCCAAGTGTTGCCCCATACTCTGGACAAGATATCTGGTTTGTTATGACCTTTACTATATGTTTGTTTGGGCCTTTCAGGAGAATAGTACTTTCTCAGCTATTAACTGATTGCCCAAAGAAGCACCTTGTGGGAACTTATCAAATTTTTTCATGTTATCTCTATAATGACAGTCCTGGTTTGGCCTGCTGATCCCAGCTTAGTGGCAAACCACACCCTCAAACACTGGTATAGTTTATTACCTAGAGCCTTCTTCTCACTTACATACCACATTCAAGAGCATTTCCAAAGCTACCAGGCTCATATCATTGCTCTAGACCAGAATCTTTCTAATTAAGTGTGCACTACACACTAATTAAAACAACTTAAAACCACTGTACTTGTCAGAGGACCTGGGGATCCTGCCAGTTTTATAACAGGACCATTGAGGATCCCAAAGCTACAGAAGCTCTAACAGATATGCTGTCAGGGAGTTTGCACGAGAATATCTTTGCCAGATTTTTCCAATTGCACCTTGTATTTTGTGGCCTGCTCTTAAAATGAAAATATAAATAGCTGAGTAAGAATTATTATTATCATTTACAAAAGATTATGTTTTCATTTAAATATAGATAGCATCGTCCTATATGCTACAAGGGACTTCTGATGAATAAAATATCATCCCTACTGCTAAGGAACTCATACTCTATTATGGGATATAAACAAGTAAACCAGTAACAGGTAACAACTATATGGTAGAATTAAATAAATTCCACATCAGAGACATAGATGTTAGTTTCTCTGTCTTTCACATATCCATCCACTACTACCCTCCCATGGAAGAAGAGAATGGAGAGGAAGAATGGATTCCCTAATGGACATTTAAGTTAGAAAGCTAATTTATAAATACCTAAGGTGGACCCACTTAAATACAGGAAAACAATATTCTTGAATATTTAAGCAATCTTGAATACCTGACATAGATTATAATTAATCTAAATTGTAATCAGATTAAGTTCCTTCAATGCTAGAAAAATCAATGCTGAAGTAGTGCTGACCAGGATAGAAAGCATGAATGAAGATATGAGTGGTCTGGCGAAAGCAGAATCAGAGTTAAGACACAGAATGGGACTAAAGTCTAAAATTGGCGTCAAGTAGGAATTCTGCCCCAGCCAGTCACTAGGTTTCAGGGGAAACTCAATTATGTGCTTTTGTTATGTTCTAAATACTTATCTAGGCTATGAATTCCATTCCACCACATGACAGGATGTAAAGCAAATAAATACCAAGGTGAGATTACCAAAATCTACTGCAATCACTATCCTGCTAAAACAAATCAGTCTGGTGGCAAGAACATAATTTCATTTTTTATTACTAGGATTTAAAATACAAAATACTTCATAAGGATTAAATATAACTGGAATAAATATTTCACAAAATGAGACAATAAAAAGAGGTATTACCTTACTTTGTTGAATGATATACATATTATATGAAAGAAATCAAGAAATATTTTTATCCTCATATTTTACCTGGAATATCTTGAAAAACTGTATAGTCCAGGAAAATATATTCGAGTCATATTTAAAACATCTGTCTTGCCCTGGTCAGTTTGGCTCAGCGGTTAGAGCATCAGCCCGCGAACCAGAGAGACCTAGGTTCGGTTCCCGCTAAGGGTACGTTACCTTGGTTGCTGTTTGTCCCCAGCCCCGGTTGGGGTTGTGTGGGTGGCAACCAGTCGATGTGTCTCTCTCACATTAATGTTTCTCTCTCTCTCTTCCCCCCTCTCTCCCTCCCACTCTATCTGAAGATAAATGCAAAAAAAAAAAAAAAAGTCCTCGGGTGAGGATAAAAAAAGAATAAAATATCTGTCTTTACTAACGAGTACTGCTTCAGCTATTTAAAGGTGCTTTACTTTATGGCTAATAACCCATCCTAGCACCTGAGAACTGAGAATAGTTGAAAAATTACGTTACATTTTAAAGCCAAATTATGTTACATTTTATTTATTTATTTATTTATTTATTTATTTATTATTATTGTTGTTGTTGTTAATCCTCACTCGAGGATATTTTTCCATTATTTTATTTTATTTATTTTTTTTAGATAGGGTGCAAGGGAGGAAGGGAGAGAGAAACATTGATGTGAGAAAAACACAATGATTGGCGGCCTCCTGCAAGACCCTGACCAGGGCCAGGGATCAAACCTGAAACCCAGGTACATGCCCTTGACTAGGAATCAAATCCACGACTCTTTGGTCCACAGGCCAACACTCTAACCACTGGGCCAAATCAGCCAGCGCAAATTATGTTACATTTTAAAGCCACTTAAAATTTACTTTGCTTTGCTCTTAAAGGTTTCTCCCTCAAAGGCGCTTCATTAAAGAATAATAGCTGAAGGATGAAAGAGGTAAAGTCACTTTTATCAATCTGCATATAATATGTCTGAATTTAGAATGTGCAATTACATCCAACATGCCCCAGTTATGAAGCTTCAGAAATAGTTTGTCTGACAGAAAAAAACAAAACTGCCTAGACAAGTATATAGTGACTTGATTATTTATTAAAAGATTGCCCAAAACCAGTAATTCCAATTGCCCCTTTGTTTAATGACGTAAGATTTTTATTCCTAGTACATACAAAGGGGTATGTCTTTCTTTTTCAGCGTAGAAGAGTTTTCGGCTCATATGCGTGCAAAGGGAGGCATCTGAAAACAGACCCCAGTAAATCCACTCAAGCTCTGTACCCTTTGAAAAGTTTGCCCACATCTCTCAGACATAGTTATGCCAGTCTGAAAACTATTCTTTAACATATCATAGAAGAAAGGTAAATGAAAGATTGAGCCACTCATTTCAGAACACCTAAAATACAAATATTTGAAAGCTCAACTTGCAAAACCCTAAAGAAAGGAAGAAAATTTCCTAAAATGCAACATAGAGAAAACCTAATCTAGTTACAACTTTCATTTTGAATACTCTGGTAATGTGATGGGTAAGGAATATCATCAATAATCAACAACCACCTTTTAAAAACAAAACTCTTTATGTCAAAAACTGAGCATAAACATCAACCAATACTGTATAATCATAAAATATTAAAAATTTAGACTCAGACTTTAAAATGTGGGAATACCTAGGAAGCATCTCATTAGATAACTCAATGGTTTACTGTTTATTACATTTTACTGCAGTTCATCTCACATCTCACAACAGCATCTTCTTTTATCTCCCAAAACTTTTCATTACGAAATTTTTAATCTACAGAGGAACTGAAAAAAATAGTATAATGGATACACTATATCCTTCACCTAGATGCATCAACCAATACAAAATTTGCCACATTTGCTTTCTCTTACACACAAACACACACACACATTTTTCCTTGTTATTTTTATTTTTCTGAATAAACCATTTGAAAATAAGTTGCAGATATTATGCATATTACCTCTAAATATTTCTGTATACATTTTCTACTAATGACATTCCTCCATATAACCACTGTACCATTTTATATCTAAAAAAATTAACTATAATTATATAATTATACTTTATAGACAATATTCAAATTTCCCAGTTCTCTCAAAATAGCTGCTATTTTTCCTAGCAGGTTCCATCAAAGTTTATATACTACATTTGGTTGTTATGCCTCTTGGTCCTCCTAGATTTAAAATAGTCTTTTCAGCCTGGCCAATGTGGCTCAGTGTATTGAGTGTCATCCCATGGAGTGAGAGATCTCAGTTTGATTCCTGGTCAGGGCACAGGCCAGGGTTACAGGTTCGATCCCTAGTAGGGGGTGCTAGGGAGGCAGCCAATAGATGTATCTCTCTCACGTCGATGTTTATATCTCTCTCCCTTACTCTTTCTAAAAAATATAATAATAATAATGTCAATAAAAATATTTATTTATTAATTTGTTTTTGTTACAAATGTTTCTCATTTTTCCTCCATTGACATTGGTCTATGTTCATTGGACATGCATACATGGATGTAAGTTCTGTGGTTTATCTCCCCGCCCCAACATCCCGTCCTCTAAGGCTTGTCAGTCTGTACCCCACTTCTATGTCTCTGGGTTAATTTTGTTCATCAGTTTGTTTCGTTCACTCCACAAATAAGTGAGATCATGTGATATTTGTCTTTCTGCTTGGCTGTTCTGCTTAGGATAATACTCTCCAGGTCCTTCCATGTCGTCTCAAAGGATAAGAGATCTTTCTTCCTCATAGCTGCACAGTATTCCATAGTGTACATGTACCACAGTTCTTTTATCCACTCATCTACTGATGGACACCTGGGCTATTTCCAGATCTTAGCTCTTGTAAATAGTGCTGCTACAAACATGGGGGTACATATATTCTTTCTGATTGGTGTTTCAGGATTTTTAGGGAATATTCCTAGAAGTGTGATCACCGGGTCAAATGGCAGATCAATTTTTAATTTTTTGAGGTAACACCATAGTGTTTTCCATAGTGGCTGCACCAGTCTGCATTCCCACCAGCAATGTACTAAAGTCCCCTTTTCTCCAAACCCTCACCAACACATTGATGATTTGTTGATGGCAGCCATTCTGACAGGTGTGAGGTGATACATCATAGTTGTTTTAATTTGCATCTCTCTGATGATTAGTGACATTGAGCATTTCTTCATATGTCTCTTGATGATTTGTATGTACATTTTGGAGAGGTGTCTATTTAGTTCCTCTGCCCGTTTTTTAATTGGGTTCTTTGTCTTCCTTTTGTTGAGTTGTATGAGCACTCTATATATTTTGGGAAATAAATTGCATCATTGGCGATTATGGTCTCCCATATAGTAGGAGCCCTTTCCGTTTTGATGGTTGTTTCTTTTGCTGTGCTTCTAAGCTTTTTAGTTTGATGTAGTCCCATGTGTTCATTTTTTCTTTTGTTTCTCTTGCCTTAGGTGTTGTATCAGTGAAAATTCTGCTGCGTACGATGCCTGAAATTTTACTGCCTGCATTTTCTTCTAGAATTTTTATGGAATCACGAATTAAATTTAAGTCTTTTATCCATTTTGAGTTTATTCTTATATATGGTGTGAGTTGATATTCTAGCTTCATTTTTTTGCAAGTAGCTATCCAATTTTCCCAACACCATTTATTGAAGAGACTGTCTTGACTCCACTGTATGCTCTTGCCACCTTCGTCAAATATTAATTAAGCATATTGTCTTGGGTCAATTTCAGGGTTCTCTATTCTGTTGCATTGCTCTATCTGCCTGTTCTTATGCCAGTACCAGGCTGTTTTGATTACAGTGGCTTTGCAGTATAACATGAAATCTGGTAATGTGATCCCTTTTACTTTGTTTTTCAAGATTTCTGTGGCTATTAGGGGTCTTTTTTGGTCCCATATAAACTTTTGGAGTGTTTGTTCTAGTTCTGTGAAGTATGTCGTTGGTATTTTGATGGGGATTGCATTGACTCTATAGATTGCTTTAGGTAGTATGGACGTTTTAATGATGTTAATTCTTCCAATCCATGAACAAGTTATATGCTTCCACTTTTTTTATAACTTCCTCTATTTCTTTTTTCAGTGACCTGTAGTTTTCTGTGAAGAGGTCCTTTACTTGTTTGGTTAGGTTTATTCCTAGGTATATAAATTTTTTTCCAGTTTCTCTTTCTGTGATTTCATCATTGATGTATAAGAATGCCATCGATTTCTTGACGTTAATTCTGTATCCTGCTACTTTGCCAAATTCATTTATTAAGTCTAGTAGATTTTTGATGGAGTCTTTAGGGTTTTCTATGTACAATATCGTCATCTGCAAATAATGAGTTTCACTTCCTCCTTTCCATTTTGGGTCCCCTTTATTTTTTTCTTCATGTCTAATTGCTGTGGCTAAGACTTCCAGTACTATGTTAAATAAGAGTGGCGAAAGTGGGCATCCCTGTCTTGTTCCAGTTCTTAAGGGGAATGCTTTTAGTTTTTGCCCATTGAGTATGATGTTGACTGTAAGTTTTTCATATATGGCCTTTATTATGTTGACATATGATCCCTCAATTCCCACATTGCTGAGCGTTTTTATCAGAAATGGGTGCTGGATATTGTCGAATGCTTTTTCAGCATCTATTGATATGATCGTTGTTTTTTTTTTTTATCTCTTTTGTTTATGTGGTGTATCACATTTATTGATTTGCGAATATAGTACCATCCTTGCCTGCCTGGGATGGAACCCACTTGGTCATGAGATGAGTAATTTTTTTGATGTATTGCTGGATCTGATTTGCTAATATTTTGTTAAAGATTTTGGCATCTGTGATCATCAGGGATAATGGCCTGTAGTTTTCTGTCTTTGTAGTCTGTTTTTCTGGTTTTGGAATTAGGATTATGCTGGCCTCATAAAATGAGTTTGGAAATCTTCCATATTCTTGGATTTTTTTTGGAATAGTTTGAGGAGAATGGGTATTAGATCTTCTTTGAATGTTGGGTAAAACTCCCCCATGAAGCCATCTGGACCTGGGCTCTTGTTTGCTGGGAGTTTCTTAATTATAGCTTCAATTTCCTTTGTTATTATTGGTTTGTTCAAGTTTTCTATCTCTTCCTAGTTCAGTTTTGGGAGGCTGTGTGTTTCTAGAAATTTTTCCATTTCTCCTAGATTGTCCAATTTGTTTGGCACATAAATGTTCACAGAATGTTTCGATGATCCTTTGTATTTCTGTGGTGTCAGTTGTTACTTCTACTCTTTCATTTCTGATTTTATTTATTTGGTTTCTCTCTTTTTGGTTCTTAGTGAGTCTGGCTAAAGGTCCATCGATCTTATTTATCTTTTCAAAGAACCAGCTTTTTGTTTCATTGATCTTTCTAATTTTTTTTTAGTCTCTCTGTCATTTATTTCTGCTCTGATCTTTACCATTTCCTTCCTCCTTCTAGCTCTGGGTTTTTCTTTTTGTTTACTTTCTAGTTCTTTAAGTTGTAAGGTTAGAAAGTCAATTAAAACTTTTTCCTATTACTTGAGGTAGGCCTGTAGTTGCTATGAACTTCCCTCTCACAACTGCTTTCGCTGTGTCCCATACATTTTGTGTTGTGTTTGTTTTCATTGGTTTCCAGGAAGGTTTTAATTTCTTCCTTGAACTCGTTAGTAACCCATTCGTTTTTTAATAACATGCTATTTAGCCTCCAAGTGTTTGAATGTTTTTGTGTGTTTTTATTGTGAGTTCTAGTTTCATGCCACTGTGATCTGAGAAGATGCTTGATATGATTTCAATTTTCTTGAATTTGTAGAGACTTGCTTTGTGTCCTAACATGTGGTCTATCTTTGAGAATGACCCATGTGTACTTGAGAAGAATGCACATTCTGAAGCTTTGGGGAGGAATGTTCTGTAAATATCAATGAAGTCCAACTGATCTACTTTGTCTTGTAAGGACTCTATGTCCTTGTTAATTTTTTATCTAGAAGATCTATCCAGTGGTGTCAGTGGCATGTTAAAGTCACCCACTATGATCGTGTTACTATTGATCTCTCCCTTGAAGTCCTCCGGCAGTTTTTAAATATATTTTGGTGCTCCCATATTTGGTGCCTATATGTTTACCAGGGTTATATCCTCTTGTTGGATTGATCCTTTTAATATTATGTAATGACCTTCTCTGTCCCTTATTATGGCCCTTGTTTTGAAGTCTATCTTGTCAGATATGAGTATTGCTACACAAGCATTTTTTTCATTTCCAATTGCTTGGAAAATTTTTTTCCATCCCTTCACTTTCATCCTGTGTGAGTCTTTTGTTGTGAGGTGGGTCTCTTGTAGACAGCATATATATGCTGTCCTGTTTTCTTATCCAATCAGCAACCCTATCTCTTGATTGGAGCACTTAAGCCATTTACATTTAAGGTAATTATTGATAGATAGTTATTAGTTGCCATTTTAATTTTATGTCTGGGTCCGTCCTCCCTCCCTCCCTCTCCCCTCCCTTTCTTCTTCTGCTTACAACAGTCCCTTCAGCATTTCTTGGAGTGCTGGTTTGGTGGGGGTAGATTCCCTTAGCTTTTTTTTTTTAATCAGTGAAGCTCTTTATTTCTCCTTCAATTTTGAATGGTAGCCTTACTGGATAGAGTAGTCTTGGATTCAGACCCTTGCCTTGCATTATTTTGTACACTTCATGCCACTCGATTCTGGTCTGCATTGTTTCTATTGATAAATCAGCTGACAGTCTAATGAGAGCTCCCTTGTAGGTAACTTTCCGTCTCTCTCTTGCTTCAAGATTCTTTCTTTGTCTTTAATGTTTGGCATTTTTATTATGATGTGTCTAGCTGTGGGTCTTCTAGGGTTCATCTTGCTTAAAACTCTTTGTGTTTCCTGGATTTGTGTGACTTTTTCCTTTACCAGTTTAAGGAAGTTTTCTGTCATTATTTCTTCAAACAGTTTTTCTATTCCTTTCTCTGATTCTTCTCATTCCGGTATCCCTATAATGCAAATGTTGTGACGTTTTGTATTGTTCCACAGCTCCCTTAAACTTTCCTCCTGCTTTTTAAATTTTTTTTCCATTTGCTGCTCTATTTGAGTGTTTTTCTCTACCTTGTCTTCTAAGTCACTGATTCGGTCTTCAGCTTCTTCTAATCTACTATTGAACCCTTGTAAGGTATTTTTCATAACTGCTGTCATTCTTTATTTCCTCTTGATTTTTATGCATAGCTTCTACCTCTTTTTTTAAGCTGAAGTAGTTCCCAGTGAGCTCTTCATAATTCTTATTAAGTTGCTTGTAGTTCTCACCAAATGATTGAGCACCCTTAAAATCATTGCTTTGAATTCTTTATCTGACAAGTTGCTGTCTTCCATTTCCTGTAGTTCCTTTTCTGGTGGTTCTTCTTTTTCTTTCCTTTGGGTGTTGTTTCTTTGTCTCCCCATTTTAGCCATCTGGTAGCTCTAGACCTGCTGAGGGATGTTTGGATGTGTATGCAGCTCAAGGTATATCAAATAAGGCTACTGTGCCTCCCAGACTGTTATGTTGTGTGTTGCCTCTTATATCCTGTGGATCCTGGAGGATTGACTACTGGGGGCTTGTATTGGTGTGTCCTGGTAGGTGCTGGCTGCTGGATTGCGTGGGCCCTTCTGAAGCTGTGTTCCCCACTGGTCACTGGTGCCACCTGCAGCTGTATTGCTCAGGCCCTGCTGGAGCCGCAGTCCCTGCCAGCACTGTGGGCAGCTGGGTTGCCTAGGCTGCTCTGGAGCCCCAGCTCCCTGCAGGTCCCATTGGCAGCTGGTTCACACAGGTTCCACTGGGGCCCTGGCTTCCCGCTGGTCTTGTGGGCAGTTGGGACACACAGGCCCCTCTGGGGCCCCAGCTCCCTGCCGGTACCATGGGCACCTGGGTCACACAGGCTTTAATAAATAAAATAGTTCTCCCACATTTTTCTGTTTTTCACAATATTTTTTTATTAATTTATTTTTGTTAAAGGTGTTTCTCCCCCCCCCATTGACACTCTCTTCCCCATCCCCCCCCACCCCGTCCCCAGCTCTATTATCTATGTCCATCGGTTATGCATACATACATATAAGTTCTGTGGTTTATCCCTTTCCCCCTTCTGAGGATTGTCAGTCTGTACCCTACTTCCATGACTCTGGGTCTATTTTGCTCATCAGTTTGTTTAGTTCATTATATTCCAGAAATAAGTGAGATCATGTGATATTTGTCTTTCTTTGCTTGGCTTGTTTCGCTTAGAATAATACTTTCCAGGTCCCTCCATGTCATCTCAAAGGTTAAGAGATCTCTTTCTTACAGTACTCCGTTATGTATATGTACCACTGCTTTTTTATCTACTCTTAGCTATTGTAAATAGTGCTGCTATGAACATAGGGGTACATATATTCTTTCTGATTGGTGTTTCAGGCTTCTTAGGGAATATTCCTAGAACTGTGATCACTGGGTCAAATGGCAGTTCAATTTTTAATTTTCTGAGCTAACACCATAGTGTTTTCCATAGTGGCTGCACCAGTCTGCATTCCCACCAGCAGTGTACTAGAGTCCCCTTTTCTCCACACCCTCGCCAGCACTTGTTGTTTGATGATTTATTGATGGTGGCCACTCTGACAGGTGTGAAGTGATACCTCATTGTTGTTTTAATTTGCATCTCTCTGATGATTAGTGACCTTGAGCATTTTTTCATATGTCTCTTGGCCATTTGTATGTCCACTTTGCAGAGGTGGTATTGGCACAAGAATAGGCACATAGATCAATAGAACAGAACAGAGAACTCAGAAATTGACCCAAGGCAATATGCTCAATTAATATTTGACAAAGGTAGCAAGAGCATACAGTGGAGTCAAGACAGCCTCTTCAATAAACAGTGTTGGAAAAATTGAACAGCTACACGCAGAAAAAAATGAAGCTAGACCACCAACTTACACCATACACAAGAATAAACTCAAAATGGATAAAAGACTTAAATGTGACTCATGATTCCATAAAAATCCTAGAAGAAAATGCAGGCAACAAAATTTCAGACATCATACGCTACAGAATTTTCACTGATGCATCACCTAAAGCAAGAGAAACAAAGGAAAAAATGAACACATGGGACTACATCAAATTAAAAAGCTTCTGCACAGCAAAAGAAACAACCATCAAAATGGAAAGGGTACCCACTATGTGGGAGAGCAATCCTGCTAATGATACATCAGATAAGGGGTTAGTTTCTAAAATATATAGAGTGCTCACACAACTCAACAAAAGGAAGACAAAGAACCCAATTAAAAAATGGGCATAGGACCTAAAGAGATACCTCTCCAAACAACATATACAAATGTTTTTCATAATATTTTTAAGTGAGGAGCCCAAAGTTCTAATTTTCCTCATAAAATTATTAGTATTACCTTGAATTTAATAAAATAATTTTTCAAAGGTATTATCAAAGTTTACTTAGTAAAAGATTCTGATCTCTGTGCCTGTGAGTTAGATATGGGATGACAACTGCTCTCAGTGGATTGATTTGGGAGACCCACTAAAGCCAAGAAAGTAGGATCATGATATCGCTGGGTGGCCAAAGAACTATGCTAGTAACCAGGATCCTAGGTCACATAGCTAATATGAAAAGACCTCTGCTCTCAGGAAACAGACATCAATGAATGTTGGGGTACAATACGAATCACTTGAGCATGTTCATAATTTGTGTGTGTGATTCTGCTTACAAGAGCTAATTACACAGCTAATAATACACAAGCATTAAGCCTTCGTTAGCCTAAGCCTAATTCAAAACCAAAGCCTTGAGGCAAAATATATTATTGACTCCTTATAACTGCAATCACAACGTTATTAATCTATTACATTAATACTGCGAATCCAACAGGAGTCTGCAGTTTTAAAAAGACAGGCTTCTGAAATGAGGTAAACTGAGTTTCATAAGCAAACATGAAAAGTGCACGAACTCAGCACCAGGATGACTGAATGAAAGGGGTGACATTTAATGCTCATGCAAAAGTGGCAAGAAAGACAGATGGAAACTATTCTAAAATACTGCAAGCACCAAGACTCACTGTCAGCACGGGGTGCTTGCTGTTATGATAAGGCATATCTGTGAGACGGTGACTGCAGATGGTGTCTCCTCCTCTTCAGTGTCCTGGCACACATCTTGTTTTCTTCTCAGGCTATTATTTCTGACATTTTTAACTTTAGGACTCCTTTTCCTGTCTATGTGCTACCAACTCCAAAATGTCTTTCTATCTCTAGCTTAGATAGATTTCTCTCTAGAGATTCAGATACAATTGAATTCTAAACATCTCCAGCTGGATGGACCACTAAGTACCTCATACTTGCACATCTACCACTAAAGTCACCATCTTTCCTGCTAACCTGCCACCCCTCCTCTGTTAAAGTAAATGGTATCTCTCTGTTGTCTAGGCCAAAACGCACCTATCTCCGACCACTACAATTGATCAGCAATGAGCACTGTCATCGAACCCACTTCCTGTCCATCTCCGTGCAATTGTTCATTTCTGTCATCCCCAACCCCACCTCTTTTGTCCAGGCCATCACCAAGAAGACTGTTGCAATAGCCTTCTAAGTGGTCTCCTCCTAGACTCCCCTCTCCAAACCAATGGTGACCTTACTAAGATAGAGCTCCAACTTTGGACTACTCTGTTCTATACCTTCACTGATGTCCCAGTGCTCTTGGCATCAGTATGGTCACTCCTGCCTCGTCTCACTGCTCCTACCTACACACTTGAGCATAATGAATTATTTCCAGTCTTTCAAACATACTGTGCATACTCTTCTCTAGAAATTTTTACCTTGTACTGTTTTCTCTGCCTTGCACACTCTTCTTCTCTATCTTCATTTAACTCCTACTTTTCTTAAGCAGTCATCTTTGACATCTCTTCTTCCAGAAAACCTTCCTGTCACATGAGACTGATTCAGGGGCTCTTCTCTGGACCATGGCACTTACCACAGTGACAGTGCACAGTCGTCCCTCGCCACTCCCACGCTTCGACGTTCGCAGCTTCCCTCTGTGCTACAGTGTATCTGAGAAGCCGCGATCGAGTGAGGCCCGAACGCCCAAGCGCGAAGTGGCAGGGACGACTGTGCATAAAGAACCCTACTTCACGGAAATGCATTTATCACCGTAGAGTCTGGAACAGACTGGCTGAAACAAACGAGGGCCGACTGTAGTTGTCTATTTTTCCCTGCCAGCAGTGCACACAGCAAGAAGAGGGAGGTAGAGGCAAGAAGACAAATGTGCAGGCTGCTACAGCAATGGAGATGATGAGGGCCTGGACTACAGTCACAATGTGGGCATTACAGAAGCACATGGCCTGGGAGAGATTTAGGAAACACAGAGGGTGTCTCTGTCTTATGCCACGTTTATGCTCAATGCCTGACAAAGGACCCACTATGAAATGGATGCTTATTGAATATGGGTTCAAAAATAAATTAATTAATGAAGACATAAGACAAAGAAACAAGGAAGCAAACAGAAGAACATCTGAATCTAGTTCGGTATACACCTACTGAGTGCTGTAGGAACACAGATACAGAGGGAGTGGAGTTGGACGAGGTCCATCAGGAGGGACATGTGTTTTGAAAAGATAAGAGCCTAGTGGCTGGCTTAGCAGCCTGTGAAGAACCAGTGAGTGAAGAATATAGGAGGGGAAGGTGGGTCTGATAACAATTCGACTCGCCAACTACCAACCAGGGAACTTTCAGTAAATCATCCAAACTTTCTGGGCCTCACCTATAAAACAAAGATGACAATGATAGTGCCAAAATCATAGTGCTCATATAAGGATCAAATGAATTCCTTGAGTTAATATTTATAAATCCCTTAGAAGAACAGTGCATTGTTCAGAAGAAATATCGTATTAGTATATGCAATGTTAAATGAAATAAAAGAAGCCCTGAGTGGTAGCTTTACCTATTTAGATGCTATAAAAATGACCACATGTGAAGTGAATAATTAACAACTGCATACCTCCACTTTCTAGAGGAAGATGCATCAAAAATATTTATTCAAAATATGAGAAATTTCCATATCTAGAAGTTTAAGTAATATGTACAACAGAAACTTTTTATACATATACACATAATTTATAGTACACTGGAGAAATTGGAATGCTGAGTTGCACCAATCAATACACTTCGCTCCCATCTCAAAACACATACAAATACTGTATAATATATAGCAAAATCATTTTTAATATATAGCCTAACTCAAAAGCAATAAAGGAAAATTCCAAGGGTCTAGGAGCAGGGAATACTTTAAAATCAGAGTGTTAAACAGGAAGCTAAAGCTAAGGGAAAGAAATTTGAATTAAATCTAAAATAGTCCTCCCACGTTTTTGTTTTTTATAAAAAATAATTTTTTAAAGTGAGAAGCTCAAAGTTCAAATTTTCCTCAAAAAACTATTAGTATTACCTTGAATTTAATAAAATAATTTTTCAAAAGTATTATCAAAGTACACTTCGTAAAAAAATTCTAGTCTCGCCCTGGCCAGTTTGGCTCAGCGGTTAGAGCGCCAGCCTGCGGTCCAGAGAGACCCAGGTTCGGTTCCCGCTAAGGGCACGTACCTCGGTTGCAGTTTGTCCCCGGCCCTGGTTGGTCGTGCGGGTGGCAACCACTCGATGTGTCCCTTTCACGTCGATGTTTCTCTCTCTCTCTCTCTTCCTCTCTCTCCCTCCCACTCTATCTGTACAAAAAATGGAAAAATGTCCTCGGGTGAGGATAAAAAAAAAAAAATTCTGGTCTCTGTGCCTTATATGTTCACAAAAGTAGATGAAAACTAAAAATACATAATGTAAAGACAGAAAAAGAAAACAGAAACACTAATTGGAAGAGATAGATGCACCTCTATGCTCATTGCAGCATTACTTCCAACAGCCAAGATCTGGAAGCAAACTAAGTGTCCATTGACAGACAAATAGATAAAGAAGATGTGGCATATATATATACAATAGAATATTATCAGCCATAAAAAGAACAAAATCTTACCATTTGCAACATGAACAGACCTAGAGGAAAATACGCTAAGTAAAATAAGTCAGACAAAGAAAGACAAAAGCACATGATTTCACTTACTTACATGCAGAATCTAAAAAACAAAATAGAAACTGACTCACTGATACAGGAAACTGGTGGCTACCAAAGTGGGGAGGGGTTGGGAGACAAAATAGGGGAAGGGGATTAAGAGGTACAAATTTCCAGTTACAAAAAGTCATGGAGATGTAATGTACAGCATAGGGAATATAGTCAATAATATTGTAGTAACTGTATGGTAACAGATGGTAACCAGACTTATTGTAGGAGTCATTTCATAAAGTACATAAATATCAAATTACTGTGATGCACAACTGAAACTAACAGGATACTGAATGCCAATTATTTATCAATAAAAAATGTAGATATAAGGGGATTCCAAGATGGCTGCAGAGTAGGAGGAAACTACACTCACCTCCTCCTGGCACTAAACTAGAGTTACAGCTAAATTATAGTACAATCATGCTGAATAACCAAGAGAAGGACTGTTGAACAGGAGTATTATAACCAAGGATTTACAGAAGCCACATAGACACTGGTAAGAAGGATGGAGATATGGAGAGGGTTGAACCCTGCACCCACGTGCGGTGGCTAAGAAAACGCAGGGATATCTTGGCTGCATAAGTCCCCACTGAGGGGTGGGGTTTCAACCCCACCCCAAGATCCCCAACCCAGAGCATCAGAGCCAGGAAGAGGAACCTGCATAGCATCTGACAGTGAAAATCATTAGGGACTCTGTCCACCAGGAAGGAGGAGTCTGCTAGAAAACCAGGTGCTCCCTTAAAAGGCTAACACCCAGGATCTTGCTCTCGGACACTCACCCTTGGCACTGGTGGAGAGGTGACTCAGGGCATATGGGAGTTATAAAGAGAAGATATGGGTGGCATGGGCCTGAGGAGAGATCTGGAGGGTCAGCCACTGAGGTCCCTATCCTGAGTAGCTATCCCACACTGCTCTCACGTGCCATCTTCCCAGGGTCGAGGACTCCTATTATTACAGCACCAGCTTGGGGAGTGTACTAACCTGGACCTCCAACTACTGGCGATGTCACTCTGCCAAGCTCAAGTCCTGCAGAAAGGTCTGTTGGCTGTACCAACAGGGAACTTCTGTGTACTCTTTTTCTGGAGAAGCTCTAGGCAAACACTCAGTCATTGAGCTGAGTGACTTTAGAAAGGAATCCAATCTTGCCCCACTCCTGCAGGCTTGGCAGGCACCACACCCAAAGGGAGACTGTTATGATGTGTCCTCCCAAATCCAGGTGGCCCCACCCTGCTGAGCTCGGTTACACAGGAGGAAGGGAGTACTGAACTGTTCAGAGCTGAGATCATCAGAGCAAGTCTCCCTCCAATTTTCTTGTCTGGGACTCAAATAGGCAATGGATATTGTGAATGTAGGGTGAGACAGAGGGAGGGGGGAAAGGCAAGTGTTTGCCCCCCCACACCCCACAACCTCAGCCAGCACCACCCCCAAAGGGAGACTTTTGGTGGGTCCTCCCAAGTCTTGGTGGCCCCGCCCTGCTGAGCTCAGCTCCGCGGAGGGATCAGGGTGCTGAGTATTGCTGGGACCTTGGAGCACTTCTCCCGGAGAGCCTCTTGTCGTAGACTCAAATCGGTGCTGGGTCGTGGGCGCTGGTGTGAAGAGACCATCCCTCCCCACCCTGTGAGCGCAACCGGCACCACTCTCCCCAGTGGAAGACCTGACCTCTCCTTCTGACTTTCAATGGCCCTGTCCTGCTGAGCATGCAGCAGGGTTGGATGGCTGCACCCAACCTGAACCTGCAGTGAGCTTCTTCTCAGGAAGCTAGGTCAAAGACTCAGGCAGAGACTCAGTGGTAGGGCTCTGCAATAGGAGCACATTCCCCCCATTGAATGTCAGACAGTACTGCCCCCAAGTAGAACCATTAGGCCCATACTCCTGACCCTGGTCAACTTGCCCTATCAAGCTCATACCTTGTAGAAGAGACTATGGGCCTACTCTACCATCTTCCTATAGCAGGCTCTGGAGGAAAACCAGGCAGTATTGGGCGGCAGGGGAGGAGTAGCTAACAGTAGACAGAACTTAGGTAGCCCTGGACCATTTCCTGATCAACCCCATCTCAGAGTTTGAGGAAGCCTACCCTGGTACACAGCTTGGCCTCTCCCACACACACCCAGGTTCAGTAGAAGCACCAACAAACAGTGAATAGTGAGGTAGTTCCAGACAGGTAGCGCAAGACTGGTTACACACCCATCTGACATTGACCTACACCAGAATTTCACCCAAGTAGACCCAGAACCCACATAATCAGTGATGGGCTCTAGAACACACCAGATCTAGACAAAACAAGACACACAAGTGACACAACCAAAGGGGGATTCAGACAGGTCCATACCCTGCTGGGGACACTACGTCTTGGGGTGGGGGAAGTGGCAGCCACTACACAGTGATGCACACATGGTAATTGAGGTCTATCCTTAAAGATAGCCAGCCTGATGGTTAACTCCACCCACAAATAGGCCAACAGAATTCAAGATTCAACTACAATCAGATGGTGCACATGATCCACACAAGAAATATTCCTAGAGCACCTAACCCAGGTGATCTGAAAGAAAGTGCCACTAAGCCCAAAAAGGCAAACAAAATAGGGAGACAAAGAAAGATGCTCCAAATGAAAAAACAAGAGAAATCCTCAGAAAAAGAATGAAATGAAATGCAGGAAACCACATATCAGATGCAGAGTTTAAGACAATGGTTATAAGGATGCTCGAGGACCTTAGGAAATAAACAGATGATCTCAATGAGAACTTAAAGAAATAGAAAGCACTGAAAAAGATAGAGAAAGCATAAAAAGAACCAGTCACAAATGAAGAATACAGTATCTGAAATGAAGAATACAAAAGAATGACCCTGGATGGTGGGGCTCAGTTAAGCATCGTACCATGCATTAGAAGGTTGCCGGTTCAATTTCTGGTCAGGGCACATGCCCAGGTTGCACGGTCAATCTCCGGTAGGGGGTGCACAGAAGGCAGCCAATGGATATTTCACTCTTACATTGATGTTTTTTTCTCTCTCTCTCCCTCTCCCTCTCTCTCAACAATAAATAAATTAAAAGTCCTAAAAATATACACTAGAAAGAATCAACAGCAGGTTAGATGAAGTACAGTATCAAACCAGTGATTTAGAGAACAAGATAACGATAAGCACACAAGCAGAACAAAAGAAAAAATAATTTAAAAGATAAGGAAAGTCTAAAAGAACTCTAGGACAACATCAAAGTAACAACATCTGCACCACAGGTGTACCAAAGGAATGCTTGAAAACTTCACTGACCTGATGAAGGAAAAATATACCAAGTCCCAAAAGTAAAGAGTCTCTAAAAAGGTAAACCTAAGAGGCCCACACCAAGACACATCACACTTAAAATGGCAAAGGTTAAAGATAAAGAGAAAATCTTAAAAGTAGCATAAGTAAGACATTTACCGACAAGGGAGCTCCCATAAGGCTGTCAGCTCATTTCCCAACAGAAACGGTTCAGACCAGAAGTGACCAGCAAGAAATATTCAAAGTAATGAAAAGCAAGGCCCTACAACCAAAACTAATCTATCCAGCAGGGCTGTCATTTAAAACTAAAGGCAAAATAAAGAGCTTCTCAGACCAAAAAGAAGCTAAATGAGTTAATTACCAACAAATAAAAACTGCAAGAAATGTTAATGGGCCTGCTTGAAGAAGAAGAAGAAAAAAGAAAGATATATCAAGAAAAAGAATCATAGGTATAAAGAATAAAATAGCCATAAATAAGTACCTATCAAACAATAACTTTACATGTAAATGGATTAGATGCTCCACTCAAAATACATAGGGTGGCTGAATGAATAAGAAAATATGACACAGCCCTGGCTGGTTTGGCTTAGCGGTTAGCATATTGGCCCGTGGACCAAAGAATCCCGGGTTTGGTTCTCGCTAAGGGCACGTCTTAGCGAGATGCCATTTGTCCCCAGCCCCAGATGGGGTTGTGTGGGTGACAGCCAGTCAATGTGTCTCTCTCACATCAATGAGAAACTGTCATTATTCTCAGACGACATGATACTGTACACAGAAAACCCTAAAGACTCCATCAAAAATCTACTAGATTTAATAAATGAACATGGCAAAGTAGCAGGATACAAAATTAACGTCAAGAAATCAACAGCATTCTTATAGACCAATAATGAACACTTGAAAAGGGAAAGAAAAATAAAACAATCCCATTTAACACTGCATCAAAAAATAAAATACCTAGGAATAAACTTAACCAAGGAAGTAAAAGACCTGTTCTCAGAAAACTATAGGACATTGAAAAAGGAAATACAGGAAGATATTAAAAAGTGGAAACATATACCATGTTCATGGATTTTAAAAAATCAACATCATTAAAATGTCCATACTAGCCCTGTTCAGTTTGGCTTAGTGGTTAGAGTGTCGGCCTGTGGTCTGGAGAGACCCAGATTCGGTTCCCACTAAGGGCACGTACCTCGGTTGCAGTTTTTCCCCCGCCCTGGTTGGGTCGTACAGGGGGTAACCATTCAATGTATCCCTTTCACATCAATGTTTCTCTCTCTTTCTCTCTCTCTCTCTCCCCCCACTCTATCTGAACAAAAAATGGAAAAATGCCCTCAGGTGAGGATAAAAAAATAAATAAATGAAATAAAATAAAATGTCCATACTACCCAAAGCAATCTACAGATTTAATGCAATCTCTATTAAAGTACCAATGGCATATTTAACAGATCTAGAACAAATACTCCAAAAGTTTATATGGAAGCATAAAAGGCTCTGAATAGCCACAGCCATTTTGAAAAGGAAGAACAAAGTGCAAAGGATCACAATACCAGGTATCAAGTTATACTACAAAGCCGTAGTAATCAAAACAGCCTGGTACTGGCACAAGAACAGACATATAGATCAATGTAACAGAACAGACAATCCAGATATCGATCCAAGATAATATGCACAATTAATATTCGACAAAGGAGGCAAGAGGATACAATGGAGAAAAGATAGTCTCTTCAATAAATGGTGCTGGGAAAAATGGACATCTACATGCAAAAAAATGAAACTAGACCACCAACTTACACCATACACAAGAATAAACTGGAAATGAATAACAGACTTAAGTGTAACCCGTGAAACCACAAAAATCCTAGATGAAAATGTAGGCAGATAAATCTCAGATATCATATTTAGTGGAATTTTCACTTATACATTACCTAAGGCAAGAGAAACAAAGAAAAAAATTAATAAAGGGACTACATCAAACTAAAAACCTTCTGCATGTCAAAAGACACCAGCATCAAAATGAAAAGGGAACCCACTCTCTGGGAGAACATATTTGGCAACAATACATTAAGAGGTTAATTTTCAAAATATATAGAGTACTCATACAATTCAATAAAAGGAAGACAAACAATCCAATTAAAAATGGGCAGAGGACCTGAAGAGACACTTTTGCAAACAAGACATACAAATGGCCAAGAGACATATGAAAAAATGCGCAACATCACTAATCATCAGAGAGATGCAAATTAAAGCGACTATGAGATACCATCTCACACCTACCAGAATGGCAGCCATTGGCATATCATCAAACAAAAAATGCTGGCAAGAATGTAGAGAGTCTAGCCAGTGTGGCTCCAGTAGTTGAGCATCAACCCATGCACCAAGAGGTTGCCAGCTGTAGTCCTGGTCAGGACACACGCCCAGGTTGTGGGCCCGATCCCCAGTGGGGGGGCATGCAGGAGGCAGCCAGTCAATGTTTCTGTCTCTCTCTCCCTCTCACTTTCTCTCTCTGTAAAATCAATAAAAGGGGGGGCGGGGGGGGGGAGAATGTGCAGAAAAGGAAACTCTAGCACACTGCTGGTGGGAATGTAGACTGGTGCAGTCACTATGGAAAACAATATGGTATTTCCTCAAAAAATTAAAAATGAAACTACCATTTGACCCAGTGATCCCATTTCTTGGAATATATCCTAAGAAGCCTAAAACACCAATCAGGAAGAACATATGCAGCCCTATGTTCATAGCAGTGCTATTTATAATAGCTAACATCTGGAAACAGCCAAAGTGCCCGTCAGTAGATGGGTGAATAAAAGAGCTGTGGTATAGCCTGGCCACCGTGGCTAAGTGGTTGAGCACTGACCCATACACCAAGAGGTCACCGGTTCATTTCCCAGTCAGGGTAGATGCCCAGGTTGTGGGCCAAATCCCAGGTGGAGGTCATGCAAGAGGCGGCCAATCAATGTTCTCTTTCATCAATGTTTCCATCTCTCTCTCCCTTTCCTCTCTCCTAAAAGCAATAAAGAAAAAAAATATTTTAAATGCTGGTGTACATTTACACAGTGGAATACTATGCAGCTGTAAGAAACAGAGATCTCTTACCCTTTGAGACAACATGGAGGTATCTGGAGAAAATTATGCTAAGGAAAATTAGCTAGTCAGAGAAAGACAAGTACCACATGATCTCATTTATTTGCAGAACATAATGAACAAAATAAGCTGTCGGCCAAAAGAGATCCAGAATCATGGAAGTAGGGAACAGAGTGACAAACCTCAGAGGGATGTGGGGTGGTGGGGTGGGAAGAGATAAACCAAAGGACTTACATGCATACATGCATAACGAGCTGACAGGGACACTAGGCTGGGGAAGGCAGGAGGGGGATGGGAGCAGGAAGGAAGGGGTCAATGGGGGAAAAAGAGGACACCTGTAATATTTTCTACAATAGAAAGGCAGGAAGGAAGGAAGAAAGGAAAAAAGGAAGAAAGAAAGGAAGGAAGAAAGAAAGAACAAAGTAATCTAACCCTACATCTAAAAGAACAAGAAAAAGAACACCAAAGCCCAAAATAGAAGGAAGGAAATAATGAAGATCAGAGCAGAAACAAATGACAGACTAAAAAAAATCAATTAAACAAAGACCTATTTCTTTGAAAAGCAAGACTGACAAACCTTTAACCAGTTGTAAAGAAAAGAGAGAACCAAAATAAATAAAATCAGAAATAAAAGAGAAGAAGTAACAACTGACACCACAGAAAAGCACAGGATTATAAGAAAATATTACAAACAACTGTATGCCAACAAATTGGACAACAGATGTGAAATAGATGAATTCCTAGAAACATGCAATCTTTCAAAACTAAACAGGAAGAATCAGAAAATCTGAACAGACCAATTACAATTTAAGCAGTAATAAAAAATATTCCCAGTAAAGAGAAAATAACATCTATCCTCAAACTATTCCAAAAAATTCAAGAGGAGGGACGACTCTTGAGCTCATTTTACATGGCCAACATTATCCTAATTCCAAAACCAGATAAGGACACTACAAAGAAAGAAAATTATAGGCCAATATTCCTGATGAACATAGATGTTAAAATCCTCAACAAAATATTAGCAAACCAGATCCAGCAATACATTTTAAAAAACCATAAACCATAACTAAGTGGTATTTATTACCAGGATACAATTGGTAAAATATTTGTAAATCAATAAAGATCATAGACCATATATATAAAATGAAGGATAAAAATCACATGATCATATCAATAGATACAGAAAAGGCAGTTGCAGTTGATAAAATCTAGCATCCATTTATGATAAAAACTCTCAGCAAAGTAGAAACAGAGGGAACATATCTCAACATAATAAAGGCCACATATAACAAACCCACAGCCAATATCACACTCAGTGGGCAAAAACTAAAAGCATTTCCCTTAAGATCAGAAACAAGACAGTGACATCTGCTTTTATCACTCTTATTCAATATAGTACTGGAAGTTACTCAACACAGCAATCAGAGAAGAAATAAAAAGCATCCAAATTGGACAAGAAGAAGTAAAACTTGTCATTATTTACAGGTGACATGATACTATAGAGAGAGAACTCTAAAGACTCCACCAAAAAAACAACTAGAACTGATAAATGAATTCAGTGAAGTAGCAGGATATAAAATTAATATTCAGAAATGAGTGGCATTTTTATACACCACTAATGAACTATCAAAAAGAGAAAATAAGCAAACAATCCCATTTAAAACTGCAACAACAAAAATAAGGTACCTGGTAATAAATTTGACCAAGGAGGTAAAAGACCTTTACTCAAAAAATTACAGGATACTAAAGAAGGAAACTGAGGAAGATACAAATAAATGGAAGCATATACTATGCTCATGAATAGGAATAATTAACATCATTAAAATGTCCATTCTACCCAAAGCAATCTATAAATTCAATGCAAGTCCTATCAAAATACCAATGGCATATAGCTCATAGATCTAGAATAATCCAAAAATGTATATGTAATCAGAAAAGACCCAAAATAGCCTCAGTAATCTTGAAAAAAAAAAAGAATGAAGTTGGAGGTATCATGCTGCCTGATATCAAACTACAAGGCCATAGTAATCAAAACAGGATGGTACTGACATAGAAACAAGCACACAGATCCTTGGAACAGAATAGAAAGCCCAGAAATAAACCCACATCTACCTGGTCAATTAATATTTGACAAATTAGGCAAGAATATACAATGGGGTAAATAAAACCATTCAATAAATGGTGCTAAGAAAACCAGACAGATACTAGCAACAAAGTGAAATTAGACTGCCTCCTCATACCACATACAAAAATAAATTCAAAATACATTAGAGACTTAAATGTAAGACTTGAAACCATAAAAATTCTAGAAGAAAACATCAGCAGTAAAATCTCTGACATTTCTCTTAGCAATATTTTTTCTGACATATGTCCTTGGGCAAGAGGATAAAAAAATAAAATGAACAAATGGGACTACATCAAACTAAAGAATTTTTTCACACCAAAAAAACTATCAAAAGATGAAGAAACAACCTACTAAATGGGAGAAATAGTCACCAAATATGCATCTGATAAGAGGTTAATATCCAAAATTTACAAAGAACCCATATCACTAAACACCAAAATTCAATTAAAAAATGGGTAGAAGACCTGAATAGACACTTCTCCATAGCAGACATACAGAAGGCCAACAGACATATGAAAAGATGCTCAATGTCACTAACTGTCAGAGAAATACAAATTAAAAGCACAATGAGGTATCACTTCACACCTATCAGAATAGCTCTCATCAGTGAATTAACAAACAAGTGTTGGCGAGGATGTGGAAAAAAGGGACCCTTCATGCACTGTTGGTGGGAATGTAGTTTGATGTAGGCACTGTAGAAAGCAGTACAGAGTTACCTCAAAAAGTAATAATGGATCTGGCCTTGCCTTAGCCAATGTGTTCAGTGGTTAGAGCATAGGTCTGTGCACCAAAGAGTTGCAGGCTCAATCCCTGGTCAAGGGCATGTACCTGAGTTGCAGGTTCAGTTCCCAACCCTGATCAGGGAGCACGCAGGAGGTAACCAATCGATGTGTCTCTTTCACATCAATGTTTCTCTCCCCCGCCCTCACCTCCCTCCCTTCCACTCTCTCTTTACAAAAATCAATGGAAATAATATCCTCAGATGAGGATTAACTAAAAAAATAAAAAGGGTCTGAAGAATCTGTCTTGTGACCTAGCAATTCCACTTCTGCAGATTTATCTGAAGAACCCCAAAACACTAACTCAAAAGAATATATGCACCCCAATATTCATCCCAGCATTATTTACAAGAGTCAAGCGATAGACATAATCCAAGTGCCCATCAACAGACAAGTGGATAAAAAAGCTGTGTACATATATACAATCAAATATTACTCAGCCATAAAAAAGAATGAAATCTTACTATTTGCAATAGCATGGATGGAACTAGAAGGTTATGCTCAGTGAAATAAGTCAATCAGAGAAAAATATACACCATATGATTTACCTAATACATGAAATTTAAAAAACAAAACAAATAAACAATATTGAAACAGACTCATAGACAGAGAGAGAGAGCTGGTGGTTGCCAGAGGGAAGGAGGGAAGGGGGACTGGGATTCTGAAAGATGGAAGAGGGGTTACTAGGATAGGGGAAAATGGTGTAGGGATTAATTAGTATAAATTGGTAGTTATAGAATAGTCACTGGAATGTGAAGTATAGCATAGGGGAATATAGTTAATAACACTGTAATAACTATGTATGATGTCAGATGGGTACGAGATTTATCAGGGTGATCACTTAGTAAGTTATATAATGTCCAATCACTGGGTTATACACCTAAAACTAATATTTTATGTCAACTGTAATTAAAAAATAAAAAATTATTTTTTAAAAAAGTTGGCAGATGATCAAAAGAGACATTTCTCTAAAGAAGACATACAGATGATCAACATAACTAATCATCAGAGAAATGAAAATTAAAATCACAATGAGGTATCACCTCACACCTGTAAGAATGGTTATCTTCAATAAATCCACAATGAGTGCTGGTGAGGATGAGAAGAAAAGGAAACCCTTGTGTACTATTGGTGGGAATGCAGACTGGTGCGACCACTGTGAAAAACAGTATGGAGGATGCTCAAAACATAAATGAATCTGCCTATGGTCCAGCAATTCCACTTCTAGGAATATAGCCAAAGAAACACAAAACAATAATTAAAAATAATATATGCGGGACATCCGGTCAGGATGGCGGGTAGGTAAACACGGTATTGCGTCCTCCCACAACCACATCGAAGTTACAACTAAATTACAGAACAACCATCATTCAAAACCGCCTGAAATCAAGCTGAATGGAAGTCCTACAACTACGGAATTAAAGAAGCAGCTGCACTGGTAGGAGGGGCGGAGGCATGACAGGCTGGTCCCACACCCACTGTGGCAGATAAAAATCAGGAGGATATCTTGGCTGGGAAGGTCCTCCCTGAGGACTGAGGGGTCCCCGTCCCACACCAGATGCCCCGCTCAGGGTTCCAGTGCCAGGAAGAGAATCCCCATCACTTCTGGCTATAAAACCAGCAGGAACTGAGGCTCAGGGAAGCTGATGCAGCTGGAGCCCCAGGCAGCTCCTTAAAGGGCCCGCGCATGGACTTAACTCTGACTCTCTCCCTCTAAGCTTGGAGGGGAAGCAGCTCGAGGTGGCGCCAGAGACATTCAGGGAAGCACTGAGCTGTTTGGCATTGGAGCGAGGGCTGGAGAAAGGACTTTCCCCAGGACAAACATGCTGTCAGAGGCCTTTGTTCCTTTGGTGAGCCCTTCCCTGGGGCGGCAGATAGCCACCACATCTGGGACTCCAGCAACCTGGCTCACACTGGTAGCCCCACCCTGGTGACTCCCTGAGGCCCCGCCCCACCCAACTTTCAGGCCCACCCAAGCTGTTGCCAGTTGCTTTAACATAGGATTGGCCTGTCTTGGATCCTGCTTCAGGTTTTTCCTAAATTTTTTCAAACAAGCAGCATCTGATCTCAGCAAGCCCCATACCTCTCATTAAGTAATACACAGAAACAAACACAGGGAGGCAGCCAAAATGAGGAGACAAAGAAACAGGTCCCAAATGAAAGAACAGAACAAAACCCCAAGAAAAGAACTAAGCGAAATGGAGATAAGCAACCTAACACATGCTGAGTTCAAAATACTGCTTATAATACTCAATGAACTTAGTGAGAACCTCAGTGAACTTAGTGAGGGCCTCAAGAGCATAAAAAAGGACCAGTCAGAAATGATGGATGCACAGTCAGAAATGAAGGAGGCATTAACTGAAATAAAGAATGATTTACACAGATTCAATAGTAGAGTATACGTAAACCCAAGAAGCAAACAAAGGAACCAAAATACACCCAATAAGAACAGCAAAAAGAAAAAAGAATCCAAAAATATGGGGATAGTGTAAGGAGCCTCTGGGACAACTGCAAGCGTGCCAACATTCGCATCTTGGGGTGCCAGAAGGAGAAGAGAGAGAACAAGAAATTGAAAACCCGTTTGAAACAATAATGGCAGAAAACTTTCCTAACTTGGAGAAGGAAACAGACATACAAGTCCAGGAAGCACACAGAGTCCCAAACAAGATGAACCCCAAGAGGCCCACACCAAGACACATCATCATCAAAATGCAAAAGGTTCAAGACAAAGACAGAATCTTAAAAGCAGCAAGAGAAAAGCAGTTAGTTACCTACAAGGGAGTTCCCATAAGGCTGTCAGCTGATTTCTCAAAAGAAACTTTGCAGGCCAGAAGGGAGTGGCAAGAAATATTCAGAGTGATGAAAAGCAAGAACCTACAACCAAGATTACGCTTTCCTGCAAAGCTGTCATTTAGAATCGATGGCCATAGAAAGACTTTCCCAGACAAGAAAAAGTTAAAGGAGTTCATCACCACCAAACCGTTATTATATGAAATGATGAAGGGTCTTTTTGAAGAAAAAGATAAAATATATGAATAAACAAAATGGCAATGTATAAATAGCTATCAACAATGGAATCTACAAACAAAATGAATCGGCAGAACAGAAACATTCTCATAGATACAGAGAACATTTTGTTGGTTGCCAGATGGGAGGGGTGTAGGGGGAATGGGTGAAAAAGGTGAAGGGATTAAGAAGTACAAATTCATTGCTAGACTGACAAACCTCAAAGGGAAAGGGGTTGGTGGGTGGGAAGAAATAAACCAAAGAACTTATATGCATAACCAATGGACACAGACAATAGTGTGGGAAACGGCGGGAGGGGGGCTGGAGTGGGGAGGAGGGGGTCAATGGGGGAAAAATGAGGAACATCTGTAATACATTCTACATTCAACAATACAGATTTAAAAAAATAGCCCTGGCCGGTTTGGCTCAGCGGTTAGAGCGAGACCCGGGTTCGGTTCCGGCTAAGGGCATGTGCCTCGGTTGCAGTTTGTCCCTGGCCCTGGTCGGTCGTGTGGATGGCAGCCACTCGATGTGTCCCTTTCATATCGATGTTTCTCTCTCTCTCTCTGTTCCTCTCTATCCCTCCCACTCTACCTGAACAAAAAAATAGAGAAATGTCCTCAGGTGAGGATAAAAAAAAATAATAATAATAATAATAATACATGCATCTCTATGTTTACTCCAGCATTATTTACAATAGCCAAGATATAGAAGCTGTGGTACATATATACAATGGAATATTACATGGCCATAAGAAATATTACATGGCCATAAGAAAGAATAAAATCTTACCATTTGCAACAGCATGGATGGACCTAGAGTGTATTATGCTAAGTGACATAAGTTAGTCAGAGAAAGACAAATACCATATGATATCATTTATATGTGTAATCTAATGAATAAAATAAATGAACAAACAAAATTGAAACAGACTCACAGATACGGAGAACAAACTGATGGCTGCTAGAGGAGTAAGAAGGGTTGGGGGACTGAGTGAAAGAGGTAAAGGAATTAAGAAGTACAAATTGGTAGTTACAAAATAGTCACGGGATATAAAATGTAACATAGGGAATGTAGTCAATAATATTATAATAACTATGCATGTTGCCATGTGGATATTAAAAATATTGGGGGAAACACTTTGTAATATGATTATCTAACCACCATGTTACTAACTTAAAACTAATACAAAATAATAGTGAATTTAAACTGTAATTGAAAAAATAAAACTAAAAACAAAAACAAACAAAAAAATGGAAAACTGGCTCCACTGGACAAAAACTTACCTTCCGAACCAATCCTAATACCACATTTCAGACCCTTAGAAACATACAACAACCATTTTTAGTGCTATACCAGCTGCTGCCAAAACTGCTATGGAGCCTTCAAAAGCTCCTGTGTCAGTTGCTTCCACTACCTGTTGCTTCATCTTGACACCAGGACTCCCAGAACTGTCACAATGCAACAAGGTGTTCAAACTATTCCCCACACTAAGGTGGGACAGGATGGTTTTTCTTCCCAATAGCTATCAAATTTCCAATTCCATGCATATAGCTGGTTAATGCTACGTACTTAAACCTTAATCCAATCACAACGATCAATAAGTATGTATTGAATACTCATGTTAACAAATCTGCAGCGGGGTTTATATGAAAAAGAATCTCCCTTCCCGGCCTAAAATATTGGGACATCTTCTTTTCTCTATGCCAAACAAGTATTAAAGCTTCCTCATATACATTCTAAGAAATTCTTGCCATTTGGTGTCCAAATTCAATACTATAATTAATAGGGAACTAGCAGCCTTAACTTGGTATAGAATAAAGAAAAAGTATTTAAAAATCTATTTGTGCTAAGAATTATAAGAAAAGACTATTAATTTAAATGAATTTTAAATGAAGACTTAAATAAAATTGATAGAATATAGGAAAAATATTTTAGAGTAGTGTCTCATCCCCTACAAACCGAGAAAAAATGAAAACGCTGAAAATACTACATCCATAAACCATCTGACCACCAGCACCCCAGTCGGCATTTCAAGTAATGCTAGCCACACTTCTCCTAAGAGCTCAGAAAAATAAAAAGGGTGCAGATTGACAACACAAACTAAGAATATGGAGACCTCTTTTTATTTATATGGCACCTTTTCACTTTCCATTGTCCATGTACTTCAAAAGCTATATGATAAATGTGTTTTTGCAAAATTCTTTATATACTAATAGAAAGTATGGTATCCCATCAACTATAATGATGTAACTTCAAACAAGACTTATTACTTCTTAATTTAACAGGGATTTTTAGAGTCTTAGAGATTTACTATAATATAGGAATGCTACGAGAACAAATGAGCAAATGTTTCTAAAGCACATTGTAAAGGCAAGGAAGCAAGCAGAAATCATCCCTGACCCCTCCTTGTCCCTCCATACAAAGGCATCAAGCCCAGTGGATTAATAAACTAACAACATATCTCTATCCCCACTACCCCATCCTAGACGAAGTCACCACCACTTTTTCCCTAGGCCAGGGATGGGCAAATTACAGAGATTCTTGCCAAATCTGGCCTGTCACCTGATTTTGTAACTGAAGTTTTACTGGAACACAGTCATGTCAATTCATTTACATATTTTGTTTGGCTGTTTTCATGCTACGATGACAGAGTTGGGGAGATGTGACTATCTGGCCCACAAAGTCCGAAACATTTATTATCTGACTCTTTAAAGAAAAAGTTTGCCAAAGCTGGCCTTAATAGGCTATTAAATAATCCTAACTAGTCTCCCTACCACCCATTCAATTCATTCTCAAAACTGCAGCCTGAATGCAATTGTTAAGAACAGCAATTTGGTCATTCTTCTGCAAAGATAAACCGAAACTCCTTAAGGTAACTCCTCTAACTCTTCCAACTCCCTATCTTGTCACTACCCAATTCAGCCTTTATGTTCCAGTTAATTCTATTTAATCTCTTCAAAGTCACCTCGCTCTACCCTTTGGTCTTTCAGGATGTACTATGTCCCCAAACTGGAACACCTTACCTTTCTCCAGCCTAACTTCAGGTCACTGCTCAGGTTCACCATGTAAATGTTACTTTCTTCAAGAAGCCATTGCTGATCTCTTGGACTGGAATTAGGTGTCCTGAACTTCCTCCATAACTGACCTTATTAAACTCTAATGCATAGTTCATTGTCAGACCAAATCAAGAGCCACAACAAGGGCAGAGATAGGGTTTGTAATGTTAACTATGATACCCTTGCAGCAATTAGTACATATGAGGCATTCATACATTTCTGTTCAAATAAATGTATCCTTTGCATCGTATTTTGAGAATCCAAAGAACTTTCTCAATGATTCACCAGAAATAATCAGGTAGATTTAACCAATGAAGATAATGAGTCATGCATAACCATGACCAAATTGATACCAAAATCTGAAAACCTAGGAACCTACAAAAAGACAATTTCTAAACATACCCTGGGCTTTTTAGTATATCACCAGAGAAAACCTTGATCTTTGGAACTTATCATTCTAGATCATATTTAATGAAAACAACAACAATAAGGAGACAAAAATGGGTGTCCTCCCATTACCTGCTCTTCCCGCTCCTTTTCTTTGGTCTTACTTCTGTAGACTCTCGCAGAGGTGGCATCCTGGGATGGAATGGCAGAGATCTGATGCAATGGCATGCTCATCCCAGCCTCCTGTCTGGTCGTCTTCTTTACAGAAGAGAGTATCCAGTGGTAGAGTCATTTTGGGCCATGGACTTAAAGCTGAGAGACAGAAGACAAGATATAACTGAGCTAAAACACTTTTCATATTTCCAACAATAAAATTAGCATTTTATATTTAAATTAGTTACAATGTCTGTCATAATTACTTGGTCTTCAAAATGAACAGAAGATGAATGAATGTGGGAAAAACTGTAACATTTTCCTTAAGTAATAAAATGGGAGCACCTAAAAGAGGCAGGTAGATTAGGTACATATAAATCAGATATTATTTTTCCATTGGCTACTAGGTTTTAAACACAGTAGGGTCATCCTGTGTTAGAAGGATATTTTTTAAGTATCCTGATATAAGCAGAGATCTTTCCTTAAAGCTGCTACCCTTAAGTCCATATAATGGTGAAATTAAAGATTAAGAAGTCTAAAATAGCCCTGGCCAGTGTGGCTCAAAAGGTTGGAGTATCATCTTGTGCACCAAATGGTCACATGTTCGATACCCAGTCATGGCACATACCCAGGCTGCAGGTTCAATCCCTGGTTTGGGACCTATGGGAGACAACCAATCAATGTTTCTCTCTCACACTGATGTTGTTTCTCTCTCCTTCTCTTTCTCCCCTCCCCACTCTCTCTCTCTCTAAATATCAATTTTTTAAAGTCTAAAATAAACTTAAGATATCTATGATCCATACATGACCTTCTAAAAGTCTAGACTCTCTGGACCAGTTGTTGACAAGCTTTTCCTGTAAAGGGCCAGATATTTTAGTTGTAACAAATCTAGCCCATAATGCCTAAAATATTTAGCATCATGGGCCAGATTTGTTACAACTACTCAATTCTGACATTGTAGCATGAAGGTAGTCATAGCAAGTGTGTAAATGAATGAGAATGGTTATAGTCCAATGAAACTTGACTTACAAAAATAGATGGCAGACTACATTTGACCCATGTACCTGTAGTTTGCTAACCCCTGCTCTAACGGATTTTTCAGGGAAGATGAAGGTCATCATGGACATTCCTGGGCCCATTAAAAGGCTGCTTTTAGGCCAAATAACAGTGTCTGAATAAGCTATATTCAATGATTTAGGCACCCCAGCTTCTTTTTCTAGTTTTCTCCTATATTCCTCCAAAGTGCCTATAATTGGAATATGTGTTTTTCTCTCTCTCTTCCCGACCCCCCACTAAAAACTATCTGTTTACGAAACCAATTAAATATAAATTATCCAAATTACCCATAAGGTTTAATGTAGTCATGATTCATGTTGTTTAAATTTTAACAAAGGATAGAAGCTTTAAACCAAAAGAATGAATCTCTAATCTGGGGATTTTCATTTGTTAACCATGTACTGGACGGTGGGGGGATAGGCAGGGAGAGCAAACAGAGCCTGGCAACCCTAAAATCACATTTGATAAGCAGTCATTTATTCCACTTCTCCCAAAGGCAGGTGTTTGTGAGGCCAGTCCCACCTCTGAGAGTATTACTAACCCAGCTGAAGAGCAAAGGACTCACTGCACAAGACCGATCAACAAGCAACAGGAAAAAACAAGAAACTGAAAGGGATCAACACACACGGGAAAATGAGCTGGAAGAATATTCTGTTTTTACAAGTCTAGATTTATAATAGGTGGGTGACCACTAATAACCAACAAAACAGGAAAACAGAGTAAGTAACATTAGTGTCTGGATAATATAGTAAACAATAAATAAAATGTTAGTGTTTGGATATTACATATCAACTACTATATTTCAAGCCTTTGAGTGAGGTTAAACAAGATGGAGTACCATGCCCAACAAATGGTCTGAATATTTGTGTTCACGTTACACAAGACAATGGGCACTTACTGCTGAGTTGTCTTGTACCCTCTGGGAGATTACAATAGTCAGTGGTGAGCAGTTTTTCATCACTAATGTATTAAAGTCCTCTGTCATAGATGACAAATTCCATGTTCCCTCCTGGAATACTTAGTCAAACAGACAAAGAAAGACCAGAGCCCCACCACACATCATGCCAAGACCTGCCTTTGGCGCTTCCTGCATAATCATCATTATTACATCATCGCTACATGTCCATGATAAGCCTGGGGAGAATTATTTATGCCAGAGAAACATAAATGCGATGGGGTTTTTAATTTTCTGCAGTTTTGAAGGAATTCCCTCCTTACAGCCACTTAAGCTACTCTTCTGATATGCACCCCCACCTCAAAGTAACAAACCTCGAAGTTTGCCCTGGTCAGGGCACACACAAGAATCAACCAATGAATGCATAAATAAGTGGAATAATAAATTGATGATTCTCCCCCCCACTTCCTGCTCTCCCTTCATCTATCACTAAAATAAAAAAATTGAAAAATAAAATTAAAAAAGTTTGCCTAAAGTAATCCCTCTCCTATGCCAGATGTATTTAGGATAAAAATGATAACTTTAAAAACCAAACTAGCCTGGCTGATGTGGTTCAGTGGATTGAGCACTGTCCCATGGGCTGAGGTCCCAGTTCAATTCCAATCTGGGCACATGCCTGGGTTGCGGGCTCAGGCCCCAAAGTGGAGTGTGCAGGAGGCAGTGGATCGATGTTTCTCTCTCACATCAATGTTTCTCTCCCTCCCTAAAAAAAAAAAAAAAAAATTAAAAAACTAAAAATACTCCTTATGTGAAGGTCATGTGAAAAGCATAAAACAGGTGTTATTCATACAATTTCTTTGCATAATTTCCAAACATCTATTTTATATCAATTCATCTTCAACCCAAAGCAATGTTAAACCTCTGCACTATTCCTAATAATCCAGGCATGAGGACTTCAATTCCACTAATGCTAACTGGGAAAAGAAAACAAAACTAATATGAACATCCACATCAAGAAGAACTAAACTGACAAAGTTGGTTGTTAAGATTATGGATATGGAGACTCCATTTTTGTGATCAGAAGACTTACTTAAGATGGCAATTCTTCCCAAATTAATCTACAGATAAAGCAGTCCCTATCAAAAACAAAGCTGACTTCTTCGGAGAAATTGGAGAAACTAATCCTAAAATTCATATGGAAATTCTAGGGACCCAAAATGCCCAAAACAATCTTTAAAAAGAACAAAAGTGGAGAACTTACACTCCCCAATTTCAAAACTTACTACATCAGCCCTAGCCAGGTAGTTCAGTTGGTTAGAGCATCATCCTGATACAGCAAAGTTGTGGGTTCAATCCCTGGTCAGGGCACACACAAGAATCAACCAATGAATGCATAAATAAGTGGAATAATAAATTGATGTTTCTCCCCCCCCCCTCCACTTCCTGCTCTCCCTTCATCTATCGCTAAAATAAAAAAATTGAAAAAAAATAAATTATAAGGAAAAAAGCATACTACAAAGGAATAATAATCAAGACAGTGTGGTTCCAGAATAAGGACAGATATGTAGATCAACAGAATAAAATTCAGAGTCAAAGAATAAACCTAGGTATCTATGGTTAATTGATTTTTTTTCAAAAAGATGCCAAGACAAGTCAATGGTGAAAAAATAGTATTTTCAACAAATGGTGCTGGCACAACTGGATAGCTACATGCAAAAGAATTAATTTAGACCCTTACCTCACACAAAGAAAAAATAAAAAGACTAAACGTCATCAAAATAAAAACTTTTGTAATTAAATAGATACTGTCAAGAAAGTGAGAAGAGGGTCCAGTCAAGATGGCAACGTAAGTAAATGCAGTACTGAAATTCTCCCACAACCACATCAAAATTACAACTAAATTATAAGACAACCATCATTCACAACTGCCTGAAATCTAGCTGAACAGGAGTCCTGCAACTAAGGATATAACGAGAACGCCAGGTGATGGGGCAGAGATGTGGAACGAGCTGGTCACACACCCACTTACGGGCAACTAAAAATCCGGAGGGGTCCAAGCCCCACACCAGGCCCCCAAGCCCATGGTTCCAGTTGCCAGGAAGTAAAGTCCCTATAACTTATGACTGTAAAAACCTGTGGGGATTGAGACTGAAGGAGACTGAGGGCTGTTGGAGTCCCAGCCTCTTAAAGGGCTCCTGCACAAACTTACTAGAACTCATTCATTCTGAACTTGTGCTGGGACAGTAGCTTGAAAGGCACCAAGAGCATATGGGGAGGAAGTGAATTGTCTGCCATCAGGGTGAGAGCTGAAGGGGCAGCACTCTCTCAGTAAGAAGTGCCAGTAGAGGTTATTATTCCTTTTCTGAGCCCTCCCCCCACAGAGCTGGCAGGTGGGCACCATATCATGTCTCCATCAACCTGGCTATCACTGTTCGTCCTGCCCTGGTGGTCCCCTGAGACACCACCTCCCCCAACATTCAGGCCCAACCACGCTGTTTCCAGTGGCTCTTCCAAACACCTGTCCAAAATACCTTTTACTAAGTGGCCCAATCCCAGCACTAGCTGTAACTGGCTTTGGTTCACAGCTTGGCCTCAAGGGACATCTCTAAGCCTAGCACAAGGAGCAACCATCTGCATATCACTTTGTAGCTCATGCAAAGTGGCAGCTGGCTTTGGCCTGCACCTCCTGGGAGGCCCCAGACTCAGGGCACACAGCATACAGCTTTAAACCATGCCGAAGCACTATCCAACCACCTCCACAGGTGACACCCTCAAGGGGCGTACTCAGGGAGCACCAGAGCCTGACTGAAGTGAGTCCAGCTCCATGGAGAGCTGATCCTCCACAGTGGTGGCAGACAGTCCTCGCAGCCAATCACTCTGGAAGTAAATTCCTCCCACTGAGATGCCAACAGCAATCAAGGCTCAACTACAACAGGGGGGGTATACACAGCCCACACTCACGGTAGGGGGTATACACCTGGAGTGCCCAGTTCAGTTATCAGGAAGGCTTTGCTACTGAACGCTATAAAACACCTACAATGTAAGGCCAACTTACCAAGCCCAGAAGATGTAGCAGCTCTACCTAATACATAGAAACAAACACAGGGAGCCGACAAAATGAGGTGACAAGAAAACATACCACAAATGAAAGAACCGAACAAAACTCCAGAAAAAGAACCAAACACAAGCAATCTACTAGATGCACAGTTCAAAACACTGGTTATAAAGATGCTCAATTTAGGGAAAGAGTAGATGAACTTAGTGAGAACTTCGAGGAGATAGGAAACATAAAAATGGATAGAAAAGATAAAAAGAACCAGTCAGAAATAAAGAATACATTACAAGGAATCAGTAGTAGAGTAGAGAAACCAGATGATCAAATCACAGGTTTGGAAGGGAAAGAAGCACAAAACAACCAATCTGAACAGCAAAAGGAAATAAAAATCCACAAAAATGAGGATAGTATACAGAGCCTCTGGCACCAACATTCACATCATGGGGGTGCCAAAAGGAGAACAGAAAGAGCGAGAAACTGAAAATCTATGTAAAAAAATAATGACAGAAAAATTCTCTTACCTGCTGAAGAAAAAAAGACATACAAGTTTTGGAAGTGCAGAAGCACAAACAAGATGAACCAAAAGAGGCCCACACGAGACATATCATAATTAAAATGCCAACATTTAACGACAAAAAGAGATTCTTAAAAGCAGCAAGAGAAAAGCGATTAGTTACCTATAAGGGAGCTCTCACAAGACTATCAGCTGATTTCTCAACAGAAACTCTGAAGGCCAGAAGGGACTGACAAAAAATATTCAAAGTGATGAAAAGCAAGAACCTAGAACCAAGATTACTCTACCCAGAAAAACTATCATTTAGAATCAAAAGACAGATAAAGAGCTTCCCAGACAAGAAAAAGCCAAAGTGGTTCATCACCAACAAGCCAGTATTCCAAGAAATGATAGAGGGACTTCTTTGGAAAGGAAAAAAAAGATAAAAAATATGAATAATGGCAATAACTACACATCTATCAACAATTACTTTAAATGTAAATGGATTAAATGCTCCAATCAAAAGACATATGCAGGCTGAATAGATAACAAAACAAGACCCTTACATATGCTGTTTACAAGAGACCCACTTCAGATCGAAAGATACACAGACTGAAAGTAAAGGGATAAAAAAAGGTATTTCACGAAAATGGAAACAACAAAATCTGGGTAGCAATACTTATACCAGACAAAATAGACTTTAAAAGAAAAGTCTTTATAACAAGAAGCAAAGAAGAACCCAGTATTCCACTTCTGGATATTTGGGGGAAAAAAACCCAAACACTAAATGGAAAACACATGTACATGCATATGTTCACTGCAGCATTATTTGCAATAGACAAGACATGCAAGCAACCTAAGTGTCCATCAATAGGTGAATGGATAAAGAAATGTTGCCCTGGCCAGTTTGGCTCAGCGATTGAGCGCTGGCCTGTAGACCAGAAAGTCCCGGGTTCGGTTCCTACTAGGGGCATGTACCACAAAAAAAAAAGAAAAGAAATGTTGTGTGTGTGTGTGTGTGTGTGTGTGTGTGTGTATAAAACAAAACATGACTCAGCCATAAAAAAGAACGAAATCTTTCCATCTGCAACAACATGGACAGACGTACAGGGTATTGTGCTGAGTGAAATAAGTCAGAGAAAGACAAATGCCATATGATTTCACTTATGTGAAATCTAAAAAACAAAATAAACAGGCAAGCAGAACAGAAACAGACTAATAGATACCGAGAATATTTTGACAGTTGCCAGATAGGAAGGGAATGGGGGGGGAGGGGATGGGTGAAAAAGGTGAAGGGATTAATAAATACAAATTGGTAGCTACAAAACAGTCACGGGGATGTAAAGTACAGCATTGGGAATATAGTCAATAATACTGTAATAACTGTGTATGGTGTCAGATGGGTTCTAGATTTATCAGGGTGATCACTTAGTGATATGATGTCTAATTACTGGGTTGTACACCTAAAACTAACATAATATTGTATGTTGACTATAATTGAAAAAAATAATTTAAAGTTAAAACAAGTGAGAAGACAACCATAGGACAGAATAATTATTTTTGCAAATCTTATAACTAATAAGGTATTTGTATCTTCAATATATAAAGGACTGTTACGCCCTGGCCAGTTTGGCTCAGCGGTTAGAGCGTCGGCCTGCGGTCCGGAGAGACCCGGGTTTGGTTCCCGCTAAGGGCACGTACTTCGGTTGCAGTTTGTCCCCGGCCCTGGTTGGTCGTGCGGGTGGCAGCCACTCGATGTGTCCCTTCACATCGATGTTTCTCTCTCTCTCTCCTTCCTCTCTCTCCCTCCCACTCTATCTGTACAAAAAATGGAAAAATATCCTCGGGTGAGGATAAAAAAAAACATAAAAATAAAAAAAAATTTAAAAAAAAAGGACTGTTACAACTCAATAATAAAAAGACAATCCAATGAAAAATGGATTGCTCAATATCATTAGCCAACAGGAGAATATAAATCAAAACCATGAGATACCACTTTAATTGTGGATAATTAAGACAGATAAGCATTGTCAAGAACATGGAGAAACCTTCATTCACCACTGGTATGAATGTATGTAACTGCTTTTGATAATCTGGCTCTTCCTCAAAATATTAAATATAAAGCTACCATATGACCCAGTATTTTCATTCCTAGGTATACACATACTCAAAGAAATAAAAGTAGGTATCTATATAAATACATAAATGGATGCTCATAGCTAAAAACAGAAATAACTCACATGTCCATAAACAGGTGAATGGATAAATAAAAATGTGTATGTATACAACAGAATATTATTCAGGAATAAAAAGGAATAAAATACAAATATATGCTACCACATGGATGAACCTTGGAAACATTATACTGAATGAAAGAAGAACCACATATTGTATGTATGATAATATTTGTATGAAATGTCCAAAATTGGAAAATTTATAGAGAAAGAAAGGAGATTAGTGATTGCCAACAGTTGGAGTAGGAATGGGGACGGGGGTAATGGCTGAAAGGATTTATTTTTAGGGTAATGAAAATGTTCTACAATTTATTATGGTGATGGTTGTATAATTCTTATATATACTAAAAGCCACAGAACTGCACACTTTAAATAAGTGGACTGTAACAGATGTGAATTATAGCACAATAAAGTTGTTTACAAGAAGAAAATGGAAATAATATGGATTAAGATAGATAAAATTTTATTTTTCCTTTGTGCCATCCCTAATGTAATTTATCTAGATGAAATGTTACACTATCACTTTTCCAGTTTTGAGAAAGGTAACAGGAAGGCTGCAAAATCAGCAATCAGAAACCTAAATACTGACTCTATTAAATACTAACTGTGATTTAGGCAAACTGACAAATTTCAGTGACTTGTTTCTTCATCTGTAAAACAGAAAGGTAATCATCTCTGCTCAGTTTACAGGGTTATTGTGAAGCTCAAATAAGATTCTGTCTCAATGCACAAATGTAAAGGTTTAACATCAGCACATTTTCCAGCCTGACTTTTCAGGCATCTGCAGGGATGGATTCCTCTCATCACCTCACAAAAGCCAATTTGTTTGCTTTGTTGTCCCAGTACTATTTTCTGTCTTCCTACATCTCAGTTTGACACAAGATTTATATTATGGGACCTCAAATTCTTTCTGACATTTATTAAGAACCTCTAGCAGCATGACTCTGAGGGAAAGCAAAGTTTACAATGCTGTCCCTATAAGGGGAGAGGTAGGAAGGTCTGATCCATATGACAAGCAGTGTGGTTTAACAATCAAGCTGTTCTATGTGCTTTCCAGATGGTCAAATTAACAAAGGGCTCTGCCTAGTCCAACAACAATGCTGGGACAAAGATGCCAGTTGCAGCCTCCCTAAGGGAAAGTCACCCCAGGTCGGCATGCCTCCCTGCACCCTTGCTCATAGGGTACCAGGCTCCAGCAGTGCCCTGCTCCTCCTTATTGTGAGTTGTTGAATCTTAGCATCATGACTGGCACTCAGAATAAATGTCGTTAAGTCAAGCCTGTCTCTTCAGAAGCATGTTTCATATAAAAAATGAGAAGCCTATGCAGAGCAACTAGCAGGCACAGAAAGAAAGAAGAAAAGTAGAAGTGAGGAGACCAATTGTAACATACAGCACTGAATGATCAAGGCCATACTTAAAGCAGTGACCATGGAGGATGAAGAGAGACCATTTGAAAAGGAGGACTGACATAGTCTGGTCAGGGGTCTAAGCCATACCCTGGTTTCCAGCTGTGCATTTACAAGACCCGCATACAAGGGAAGCGGGGAATAGAGGGGGCCTGGCCATGGGTACAATGAGCTTGACATGCCTGTAGGAAACCCAAAATATGTATACAGTGTATAACGTGCGCCAGCATTCTGTGACACCTGAACACTCTGGAACAGAATCGGTTTCACAAGGAAAACCTGCAGAATCAGTCATTTATGTCATTAGATGCTATAAACAAATGATAAAACTCATTATCAATACAGAATTTTAAAACTTTTTGGAAAACAGCAATGGAGGATCCCTAACTTTAAAAAAAGCACCTCTCCCAATCAAAATTTAACATTACACTTATACAACAAAACTCTTAGAGGCATTTTAATTAAACTTAAAAGCAAAATAAGCACATTACCACTGCTATTATTAAATATATAGATTTTTTTCTGCTGTGATAAGACTTAAAAATAAAAAGAAGTTTATAGGACAATGGAAGAGCTAAAGTCCAAAGAAATTTTCTAAGAACTAATGAAATAAGTTAAAAACATAAACATTTGTATAAAATCAGTAAAGTGTTCTAGTGTAAGAAAATAGTATATAACTGTGAAACACAATAAAGGAAACCTCATTTAAAATGAAGTCAGAAGGCCAGAAGGTAGAACCCACACATGCACTACTTACTCCTCATCAATTACAGATCTGGTAAGGAATCATCACTTACCAGACCTCAACATAATTCTTGCCCAGCAACAAGCCCAGCCAATGGGAAAAGATGCACCATCCTGAGCCCTGTTTTCTTCCAATAGACTTTCATTCAAAACAATCAACTTCCTCCTTTTTCTCTATAAAGTAATATTCCCCTGGTTTTCTTGCTGGACTTGCCTGAGATGTTCCTACATCTTGCTTGTCCCAAATTGTAGTTCTTCACAATAAAACCATTTTTCTGGTTGAAATAACTTAACTGGCTGTTTTACTTTTAAGGTCAAAAAAGCACATTAATGTCACCAACATTCCTGTACACCAATAAAACAAAAAACATAAGATAGAGATAAATGGTATAAAAGCTACTTAAGAACTTTTAATGAAAAACACTCAGTGATTTTAGAGTATATTTTTACTCTAATAAGCTGTATTCTCCCCAAATTAAAGCATATATTTACTGTAATTCCAATTGAAGCCCAGGCAAGATTTTTTTACTTGACAAAATGATTCTAAAATTATGCATAAAAATAAGATGATCAGCCCTGGCCGGTTTGGCTCAGCGGTTAGAGCGTCGGCCTGCGGTCCGGAGAGGTCCGGGTTCGGTTCCCGCTAAGGGCACGTACCTCGGTTGCAGTTTGTCCCCGGCCCTAGTTGGTCGTGCGGGTGGCAGCCACTCGATGTGTCCCTTTCACATCGATGTTTCCCTCTCTCTCTCTCCCTCCCACTCTGTCTGTACAAAAAAATGGAAAAATGTCCTCGGATGAGGATTAAAAAAATAATAATAATAAGATGATCAAATAAAAATGTTAGGGATGGAGCAACAGGGAGATGAGTCCTATGAAATATTAAAACATTACAAGGAAATAATTATTATTAAGCTGCAAGGTACAGTTACAAGACAAAAAAACAATTCAGAAACTGGCTGAATTATACAGAAGAGTATAATAGACAATAGAAGAAGAAGCAAAAAATTATACGAAAGGAACAAGTTACTCAATAAATGGTGTTGGGATAACTGGTTTAATAATTTGGAAGGTAAAATAATAATTAAGACTCACACTTTATTCATCAAAATAAATTCTGATGAATAGAAAATGTTAAATGTAAAAACTGAAAATAAAATACAATTGCAAATGAATATATTAAGGAACTAAAAAGAAACTGTCTTTGTAAGCCTAGAATTATTGGGGGGGGGGGTGGAAATCACAAAAGAAAATGGGTTATAGATATGATTCTATAATTAAAAGAAAAAATAAATGAACAGGTAAAAAAAAAAAGACTGGAAAATATTTGTAGAATATGAGACAGAAAGTTAATACCTCTTTTACATAAGAAATTAAGACAAAGAGCTTTAAACATACACACACACACACATTAAATACCAATAAATAAATGGTCAGGGCTTAGAAACAGCCACTTCACAACTGAGGACATAACATGCATGGATGGATCCTCCCTTAATATTTTAATAATCATGAAAAGGCAACCATTTTTTTCCTTTACAAAATTTTACAAAAATGTAGCAAAGCCTATCATTGCCCAATATGCACTGTGTTTCATGACCCTCTTATGGTAGAATCATACACTCAGAATGCCAATCAGGAAAACCTATAAGCAAGAAGGCTCAGAATCCATGGAAGAGCTTACCTTTGGGAAGCTTAACCTGAGAAAATATATAAAAATCTACAAGCTGCCCTGGCCAGTTTGACTCAGAGGTTATAGCGTCGGCTTGCAGACCAATGAGTCATGGGTTCGATTCCGGTCAAGGGCATGTACCTTGGTTGTAGGTCAGCCCCGGCCCTCGTCGGGTCATGCAGGAGGCAACCAGTCGATGTGTCTCTCTCACATGGATGTTTTTCTCTCTCCCTCCCTCCCACTCTATCTGATGGTAAATAGAAAAATACCCTCGGGTGAGGATTAAAAAAAAAATCTACAAGCCCCCAAATTTTCAATATACCATTATTTACAACAAAGAAAAACAAGAAACACCCTAATTTCCCCAAATTGAAGAAAAGCTAAGTGAACTATGGTGCTAGTACAATCAAAGGAATATTATGTAGGCATTAGAAGAGAAATATGGGTATGATAAAAAGCAAGTGATAAAACTTTACACATATTATAACTACGTTATATGCACACAAGCAAAAATCATGAAGGGAATTCATAAAAAAGCAAATAGTTTAATAATATGGCAATATAAATGATTTGTGTTTCTCTATTTCTAAACCTTTAGTAATGATGTATTACTTTTATAGTTTAAATATATATTTTTAAAGACCTAAAATTAAAAGTGCAAGTCATTCCAAATAGGTTGGTAATGGTCAGAATTTTATGCTGTAAATAAACAAACCATAAAGGGCTCATTTTCTGTGAGAAATACATTTTGAAGGTCTCACAGAATTCAAGCCTAATTTTCCTACAGGAATAAAGTAGGGGAATGCATTCACAGGACAGATGTTTATAGCCATCACAGTGTTTGCTTTATTCACCTTTTTAATTTTTTCAGCATTTCCTCTAATATTTTTGTACAGTGCTGTCCCTCAAAAAATAGCATAGTGCATCATGGGAATAGTTTGCCTTTCTTCATGGTGTTTTATTACATCATACTTTTATTCCAAAGTTACTTATTTTGGAGACTGTAAAATATTTCATATTTTACACATAGTAAGACTTCATTAATATTTTCATGTCTTACTATTTCCAGTCTGCATACATCCCACAAAATGTTACTGGCACTGGAATGGCCTCTACACACCAGCAAAAATGAAGGCTCAGAACAGAACTGCTAGCAAACAGGAATCTACATATCATTATAACATGGCAGACAAGGGGCGGTTAGTACTTGTCCACCGTCAATATATCTGAGCATCTGCCTGGCACTTAGAAGGGTATCTGTTCCTTACACTGCTTTTTTTCAGTATATATTTGTCCCTGTTACTATGGCAGAAACATTTTTGTGGCAGGAACCACCATCTTCCACAGAATACAGAAGAGGATAATAAACACAAGCTATTAGTTAATGTGTGTTTTTACTTTAATCATGTTTATAAAAGAAACCTCTTTTTCCATAATACTGAAAGTCTTCTTTCCACCAGAGAAGAATGATTTGTTCTTTCTTAACAACAGGTTTCCTTGTGTGAAGAAAGCCCATATGTCCAGGATCTGACAAGATTGGACATTTTCACTGTTTAAACAATATTTACTGTAAAAATTCTTCAATTTCCTGCAACCAATCACACAAACTTACTCACTGTCCTCATCACTTTCATAAATTATGTAGATTATATTATTCAACACAAATGAATAAGTGACCTCAGCTCTTGGAATGTGCCTGGGCTCTTTGCTCTCCTCTTCACCCAGCTATGAAGGGGCTTCCCGCCACAGCCTTCCTCCGACCCCTATTTTCAACCTCTCCTTCCTAAAGGCATCAACAAAGTAATAAAATCAGTTTTCCATGATAAAGGTGCAGAATAAGTAGTTTATGTCACTGGATGCTATTTATAAATTTAAAAATTCCACACTGATACAGAATTTTAAAGTGTTTTATGCATTTCCATCTTTAAAAGCAAAAATAAAGTCCCTGGCCAGGGTAGCTCAGTTTAGAGTGTTGTCTAGATACGCCAAGGTTTTGGGTTCAATCTCTGGTCAGGGCACATACAAGAAACAGCCAATGAATGCATAAATAAGTGGAACAACAAGTTGATGTTTCTCTTCTTCTTCTTCTTCTCTCTCTCAAATTAATAAATAAATTTAAAGCAAAATTAAATGTTATTTGAAAGCTCCTATTCCCTTCTCTTCTATAACCTAACTTTCTGAGTTGTCCACAATTGTCTCCCTTTTCTTGTCTTTTACAATTCAATTTAACGCTCCCTTTTCTTGTCTTTTACAACTCAATTTAATGCTGCTCATTGCACAGAAGTTGTTCTTGGCCTTTCTTCTTTATTGATCAAACTTGGAAAAGCTTCTGAATAAAGGGAACCAAAATAATACATACAAAAAAGAAAACTGGTTTGGCTCAGCAGTTAAAGCACTGGCCCTCAGACCAAAGTGTCACAGATTCAATTCCTGGTCAAGGGCACATAGTGACAACATCATTTTACATTCCCACCAATAGAGTATGAGGGTTGCAGGTTCAGTCCCTGGCCCCAGTCAGGATCATGCAGGAGGCAACCAATCGATGTGTCTCTCTCACATCATTGTTTCTCTCTCTCTCCCACCCTCCCTCTCTCCCTCTTTACAAAAACAAAAAAACAAAAAACAAAAATGAATGAAAAAATATCCTTGGGTGAGGATTAAACCCCGCCCCCCAAAAAAAAAGAAAGAAAACTCAGGAAAATAAAGATAATCTTCTAAAGTGTTTTAGTCCTTTTAAAAAAGGCAATCAATATATGCCAGAGTAACAAATGATATGGCATCAATAAAGACAAAATATGATAATATAAAAAGAAAAAACTAGTCATTCTTAAAAATTAAAAATTATAAGCTAAACTAAAATTCAACAGAAGGGTTAGACAAGTCAGTCACAGAACTTGCCAAAAGAGTAGTACAAAAATATACATTATAAAATAAGATAAAGATAGAGTAATTTGTGGATGTAAGAATATCTGCAGATCAGTTTAAGAATCCCAATAACTGACCCAAAAGTTCCAGAAAGGAGCATAAACACAGAGGGTAGGAAATAATGAGAGAAATAATACAAGAAATTCCCAAGACCTGAAAGATGCAAGTCCCTACAATGAAAGGCCCAGTCAGCACCTAGCACAATTAATTTCAAAAACGCTCATATAATAATTCAATAGCAAAAAAAAAAAAACAATCCTTTTAAAAATGGGTAAAAGATCTGAACAGGCATTTTCCCAAAGAAAGCATACAGGTAGTGAACAGGTACACATAAAAGTGTTCAAAATCACTAATCAGAAAATTGCAAATCAAAACCACAATGAGGTATCATCCACACACCTGTCAGAAGGGCTATTATCAAAAAGATTAAAAAGACTAAGTGTTGGCAAGGATGTAGAGAAAAGGGAACCCTCATAACTCTATTGGTGAGAATGTAAAATGATGTAGTAACTATGGAAAACAGTATGGAGGTTCCTGAAAAATTTTAAAATAAAAGTACCATATAATCCAGCAATTCCACTTCCGGATATTCATCTGAAGAAAGCAAAAACACTGACTCAGAAAAAAGATCTATACTCCAATGTTCACGGTAGCATTATTTACAATAGCCAAGACATGGAAGCAACCTGTGTCCATGAATGGATCATTAAAGAAAGAAAATATGGCACATATATACAATGGAATATGATCCAGCCATTGAAAAGAAGTATCCTGTCATTTGCAACAACATGAGTGGATCTTGAGGAAATCGTGGTAAAATCCTAAGACACCAAGGACAAAGAAAAATCCAAAAAATAAAATTTCTCAATGGGGAGTATTTGCCTGAGCTCATAATTACAGCATCAGACCATGAACCAAAGAGTCATGGGTTCAATTCTCAGTCGAGGACCTGTACCTCAGTTGTGAGTTTGATCCCCAGACCTGATCAGGGTCATGTGGGAGGCAACCAATTGATGGGTCTCTCTCACATTGATATTTCTCTCTCTATCTCTCTCCCTCTTTCTCTTTCTTTCTCTCTCTCTCTCTCTCTCTCTCTCTCTCTCTCTCTCTCTCTCTCCCTCCCTCCCTCCCTCCCTCCCTCCCTCCCTCCAACTATATCTGAAAAAAAGTCAATGGAAAATATCCTCGGGTGAGAATTAAAGAAATAAAATAAATAAAATCAAGAGAATAGATACTGTTTAATATTTATAAAACAAGAAATAGGCCCTGGCCAGTTTGGCTCAGCGGTTAGAGCATTGGCCTGCAGTCTGGAGAGACCCGGGTTCGGTTCCCGCTAAGGGCGCGTACCTCGGTTGCAGTTTGTCCCCGGCCCTGGTCGGTTGTGTGGGTGGCAGCCACTTGATGTGTCCCTTTCACATCGATGTTTCTCTCTCTCTCTGTTCCTCTCTCTCCCTCCCCCTCTACCTGAACAAAAAAATGGAAAAATGTCCTCGGGTGAGGATAAAAAAAAACAAGAAATAGTACAAGCATATCATTTGAAAGGCATGAAGGACACTATAAAAACAAACAAACAAAAACTATGATATAAGCAGCTGCCTCTGTGGAGAAGGAGAAGGGCTATAGAAGAGTCGAGGACAAAATTAGTGTTGTTCATTACAAGACTTTGGGTATTAGGTCTCTTATCCACAGTTCTAAAATTTAAGAACCTATTTTTTTTAATAGCTTTTCTTTACTTATATTTAACAGTAAGACCTAATCTTACATGAACACTTTGTGGGCTAAAACTATTTAGAAGCTATTTATAATCTCTATTTTATGCAACTCAGTATAACTATTAAATATCAACACAAGTATTAAAGTGTGTTGATCAAGGTGTGTTTCCCCAGTACAGGTATTCAATAATACATACTATGTATAGATTACATTTCTAAAATTTGAGAATTTCTAAAGTCTAAAATATATCTGGGAAGGTGGATGGAGGGATGTGTGAAAGGGTAATAAAAGACACAAACTTCCAATTATAAAATAAGTTTGTGGTGGGACATAATATACAGCATAGAGAAAACAGTAATATCATGATAACATGACAGATGGTTACAAGATTATGGTGATCGCATCATAATGTATATAAGTATCAAATTAGTATGTTGTACATACTAATATATTGTATGTCAACTATTCTTTAATAAAAAAATAAAATATTTCTGACAACAGTTTATGTATTGAGGTAATATTGATTAATAAAATCATATAGGTTTCAGGTGTACAATTCTATAATACATCATCTATATATTGTATTATGTGTTCATCACCCAAAATCAAGTCTCCTTCCATCACCATTTATGCCCCTTTACCCTCTTCTACTAATACCAGTATAATAATCTGATTATTATTTAGCAGAAAAAGAGTGAAGGGGAGACTAGATAATATAGGCATGCCATTTATACAGCTTTGCCAGAAAGCTGCAAGTTAGCACTCTCCAGATCTGTTCCCCATAAAATGATGGAAGAAGGGACTGGGCAAAGGCTGTTTAGACACATACCCAGTAAAGTCTGAGAGATGTGGGAAGGTGCTTACCTGTCAGTCACTCCTGGGAACAAGTAATTGGCCAGAATAGGCATGGTCACTGCAAAGGCACAAAACCTGAATATTTAAATTTCTGAATAAAGGAAGTTCATTCTCATTCTCATTCTCTCTCTCTCTCCCCCCACCCCCTCTGTTTGTGTCAGACTCCCAGCTTGCAGGGCTCCCACGCCCTGCATTTGCCCATGTGGTCCTCAGCCATGTGGACTCCACACAATGGATTAATGGACTGAATCTTGCCAGATATCCCTCCAGACCCAGTTTCATCATGGAAAGAAACTCTGGACACTGGCCCTACTTTCTAGCTTTGCTAAACCCACAGCTGCCCCTTTCCAGGGACACAGGATTTTGCACCCCGAGGAATGTGACTCCATGCAAACAAAAATCATTCATTCTCCTATGTGAGTGCAGGAAAATTCCTTTTCTGAAGATGCCACAAGAGCCCCACTCCCACGTCTGTCAGTGAAATGTGGCCCACTGATTTCTCCTGCAATGTCACCTCCCCCCACCACCCTTTCCCTCTGGTAATCACCATGATTGCCTGTCTCTGAGTTTCTTTTGTTGCTTAATCCCTTCAACTTTTTCACCCCATCCCCCAACCCCCTTCTTCTTTGATAGCTGTCATTTTGTTCTGTTTCTATGAGTCTGTTTCAGTTTTGTTAGTTTATTTTGCTCATTAGATTCCACATATCAATGAAATCTTACAGTATTTGTCTTTCTCTGCCTGGCTTATTTCACTTAGCATAATGCTCTCCAGGTCTATCTATACAGGCACAAAGGGTAAGATTCCATTCTTTTTTTTAAGGCCAAGTAGTATTCCATTGTATAAATGTACTACAGCTTTTTTTTTTTAATGTATTGAATTTATTGGTGTGACATTGGTTCACAAAACCATACAGGTTTCAAGTGTGTAACTCAATAGTCATCTGCACACTGCATTCATTGTATACCCACTGCCCCAAGCAAAGTTTCCTTCTGTCCCCATTTCCCCCACTCGGCTCACCTGCATCTATTCCCTAACCCCCTTTCCCTATGGCTGTCACCACACTGTTGTCTGTGTCTAAGTGTTTTATTTTTTTGCTTAATACCTTCACCTTCTTTCATCCAGACTCCCACACCCTCTCCCCTCTGACAGCTGTCAATCTGTTCCATGCATCCACATCTCTGTTTCTATTTTGCACATCAGTTTATTTTGTTCATTCGATTCCACATGTAAGTGACATCATAAGGTATTAGTCTTTCTCTGACTGGTTTATTTCAGTTAGCATAATAATCTCTAGGTCTATCCATGCAGTTGTAAAAGGTAAGATTTTTTTTCTTTCTTACAGCTAAGTAGTATTCCATTGTGTAAATGTACCACAGCTTTTTATCCACTCATCTATTGATAGGCACCTTAGCCCATTTCCAGGACATAGCAACTGTAAATAATGCTGCAATGAAAATAGGGGTGCATATATTCTGTTCCAGTTTCTTTGAATATATTCCCAGAAGTGGAATCACTGGGTCAAAAGGTGGTTCCATTTCTAATTTCTGAGGAAACTCCATACTGTTTTCCATGGTGGCTGCACCAGTCTGCATTCCCAGTCTGCAGGAGGGTTCCCCTTTCTCCACATCCTGCCAGGACTTATTTGTTGATTTATTGATGATAGCCATTCTGACAGGTGTGATGTGGTATCTCATTGTGGTTTTAATTTGCATCTCTTTGATGATTAGTGATGTGGCCACTTTATCATCCACACAAATATAGTACAGTACAAATATCTTTAAGAATAATTCCAAAAGACCACAATTATAAGTTGTTAAGAATTACTGATGAAAGCTCTTTTAAGACAATGAAAAACTTAAATTCCGTAAGTTACAGATGAGAAGTTTCAGTGCTTGAGTCAAAAATCCAATGCAGAATAGGTAGAAAGGTCACTGAAGACACATATGTTACCACAGTTAGCTAGATATTAATGAAGAAAGAGCAGCAAAGGGGAGTCCGGAAACTGAGCCTGTTTGCTTCATCAGGAAGCTACTGCTTCATACCCCAAGAAATCGCAGCACTGTCTTTCAAAGGGGATTAACATCCCTCCCTTCCTGCTCCAGTACAGGATTGTATGGGTGGGAGGGGGAGCAGGGGAAGATAAGGACTTGTGCAATAAAGTCGAAATGGTGCAGGGGTAGGTGCTTGACTCCTAGAGGCCTATCAGTCTAACCTGGGAAAGGGATCATTGGCCAGGGGGTGGATCCCAATGCAAACCTACAAAAGTATGGGAAGCTGATTGGTTATTTTGAAAAAGCTTCTGGTTTTTCCTAAGCCTGAAATACATAATTCCAGGTGAACAAAGAAGCTCTCTCTCAGTGGGGGAATAAAGAGAAACATCTGTAACAAAAATAAATTAATTAATTTAAAAAAAAAAAAAGAAGCTCGCGCGCGCTCTCGCGCTCTCTCTCTCTCTCTCTCTCTCTCTCTCTCTCTCTCTCTCTCTCTCACTAGGTGACCCGCACTCACCCTATTTGTTCATGTTCTCTCCGGCCCAGGAACACATGACCATGAGGGTCTAGCAGCCACCTGGGGCCCAGGGCAGACTGAGCAGTCTCCAAGGAGCTATGAAGCAGAAACTCTGGGCACTGTCCTTTATTACGGCCCTGCTGAAGACACAGACTCTTAACTTGGGTGGGACAGAGGGAGATGGGAAATTGGAAAGTCAGAAGAACTCTTTTGATAGCACATCACAAATAAACCATGCCACATCACAATCTCCCATGTGTGGATCCTTGAAATGCTTTTCTCGTAATCCCACGAAAGAGCCCGTCTCCACTGACAACATATCGACACAGTCCAACAAGGGCACAAAACCTGCCATCACACCAACAGTATCAATTTAAAGCCTTTATTCCCTTCACTCAAGCCAGTAAAACAGGGTCCTTATGACTTTTCTTAAATCTGGCTCTAAATCCTAGCTCTAGAAATCACACATCTCTTGCTCTCTCTCCACACTCCTCAGAGACCTAGCCTTCCCTGCCCCCTCCACAATCAGCAACCTTGATGAAGCAGCAGACAACAGCCAGGACCAGACTAACTATCAAATGATCTGGACCTCTGGTAGGCTAAAGATAACATCTAAACCTAAGTTATGTTTCAGCTCCTGAGCCCTAAGGTGGAACAACTCCCTGGCTACTTTCCCATGACACTTGACAGAGGGAAACCAGAACAGACTTCAGAGCTGTCCTCAAGACCTGAAGAAATTACTTATTACCCTTACCTCACCTCCGATCAACCGGCTAACACCCCAAACCTCTCACCCACAGTGTCTTGTGATTTTGCCCTATCTAATCTGTAACCTACACACCATTGAAGAGTTTGGGATCTTGTGTATTAGCTTCCAGTCGTCCTGGGTGGCACCATTCATAATAAAAGAGCCAATCTGTCTCCCTGCAGTTGTTGGTGTTTAGCGTTTGGCTCTGCGAACGTGGGGTGGATGGACTCTTTCTGTTCTATCACACCAGGAAAAAGCTCGTCCACAGGCAGCTCACATCTGGGCCATTGCCCAACCCTCACCAGACCTCTGGGTAACAAGGCACAAACCTTAAGGTACATAAAGGTTACTCTACTCCTACCCTTTACTAAAATAAAGGCCAAAATTAAACTTCAAAGTTCTGCGAATTTTAGGGAAGATGGTAGAGTAACACGATAAAGTCTCTATACTCCTGTGGACAAAAATGGGCCACATGTTAACCTGACAAACTCAGGGGAGGCCACTGCGGTGGCTCTGCAAACTCAAAGACCTAAAGTAACCACAAAGGATGGTCCAAAATTAAAACTTTTTAACTAAAAGCAGTTTATGGCAGGTAGTCATGTCCTAGGCCCACATCTTCCCCGACAAACGTCAATCTTTACCTTAACTGAGCCTGTCTAGTGTCTCTTTGCTGTCATAACATATCTTTGGAATATCGAAGTACTCTTCCTTTCTCAGGAACCCTCCAAGCACAGACACCACTCTGTGGACACCACAAATCCCCTGACTGTTATTCACTGTTGACTGCTAACTATCTTGTCCCAGCTATGTAAAAGATGTGTGTGTCTATCATTTTACTTTTTATCCAGTCCCAGAGGTTTCCCCATCTTTGCATTCTTCCACCTCCTTAATCACCAATGGATTTCATGTAACTCACTTATGTCTTCTCTTTTAATTGTAATGCATAAAATAAGGTCAAAACTACGATTCTCTGGGAGCATTTTTTTCAATCCATTGAGATTTTGCTTCCAGGAAATTGTCGACAGTTTTGACTCAAACAAACTCACAAAAATTCTTCACAGGTTTCAATGTTTCTTACATCGATGCTCTAAAAACATTCTGAGACAAAGTTTTATTATAATCTAGATCTGGAGTATTAACACGATAAGCTTATTTTTTTTTAAATATCAAAATGAATTAAAATTTTTAAATGCAACAGAATAAAGCAATAACTACCAGAAAAAATATATGCAATTACCAAAAGTGAATAAAAGAAATCACAAAACACATAAACATACCCCACAGACTAAAGTTTACCAGAAACAAAAGACTCGGTTTGTTAGTTTTAAAAATTCCTCAGAATAACCCTGGCCAGTTTGGCTCAGCAGTTAGAGCATTGGCCCATAGACCAGAGAGTCCTGGTTTCGGTTCCCGCTAAGGGAACGTACCTCAGGTGCAGTCTGCCCTGGTCCCAGTTGGGGTTGTGTGGGTGGCAACAAGTCAATGTGTCTCTCTCACATGGATGCTTCTCTCTCTCTTCCTCCCTTTCTCCTTCCCGCTCTATCTGAAATGCAAAAAAAAATGTCCTCAGGTGAAAATTTAAAAAACACAAAAATCCCCTAAAATGAATTGGAGCATGGCTAGAGATAATAAAAAGTAAAATCAGAGATTCCAAAATTGCAGTAGAGGGAGTGGAAGCTACACAGACCATCTCCCAGGACCAAACTGGAATTACAACTCAATAAAGGTAAATCATCGGGAAAAAGCAACAGAAAAGCAGCGTGGAGGATCATATAACCAAGGACACTGAATGGATCCTGGTAGGATTGCGGAGGTGAGAGAGCGGGGGCCTGGGAGCCCACAGACAGCAGGTACCTTAGGTGTAAGCAGCGCCCTCGGGATACTCTCCCAAGCAGCTCCACAGCGCAGAGCTGGAACAGACGTGAAAATAGCCACAGCCACTAACCTTGGGCTCCAACAGAGGGAGGACAGACTGGACTGGAACTGTGTGGGGACACTCAGGATTTGGAAGACACTCAGAGCTTTTGCTGAGTTTTGGCCACACAGGACTGTAGCCATCTTACTCCTTCCCAGGGCTCTGGGGAGAGGCAGCAGCCCCTCCCTCAAAGATTCAACCCCAACCTGTGTGCCACTGAAATGCAAACTGAGGCTTATTAACAACCAGCATTTGCCCCACCCTCAGGAAATCCCCTTACTCTGAACACCTGAGGAAGATGTTCATTCAGCTGAGAAACCAGGATTCTTCAAGTAACCTTGACTAATAGCCTCCAGGAAAAAAGCTAGAGGATAACTGAACCTTTCCTGGGCTTTCAACTCTACCTAGGAAAGTAAGACTTGACAGTGGTGTTCAACGTGCGTCCTCCTCCCTCACTCATCGAAACCCACTACAGGGAGCCACAAACAGCACAACACCAACAACCACAGAAAAGATTTGGCAGGCTCCAAAACCCACTGAAATAGCCAAAATGGTGAAATAAAAAAAAACAAATCCCAAATAAAAGAACAAGAGACCTCTACCAAAGATGAGATGAAGGAAACACAGTTAAGTGAGTTAACAGAGCTAGAATTCAGAGCCATGACCTGGAGAAAGCTCAACAGCATGAGTAAGGACATAAGCAACATGAGTAAAGACATAGAAACATTGAAAATCAACCAATTGGAAAATAAAAACCACCAAGAAAAAATGAAGAATGACACAGCAGAAATAAAGAACACATTGGAAGAACTAAACAGCAGAGTAGAGGAAGCCGAGGACCTGATTAGTAAATTAGAAGACAGGGTAGAAAAAATCAACCAATCAGAAAACCAAAAGAAAAAAACAATTAAAACACAGGAAGACAGCTTAAGAGAACTGTGGGACAACTGGAAACGTAATAATACTCACATCATAGAAGTCCCTAAAGAAGAAGAAAATGAGCAAGGGTTAGAGAATATAATTGAAAAAATAGTGACAGAAAACATTCCTAACTTGAAGAAGGAAGAAGGCATTCAAGTTCAAGAAGCACAGAGAGCCCCAACTAAGAAGAACCCCAACAGACCCACACCACGACACATAGTAATTAAAATGCCAAAAATTAAGGACAAAGAGAGAATCCTAAAGACAGCAAGAGATAAGCAACAAGTTACCTACAAAAGAACTCCCATAAGGCTCTCAGCTGACTTCTCAACAGAAACACTACAGGCCAGAAGGGAATGGCATGAGGTAATCAAGGTCATGAAAAACAAGGATCTGAATCCAAGACTATCCTATCTAGCAAGACTATCATTCAAAATAGAAGGTCAAACAAAGAGCTTCACAGACAAAAAAGGCTAAGGGAATACATCAGCCTCAAACCAGCACTGCAAGAAATGTTAAAAGGATCGCTGTAATTAGAAGAAGAAATAGGAAGAAAAATATAACCACACGAAACAAAAAATGGCAATAAATAAGTACCTTAAATGTAAATGGACTGAATGCTCCAATAAAAAGACACAGAGTAGCTGACTGGATAAGAAAGCATGACTTATCTATATGTTGTTTCCAAGAGACCCACTTCACAACAAAAGACTCACATAGGTTGAAAGTGAAGAAATGGAAAAAAAAAACCTATCAAGCAAACGGAAAGGAAACAAAAGCTGGGGTAGCAATACTCATAGCTGATAACATATATTTCAAAGTGAAGGCCATAAGTAGAGACAAACAAGGCCACTACATAATATTGAAAGGATGTATCAAACAGGAAGATATAACCTCGGTAAACATATATAGACCCAATAGAGGAGCACCAAAATATATTAAAAATCTTCTGGAGGACTTCAAAGGAGAAATCAACAGCAATACAATCATTGCAGGGGACATCAACATCCCGCTGACAGCACTGGATAGATCCTCTAGACAAAAAATTAGCAAGGAAACAGAGACTCTAAATGAAGCACTAGACCAAATGGATTTAATAAATATCTACAAAGAATTACACCCCAAAACTACAGAATTCACATTCTTCTCAAGTGCACATGGGATATTCTCAAAGATAGACCACATGTTAGGACACAAAGCAAGTCTCTACAAGTTCAAGAAGATTGAAATCATATCAAGCATCTTCTCAGATCACAATGGCATGAAACTAGAAATCAATTGCAACAAGAATATGCAAAGACATTTGAACACATGGAGGCTAAACAGCATGTTATTACACAATGAATGGGTTACTGAGGAGATCAAGGAAGAGATTACAAACTTCCTGGAAACCAATGAAAATGAACACACAACATAAAATCTATGGGATGCAGCGAAAGCAGTTCTGAGAGAGAAGTTCATAGCACTACAGGCCTACCTCAAAAAACATGAAAAATTTTAATTGACTATCTAACCTCACAACTTAAAGAACTAGAAAGCAAAGAAAAAGCAAACCCCAGAGCAAGTAGAAGGAAGAAAATAGTAAAGATCAGAGCAGAAATAAATGACATGGAGACCAAAAAAACGATTCAAAGGATCAATGAAACAAAGAGCTGGTTTTCGAAAAGATAAACAAGATTGATGGACCCTTAGCTAGCCTCACCAAGAAACAAAGAGAGAGAACTCAAATACATAAAATCAGAAATGAAAGAGAAATAACAACTGACACCACAGAAATACAAAGGATCGTTAACAAATACTATGAACAATTATATGGCAACACATTTGACAATCTAAACGAAATGGACAAATTTCTAGAAACACCTAGTCTCCCAAAACTGGACTGGGAAGAGATGGAAAATATGAACAGAACAATAACAACTAATAAAATTGAAGAGGTAATCAAGACCCTCCCAGCAAACAAAAGCCCAGGCCCGGATAGCTTCACGAGAGAATTTTACCGAACATTCAAGAAGAACTAATCCCCATTCTCCTCAAACTATTTCAAAAAAATCAAGAAGAAGGAAGACTTCCAAACTCGTTTTATGAGGCCAGCATAATTCTAATTCCAAAACCAGAAAAACACACTACAAAGACAGAAAACTACAGGTCAATATCCCTGATGAACATAGATGCTAACATCCTGAAAAAAATACTAGGAAATTGAATCCAGCAATACATCAAAAAAATTATTCACCATGACCAAGTGGGATTCATCCCAGGGATGCAAGGCTGGTACAACATTCGTAAATCAATAAATGTGATACAGCACATAAAGAAAATGAAGAATAAAATCCATATGATCATATCAATAAATGCTGAAAAAGCATTCGACAAAATGCATCATCCGTTTCTGATAAAAATGTTTATCAATGTGGGAATAGAGAGATCATATCTCAACATAATAAAGGCCATATATGAATGATCTATAGCCAACATCATACTCAATGGCCAAAAACTAAAAGCATCTCCATAAGAGCAGGAACAAGACAGGACCGCCCACTTTCGCCACTCTTATTTAACATAGTACTAGAAATCTTAGCCACAGCAATCAGACAGGAAGAAAAAATAAAAGGGATCCAAATTGGAAAGGAGAAAGTGTCATTATTCTCAGATGACATGATATTATACACAGAAAACCCTAAAGACTCCATCAAAAATCTACTAGACTTAATTAATGAATTTGGCAAAGTAGCAGGATACAAAATTAACATCAAGAAATTGACGGCATTCTTATACACCAATGATGAAGTCACAGAAAGAGAAACTAAAAAAACTATCCCTTTTACCATCGCGGCCAAAAAATTTTTATACCTAAGAATAAACTTAACCAAAGAAGTAAAGGATCTATTTGCAGAAAACTACAGGTCATTGAAAAAAGAAATAGAGGAAGATATAAAAACGTGGAAGCGCATACCTTGTTCATGGATTGGAAGAATTAACATCATTAAAATGTCCATATTGCCCAAAGCAATCTATAGATTCAATGCAATCCCCATCAAAATACCAATGACATATTTCAAAAACTAGAAAAAATACTTCAAAAATTCATATAAAACCAAAAAAGACCTCGAATAGCACTCACAGCAGAATAGTCCTTGAAAAAGAAGAACTAAGTAGGTGGGATCACACCAGATATCAAATTATACTACAAAGCTACTGTAATCGAAACAGCCTGCTACTGGCACAAGAACAGGCAGATAGACCAGTGGAACAGAACAGAGAATCCAGAAGTAGACCCAAGACATTATGCTCAATTAATATTTGATAAAGGTGGCAAGAGCATACAATACAGTAAAGAGAGCCTCTTTAATAAATGATGTTGGGAAAATTGGACAGCTATATGCGACAAAATGAAACTAGACCATCAACTTACACCATATACAACAATAAACTCAAAATTGATAAAAGACCTAAATGTGACTCATTAATCTATAAAAATCCTAGAAGAAAATGTAGGAAACAAAATTTCAGACATCATACGCAACAGAATTTTCACTGATACATCACCTAAGGCAACAGAAACAAAGGAAAAAATGAGCACATGGGACTACATCAAACTAAAAGGCTTCTGTAGAGCAAAAGAATCAACCATCAAAATACAAAGGGATCCCACTATATGGGAGACCAAAATTGCCAATGATACATCTGATAAGGGGTTATTTTCGAAAATATATAGAGTATTCATACAAATCAACAAAAAGAAGACAAAAAACCCAATTAAGAAATGGGCAGAGGAGCTAAACAGACACCTCTCCAAACAGGACATACAAATGGCTAAGAGACATATGAAGAAATGCTCAACATCACTAATCATCAGAGAGATGCAAATTAAAACAACAATGAGGCCCTGGCCGGTTTTGCTCAATGGTTAGAGCATCAGTCTGCAGTCCTGAGAGACCCGGGTTCGGTTCCGGCTAAGGGCACGTACCTCGGTTGCAGTTTGTCCCCGGCCCTGGTTGGGTCATGTGGGTGGCAACCAGTCGATGTGTCCCTTTCACATTGATGTTTCTCTCTCTCTCTCCCTCCCACTCTATATGAACATAACATGGGTGAGGATAAAAATAAATAAATAAATAAAACAATGAGGTATCACCTCACACCTGTCAGAATGGCCACCATCAACAAATCATCAAACAACAAGTGTTGGTGAGGGTGTGGAGAAAAGGGGGCTCTAGTACACTGCTGGTGGGAATGCAGACTGGTGCAGCCACTATGGAAAACAATATGGTGTTACCTCAAAAAATTAAAAATTGAACTGCCATTTGATCCAGTGATCCCACTTCTAGGAATATATCCTAAGAAGCCTGAAACACCAATCAGAATATATGTACCTACATTTTTATAGCAGCACTATTTACAATAGCTAAGATCTAGAAACAGCATAAATGTTCATCAGTAGTTGTGGTATATATATATATATATATATATATATATATACATACATACATATATACATATATATATACACACACACACATACACACACACACACACAATGGAGTACTATGCAGCTGTAAGAAAGAAAGATCTCTTATCATTTGAGATGACATGGAGGGACCTGGAAGTAGCATCCTAAGTGAAACAGCCAAGCAGATAAAAACAAATATCACATGATTTCACTTATTTGTGGAATATAATGAACATAACAGTCTGAGGAATTGGGTAGACCCAGAGACGTGGAAGTAGAGTACAGATTGACAACCCACAGAAGAGGAGGTGGTTGGGGGAGGGAAGAGGTAAACCAAAGAATTTATATGCATGTACGGATAACTGATGGACACGGACAACAAAGCTGGGTATGGGGTGAAGGGGATGGGGAGGAGGGTGTCAATGGGGAAAAAAAGGAGAAACATCTGTAACAAAAATAAATTAATAAAAAAAATTATTTAAAAAAAGAAAAAAAGTAATCCCTGGCCGGTTTGGTTCAGTGGTTAGAGCGTCGGCCTGTGGTCAAGAGAGAACCAGGTTCAGTTCCCACTAAGGGCATGTACCTCAGTTGCAGTTTGTTCCCAGCCTTGGTTGGGTCGTGCGGGAGTCAACCACTGGATGTGTTCTTTCACATTGATCTTTCTCTTTCTCTGTTTCTCTCTCTCTCTCTCCTTCCCATTTTATCTGAATAAAAAATGGAAAAAAGTCCTTGGGTGAGGATTTAAAAAAAAAAAAAGTAAAATCAAACTTGGATAAAGAAATATTAAATAAGAAATGCTAAAGTTAAGTGGAAAATGAAATCCAAAATATAAATACATTAAATAAAAAAATTTAACTTCCTTGCTGAAAGTCTTATTTTTTTATTTTTAAAATTTATTGTTGAAAGTATTACAGATGTCCCCACCTTTTTTTTTTTTTTTTTTTTTAATAAATCTATTGCTAGGGAGAAAGACCAGGTCCTCAGGCATGAAATCGGAACCAACAGCACGACTAGATGGAAAGACATGTCCACTGTCCTAGAGTCGTTGAGCATTTTTATACATCAAGAGGGGAGACGTCAGCCTTTCTGAAAGAATTTATATTAGTTCTGGACAAGAGGGGGTGGGAGAAGCTGCAGCAGAGCAGTTCTGGGATAGATGCAGAGTCCAAGGAAGAAGTGTCTGCTCCCTCGGACAGGCTGTGGGCAAGTCTGGAAAGCTCGCGTGTAAATAAGAGGCAGAGGCTCCTGGGGAGCAGTGGTGCCTGGCTATTCTCTCTTTTGGATAATCGGGGAAACAGCCACCTGTAAATTAATCCAAAATTCCAACAGACAGACATGAATTTGTTAATAGTTGTGGACCAGTTATTAACAGGCTAACTGTTCCATCTCTTTCTCTCACAGAGTCTCTGGCTGCTGTAATTAAGTTAGAACATCTCAGAGTATTTTTTTTTCTTGTCAAGTGCTTTAAACAGATAATAAAGCAAGAGAAACAAACTGAAGAGTATAGAAATACTACCTGTAAATAATAATGCTGGAAGAAAAATACAACAGAAGCAAGCATCGAGAAAGCATACATGCTTTCATGAATCATTCCGTTTCTCTCCCACAGCAGTGCCGGGAAGGAGGGAAACGTCTATCTGTATTTCACACATGGCTGAGAGAAGTTAAACAACCTGCTGTTTCACAGCCATATTTCACTGAATATGACAGGCTGTGGTAACTTACAAGGTGAACCCGAACTAAGCAGATTTTTCTTCTTTTTTGGTTTGGTTTTGTTTTAAAATAGTAACTGGTCACCTATTTTTAAAAAATTTTTATTGACTAATTGACTGGGGGGGGTCAATTTGTTGTTTCATTTCTTTATGCTTTTATCGCCTGTGGCACAACTGCTGGAAAGACAAAGATAAAACCTGGTGTGTTGTTCACTTTGTTATGATAGAGTTATTAAAATATCCATAAATAAACAAGATAACATGGACTCCACATTCGAAGTATTAAATAGTAACAGGCTTTTTGCTGCACTTCTGTCTATATGAAAGGACATATGACCAAAGTTAATTGCTAAAAATTTGAGAAAGATATTAATTTAGATATTTCAAAGTGGATGTTTTAAGGCAGTAAGATGTGCCTCAAAATCGGTGAGTCCAATTTATAACAGATATTTAACTTTATCATTAAGTTCATTTGAAAATTTATATCACCAGCCACAGAAAGATATTGCATTTTAAAACTATAGTCCAAATCTTTTAACTATTGTAACTACCTAAAATTATAGCATCTTTAAACTATTCCTGTAGACTAATCAAGGTAATTTTCCAACATGCAACTCCAAAGATTGGAGCCAAGAAGAGCAGCGTGAAGTTCAGGTATGCCCGACCACACTGCCTGGGGGAGGAAAAGGGGCCCCTAAGGAAACTGATGGAGCCTGGTGCTGGAAGTCCATGGCCAAATGCAAGTACTCAGCAGGAGAGAGGAGACAGGCTGATCACAGTGAGTGAGACGACAATGAGGGCAGGCGGGACTGAGCTGGAGACAGTGCACGCCATCACGACTTCTCCAATGACTAAGGGAGACCTCAGTAGAACCACTCTACCATGTGCGTAAATTAGGTGAACCACGCATGATTTCTGGGAAGAGGGCCTGGACTAATGTTTACATTTTCCAGAAGATTCTGAACCTGAAGAAAGTTAAGGAATAGCCATGCATATTCCCTTGCTGACAGGATAAGTACAAGAAAACACTCAGAGTTAACCAAAGAGAGAGATCTGTTGGGGTTCCTTCAGCATTTCACTATGAGAAGGCAGTGTGGGTCTGCCGGCCTGGAGAGATGGAGAACACCCGCACTGAAGAACAGAAGCAGTCTACTTCCTCTAGCTCCTCCCAGTGCTCTCCAAGGCGTGGCCGCAGGAGCAGAGTCTGACCCTCACAGAGGCTCTGCCGGCCTGGAGAGATGGAGAACACCCGCACTGAAGAACAGAAGCAGTCTACTTCCTCTAGCTCCTCCCAGTGCTCTCCAAGGCGTGACCGCAGGAGCAGAGTCTGACCCTCAGAGGCTCTGCCGGCCTGGAGAGATGGAGAACACCCGCACTGAAGAACAGAAGCAGTCTACTTCCTCTAGCTCCTCCCAGTGCTCTCCAAGGCGTGGCCCGCAGGAGCAGAGTCTGACCCTCACAGAGGCAGAAAGACGGAGCAGAGCTCGAGGCCACAGCCACCCAGAGCCCTTCCTGAGCACCCACCACACTGTAAGGAAGTGGGCCTGCTTACATTTCTGCTTCCCTCACTGGGCTGTGGACTCCTTGAGGGTTCACAGTAATGAAGCTATGATTAGAATTACAGGCATAGATTCCAGCCATTTATCACAGGACAGTTAGGTTTGCTATTGCTGGGAAACACACTACCCAAAACTTAGTTGCTTTAACAACACTAATTTCCTATTTCTCACAATTCCATGGGTTGGCTGGGCAGCTATTCTGATGCTCCGACCTGACTTACCCACACTGCTACACTGAGCCCAGGTCAGCTGGGGACTGGGCTCAGTAAAGAAGGCTGGGCCTCCCTCTCCAGGCTTCTTCACACAGTGACAGCAGCACCCCAAGAGGGCTGGCACGCTGCACATGGTGCCTCTGCTTGCATCGTGTCTGCTGATATCCCACTGCTTGTATTGTGTCATGTGATGTTCAAGTCACATGGCAAAGCTGAGAATCAAGGGTGGGAAAACAGACTCTAGGACTTGATGGGAGGAAACAAGCAGTCACACTGCAAAGGGCAAAGACATGGGGAGGTGATTCACTAGGGGCCTCTTAGTATCAACTTACCACATATTGTTTTTGTTAGAATTTTCTCTCCGATAATAATTATTTTTATTGGTGTTTTTAAAATTATAAAGTATTTTTATACTTAATACATGTAAAAAAATAACTATGTTTTTTAACTTGTAATGGGGTGGGGTGGGATTCTGGGCTCTATTTCTACCTTAGAATAATGGATCCAGAATATTTCAAGGCTCAGACACTATAATTACTTCTGGCAACAATTCACATCACTTGAAGATCTCGTGTTTCTTCTCAAATACCCAGATATTTTGAAGCATCTTTATTAAGTTGATAGAGGAAATAATTTTGTCTACATTTTATAACAGAAAAGCTAAGGCAGTTATATTTCACTTGAAGACCTCCTGCAAAAGGAATTCTCAGTACATCACACTATATAATGTAGCACATAATGCTGGTCCTGCAGACAGTCCTGCCCAGCCAGCTGTCATCTCAGGCTGGAACATCGTCTCTACCTAACAGCAGTCAGGTGGAAAAACCAGAGCACAGCCTCACCTATTCATTCTTACCTCCCTCACTGTCTGAGGTATATCTGTCCAGACAGGGCAGATCTTCTTCAAAGACCCGTATGCCATAGTCAACACTACCCTTGTTCATTCTGATCCATCCTCCCGGGGTGCTCTCCACACTCTGCCCACCAGCCCAAAAATTCCCTGGCCTTCAAAAAGTCCCTGAGATAAGCACCATCTCAAAGCTCATCTCCTCTGTGAGCAAATATAGACACAACTCGCTTTATTGCACTTCACTTTATTAAGCTTCGCAGTGTTGTGTTTATTACAAATTTAAGGCAAGACTCTCTGCCAGCAAAAAAATTACAACTCACTTTATTATAGTCTGGAACTGAACCATAATATCTCCACGGTATGCCCATAAATAGCAAAACAACTCCCCCATCTTAATACCCACAGCACTTAACCAATATTCTTTACAGTCTGACATTTAACCATATATAAAATGATTCTGCATTATATGAGAATGGCTAGTTTTATGCACCAACTTGACTAGGCTACATACACTACCCAGTTTTTTGGTCAAACATTATTCAAGATGTTTCCATGAAGGTATATTTCTAGATGTGATTAACGTTTAAATCAGCAGACTTTAAGTAAAGCAGACTATTATCCTTCATAACGTGTTTAGGCTTCATCTAATCATTTGACAGTCTTAATAAAAAAGACTGATCTCTCCTGGAAAAAAGAGAAAATTTTGCCTGCAGAATGCCTTCCAACTCAAATTCCAGAATCTGGGTTTCCAGCCTACACTGCAGGTTTTGGACCTGCTAGCCTCCACAATCACATGAGCCAATTTCTTAAAATCAATCTCTTTCTTCCTCTCTCTCTTACATTCTCTCTCTCTAGTTCTTTCTCCTTCACACACACACACACACACACACTATAAATATACATATACATACCACTATATATGTATACACATACATATGCAGTCATATGCTATATAATGATGTTTCGGTCAATGACAGACCACATCTGGGACGGTGATATACCATATAACCTAGGTGTGCAGCAGGCTATACCATCTGTTGTAAGCACACTCTATGATGTTTGCACAGTGATGAAATCACCTAAAGATGCATTTCTCAGAACATATCCTGGTTGTTAAGTGGTGCATGAATGTGTGTGTCTCTGTGTGTGTGTGTGTGTGTATCCTATTGATTCTGTTTCCTTGGAGAACCCTAACACAATATACTATACAGTTTTAGATTATTCCCTGCAGCATATAAAGTTTGGCCTACTTAAAAGGCTGAATTATCTCTGAACTATTTTTTTAATAGTCCCTACAGTGTTCTATATAGAGCAGGGGTGAAACATTAATTGGTGTTTCTTTATGACTAAACCTTGCATCCTTCCAGTTTCCTAACTGTTCGGCCTCACCTGTGATACACATGTAAATGCATAACAAAGCAATAAGGTGAAAGAGAGAAAAGCAACACTGGCATCATTTTTCTATGGATAAATCCCAAAGATGGTTCAAGTCTATTAAGAATGGGTAATTCTAATATCATATTAATTTGCACATGGACAGTGAAATGTAAAAACTTTGGTTTAATGTTTGTCCTATGATCCTGAAACCCATTCTTCTTAGTTTTTCACCCTCTAGATAGCACTCTCTAGTAAAAAATTATTTCAATCAATCATCAAAATAATAACACAAGGCCTAACTTAAAAGTAATATATTGCACTTAGAAGACTATTCTCAAGATCCATCCATGTTGTTGGCAAATGGCAGTATTTCATTTTTTTTTATAGCTAAGTAGTTTTTCCACTGTACATATGTACCATATATATTTTTAAATCCTCACCCAAGGACATTTTTTCCATTGATTTTTAGAGAACATGAAAGGGAGGGAGAGAGGGGATGGAGAGAGAAAAAGAGAAATATCAATGAGAGACACATTGATTGGTTGCCCCCGCATGCTCCCCAGCCAGGGATCAAACCTGCAACCCACGTATGTACCCTTGACTGGTAATCGAACTCATGACTCTTAGTGTGTAGGCCAATGCTCTAACCACTGAACAACACTGGTAAGGGCCAGATATGTTTTTGGTGGGTTTTTTTTAATTGATTTTAGAGAGAGAGGAAAGGAGAGGGAGAGAGAGATAGAAATATCGATGAGAGAGAACACTGACTGGCCGCCTCCTACATGCCCTCCACTGGGGATTGGGCCCACAACCTGGGCATGTGCCCTAACCAGGAATTGAACTGGCGACCTCTTAGTGCATGGGTCAACACTCAACCACTGAGCCACACCTGCTGGGCCAGATATGTTTTTTTAACTAATTTTTAGAGAGAGGGGAAGGTAGAAAGAGAGAAACATCAGTGTGAGGAACATCAATGGGTTGCCTCCTATACAAGCCCTGAGATTCTGCAACCTAGGTATATGCCCTGACCAGGAAACCCACAACCTTTCATTGTACAGGACAATGCCTCAACCAACTGAGCTACCTAGCCAAAGCTATGTACCATAGCTTCTTTTTTTTTTTTTTAATATATTTTTTGAGAGAGAGGAAGGCAGAGGGAAAAAGAAAGAGAAACGTCAATGTGATAGGCTACCTCCTGCATGCCCCCTACCTGAGACGGAGCCCACAGCCCAGGCAGAGGGGAATGGAACCAGCAACCTTTTGGTGCACTGGACAATGCCAAACCAACTAAGTCACACCAGCCAGGGTTCATACCTTCTTTATCAATCATCTATTGAAGCGAAATATGTCAGAAAGAAAAAGTCTACAACCATATGATTTCACTTATATGTGGGACATAAAACTGAAAGCGACAAATAAACGAGAAAATCAAACAAACAAAAACTCATAGACACAGACAACAGTATGATGGTTACCAGAGGGAAGGGGCATGTGGGATAGTAAAGGGTGAAGGGGGTCAATACATGGTGACGGAAGACTTGACTTTGGGTGGTGGACACACAATGCAATGTACAGATGATGTATGACAGAACTGTACACTTAAAATCTATATGCTTATTAACCAATGTCACCCCAATATATTTTTTTAAAGTAATAAAAATACTTACTTTTCAACAGTCAAATATTACTTCTCAGAGATTATTTATTTATTTTTTTATTTTTTTTATCCTCACCTGAGGACATTTTTCTATTTTTTGTTCAGGTAGAGTGGGAGGGGGAGAGAGAGAGAGAGAGAGAAACATCGATGTGAAAGGGACACATCGAGTGGCTGCCACCCGCACGACCAACCAGGGCCGGGGACAAACTGCAACGGAGGTACATGCCCTTAGCGGGAACCGAACCCGGGTCTCTCGGGACTGCAGGCCGATGCTCTAACCGCTGAGCCAAACCGGCCAGGGCATCTCAGAGATTTTTTAGCTCACTGTAAATCCCCTCCCTTTGAGGAGACATGAAATGTCTGAATCAACCTACTCAAACAAATTGACAAGATGTATTTTCATAGGGATAAGAAGGCCAGTCTGGGGAGATAAATGGTGATAAATGGATATTTGACTTGGGTTGAATATACACTACAGTATACAGATGATGTGAGGCAGAATTGTGCACCTGAAACCTGTATAACTTTGTTAACCAGTGACACTCCAAAAAATTCAATAAAAAACAAAATAAAATAAAAAAGAGCCCTGGCCGGTTTTGCTCAGTGGTTAGAGCATCAGCCTGCGGTCCAGAGAGACCCGGGTTCAGTTCTTGCTAAGGGCACGTACTGTGGTTGCAGTTTGTCCCCGGCCCTGGTTGTTCGTACAGGTGGCAGCCACTCGATGTGTCCCTTCACGTCGATGTTTCTCTCTCTCTCTCCCTTCCTCTCTCTCCCTCCCACTCTATCTGTACAAAACATGGAAAAATATCCTCGGGTGAGGATAAAAAAAAATAATAATAAAATAAAAATAAATAAAAAATGAAGCAAATCTGACCCAAACACTGAAATGGTTTACCCAAAAATTTCTGAGTACCTTCTAAATGCCAGACTCCCATGGGGAACTGAGAAATTTCAAATTATATTAGCTAATGCCAGAACATATAGACTGCTCACATTTTGTAAGCTACAGTGATGTCCACATTTCTACTCCCACCAGTTAAATGCATATCAAAAATCTATTTGTCCCTGTTAAAAGTAATATGCCCAAGATGGAGAAACTCATGCTAAATCTCATGTCAGCAAACTAAAACTTAACTAAGTTTCTATGCTTAGCTCTCCAGAAAAAGGAAGGTCCAGGTCAACCAATCAGCACTTGCCTGCTTAATACCAATTACCTAATCCAGTTCCCAGGCTTCTCTTTGCTTTATGTAAGGAAAGTTAGCCTGCTTTAACTAGTCAGCTAATGCCCTATTACTTCCTTGTTCCTGCTCACTTTGGTCTATAAAAATCTCTCACCTTCTACAGCTCTTTGGAGCTCCTTTCTATTTGCTAGATTGGATGCTGCCAAATTCATGAATTGTTGAACAAAGCCTACTAGATCAGTCAACTATGTGGAAATTTTTCTTTTAACATACCCAAACCTGGTTATATCACTTTGTACTCACTACTGCAATTGCATAATTGAATTTAATACTATGTAAACTGATCATAAATGAGCAAAAATGTGGCTACAAAATTAAGAAGTTACTATTTCTATAAAAATTAAGTTGAATACTTTGGAAATTATCCATAAAGGCACTATTTTCCTTAAAATTTTTTTCGTTTATAAGACAACTACAAAAGACTAGGAAAAAAATTCTAAACCACTAGAATTTTGTACTCAGACTGCTTCGAAGTTTCTAAAGTCTCAAACTACTTTTAAAAAATTAAAACTAGAAAATATAGAAGTTACTATATGTACATAATATATACCAAAACAACGATTCAGCACTCTACTCTTACTCAAAGAAAACTCTTACCCTAGGTCAAAAGATAGGCTACCACATTGCCTACTACTACCAGAACAATCCATTAGGAAAGTAACCTTGCATCTGAATGCTCCCTGAAGCCAAGCTATTCTACCTAAAACTAAAATCCCCCTGTAGAGAAGCAAAAGTTCAAAAAAAGTATATACGTACCAGGTATTCACTATGGCACTATTTATAACAGCCAAGACTCTCTAACCACAATCCAAATGTCCAATAATATGGGAGTGATTGATTAAATTACAGCACATTCACACAATGAAATATTATATAACTGTAAAAAAAAAACAACCATAAAGAATGTCTCTATATAGTTGTATGAGTGATCTCCAGGAAATAATAGAAAGAGTAAAAACCAAGAAGAGAAAATTATGTATAGTTTGCAACCACTCATCTAAGATTGGGTTGGGAGGCAGCAAGTACACAGGAGTGCACATGCATGCACACATACTTGCTTATATGTTTTAAATGGAATGACGGGGAGAGAGGAACAGAGGGAACAGGATAAAAGCTATTTATTTATTTATTATTTATTTTGCTTTGTTCTGCAGACTTGGCTCAGGAACTATGTATGTTTTCCAAAAATATTAACAATTTTTTTTAATCTAAAAGTATTTTACTCCCTAAAATTTAAAAGCATAATGAAACAAACCTAAATATTTATTGACTCAGTATAACCATGCAAAAAAGAATTATTTCAAATAACTTAAAATAAATTTTTACCATAATCCCTAGAAGAATATATCCTAAGAATAAAAAGAACTGGAGAAATATGTTTTAAATTCTTAAACCATTTTCAGTAACTGTATTATTAGTAATACTATTGATAAATAAGAATGGTATCAATATTGTTAGAAACCAAGATTTTCAGCAAGAGATACAAATGTGAAATCAAAGAAGTTCAACAGAAATCTATATTCCTAAATTAAAATTGGAAAAATCAGTATGACACTCATGAAGTATTTTCTCTTAAAAACAAAATCTTTTCTAGCTCTGGCCATTGAGAAAACCTAGAAGCAACAACTAACCTGTGGTATCCCAACAGTGATCCTTGAATACAAATTCCCACTCAAAGGAACCAGGCTCCAAGAAAGGGCTGTTTCCAGATCTGCTGTTGAAAATGCGCAAGATGAACCTAGATTTCTTATCATACCAGAAAACAGTAAGACATCAAAGGTGTGCATGTCAAAAGAACTCAAGAACCAACCTAAAGGTGTTCTCACTGGCCAACAAAGGGATAATTTGATTACCAGTGAAAATACTAACTATAATGGACTTTAAAAATAATCAAATGTGTTAAAATTTGTGTGTTTAATAATGATATTGTTAAAAATAAACAAAAAGACATCATTAGCTATTTTTGGAGCTATTAAGGACCCTCGAAGAGTTGTAAATAAAGGAAAAGAATCATTTATTTAACCCGTTTTCCCTGTATAAAGTGTGCCTCCGAGTAACCAAGTAACTGAAAGAGAAACTTCTCCATGGAAGTATCACAGCTAATAAATGAAGAAGAAATGATGACACCAGAATAGCAACATCTCACAAACCCCTAACTAAATAATGGAGGCATGCAAATTATAAGTGGCCACTAACATACCGAAGAAAAACATAATCAGATATTATATGCTGTTGCAAACCATGTGTATAAAATATTCTTACAACAAAAATGAACCTAAATAAAATCAAACCTCTAAAACTAACATTCAGTTGATAGGAACACGGGGTGGGTGGGGGATAAACATGTTAAATGATACCAGTGAGATGCACTGAATATGAATGAATGAATGAATGAATGAATGAATGAATGAAACCTACAGGTTAAAAGATTTTAAAGCAAACAGATCAACTGAATGTAATGTGTAGATGGACCTTATTTAGATCCTGATTTATATAAATCAACTGCAAAAAGAGTGCAAAATACCTTTGGAATGATAATGGTATTGTGATTAATTTTAAGAAAATAGCCTTAACTTTCAGTGGAAGTACTGAAATATTTAGATAAAATGATATAATAACTAGAATTTGCTTCAAGAAATGCAGTGGGAAAGGGGCACAAGGAAACAAAACGGCTGAGTGGGCGCCGGGTGTGTCCACAGCAGTTCACGGCACTGTTTCTCCACTTTTATATATATTTAAAATTTTCCTTAACTAAGTTTTAAAAATTTGAAAAATGACTATACATTCATGGTTTATACAAGTTTTCCCTTCAGTTCTTGTGGCATCAGTAGCAATACTCAGACGCTTTCCGGTCTGCCCTCAGAAATGCATGCCCTCGTTTGTCTAAATTATAAACTAAAAGCACAGAGCATGCTACATAGGAGGTGCTCAATAAATTTAAATTAATAAATTCTGTTTGTTATATATCGCCCTTGCTCTGGTTAAACTCTCCAATAACTTTAAGCTGTTGATTCAATTTGTAGTAGAGAACGAGTAAATATTACCAAATGCAAAAAAATGAGACAAAAAATCCCAAACCCTGCATTTAACCTTTTATTTTTATTTATTTTTTATCCTCACCCGAGGACATTTTTTGACATTTTGTTCAGATAGAGTGGGAGGGAGGGAGAAAGAGAGAGAGAAACATCGACGTGAAAGGGACACATCGACCACAGGACCCAACCAGGGCCGGGGACAAAATGCAACCGAGGTTAAACTGCAACCGAGGTACGGCCCTTACCGGGAACCGAACCCGGGTCTCTCCAGACCACAGGCCGACGCTCTAACCGCTGAGCCAAACCAGCCAGGGCTAATCTTTTAAATCTAAATTCCACAAATGATGCTTATTCTTTTATTGTGGTAAAAAACATGTAGCAAAATTTATCAAATTAATCACATTTAGGTTTATAGTTTAATAGGGTTAAATGCTGTATATTCACATTGTTGTGAAAAGTTCTCCAGAACTTTTCTAGTTGAAAAACTAGAACTCTATACCCATTAAACCAAGATGCTTGTTCTTAATATTTCCTACCCATTGCCTATTCTATCCTATACATGCCTCTAACTAACACAACAGCTTTCAAAGTATAATTCTTCTGATGATAGAGCAATCATATTTTTTAAGAAAACACAAAATAACTAGCCCTTAAAGGAAATGTGAGAGGTCAGAAATATGAATGTGAACAGAAGATACAAAAGCCCAGTGTAGAAAAGAGGACAGACAGGGCTGGAACTGGCTTCAGGATCACTCTGAATAGCATGAGGGGCCAGAAGAGGCAGGCCCACAGCTACGAGAAGTCAAATGAGGCAGCAATGACTATAGAAGCAATAGTCCTTTCATGTTTACATTCAACAGAGGCTTACCACTCCTCCTAGTGTCCTACACGGGTGTCCTACAACCATGATGGCAAGACTGCTGATAAGGACACAGTGCCAATCTAAGAATCCTTAGATCTGGTACTTAGGAAAGCACTGTGCCAAGCCTTATTCAACAGACTTCCAGTTAACTATGCCTATTCAGACCTACAAAATAATAATAATAATGATTCAGCTATAAATTCAATAACAGCCCTGGCCCGTTTTGCTTCGCGGTTAGAGCATCGGCCCGCAGACCAGAGAGTCCTGGGTTCGGTTCCACTATGGGCACGTACCTCGGTTACAGTTTGTCCCCGGCCCTGATTGGGGTCGTGTGGGTGGCAAGTACTCGATGTGTCTCTCTCGCAATGATGTTTCTCTCTCTTCCTTCCTCTCTTCCTCCTGTTCTATCTGAAGATAAATGCAAAAATGCCCTCGGGTGAGGCTAAAAAAGTAAATAAAATAAATTCAATAACAATAATCTACCATAGTATAACTATGTACCAAATATGTAAGAAAAAGGATCATTGGTACTTTCTGCCTATTACTATAGTTTTAATTAACTTTGGTATTTCTACCTTAGAAAGTTGAACCCTGAGTAAATTGCTACCTTTGAAAATCATTTTCAGCCCTGGCCAGATGTTTCCTTTTCACCAATGTTTCTCTCTCTCTCCCTCTCTCCCTTTCTCTCTTTAAAATCAATGAAGACATATTTTTAAAAAGAAAAAAATCACTTTCATACATTATTCTTCCAAAGTACAACTCCCAGCTGAGCCTCCATGGGGACCACTCTAGGAAAGATAAAGAGATTTTTTTCCACACACAAGACTGAGGACATTGGCAGGGTCAGACTTGTCAAAGGTCTGTTTACAGAAAAGACCAAGAAATCTTAGGAGGAAACTCATTCTAATTCAAGAGCCTAGGTTTAATCCAAGTAAGCCAGACAACATGAGAACAGAGTGTAGCTTGGAAGACAATAAGGTGTCTATCACTCACACTATGCTGCATAAAACAAGTGAGCTAGAGTTAAAGGCACTTTTCTAAAAGGCTCTGTAAAACAATAAAATCTGAGGACTTGGCAGCACAAGAAGCAGCAGCTGTTAGCCACCAAACCGAGAGCAGCACTGGTGATGATGACCATCCTGGTGACCCAGCCATGATGGCTGCCCTCTAAACATGATGACTTTGCACTGGCAACAATGGTTGTACTTACAGTCGTGGGTACAGGGGTGGGAGCTCCCAGCTGGGCCTCCAGCAGGCTGGGTTTGGGTATGTGTGTATATGCACAAACACAAGGCTATGTGTGTGTATAACAGACACGTATTAACAGTGCAGCTGGAGAGCATCCAGGAAGAAAACGGGTAAATCACTAAGGAACTGCCACTTTTCCTAGACTGACTGATTTTTTTTTTTTTTTACTATTATATAGTAGCACAAATAAAACTTAATTTTGAAGAAACAAAATCTATATAAAGTAGAACATTTTGAGGCCTAACAGGAAGAAAATAGTAAAATTTAATACAGAATGTATAATAAAGTCTCATTTATGCTTTGACAATTCTTGCCTTCTCAAACCAACAAAATAATCCATATGAATGTTATCTTAAAACAGAAAAAGTATGGTTTAAAAAGTAATTTTCTGGAAATTTCAATTATTTAGGAAGAACATAAATTTTAGTCAAGGAAATAAATAACCTTGCCTTGTTCTAATCATCTGGAAATTATTAGGGAGTAAATGTATCATAAACTTAATAGGCCATCAAAGGCAGCACAATATGAAAGTACAAGATTCAGGGTTAGGGGACCTGGTCTGAGACCTGGGCTTGCCACCACTGCTCACAAGCCTGCACCAGAACAAATACTAAGAGAGTGCTCATTGCTCCATAGGCCAGTTTCACACACTTTATACTAAGTCGGTTCTCATCACCCTCTGAGGCAGATCCTACTATTACCTCCATCTCACCCATGGGGACAGATACAGAGCAGTGGACGCGCATGCTCAGGATCCCTTGGCTGGTGAAGGCTCGCCCAGGCTGAGCCCCAGACGCTGCTCCAAATCAGCGAGCTGTGAAGACTGGGCCTTCCTTACTTTTCTCAGTTAGCAGGACTCCTTGTGTCCCTTTGCCTTTATGCCTTTTAACTTTAGGGCTCTTATAAATAATGACATAACTAATGTGGAAAATGTCTTGTAAACTGTACAGTGGTATACAGATGACAGTTAAATGTCTACCATCCACAAACATGCTATGATTTTTCATTTGATATTATAGTATAGAACACTATTATTACTGATTCATACATATAAAAACTTGTTTTCAGTTAACTGGAAATGCACTTATGGATACTGACATTTCAGTAAACATGAACATTAAATCTCTAAAATTAAAACCTCCATTATCATTACTAGAAATCTACATTTCCTTCTTGGCTAGAATCCCAGAAACAAAGAAATTCCAAATATGCATTATATCCATAACAGTTTTCACACAAGAATAAACAGGCTAGCCATTTTTAATTTCCCAAACTTATTTCTGCAACAGGATCACAGATAGGGAACAGGTAGGGAACTTTTATATCAAACATGGTTCCAAAAAGAATACTAAACAGTTTAGAAGGATATAGGTTAGACATGTCACCATGGCACCCAGCTGAGGGAGGGGCTACAGGCAGTCAAGTTTTGGTCCTATGAGCCTTCCTTGCCCCAATACACAGAGAACCCTCAGACCCAAGGATAACCAATACTGTGGCTGGGGAGAGGCTAGTTAAGTGAAATCTGGACACATGGGGCCAGAATCCATACTGGGAATTAAGCACATATTAAAGGGAGTGGAAGCTGAAAGAATACATGGAGTGAAAGAAGTTCCTCAAAGATTCATAAGCAGGCCAAGGTCAGAGGGAGTTGAGAACCATGAACAGAAGATATAAACAGTATAAAGATGCCATAGAGGCCCTGGCAGTGTGGGTCAGTGGTTAGAGCGTCAGTGCATGAACCAAAGGGTCACAGGTTCGATTCCTGGTCAAGGGTCATGCAGGAGGCAACCAATCAATGTCTCTCTCTCTTTTCTCTTTCTCTTTTTCTCTTTCTCTCTCCCTCCTTCCCTTCCACTCTATCTAAAAATCAGTGGAGGAATATCCTTGGGTAAGGATTCACAAGAACAAAAACAAGATGATGAATGGATTAAGCAGTACAAATTGCTAGTTACAAAACAGTTATGGGGATATAAAGTAAAACATAGGGAATACAGTCACCAATATTGTAATAACTATGTATGGTGCCACATGGGTACTAGAAATATTGGGAGGAACACTTTGTAAAGTATATGATTGTCTAACGCTATGCTGAATAAATCATAATTATAAAATAAACATTAATAATAAACAAAATTTTTGAAAGAACGTATATATATATGTGTGTGTATATATATATGTATGTATGTATGTATATATATAAACTGTATAAAGGAATCAGAAAAAAAAAACAGTAATACCCCCAAAAGATTAAGGGGAAAAAGACATGCACAGCCAATTTACAAATGGAACTAATGAACTTCTAAAGAAGAAAACAAAACAACAACAAATCAACTTCACCAATAATTTAAACAGGCAAAGAAAGACAAAAATGAGATGTTTTGCACCTGGCACCCAACTTTGGCAAGGATGCTCTAAAGGGTCACTCAACACTCTGCTAATAGAAGTGTTAATTAGAACCTTTCAGGAGGGCAGTTTAGTAACAGGAATCAAGAGCTCTAAAAATAAAATGTAAAGATAGTCAAATATATGGTGACAGAATGAGTTTTGACTTTGGGTGGTAAACACACACTGCAAAAACAGATGATATATTATAGAAATGTACACTTGAAACCTATATAATTTTATTAACCAATATCGCTCCAATAATTTTAATTATAAAAAATACCCACACCATCTTAGCCAGTGATTCTAGTTCATTACACTATCCTAAAGAAGTCATCTGATCTATGGATTAAAATGTATGACCAAAGATATCCATCAAAGGATATTTACAGTAGCAAAATTCTTTAAAATAACTATATTAAATAGGAAAAGTTAAGTAATTAGAATATAACATAAAATGCAATATGCAGTCATTAAGTTATTAAAATACGAAGTGTTGCGCAATAAATGTTAAGAGAATAAAATTTATAAAATAAATAGGCATTCAGGATGACCTAGACTAGGTTAAAAAAAAATGTTTATTAAAGCCCAGAATAAAAGTACTAATGACAAACATTAATTGTTTGAAAATGAATAACAAGAACTGTGAACACCTGTTCCAAGTCTTGGGTTTATCTATGAGATCTCTCCCTAGCCATCCCTCACCACCAGCCCCCTCCCAGTACAGAAATACCATTCCTTATAGGGTGTATCATGCGCAGTTACCTGCCTCACTCCCTGAGCACTCTGAGAGTTTCTTAGAGTATGGCATCATGCCGGGTTGCACTCAGTAAATATTTCCCACTTTATATTTACAAATTCTCCCATGTCATTTCATACATGTAAAAAAAAAAATTACTGACTCCCTCTAACTACTAAAGTCACCTCAAAAATGAAATCTAAATTGAACATGGAAGTTCATCAAGAAGCAGTTTCTGTTTTCTTTATCCTTTCAAAAAATAGTAAGGAGAAAACATCCCTGGAGCTGTCTTTCAAAACCCATACTCCCAGGCAGGCTTCAGACAACAGGAAGATGCCACATACCTGTTCTGTGCTAGGACCACCGGTGTCACTGTCAGCTCACTCTCGTGTCAAAGAACACTTGTTTTTAAGTATAATCATTAACTGCCACCAGTGCTCAGCCACACCTGACCAGCTCTGCCCTACTCCCAACTGATTCCACCTTCCATCTGGCAACTTTCCACCTAATTAGCAATACACAGTCAGGGGGAGGAGGTTATGAGCTAGGCTGGCAACATGGAGAAACCAGACGACAGTGGGATGGCCACAACTGAGGCAGAGGGCTGGCTGAGAGGCATCCATAAGTCAGTGGTTCTCAATTTGGGTGACTTTGCTGCCCAGGGGACTTTCGGCAATGTCTTGGAGCTATCTTTGGTTGGCATAACTGGGGAGGTTCCACTAGCACTAGTAGGAAGAGGCCAGAGATGCTACTAAGCACACTACAATGCACAGGACAGCCCCACAACAAAGAATTATCCAACACCAAATGTCAACAGTGCTCAGGATGAGAAGCCTGCCATAAAATTGATTTATCCACTCGTACACTAGAGTCTAATCCCAACTCATCAGAAACATGACACCAGTGGATAAAGGAGACCTGAGGTAGTTTAGAATATGTACACAAACACACACACACACACACACACACACACACACACCCCTCCTCAACCAGATGCTAAAGAAAGGGTAAGAGAACTGTTCCTTTGGTGACCAAAATTCCATGTCAGGAACTGGGAAAAAGAAAATTATAATTTAATAAAAGTAATAAGAATACCTTTCTCCCCAAGAGTTTGCTCCTCCACATATCATATATTTCTTCAAAGACTGCTCCACAGCAGAAACTGTAAGAAGATAACATTATCAAAATTGCCCAGAATGGTAAACATCTCCAGAGAAGTTGGCAATGCACCCACATAGTCGATGACAAATTTAGTTGCATATCTCAATAGGACCTAAGCAACCAAACTCACAGTTCCCAGCTTTGCTTAAAAGAAAAGTGGCAAGCATTCAAAGATCACTCAAAATAAAGAAAATAATGGTGCTGCTTTTCCCAGGTGAATCATCAAAAACTAAACAAGACTTAAGGAGAGCAACATTTTTTTGCCCAGCCGGTGTGACTTAGTGGTTGAGCATCAACCCATGCACCAGGAGTTTACCAGTTCGATTCCCAGTCAGGGCACATGCCCAAGTTGTGGGCCCAATCCTCAGTGGGGGGGCATGGAACAAGTGGCCAATCAATGTTTCTCTCTCATCAATGTTTCTCTCCATCTCTCCCTCTCCCTCTCTCTCTAAAAATCAATAAAGAAAAAAAATTTTTAAGTAAAGCAACATTTTCAAAACTTAGAATAAACATTTCAAAAACTCAGAAGTCTGCACTTCAGCCAAAAAAAGTGCAGATAAATAAGAATTTAGTCATTATTATTATAATCCAGTTATAGTTATTGACCACACTGCAATGCAGTTTTTTCTTGATTACTTTAACAACTTTATCATGCCATAATTTCTACCCATGGGAGGCCAGAAGGTTAGAGAAGTCATCCAGCCCCATCCCTAGCTGAGGCTTAAATAACCTGGACCTGACTCTGAAGCATCCTTTGCCAGTATAACCTTGACCTTTGCCCTTTCAGTGTTAGGAAGCATACAGCACTTAAGATGGCCCACTTGTACTTTGGACAGTCGTGTTAGAAATGTGTTCATTATGCTGAGTCAAGAGTGCCTCCCTTCCATCTCTTGTTGTTCATTTCACCCCAGATTAGAATCAGGTGAAATAAACCTAATTATTCTCAATGTATCAGCCCTTAATGTTTCTGTAAAATTATCTTATGCTCCCCACTCTAAGACTTTTTCTTCCCCAGGTTGTAAAATGTGCTCTCCTCATGAACTGCGTAACAGTTGGCTCAATTATGATTTGTGGGAGGAAAAAAAACAAGAAACCCACAGAATGGAAGAACTAGAAGGAATCTCAGATCAACCAATTCAAACCCAGCCCCACTTTTATAAAGAATCAAGCCAGGCAGAGAAAAATGAAGCAAGGTTGCTCACCAGAGGTCAAGCAGCTACTTATAAAGTCGGTAGTGAAACTCACATTTCCAAACTCTTAAGTCCAGTACCCTCAGAACTATATACCAAGTCGTATTAGATGCTATATTTGTAATAGAATTGAAAGTAGAGAATATTTTCAGTTTTAACAAGTTAAAACAAAAACACATGATCACAACCACATGAAACAGTGTAATTGTTATCATTCCCACTGTATGGTGAAGTAACCCAGGCCTCAGGTCTTACAGTAAGTGTTGAAACGAGCTCCAAAGCCTATATCCTTAATCACTATGCAACCTGGGTATGTACCAGAACATTCCTAACATTATCACAACAGAATTAGCAAACTTAAGACTTCCGGTAATTCCTCAAAATTTTAGTGCTTTGACAGAATCCGATATAAAAGCTAGCCTTTCTGAAAATAAAGTTAATTTTTTAAGAAATCAAGATAATGTAAAGGTTTACAGTATGTGCCCTCCTAGTATACAATAAAAGGTCATTTTAACTTACAAATCAGGTTAGAGTATTAAAGTATCTTCTTCCACATCAACTACCCTGAAGAAAGTCACCTAAAAGCAATCTAATCCTTCTGGGAGTAACACAGAAGGAATTCATGGCATGGAGCTTCGTGAGAAACATTAGCCAAGCGGAGTCTCATGGTGTCAATCATTTCCCAAAGACTCTTCCACATAAGAGTGACTGTGTGCCATGAACAAAATAAGCACCAAGCAAATGAAGTATTTTATCTGCCTAATTCATACAAATGTAATAAAACATTAAGAAGAATATAGTAAGGGTTCCAAGATGGCTGCAGAGTAGGTGGAAGCTACACTCACCTGCTCCCAACAGCAAATCAGATTTACAGCTAAATTATAGAGCAATCAACCTGAATAACCAACTGAAGGCTAGCTGAACTGAAATATTATAACCAAGGATTCACAGAAGAGAGCACATAGAGACTGGTAAGAAGGGTGGAGGTGTGGAAAGGACTGGACACCGTACCCACGTACAGTGGCTGAGAGAAGCCAGAGGGATATCTCAGCTGCAAAACTCTCTCCCCTAAGAAGCATGGGGCTGCAATCCCACAGAGGGATACCCAACCCAGAGCAAGAGATGGGAAGAGGAGCCCACAAAGCATCTGATGGTAAAAATCAGTGGGGATTGGGTCCACCTGGGAGAAAAGGGAGTCTGCTAGAGATCCAGATGCCATCTTCCCAGAGCTGAGCACTCCTAGTGTTACAGCACCAGCTGGGGAATGCACTTCTGGGTCCTCCAACTACTGGCAACACCCCACTCTGCCACGCTTGGATCCTGCAGAGGGATCTGCTGACTGAACCAAGCAGGACACTTTAGGGCATTCTTTTTCTGAAGAAGCTCTTGGCAGAGACTCAGAGAGTGACTGAACTGTGTAGCTTTGGAAAAGAGACCATTCTTCCCGGCCTCCAGTGCATGCCAGTACTCCCACCAACCGCTGAATTGCTTGGCCTGCCCTTATACAACCTGTGGGCCAGTCCTGTTAAGTTCAGTCATGTGAAGGGATCAGAATGTCACACAGAGCTGGGACTTTCAGAGTGCAGCTACTGGGGAGGCTTTTATCTGGGAATCAGACAGGCAGGTGCTGGGTTGTGTGGTTATATCGTGTGTGGGGAGGCACTCCTATCTCACCCTGGGAGCTCAGCCCATGCTATTCCCCAACAGGAGACTAATTTGACCTGCCTTCTGGCTGCTGAGGCCCTGCCCTGCTCATTCCCGAAGGAGGATCTGAGAGTTCAGAGCCGGGACCTTCAGTGCATGCCTTCCTCAGAGCTTTTGCCTGGGAAGAAGAAAAAGAGCCCACCCCTTCCTACAGGCTCACTGACAATACCTCTGAGTATTGCTCTCCCGAGTCCCAGTGGCCCCACCCTGCTGAGATCAGCTCTGTGAAGGAAAGGGAATGCTGCTTAGAGCTGGGACATTCACAGTGTCTCCCTCAGACACTATGGTCTGAGACTGGACGAAGTGCTTCACCCCCTCCTGCAAAATCAGCCAGCATCACCCTCAATGGAAGATTCTTTTTTTTTTAATCCTCACCCGAGGACATTTTTCCATTTTTTGTTCAGATAGAGTGGAAAGGAGAAAGAGAGAGAGAAACATTGACGTGAAAGGGACACATCGAGTGGCCGCCTTCTGCACGACCTAAGCAGGGCCGGGGACAAACCACAACCAAGGCACGCGCCCCCAACAGGAACCGAACCTGGGTCTCTCCGGACCATAGGCCGACGCTCCAACCGCTGAGCCAAACCAGCCAGGGCGAAGATTCTTTTGATGTGCCCTCCTGAGCCCCAGGCCTCATCCTGCTGAGTTTGCTCCTGCAGAGGGGACAGCTGGCTACACCCAACCCGAACCTGTGGCACGGTCCTCCTGAGGAAGCTAGAGTTGGAGACTTTGGCAGAGGCTAAGAGGTACAGTTCTGGAGTAGAGGCCACTTTCCTCTTATTGTGTGCCTGACTGCATGGCAAAGAAGTAGGGGACTTACCAACCCTGTCCTCGCAATTCTGGTTGCCCCACCCTACTGAGGTTCTAAAGCTTGGGAGGTTCAACAACAACAGGAGGGTGCACATAACCCACAAGACACATTCCTGGAGCACTGAGCTCAGGTAATCTAGAAGATTGTGCCACTGAGCCCAACAAGACACCTACATCATAAAGCCATCATAACAAGTTTTGGAACAATAACAGATCTACCAAATAAACAGAGACAAAAAAATATGAAAGAAGAATAGAAATTCCTATAAAAATAATTAAATGGAATGGAAGCAACCAATATACCAGATGCAGAGAAAGAATGGTTATCAGGATGCTCAAGCACCTTTGGGGAAAAATGGATGATCTCAGCGAGAACTTAAACAAAGAGATGGTAAGCATTAAAAAGGACAATGAAACCACAGAAAAGAACGAGTCAGAAATGAAGAATACAACCTCTGAAATAAAGAACACACAGGACGGAATCAACAGCAGTTAGATGAACTAGAAGACAGAAGTAGTGATTTACAGAACAAGATAACAACAAGCACCCAAGCAGAGCATCAAAAAGAAAAGAGAATTACAAAAAATGAGGAAAGTCTAAAGGACCTCTGGAATAACATCAAGCATGACAACACCCACAACATAGGGCTACCAGAAGAAGAGTAAGCAAACGATTGAGAATCTATTTGAAGAAATAATGTCTGAAAACTTCCCTAACATAATGAGGAAAAGTCACAAAAGTTCAGGAAACACAGAGAGACCCAATCAAGATGTACCCAAAGAGAAACACACCAAGACACATCATAATTAAAATGCCAAAGGTTAAAGACAAAGGAGAGAATCTTAAAAGCCGCAAGGGAGAGACACTTAGTTGCCCAACAGAGAGCTCCCATTAGACAGTCAGCTGATTTCTCACCAGAAACACTTCAGGACAGAAGGGATTGGCATGAAATAAAGTGGTGAAAAACAAGGACCTACAACCAAGACTACTCTATCCACCAAGGCTATCATTTAAAACTTGAAGGACAAATAAATAGTTCACAAGACAAAAAAAGAAAAAAAATGCTAAATGAATGCATTATCACCAAGCCAGTATGGCAAGAAATTTAAAGAGCAGAGACGTCTGGTCAAGATGGTGGCATAGATAAATGCAACACTCACCTCCCTCCACAACCACAGCAGAACAACCATCATTCAGAACTGCCTGACATCGATGTAAATGGAAGTCCTACAACTACAAAATTAAAGAAGCCACATCAAGACTAGTAGGAGGGGGTGAAGGCACAGAAGGGCTCGTTCTACATCCACGTGTGATGGATAAAAATTAGGAGGGATACCTTGGCTGTGAAGGTCCTCCCCGAGGAGCAAGGGGTCCCTGTCCCACACCAGGCCCTCCAGCTCAGGACTCCAGTGCCAGGAATAGAAGTCCCCATAATTTCCAGCTGTAAAAACTAGTGGGAATTGAGGCAGAGGGAGGCTAAGGCTGTGGGAATCCCAGGCAGTTACTCTTTTTTTTTTTTTTTTATCCTCACCCAAGGATATTTTTCCATTTTTTGTACAGATAGAGTGGGAGGGAGAGAGAGGAAGGGAGAGAGAGTGAGAAACATCGATGTGAAGGGACACATCGAGTGGCTGCCACCCGCACGACCAACCAGGGCCGGGGACAAACTGCAACCGAAGTACGTGCCCTTAGCGGGAACCAAACCCGGGTCTCTCCGGACCGCAGGCCGACGCTCTAACCGCTGAGCCAAACTAGCCAGGGCCCCAGGCAGTTACTCTTAAAGGGCCCGCACACTAACTTACTCGGACTTGCTCCCTTAGCACAGGGGAGGACGCTTGAAAGGCACAGAGACATATGGGAAAAAACTCAGTTGTTTGGCATCTGGGCAAGAATTGGAGGAGCAGCTTTCTCTTAGACAGACGTTCTGGCAAAGGCCGTTGTTCCCCTGGTGAGCCCTTCCCCATGGGACTGGCAGAAGGCTGCCATATCTGGGACTCCAGCAACCTGGTTCACTATTTGCCCGCCCTGGTGATACCTTGAGGCTCTGCCTCGCCCAACTTTTGGGCCCACCTAAACTGTTTCCAGTGGCTTTACCACAGGAATGGCCTGTCTGAGCACATGCCTCAGATTTTCCTAAAATCTCTCAAAGTGGCATCTGGCCTCAGGGAGCCCCCTACCTCTTACCAAGAGGCCCCAGGACTGGCACTATCAGCAGCCAACCTTGGTTCACAGTTTGGCCTTTCTTGGGCACCTCCAAGCCCAGCACAAGAAGCAGCCATCTGGAGATCACTTTGTAGCTTATGCCTGATGTCCCTGGGTAGAACACAGACAGTGGCTGACCTTAGTTTGCGCCTCCTGGGAGATCCCAGAGGCAGCACACTCCATGGACAGCTTCAGACCACATCACAGCACCACCACCCAACCACCTCCACAAGTGACACACTCAAGGGGTAGACTCAGTAGGCACCAGAGCCCTGATGACGTAAGTCTTGCACTGGGCACAGCCAGTCCTTGCAGCTGATCAGCCTGAGTAAACCCCTTCCATTGACATGCCAACACCAATCAAGACTCAAGTACAACAGAAGGGTGCACCTCGAGTGCCCAGTTGGGGTGAACAGAGACTCTGCCACTGTGCAGTATAGGACACCTACTACACAATAGGCCACCCTACCAAGCCTGGGAGAAGTAGCAACTCTACCTAAAACATAGAGATAAACAGGGAAGCAGCCAAAATGAAGAGACAAAGAAAAATGTCACAAATGGAAGAACAGAACAAAACTCCAGGGAAAGAACTAAACAAAATGGAGGTAAGCAATCTAACAAATGCAGAATTCAAAACACTAGTTATAAGGATGCTCCAGGAAATTAGTGAGGACCTCAAGAGCATGAAAAGGGACCATTCAGAAATGAAAGATGCACTAACTGAAATAAAGAATAATTTACAAGGAATCAATAGTAGAGTGGGAAAAGCCAAGAATCAAACCACCAATATGAAATATAGGGAAGCAAAAAACACCCAAACAGAACATCAAATAAAAAAAGAATCCCCCCAAAATGAGGATGGTGTAAGGAGCCTCTGGGCAACTTCAAGTATACCAACATCTGAATCATCGGGGTGTCAGAAGAAGAAGAGAGAGTAAGAAATTGAAAATCTATTTGAAAAAATGACAGAAAACTTCCCCAACTTGGTGAAGGAAACACACATACAAGCCCAGGAAGCACTGAGAGTCCCAAACAACATGAACCCAAAGAGGCCCAAACCAAAATACATCATAATTAAAATGCAAAAGATTAAAGACAAAGAGATAAACTTTTTGAAAAAGAAGAAAAAAAATATGAACAATAAAATGGCAATAAATACATATCTACCAACTGAATCTACAAACAAAATGAACAAGCAGAACAGAAACAGACTCACAGATACAGAGAACTTTTTGTTGGTGGCCAGATGGAAGGGGGGTTGGGAGGATGGGCAAAAAAGATGAAGGGATTAAGAAGTACAAATTGATTGTTACACTGACAAACCTCAGAGGGAAGGAGGAGGGGGGCCAGGGAGAGATAAACCAAATAATTTAATAACCAATGGACATAGGCAATAGTGTGGGGAAGGCAGGAGGGAGGAGGGAGCAGGGAGAGGGTCAATGGGGGAAACAAAGGAGGACATCTGTAATACTTTCAACAAAAAAGAAAAAATTTTAAAAAACAGAAATGTTAAAGGGCCAGTTTCAAGAAGAAGAAAAAACAGAAAGAGGAACACAGATATAAAGAATAAAATGGCAATAAATAAGTACCTATCAAAAATAACCTTAAATGTAAATGGATTAAATATCCCTAACAAAGACATAGGGTAGCTGAAGAGATATGAAAATTGTGACCCATATATGCTCACTAAAAGAGACCCACCTCAGAACAATAGATATACACAAAGACAGAAAATGAAGGGATGGAAATAATATTCCATGCAAATGGAAACAAACAGAAAAAAAAAGCCAGAGCCCTGGCCAGTTTGGTTCAGCGGTTAGAGCATCAGCCTACAGACCAAAGGATTGTGGGTTCGATTCCTGGTCAAGGGCACGTACTTGGGTTGCAAGTTCAATCCTTGGTCCTGGTTGGGGTCATGCAGGAGGGAATCAATCAATGTCTCTCTCTCTCTCTCTCTCTCTCTCACTCACACTAAAGTTTCTCTTACTCTCTCCCTTCCACTCTGTAAATCAATGAAAAAATATCCTTGGGTGAAGATTAAAAAAATAAAAAGCTGGGGTAGCAATACTTATATCAGACAAAACAGACTTCAAAACAAAGGCCTTAACAAGGGACAAAGAAGGTCACTACATGATATGAAAGGTATCAATTCAACAAGAGGATATGAATATATATGCACCCAACATAGAAGCCCCTTAATATATAAAGAAAATCTTGGTGGAAATTAAGGGAGAGATCAACAGCAACACAGACATATTAGGGGATTTTAACACCCCACTGATATCAACGGATAGATCTTCCAGACCAAAAAATTAACAAGGCAACAGTGACATTAAATGACACACTAGATGAGATGGATTTAATTGATATTTACAGAACGCTTCATCCCAAAGCAGAATATATTCTTCTCAAGTGCACATGGAACATTCTCAAAGACCACACGTGAGGACACAAAATAAGTCTTAACAAATTCAACAAGACTAAAATCATATCAAAGAGGGGAGGAGACATCCATCCCCAGGCAACAGAAGCACAGACCAGCAGCAGAGACCCAACTTCAAAAACTACAGCAAAAGCTGAGCAGGAATTGAGCCCCACAGGGCTGCAGCACTCCCCAGCCACCAGCGGCAGGACCTGGGGCTCCACAGAGGCCTGTGCAGTCCAGCAGCTCACAAGACCAGTGGGAAGCCTGAGCCCCAGAGGGAATGGTGCAATCCAGCTCCCCGCCCACAGGACCTACAGGCTGCGGGGGCACCAGAGAGGCCTCCGTGACCCAGTAGCCCAAAAAACTATGGGAAGCTGGAGCCTGCGAGGGACTGGTGCCATCCAGCTGCCTGCCCACAGGAGGGGCAGGTTGCTGGGGCACCAGAGAGGCCTGTGCGACCCAGCAGAAACTGTGCAATCCAGTTACCCGCGGGACCTGTGGGGTGATGAAACACCAGAGAGGCCTGTGCGACCCAGTAGGGACTGCGCCATCCAGTTACCTGCAGGACCTGCAGGGTGTTAAAGCATCAGAGAGGACTGTGGAACTGGGCAGCCCATAATATAGACATAGAGCCGAGTCCCCAGAGGGACTGTGCGATCCAGTTACCCGTGGGGCCTGCAGGTCACCGGGGCCCCAGAAAGGCCTGTGCTATCCAGCGACACACAAGATAGGCTTAGAGGATGTGAAAATGGAGGCGGAGTGAATGGAAGCTACAGAGACAATCACCCAGGACCAAATGGGAATTACAACTAAAATAAAGACAAATCCTAGGGAAAAAGCAACAGAAAAGCAGCAGGACAAGACCATATAACCAGGGACACTTGTAGGATCTGCAGACACGCAAGAGGGTGGCAGGCTGGGAGCCCACAAACAGCAGGAGTCTTAGCTGTGAACAGTGCCCTTGAGGAATAAAGACCAAGCCCGCTCCACAGCGCAGACAGCCTAGACAGAGCGCTAAAATAGCCACAGCCACTCACCTGGGGGCTATGGCAAAGGGAGGGCAGACTGAGCTGGAACTCTATGGGGACACCCGAGATTTGGTGGGCACTCAGAGTTTTTGCTGAGTTGCAGCCACAAAGGACGGTGGCCAGTGTGCTCCTTCCCAGAGCTGCGGGGAAAGCAGCAACCCCCTCCTCTGAGATTCAGCCTTTCACAGGTGAGGCAAAGAAATGCAAATTGAGGCTCATTAATAACCACCATCTATCCCACCCTCTGGAAATCCTCTTATGCAGAACACCAGGACTACATTCCAAGGCACTGTGTAACTGAGTCTACTAGCCACCAGGAAAAAGCTAGAGGATAACTGAACCTTTCCTGGGCTTGCAAATCTACCCAGGAAAGTAAGACTTGACAGTGGTGTTTAACATGGGCTCACCCAGGCACATCCAAACACAGTAGAGGGAGCCACAAACAGCAGAACACCAACACACACAGGGAAAATTTGGCAGGCTCAAAACCCCAATGAGATAGCCAAAATGGTGAAACAAAGAAAAACAAATCCCAAATGAAAGAACCAGAGAACTCTATCAAAGATGAGATAAATGAAATGCAGTTAAGCAAATTATCAGAGGTAGAGTTCACAGGCATGATCTTGAGGAAGCTCAACAGCATGAGTAAGGACATCAGCACCATGAGTGAAGATATAGCAACAGTGAAAACCAACCAAATAGAAATGAAGAATGACATAGCAGAAATAAAGAACACATAGGAAGGACTAACTAGCAGAGTAGAGGAAGCTGAGGACCACATCAGTAAATTAGAATACAGGGTGGGAAAAATCAAACAATAAGAAAACCAAAAGGAAAAAATGATTAAGAAACAGGAAGATAGCTTAAGAGAACTGTGGGACAACTGGAAACATAGTAACATTCGCATCATAGGAGTCCCGAAGAGGAATAAAATGGGCAAAGGTTAAAGAATATATTTGAAGAAATGGTGACAGAAAACTTTCCTAACTTGGAGAAGGAAGAAGGCATTCAAGTTCAAGAAGCACAGAGGGCCCCAAATAAGAAGAACCCAAACAGGCCCACATCAAGACACACAGTAATTAAAATGCCAAAAATTAAAGACAAAAAGAGAATCCTAAAGGCAGCAAGAGATAAGCAACAGGTTACCTACAAAGGAAACCTCATAATGCTCCCAGCTGACTTCTCAACAGAAACACTATAGGCATGAGGTAATCAAGGTCATGAAAAACAAGCATCTGAATCCAAAACTACTCTATCCAGCAAGGTTATCATTCAAAATAGGTCAAATAAAGAGCTTCCCAGAGGGAAAAAAAAATAAAATAAAATAAAATAAGGCTAAGGGAATACATTAGCACCAAACCAGCACTGCAAGAAATGTTAAAAAGGACTGCTGTAATTAGTAGAAGAAACAGGAAGAAAAATATAACCAAACTAAATAAAAATGGCAATAAATAAGTACATAGCAATTATCACCTTAAATGTGAATTGTTTGAATGCTGCAATAAAAAGACACAGAGTAGATGACTTGATAAGAAAGCATGACTCACATATATGTTGTTTACAAGAGACACACCTCACAACAAAAGACTAACATAGGTTGAAAGTGAAGGGATGGAAAAAAATCTTTCAAGAAAAAAAAAGCTGGGGTAGCAATACTCATATCTGATAAAATAGATTTCAAAATGAAGGCCATAACTAGAGACAAAGAAGGCCACTACTTAATATTGAAAGGATCAATCCAACAGGAAGGTATAACCTTGGTAAACATATATGCACCCAATATAGGAGCACCAACATGTATTAAAAATCTTCTGGAGGATTTCAAAGAAGAAATCAACAGCAATACAATCATAGCAGGGGACTTCAACAACCCACTGACATCAATGGATAGATCTTCTAGACAAAAAACTAAAAAGGAAACACAGACTCTAAATGAAACGCTAGATCAAATGGATTTAGTAGATATCTACAGAGAATTACACCCCAAAACAGCAGAAGGCACATTCTTCTCAAGTGTACATGGGACATTCTCAAAGATAGACCACATGTTAGGACACAAACTAAGTCTCCACAAGTTCAAGAAGATTGAAATCATATCAAACATATTCTCACATCACAATGGCATGAAACTACAAATCAATGGCAACAAGAACATGCAAAAATATTTGAACACATGGAGGCTAAATAGGATGTTATTACCCAATGAATTAGCATGGAGATCAAGGAAGAAATTAAAAACTTCCTGGAAATGAATAAATATGAACACACAACAACCCAAAATCTATGGGATGCAGCGAAAGCAGTTCTGAGTGAGAAGTTCATAGCACTACAGGCCTACCTCAAGAAATAAGAAAAATCTCTAACAGACTATCTAACCTCACAACTTAAAGAACTAGAGAGCAAACAAAAAGAAAATCCCAGAGCAAGTGGAAGGAAGGAAATACTAAAGATCACAGGAGAAATACATGACATAGAGACCAAAAAATCAATTCAAAGGATCAATGAAACAAAGACCAGGTTCTTTGAAAAGATAAACAAGATTGATGGACCCTTAGCTAGACTCACCAAGAAACAAAAAGAGAGAACCCAAATACACAAAATCAGAAATGAAAGAGGAGAAATGATAACTGACAACAGAAATACAAAGGATTGTGAACAAATACTATGAACAATTATATGTCAACAAATTCTACAATCTAAGCAATATGGACAAATATCTAGAAACACATAGTCTCCCAAAACTGGACTGGGAAGAGATAGAAAACTTGAACAATAACAAGAAAATAACAAGACCAATAACAAGAAAAGAAATTGAACTTGTAGTCAAGACTCTCCCAGCAAACAAAAGCCGAGGCCCAGAGAGCTTCACGGGGGAATTTTACTGAACTCAAAGAAGAACTAATACCCATTCTCCTCAATCTATATCAAAAAATTCAAGAAGAAGGCAGACTTCCAAACTCGTTTTATGAGGCCAGCATAATTCTAGTTCCAAAACCAGAAAAATACACTACAAAGAAAGAAAACTACAGGCCAATACCCTGATGAACATAGATGCCAAAATCCTGAACAAAATACTGAGCAAATCAGATCCCGCAATACATCAAAAAATGATTCACCATTACCAAATGGGATTCATCCCAGAGATGCAAGGCTGGTACAATATTCACAAATCAATAAATGTGATACACCACATAAACAAAATAAAAGATAAAAATTGTATGATCATATCAATAGACACTTAAAAAGCATTTGACAAAATCCAGCACCCGTTTCAGATAAAAACGCTCAGCAATCTGGGAATAGAGGGATTATATCTCAACATTATAAAGGCCATATATAAGAACAGAAACAAGACAGGAATGCCCACTTTCACCACTCTTATTTAACATAGTACGGGAACTCTTAGCCATGGCAATCAGACAGGAAGAAAAAATAAAAGGATCCAAATTGAAAAGGAGGAAGTGAAACTGTCATGATTCGCAGATGACATGATACTATACGTAGTAAACCCCAAAGACCCCATCAAAAATTTACTAGACTTAATAAATGAATTTGGCAAAGTAGCAGAATACAAAATTAACGTCAAGAAATCGATGGCATTCTTATACACCAATGATGAACTCACAGAAAGAGAAACTTTAAAAAATCCCATTTACCATTGCGGCAAAAAAAATTAAGATACCTAGGAATAAACTTAACCAAATAAATAAAGGACCTATTCACAGAAAACTACAGGTCATTGAAAAAAAAATAGAGGAAGATATAAAAACGTGGAAGCACATACCTTGTTCATGGATTCAAAGAATTAACATCATTAAAATGTCCATACTACCCAAAGCAATCTATAGATTTAATGCAATCCCCATCACAATACCAACAACATACTTCACAGAAGTAGAACAAATACTTCAAAAGTTTATATTGAACCAAAAAAGACCCCAAATAGCCACAGCAATCTTGAAAAAGAACAACCAAGTAGGAAGGATCACAATACCAGATATCAGGTTATACTACAAATCCAATGAAATCAAAACAGCCTGGTACTGGCACAAGAACAGGCAGATAGATCAATGGAACAGAACAGAGAACCCAGAAATGGACCCAAGGCAATATGCTCAATTAATATTTGACAAAGGGGGCAAGAGCATACAGTGGAGTAAAGACAGCCTCTTTAATAAATGGTGTTGGGAAAATTGAACAGCTACATGCAAAATAAATGAAACTAGACCATCAACTTACACCATACACAACAATAAACTCAAAATTGATAAAAGACTTAAATGTGACTCACGAATCCATAAAAATCCTAGAAGAAAATGTAGTTAACAAAATTTCAGACATCATACGCAGCACAATTTTCACTGATACATCACCTAAGGCAACAGAATCAACGGAGAAAATGAACACAGGGAACTACATCAAACTCAAAAGCTTCTGCACAACAAAAGAAACAATCATCAAAATGGAAAGGCAACCCACTCTATGGAAGAGCATATTTGCTAATGATACATAAGATAAAGGGTTAATTTCCAAAATATATAGAGTGCTCATACAACTCAACAAAAGGGAGACAAAGAACCCAATTAAAAATCGGGCAGAGGAACTAAATAGACACCTCTCCAAACAGGACGTACAAACAGCTAAGAGACATATGAAGAAATGCTCAACATCACTAATCATCAGAGAGATGCAAATTAAAACAACAATGAGGTATCACCTCACACCTGTCAGAATGGCCGCCATCAACAAATCATCAAACAACAACTGTTGGCGAGGGTGTGGAGAAAACAGGACTCTAGTACACTGCTGGTGGGAATGCAGACTGGTGCAGCCACTATGGAAAACAATATGGTATTACCTCAAAAAATTAAAAATTGAACTTCTATTTGACCCAGTGATCCCTCTTCTAGGAATATACCCTAAGACGCCTGAAACACCAATGAGAAAGAATATATGCACCCCCATGTTCGTAGCAGCACTGTTTACAATAGCTAAGATCTGGAAACAGCCCAAATGTCCATCAGTAGACGAATGGATAGAAAAGCTGTGGTACATATACACAATGGAGTACTATGCAGCTGTAAGAAAGAAAGATCTCTTATCCTTTGAGATGATATGGAGGGACCTAGAAAGTATTATCCTAAGCGAAACAAGCCAAACAGAGAAAGACAAGTATCATATGATCTCGCTTATTTGTAGAATATAATGAACATAAAAGTCTGAGGAATGGGGTAGTCCCAGAGATGTGGAGGTGGGGTACAGACTGACTATCTCCAGAAGAGGGGGTGGTGGGAGAGAGATAAACCACAGAACTTATATGCATGTATGCATGAACAGTGGACATGGACAACAAAGTTGGGGACAGGGCAGGGAGGGAGGGAATCAGTGGGGGGAAAAGGAGAAACATCTGTAACAAAAATATATACATTAATAAAAAAATTAAAAATTTAAAAAAATTTTTTAAATAAATAAATAAAATCATATCAAGCATCTTCTCTGACTACAATTGTATGAAACTATAAATCAACTACAATAAAAGAAAAACATAAAAACATTCAAACACATGGAGGTGCAACAACATGTTATTAAACAATGAATGGGTTAACAATGAGTAAAAGGAAGAAGTCAAAAGTTACCTGGGAACAAATAATAATGAACAGGCAACATCCCAAGATCTGTAAGACAGCGAAAACAGTCCTGATAGGGAAGTTCATAGCATTACAGTCCTACCTCAAGAAACAATAAACATTTCAAACACACAATCTACCCCTACTAAAATAAGAAAAACTAACGAGCCCAGAGATAGCAGAAGGAACAAAATAATTAAGATCAGACAGAAAATGACAGACTAAAAAAAAAAAAAAAAAAATCAATATAAAAGATCAATTAAACCATGAGCCAGTTCTTTAAAAAGATAAACAAGATTGATGAACCTTTAACCAGACTCATCAAGAAAACAAGAGGACTCAAATAAAATCAGAAATGAAAGAGGAGAAATAACAACTGACACCACAGAAATACAAAGGATTTAAGAAAATAGTATGAACCACTATATGCCAACAAATTGGAAAACTTGGGTGAAATGGATAAATTCCTAGAAACATACAATCTTCCAAAACTAAAATAGGAAGAATCATAAAATCTGAATAGAGTAATTACAACTAATGACATCGAAGCAATAATCAAAAAACTCCCAGTAAACACAAGTCCTGGATATGATGGCTTTACAGATAAACTTTATCAAACATACAAAAAAGAACTAACACTATCCTTCTAAAATTATTCCAAAAAATTCAAGAGAAAGGAAGATTTCCAAACTCCTTTTATAAGGCCAGCATTATTCTAATTCCAAAACCAGATAAAAAAAAAAACACTACAAAGAAAAAAATATATAAACCAATATCCCTAATGAACACAGATGCTAAAATCCTCAACAAAATATTAGCAAACTGGATCCAGCAATACATTAAAAAGATCAGACACCATATCAAGTGGGATTTAGTCTGGGAATGCAAGGTTCATCCAAAATTTACAAATCAATAAATGTGATACATAAACAAAATGAAGGATAAAAAAAAATGATCATAGCAATAAACGCAGAAAATGCATCTGATAAAATCCAGCACCCATTTATGATAAAAATTCTCAGCAAAGTGGGAATAGAGGGAACATAGCTGAACATAATAAAGATCATTTATGACAAACTCACAGACATCATATTCAATGGGCAAAAACTAAAAGCATTTCCCTCAAGATCTGAACAAAACAGGGATTTCTGCTTTCACCACTCTTATTCAACATAATACTGGAAGTACTAGCCACAGCAATCAGAAAGAAGAAGAAATAAAAGGCATCCAAATTGGAAAGAAGGAAGTTTTAAACTGTCAGTATTCACAGACAACATGATATTTTATATAGAAAATGCTGAAGACACCACCAAAAAAACTACTAGATCTAATAAATGAATTCAGCAAAGTAGCAGGATACAAAATTAACGTTCATAAATTGGTTGCATTTTTATACACCAATAATGAAATATCAGAAAGAGAAATTAAGAAAATCCCATTCACTACTACAACAACAAAAAAAGAAGGTACCTAGGAATAAATTTAACCACAGAGATAAAAGACCTGTTACTCGGAAAACTAGAAGACATTGAAGAAAGAAACTGAAGAAGATACAAATAAGTGAAAGTACATAGCATGTCATGGATAGGAAAAAAATAACATCATTAAAATGTTCACATTATCGCCCTGGCCGGTTTGGCTCAGCGGTTAGAGCGTCGGCCTGCGGTCCTGAGAGACCCGGGTTCGGTTCCCGCTAAGGGCATGTACCTTGGTTGCAGTTTGTCCCCGGCCCTGGTCGGTTGTGCGGGTGGCAGCCACTCGATGTGTTCCTTTCACATCGATGTTTCTCTCTCTCTCTCTGTTCCTCTCTCTCCCTCCCACTCTACCTGAACAAAAAAAATGGAAAAATGTCCTCAGGTGAGGATAAAAATAAATAAATAAATAAATAAATAAATAAATAAATGTTCACATTATCCAAAGCAATCTACATATCCAATACAATTCTTATTAAAATAGCAATGGCATATCTCACAGATCTAGAACAAATATTCCCAAAATTTATATGGAATCACAAAGGACCCCAAATAGTCTCAGCAATCTTGATAAAGAAAAACAAACTTGCAGGTATCCCAATACCTGATATCAAACTATACTACAAGGCCATAGTAATCAAAACACAATGGTATTGGCACAAAAACAGGCATATAGATCAATGGAACAGAATAGAGAGCTCAGAAAAAATCCATGCCTTTATGGTCAATTAATATTTGACAAAAGAGACAAGAATATATAATGGGGTAAAAAGAAGTCTCTTCAGTAAATGGTGTTGGAAAAATTGGACAGGTACACACACAAAAAAAAGAAACAAGACCAACAAATTACACCATACACAAGAATAAACACAAAATGATTAAAACACTTAAATGTTAGACTCCAACCTATAAAAATCCTAGAGGAAAACAATAAAATTTCAGACATTTCTCGTAGCAATATTTTTGCCAATATATCTCCTAAGGCAAGGGAAACAACAAGAAAATAAAGAAATGGGAATACATCAAACTAAAAAGCTTTGTACAGCAAAAGAAACCAACAAAATGAAAAGGGCACCAACTGAATGGGACAGCATGTTTGCCAGTGACACATCTGATAAGGGGTTCATTTCCAAAATATATAGAAAAACTTATACAAGTCAACACCAAGAAGATAACCTAATTTTAAAAATGGACAAAGGACCTGAATAGACACTTCTCGAAAGAGGACATACAGATGGCAAATAGACATATGAAAAAATGTTCAACATCACTAATCATCAGAGAGATGCAAATTAAACCACAATAAGATATCATCTCACACCTCTTAGAATAGCTGACATCAATAAATCAACAAACGACAAGTGTTGTCAAGGATATAGAGAAAAGGGAGCCCTGATGCACTGTTGGTGGGAATGCAGATTGGTGCAGCCACAGTGGAAAACAGTATGGAGTTTCCTCAAAAAATTAAAAATAGAACGGCCTTGTGACCGAGCGATTCCATTTGTGAGTATGTATCTGAAGAAACCTGAAACACTAATTTGTAAGAATATATGTACCCCTTTGTTCACTGCAGCATTGTTTACAATAGCCAAGATTTAAAAGTAGCCCAAGTGCCCATCAGTAGATAAGTGGATAAAAAAGCCATGGTACCTTTACACAATGGAATACTACTTGGCCATAATAAAGAAGGAAATCTGCCCAGCCGGTGTGGCTCAGTGGTTGAGCGTGGACCCATGCACCAAGAGGTTGCTGGTTAGATTCCTGGTCGGGGTACATGCCCAGGTTGTGGGCCTGACCCCCAATGGGGGCATGCAGGAGGTCAATCAATGTTCTCTCTCATCGATGTTTCTATTTCTCTCTCCCTCTCCCTTCCTCTCTCTCTAAAATCAATAAAGTAAAATACAATTTTTTTTTAAAGAAGGAAATCTTACCTTTTCCGACAACATGGATGGACAGGGAGATTACTATGTTAAGTGAAATAAGCCAGTCAGAGAATGAGAAATTCCATGTGATTTCACTTACAAGTGGAACTAATGAACCAAATAAACTAAAATAGAAACAGATTCATAGATACAAAGAACAGAATCTTTGAAAATAAAGAACAAAGCTGTAGGATTTATACCAACCAATTTCAAACCATACATAAAGCTACTGTAAGAAAGACAGTATGGGACTGACATATGGACAAATGTACAAATCGATGGAAGAGGGAGTCCAAAAACAGACTCACGCATATATCTTGAGTTGATTTCCAACAAAATGCCAAGGCCATTCAATAACAAAGAAAAAATAAAGGACAAGAAATTCAAAAGGGAAAGGATAATCTTCAAGAAATAATATATGCAAATTGCACATTTTGTATGTGCAACATATTCCATAAACATTTTTTCAAAGGGCTACACTGACATCTGAAGGTCTCTCTAATATAGATACACACTGAAAAAGTTTCATTCCAATACACTTAATGCAGATGAGGAGTATCACACTGAATCAAAAACTACATGTAAACGATATTATCAAGTATTTTTAATCCAACCAAGTATATGCTTTGTAGAACTGAATAATGGGTTCCCTGCCCTTTCCCGCTTCTTTCCACCTTTCTATAAGCCTGTCCCCACCTTTACCACCATTGCCTACATTAAATACCACCTTCTCCAGAAAGTTCTGCCATTCTATCTATTAACCTGATGGGCACTCATCCTTCTCTCAATTTTCACAGCATTTCCATCACTTAAAGGCCCTCATCAGCCCTGCCGGTTTGGTTCAGCGCTTAGAGCGTCCGCCTGCAGTCCAGAGAGGCCTAGGTTCGCTTCCCACTAAGGGCACATACCTCAGTTGCAGTTTGTCCCTGGCCCTGGTTGGGTTGTGAGGGTGGCAACCACTCAATGTGTCCCTTTCACATTGATGTTTCTCTCCCAGCCCCCCCCCCCATCTGAACAAAAAATGTTCTCGGGTGAGGTTAAAAAAAAAAAAAGGGCCCTCATCACATTATCCTTGAATTGCACATGATTTGAGTCCTCTGTAGGAGATAAAGGCCCTGAAGAACAGTAACACTGACTACATCAGCCTGGATCATAGAAGGCACTTGGTTTTTCTGTTGACTATTGAATGAATTAATTAATTAGAAAATTCAGGCATTTTGAAGTGAGTTAAGTAACTGGATCTGACCTAGTTTAAAAAAAAACACCTCAAAATATGAGGAATAAAAGTTTTCATTCCTTGAAAAATAATTTCAAAACTGAAACTCCTCAAAATATAGTGAAGACAAAATATAACATTAAAATATAAAACACTGCCCTGGCCTGTTTGGCTCAGCGGTTAAAACATCAGCCTGAGGTCCAGAGAGACCCAGGTTTGGTTCCAACTAAGGGCACATACCTCGGCTGCAGTTTGTCCCCAGCCCTGGTTGGGTTGTATGGGTGGTAGCCACTCAATGTGTCCCTTTCACATCCATGTTTCTCTCTCTCTCTTCCTCTCTCTCCCTCCTACTTTATCTGAACAAAAAATGGAAAAATGTCCTCAGGTGAGGATAAAAAAATATATATATATAAAATGTTTATAGTATATTTAGTGATCATTTTCTATATTCATAGGGGATCAAATCAAAAGGCATAAGAACTTCCTCAAAGATTATTTACCATCAGAACAGTCCACAGCTTTAGAAAATGTCTTGAAGTCAATTATATAACCATAGAACAAATAGGGTTAAAAGTATCTGTTATAGAAAAAAATAGTACGTGTCATTTTGACTCAAATGTGTTACTTTTAGATATTTTGAAAACAACTGTCTGGCTTCCAGATATTTAAATTATCACCAAAGATGCCCTGGTCCATTTGGCATGGTGGTTAGAGTGTTGGCCTGCAGACCGGAGAATCCCAGGTTCAGTTCCCACTAAGGGCACGTACCTTGGTTGTAGTTTGTCCCCGCCCTGGTTGGGGTCATGTGGGTGGCAGCCGACAGTCTATGTGTCTCTCTCACATCGATGATTCTCTCTCTCTCTTCCCCCCTTTCTCCCTCCCGCTCTATCTGAAGACAAACACAAAAATGTCCTCGAGACTTCCGGTCAGGGTGGCGGGTAGGTAAACATGGTATCGCGTCCTCCCACAACCACATCAAAGTTACAACTAAACTACAGAACAACCATCATTCAAAACCGCCTGAAACCAAGCTGAATGGAAGTCCTACACCTACGGAATTAAAGCAGCAGCCACATCCAGACTGGTAGGAGGGGCGGAGGCAGAGGGGCTGGTCCCACACCCACGTGTGGCGGATAAAAATCCGGAAGACACCTCGGCAGGGAAGGTCCTTCCTTGAGGACTGAGGGGGTCCCCGTCCCACACCAGGTGCCCCGCTCAGGGTTCCAGTGCCAGGAAGAGAATCCCCATAACTTCTGGCTGGAAAAACCAGCGGGAACTGAGGCTCAGGGAGGCTGAAGCGGCTGGAGCCCCAGGTAGCTCCTTAAAGGGCCCACGCACAGACTTATCGGACTCTCTCCCTCTAAGCTCGGAGGGGACGCAGCTCCAGGGACACCAGAGACATACAGGGAAGAACTGAGCTGTTTGGCACTGGAGCGAGGGCTGGAGAGGGGGCTTTCTCCAGGACAAACGTGCTGTCAGAGGCCTTTGTTCCTTTGGTGAGCCCTGCCCTGGGGCGGCAGACAGTCTCCATAACTGAGACTCCAGCAACCTGGCTCACACTGTTTGCCCTGCCCTGGTGACTCCCTGAGGCCCAGCCCCACCCAGCTTTCAGGCCCACCCAAGCTGTTGCCACTTGCTTAACCATAGGATTGGCCTGTCTTGGATCCTGCTTCAGGTTTTTCCTAAATTCTTTCAAACAAGCAGCATCTGGTCTCAATGCTAGCCCCATACCTCTCATTTAGTAATACACAGAAACAAACACAGGGAGAGGAGACAAAGAAACAGGTCCCAAATGAAAGAACAGAACAAAACCCCAAGAAAAGAACTAAGCGAAATGGAGATAAGCAACCTAACACATGCTGAGTTCAAAATACTGCTTATAAGAATGCTCAATGAACTTAGTGAGGACCTCAAGAGCATAAAAAAGGACCAGTCAGAAATGATGGATGCACAGTCAGAATTGAAGGAGGCATTAACTGAAATAAAAAATAATTTACACAGATTCAAGAGTAGAGTACATAAATCCAAGAAGCAAACCATCGATTTGGAATATAAGGAAGCAAAAAAACGCCCAATCAGAACAGCAAAAAGAAAAAAGAATCCAAAAAAATGAGGATAGTGTAAGGAGCCTCTGGGACAACTGCAAGCGTGCCAACATTCGCATCTTGGGGGTGCCAGAAGGAGAAGAGCAAGAACAAAAAATCGAAAACCTTTCTGAAACAATAATAGCAGAAACCTTTCCTAACTTGGAGAAGGAAACAGACATACAAGTCCAGGAAGCACACAGAGTCCCAAACAAGATGAACCCCAAGAGGCCCACACCAAGACACATCATCATCAAAATGCAAAAGGTTCAAGACAAAGACAGAATCTTAAAAGCAGCAAGAGAAAAGCAGTTAGTTACCTACAAGGGAGTTCCCATAAGGCTGTCAGCTGATTTCTCAAAAGAAACTTTGCAGGCCAGAAGGGAGTGGCAAGAAATATTCAGAGTGATGAAAAGCAAGAACCTACAACCAAGATTACGCTTTCCTGCAAAGCTGTCATTTAGAATCGATGGCCAAATAAAGACTTTCCCAGACAAGAAAAAGTTAAAGGAGTTCATCACCACCAAACCGTTATTATATGAAATGATGAAGGGTCTTTTTGAAGAAAAAGATAAAGTATATGAACAAACAAAATGGTAATGAATACATATCTATCGACAATGGAATCTACAAACAAAATGAACAGGTAGAACAGAAACATTCTCATAGATACAGAGAACATTTTGTTGGTTGCCAGATGGGAGGGGGTTGGGGGAATGAGTGAAAAAGGTGAAGGGATTAAGAAGTACAAATTCATTGCTAGATTGAAAAACCTCAAAGGGAAAGGGGTTGGGGGGGGTGGGAAGAAATAAACCAAAGAACTTATATGCATAACCAACGGACATAGACAATAGTGTGGGAAAAGGCGGGAGGGGGGCGGGAATGGGGAGGAGGGGGTCAATGGGGGAAAAATGTGGAACATCTGTAATACATTTTACATTCAACAATAAAGATTAAAAAAAAAAAAATGTCCTCGGATGAGGATTAAATAATCAATCACCAAAGGTATAAATGTAAACATTGTATGATTAATATGATTATGGCAGAAAATGAAATTCTGGGGGTGGGAGGGAGGTGCCACAAGTGAAACAGAGCTATTCCTCAACCACTAGACACTACTACTGTTAACAAATGGGGGTCTTGACTGGTTAAATCAATTCACTCCTGTCTATGCATCTACAGTTTCCTCTTAGAGCTAATGGTGCAAAAAATACTGGAGCTAGGGCTTGCCGACTTAGCAAATAAAAAGGCCCAGTTAAACTTGAATTTCAGATAATGAATTTTCTCAGTAAAGTATGTCCTGTGCAATTTAGACTAATAATTTACTCACTGTTTATCTTAAATTCAAACTTAACTGGATGTCCTGTGTTTTACCTGGCAACCCTTTCTGAAGCCAAAAGGTGGAGCAGTAATCAACCCAATTTCCTCACTTTGCAGAAGAAAGTGCGAACCAAGGAAAGGAAGAAACTTGCCTAAACCGAAACCAGAGGATCAAGGAAATGAGTATGCTTTGAAAGGAGAAAACATACTTCACTAGGTCACCTTGGGTTCCACTCATGGTCCATTTGACCTCCAACTCTCGCTCACCTCACAGAAGGTGGACAAGCTAAAAAAAAAGGTATGGTTTTCCTTTTTCAGTATCAAACTTCAAGTTTCGGTAAATCTCTTATCAACTCGTCTTCAGAAACAACTCATCAGGACACTGTGCATTTTTAATGTAAATATGTGATTTTTCATTACACAACAGCACAAACCACCTCACATTCTGTTTACCTATTCACGCCGTTTCACCTAAAGCCAGTCCTCTCAAAACCCAAAATTCTCTTGCTCCGGGTTTCAAATTTTGGTTATTCACATTATTCCACGATTCTAACAATGTTAGTTCACATACTCACCACTGTTCACATTTTTTCGGTGGAAAAGCCCTAATTAATCCATTCGGTTGGTCTCAGTAAGTCTGGCACACACAGTCTTCCACTCCCACTGCGCCTGGGCAAGCACACCGCAGCGAGGTAGTCTCAGCCCACACGCGTGCGAGAAAGCAGGGGCAGGGAGGAGCCTTCACTGGAAATCGGGGGCCTGTCTCCAGTATGTATGAGAAACATGCGAATTCTCGAACTGCAGGGCAGACAGTCGAACAAAGTCAAAGGAAAACTGAAACTGCACAGACGCCCAGGACTCATCTTGCGAATCCCATCGCAGGGACAAAACCGCCAGGCGCTTCCTGGACTCTGTCACAGCGCCTCTCGGTCCCCGCTGCGGCACAGGAAGGTCTTTCTATCATTTTACAAACTGGGCTTCCAAATAAGGTTTTCAGAAAGAAGGTTCCGTTGCGTATTTAAAAAAAATTCTCGGTGAGGACTTCGCGGGCGAAGCAGCAGACCGTGCCACGAGAGGGGCAAGGCGAACAGCTCGGCGGGACAGCCCGGCTCCCCGGCTCCCCGCCTTCCGAGACCACGCCGCTCGGAAGGGGCAGGTCCAGCCCAGACTCACTCTGCGGACTGTGACACTCGGGCCAGGGGTGGGGCTCCCCGCCGCCTCAGGACCCTCGGGCTGGGCTTCCGCGGACTCGCCGGCAGGCAGCGGGGCAGGGCCCTGGGCGAGCGCGACCCCGCCCGGCGCGGCCTGGCCCCTCGAAGGCCTGGCCCGGGGCCCGGACCGCGGCGCCGCACGCGCCGGCCCACCTGTCGCGGACGGCGGACGTCGCCGCCGGCAGCCGGCAGCCACACCCCCGGCGAGGGCCGCGGAACTCCCGGGGACGCCGCTGCGCGCACGCGTGGGCGGGCGCCGTGATCGCCTCGGGCGGGCCTGCGCTGGCGGCCGGGCCGGAGCCGGCTGCGGGAGACGCGGGGCAGCAAGGCCGCGGCGGCGCCACGGGCCTGTTTACACCCCTCCGCTGGAGGACACGGCGGCACGTGACGCGCGTGTCACGTGCCCGCCGTTGGGCGGAGGTGTTGCCAGGCGACGAGGGCGCGCTGGGGGAGGGCGGCGGCGAGGTCCCTCCCGCCCGGTGGCTCACCTCGCTGGTGGAGGCGAGAGCCCCAGGGGCCTGCCCTGCGGGAGGAGGCCGGCTCCCACCAGCTGCCTTCGTCCCTTAGAGACCCCAGGGCCTACCCGCACGTGTCATTCGTGTTTTGGAAGAGAGGACTCCGGGGAAGGGCAGTGTGATGTTGAACTTCAAGAAACGGAAAAAGCCTCCTTCCCCAAAGCTAAAGATGAAGGGAGAGCGCGGAAGGAAGCAATGGCCTTTTGTTGCCCTTAAGGAGGACTCGTCTGCTCTGCTCCCTCATCTGGGGCGAAAGGCTGTGCCCGCTGCCTGCTTCCTGCCTCCGCCTGGGCAGGGAAGCCACGTGGAACTTCAGCCTTCCTTTCAAACTATAAGTTTCATGGGAATTCGTCTTTGTATGCATAAATGCAAACATATCTAAGTAAATAGATGATTCAGCTTTCAGATTTTGTCCACATCAAACTTACTGTCATTGTTGGTTGGTTGGTTGTTTGTTTTATCCTCACCCAAGGATATTTTACCATTTTTTTGTTCAGATAGAGTGGGAAGGAGACGGAGAGAGAAACATGGACGTGAAAGGGACACATCAAGTGGCCACCACCCACACGATCAACCAGGGCCGGGGACAAACTGCAACCGAGGTACGTGCCCTTAGCGGAAACCAAACCCTGGTCTCTCTGGACTGCAGGCGGACACTCTAACCACTGAGCCAAACTGGCCAGGGCCGTCACTTTTGTTTTTAGTGACTATTTCTACCAAGTCCAATTTTTCCCCGTCAAACTTTGCAGTTTCAGCCACAGCCAATTTCTTTCATAATATTCATTATAAATTGCATTAAAAAACTAAAAGTTTGTATTATTTCCTAGGAAATTCTTGAGTAAATTGTGAGCAAATACCCTCAGGTATTCCAGAACTGCTCTGTCATCCAGAAGTGATCTACGGGAGAGTCCAGTCCCTCCACACAGTTCTAGTCACTGCCTACGTGGTGTCCAACAGCAAGTTTACAGAGTCCAAACAGTGGGCTCAAAATATTCTCTGCATCAATACAACAAGGTCAAACATCATCTTCACACCTAGAATGCAACATTACAAAGAGTATAAAATATAGTGATGAAATGTCTCCATGCTCTTCTTTTACTATGGAAAATAGACCACAAGGTCAGTTGCCACTACCTGGTTTACTTTTTCTGCTGCTTTGGGCAGCAGATGTTCCAGGAAGGCAGGGACAATATCTTCCATTGGTTTATCTTATGTCTAAACCATGCCTGGAAAGCAAAAATGTTGATTGGTGGATGTGTAACCTTGCCATCCTTCTGTAAGCAGTGGCAGAGCCTTCATAAATCAGAAGGATCTGAGTTAGGCAGAACTCATGGAGGCAATGCTAGGGGATGTCCTGGCCCAGCCATCACTATCTAGGCAATTTACCAAACCTTTGTGAGCCTCTTTCTTCATTTATCTCCTTAATAAAACAGTATGAAGATGAAATGAAATACAGTGGCACAACACTTTAAGGAGCCCAGCACAGTAATCAATAAATGTTAACCATATATACGGCCTTTGGCAAGAGGGTGCTAATACAGAGGTCAGAGTCCCAAGGGAAAGGGAGCTGACAACTGGAATTTGTCCAGGTTCTGGATTTTGATCCTTGCCACATAAACTGGAGTGAGGATAAGATTACCAGGAAACTAAGCTCAGCTGGGAAGTCTTTGCACTTAGAATGGAAGACTGCCACAGAAGGTTGCTCGTTGGTGATGACATAGTGGTCACTTCAAGGGGAGTACTAGTCTTGTGGCAACAGGTTAACTACAAAACTTGTACATGGTGATAGGGACTCCTAAAATACTACCTTACCATTGCCTTGGCCCACACAGGAAAATTGCCTGCCCTCTCCTAGAGTTTGTGGGAAACAAGGAAGTCAGGCCTGAGCCAAGGGACCAGTGTTACCCAAGGGCCGGTCAAACCTGACTGTCCACCAAATGGTTAAACATATCTAACCATATCTAGTTTTTGAGTTAGGGTTTCACTGCAAACGGCAAGATGCATTGGTTTGTATGATATGATAATACTGAAAATGTTTATGACTCTATAATGACATTTCACCTAACACAATGTACCACTAGAATGATGAATGTAAGGAGTGATGGGGGATTTGGAGACAAAGAAAGAAGTGAACAATAGCTTACAAAGGTGCTACAAAGCTATAATATGGTAGAGCTAATCTTGAATTTACAGTTCCTGATTCCAAGTCTAAGCACCGTTTCCTTTTTATTAAAAATCATGAAGATGTGGTTTCATTATCTTGAATTTGGCCTTCCTAGGCTACACTGGTTACAATTTTGCTTCACATAGTGTTTGGTATATTTCAAAAGTAGAGCCAACAGGATATATAGATTGATGGGAGGTGGGTGTGAAAGTACAGAGCAAAGGATGACTGTAAGGTTTTTGGCCTGAACAACCATAAGAATGGAATTGTCATTTAGATGCAGAAGAGGGCTATGTGCACTTTGGCGGAGGGGGCGGGGGGGATGAACAATTTCATTTTGAACATCCTAAATTTTACATGCCTATTAGAGATGTACCATTAGCAACCAGATAGAAGACACTGGAATTCTGAGGAGAGATATAGAAATATAAATCGATTGGCCAATGGCATTTAAAGCCACAGGGATTGAATAAGATCACACAGAGCTTTAACTTTCATACCTTCTGACCTCAATATAAGATATAAAATACATTTTACATACTGACCAAATACATGTACATAACTTAAAAGTTTCAAGAAGCAAATTTACCCTCCCTGTATGTAATACACTATTTCCTTTCTCATCTACTTTCTTCTTTTTTATTTTTTAAAACTTCTCCCAAATCCATTGATTTATCTTTATTGTTGAAAGTATTACAGGTGTGCCCCCATTTTTTCCCCATTGACTCCCTTCTCCGCCCCCCCCCCCCACATGCCTCATGCCTTTCCTACACTATTGTCTGTGTCCATTGGTTATACCTATATGCATACAAGTTCTTTGGTTTATCACTTCTCAGCCCCTCTCCCCTCTTCCCTCTGAGGTTAATCACTCTAACAACCAGTTTGTACTTCTTAATCCCTTTATTTTTGTGCCCATCCTCCAATCACCCTCACATTTGGCATTCAACAAAAAGTTCTCTATATCTACAAGTCTGTTTCTGTTCTACTTGTTTATTTGGTTTGTAGATTCAATTGTTGATAGATATGTATTTATTGTTCATATTTTTTATCTTCTTTTTCAAGAAGACCCTTCAACATTTCATATAATACTAGTTTAGTGGTAATGAACTCTTTTAGCTTTTTCTTGTCTGGGAAGCACTTTATATGTCCATAGATTCTAAATGATAGCTTTGCAGGAGTGAGTAACCTTGGTTATAGGTCCTTGTTTTCATCACTTTGAATGTTTCTTGCCACTTCCTTCTGGCCTGCAAAGTTTCTTTTAAGAAGTCATCTGACAGTCTTATGGGAGCTCCCTTGTAGGTAACTAACTACTTTTCTCTTGATGATTTCAAGATTCTCTCTTTGTCTTTAACCTTTTGCATTTTAATTATGATGTATCTTGGTGTGGGCCTCTATGGGTTCATCTTATTTGAGACTCTCTACTCTTCCTGGACTTGTATGTCTGTTTCTTTCACCAAGTTAGGGAAGTTGTCTGTTATTATTTTTTCAAATAAGTTTTCAATTTCTTGCTCACTCTCTTCTTCTTCCGACATACCCCATGATGTAAATATTAGTAAGCTTGAAGTTGTCCCAGAGGCTCCTTACACTATCCTCGGGGGGTTTTTTTTTGTTTTTTTTTTTTATTCCTTTTTCTTTTTGCTTGTCTGATGGGATTTTATTTGCTTCCTTGTATTCCAAATTGATGGTTTGATTCTCAGCTTCACCTGGTCTACTGTTAATACCTTGTAAATTATTCTTTATTTCATTTGGTGCATCCTTCATTTCTGACTGATCCTTTATTATGCTCTTGAGGTCCTCACTAAGTTCCTTGAGCATCCTTATAACAACCCGTGTTTTGAACTCTGCATCTGTTAAGATTCTTTACCTCCATTCTGTTTAGTTCTTTTCCTGGAGTTTTGTTCTGTTCTTTCATTTGGGATGTATTTCTTTGTCTCATTTTGGCTGCCTTCCTGTGTGTGTGTGTGGGGGGGGGGGTTCTATGTATTAGGTAGAGTTGCTACTTCTAGGCTTGGTAGAGTGGCCTATTATAGTAGGTGTCCTGTACAGTCCAGTGGCACAACCTTCCTGATCACCCCAGTGGAGCACTCGAGGTGCATACCCCAATGGGGACTGTATACCCTTCTGTTGGAATTGAGTCTTGATTGCTGGTAGCACATCAATGAGAGGGATTTACTCAAGCTGATCAGCTGCAAGGACTGGCTGTGCCAACTCACCACCAACCTCTGACCACCTTGAAGGATCAGCTGTGCTGGGGCCCAACACACAGAGCAAGACTTGCTTCAGGAGGGCTCCGGTTCCCACTGAGTCCACCCCTTGAGTGGAGGTGGTTGGTTGGTGGTGCTACAACATGGTCTGAAACTGTCCACTGGATGTGCTGGCTCTCGGGCCTCCTGGGAGGCAAAAGCCAAAGTCAGCCACTGCCTGTGTTCTACCCAGGGCCACCAAGCATAAGCTACAAAGCAATCTGAAGATGGCTGCTTCTTGTGCTGGGTTTAGAGATGCCAAGGCAAGGCCAAGCTGTGAACCAGGACCAGCTGCTGCTAGTGCCAGGTCTGGGACCACTTAGCAAGAGGTATGGGGCTTGCTGAGACTAGATGCTGTTTGTTTGAGAGGATTTAGGAAAACCCAAAGCATGAGCCAAGACAGGTCATTCCTATAGTAAAGCCACTGGGAATAGAGTGGGTGGGCCTGAAAGTTGGGTGGGACAGGGCCTCATGGAATCACCAGGATGGGGCAAACAGTGTGAGCCAGGTTGCTGGACTCCCCAATATGGTGCGTGTCTGTTGGTCCCTTAGGGGAAGGGCTTGCCAAAGGAACAACAGCCTCTGCCAGCACATCTGTCCGAGAAAAAGTTGCCCCTCCAGCTGTCACCCTAATGCCAAACAAAACAATTCTTCCCCATATGTCTTTGGTGCCTTTCAAGCTGTCTCCCTCATGCTGGAGCCCAGAAGGAGCAAGTCTGAGTAAGTTCATGTACGGGCCCTTTAATACGAGCCGCCTGGAATGCCAGCTGCCCAGTCTGTCTCCCTCATCCTCAATTCATGCTGTTTTTTACAGCCAGAATTTATTAGGACTTCTCTTCTTGGCACTGGAACCCAGAGCTGGGGTGCCCGGTGTGGGACGGTGACCCCTTTCTCCTTGGGGTGGACCTGAACAGCTGAGGTGTTCTCCTGATTTTTATCTATCACATGTGAGTGTGGGACCAGCACGTCCATGCCCCGGCCCCTCCTCCCAGCTTTTATGTGGCCTCTTCATCAATTTTGTAGTCACAGGACTTCCATTCATCTCATTTCCAGGTGGTTCTGAATGATGGTTTTTCTGTAGTTTAGTTGTAATTTTGACGTGGCTGTGGGAGGAGGCGAGTACCTATCTACCTGCACCGCCATCTTGACCAGAACTTCTGCCAGGTTCTTCCACTGATATTTTTTAAAACTAAGTAACAATTGTGGCCTACAGTTTGAAAATTCCTGAAAGTTCTTGACAGAGGACAGAAAACTAATCCAGAAGCTAGCCATGTGGCACTTTAGAGATAAGAAGACTAGCAAAGGAAAATTAGGAGCAACTAGAGAGAGGTAAGAGGATAAACAAAACAGAGAAGTTCAAACAGCTCAGTAAAGAAAATGTTTCAGGGAAAATGCAGTGTCTAAACGTGTCATTTGCTACTGAGAAGTTAAGTAAAAAGAGAAATGACCTTTGGGTTTGGCAGTGTAAAGATCATCCAGCATTCGAGAACAGTGGAATTAAGATAAACTGGTGGGGACAGAAATCTAATGGTAGAGATAAATGGTGACAACAAATAGATATGTTTTCTTGTTGCTATAAAGAGGAGAAGGGGAATGGGACAACAGCAAACAAGAGATGTGGTTATGTTGTCTTTCTAGATATTTATGCACTAATAGAAATGATCTAGTAATAAGAAAATATTGATGCAGTAATGTGTGAAGACTGTAGGAAGAAAATCTTGAGTAGTGGGTCCAAAATGGTGACAGATTGAATGGAAGCTACACTGACCTTCTCCAACAACCAAATTGGAAATACAACTAAAATGTAGAAAAATCATCCTGAATAACCAACTGAAGACTAGCTGGAGAGAACCCTTATAACCAAGGATGTAAAGAGGAGCCCACATCAAGACTGGTAGGAAGTGTATTGGTGTGAGAGGAATGCCTGAGCTCCCACAGTCAGCATCTGAAGTTCCAGAGGGATATCTTGGCTGTGAGAGGTTCCTCCTGAGAAGTCTAGGGCCTAATCTCCAAGCTGAGCTCTCCGACCCAGAGTAATGGAACCAGGAAAGGTGCCCACATAAAACCTGGCTGTGAAAAGCACCAGAAATTCTGTTCAGCAGGGAAAGACAACTAGAAACACAAGCACCCTTTGAAGGGTCAACACACTATATTTAATTTGGAGCCACCCACCTTGGGCTCCAGCAGAGGGAGGGTAGGATGGACTAGAGCTGCATGCAGAGACTGTGGAGTTTATGGCTCTGGGGAGAGTGCTAGGAAAGCCACTGCCTGGATCCCTGTGCTGAGTCATTTCCCCCTAGGCTGCAGAAGCCATCCTTCTCAAAAAGAATTTTCCCATCAAAGCAGCTTTAGCCCAGAGGAAAGTAACTGCCCCACCCACTGGAAATTCTCTTACCCCGCCCACTAGATGGAGATTACACCTGGCAGAGTATTACAACCGAAGGCTCATTAAGTGACTGAGACTGACAATCAGCCTTCAGGCAGAGGTGGATCTCTCAGTGTTTTGAGTTTTTGCCTCTCCTGCTCCTCTACCTGGGACTTATAAAAGCAGACCATGGTGTTTAGCTTGGTTCTTTCCATAGACATACAGCCTCAGCAGAGGGAGCCACAGACAGTGGATCACTGATATCCACTGGGAGATTTTGGCAGGCTCCAAATCCTGCTGAACCAAACTGCACTTCATGCAATAAGCAAATACACAGCACCCTGCATGCTGTGTTGGGGGTTGAGCATCACTATTAGCCAGTCTGAGGGTTGAGCCCATACACAAACAGGCTAATAGTAGTCAAGACTCAATTACAACAGGAGGGCACACACAAAGCACAGAAGGGATATTACTAGAGCACCAATGTCTGGTGATCAGAGAGAATGTGCCACTGGGTGCCACAGGTCACCTACTACATAAGACCACTCTACCTAGACTTGGAGTCAGAACAGATCTACCTAATACATAGAAATAAACCCACATAGGCAGCCAAAATGGGGAAACAAAGAAACAAGCCCCAAATGAAAGACCAAGAGAATTCTTCTGAAGAGTTAAATGAAATGGATTTAAGCAATTTATCAGATATACAGGTCAGAGTAGTGATATAAAGATGATCAACAGCATGAGAAAAAATATAGAAACAATGAAAAACAACCATTTGGAATGAAGAATGATATCACAGAAATAAAGAATACACTGCAGATTCCAGGAAACCAAGGATCATATCAGCAAATTGGAAAACATTGTAGAAAAAAAAAAAAATCACTCAATCAGAGAACCAAGAAGAAAACATAATTAAAAAACAAGAGAACAGTTTAAGACAGCTGTGGGATGCCCGAAACATACAACATCCACATCATAGAACCATAATAAAAAGAAAGAGAACGAAGTTTAGAGATATAGTTTCTATTTGAAGAAATAGTGGCAGAAAACTTGCCTAAATTGGTAAAGAAAAAAGTTACATAAGTTCAGGAAGCAAAGAAAGTCCCAAGCAAGAAAACCCAAAGAGGCCCACCAAGACACATCATAAATAAAATGCCAAAAATTAAAGACAAAGAGAGAGTCTTTAAGGCAGCAAGGGAAAAGCAACGTGTTACTAAAAAGGAGCTCCCATAAGGCTGTCAGTTGATTTCTCAACAGAAACACTACAGGCCAGAAAGGAATGGCATGAAGTAATCAAGGTGATGAAAAACACGTATCTGAAATCAAGACTATTCTACCCAGCAAGGCTATCATTCAAACTAGATGGTGAAATAAAAAGCATCCCAGACAAAAAAGGCTAAAGGAATGTATTACCACCCAAACCAGCATTGTAAGAAATGTTAAAGGGACTGCTATAATAATAAGAAATAGAGAGAAACACAAGCATAATGAATAAAAATAGTAGTAAATGAGTACCTATCAATAATAACCTTAAATGTAAATATATTAATTGCTTCAATAATAAGACATAGGTACATAGCTGAATGAATAAGAAAACATGACCAATATATATGCTGTCTACAAGAGACCCCCTCAGAACAAAAAACTCACATGGGATAAAGTGAAGGGATGAAAAATTTTCATGCAAATGGAATGAGAGAGAGAGAAAAAGCTGGGGTAGCAATACTCATGTCTAACAGAATAAACTTCAAACTTAAGGCCATATCAAGAGACAAAGAAGGCCATTACATAATATTGAAAGGATTGATCCAACAAGAAAATACAACCTTGGAAAATATATATGTACCCAATGTATATTTTAAAATATATTTTAAAACTTCTGAAGGACTTTAAGGGAGAGATTGATTCAATACAATCATAGTAGGGAACTTTAATATACCACTGACATCACTGGATAGATCTTCTTGACAAAAAATGAAGAAGGAAACAGAGACCCTAAACAATGCACTAGATCATATGGATTTCATTGATATTTACAAAATGTTTCACCCAAAGCTGAAGGATATACATTCTCGAATGCACATGGGACATTCTCAAAAATAGACTACATGTTAGGACACAAAGTAAGTCTCTACAAGTTCAAGAATATTCAAATCATATCAAGTATCTTCCTGGATCACAATGGCATGAAACTAGAAACATACAATAAAAATACTCAAAAATATTCAAACACATGTAGGCTAAATAGCAGGTTATTAAACAATGAATGGATTACCAATGAGATTAAGGAAGAAATAAAAAACTTTCTATAAACAAATGAATATAAACACCCAACAACACAAAATCTATGGGACAGAGCAAAGGCAGTCCTACGAGGAAAGTTTATAACACTGGAAGCCTACCTCAAGAAACAAGAAAAGTTTCTAATAAACTATCTAACCCTACAAATTAAAAAATTAGAAATAGAACAACAAGAAAAACCCAGAGTAAGTAGAAAGAAGGAAATGATAAAGATCAGAGTAAAAATAAATTACACAGAGAATGAGGCAGCAATACAGAAGAACAACAAAACCAAGAGCTGGTTGTTTGAAAAGATAAACAAGATTGATGAACCTTTAGCCAAACTCGCCAAGAAACAAAGAGAGAGAACCCAAATAAATAAAATCAGAAAAAAAGAGGTGAAGTAACAACTGACACCACAGATATACAAACAATTTTAAGAAAATACTATGAACAAATTATATGCCAACAAATTGGACAACCTAGGCAAAATGGGCAAATTCCTAGAATCATACAATCTTCCAAAACTCAACAGGGAAGAGTCAGAAAACTTGAACAAACTGATAATAACTAATGAAATTAAAGCAGTAATCAATAAACTCCAACTAAACAAAAGCCCTGCTCTGGATGGCTTCACAGGGGAATTTTACCAAACATTCAAAGAAGAACTAACACCTATTCTCCTCAAACCATTTCAAAAAAATCAAGAGGATGGAAGACTTCCAAGCTCTTTTTATGAGGTCAGAATAATCCTAATTCCAAAACCAGATAAAGACAATACAAAGAAAGATAAATATAGGCCATATCCCTGATGAACATAGACACCAAATGTCTCAACAAAATATTAGCAGATCAGATTCAGCAATATAGTAAAAAGTTATTCACCATGACCAAATGGGATTTATCCCAGGGATATAAGGCTGGTACAACATTCACAAATCAATAAATGTGATGTACCACATAAACCTAAAGAAAGATAAAAAGTATACAATCATATCAATAGATGCACAAAATCCAGCATTCATTTTTGATAAAACCTCTCAGCAATGTGGAAATAGAGGGCTCATACCTCAACAAAATAAAGGCCATATATGACAAACCTACAGCCAACATTATTCAGACTCAATGAGCAAAAACTAAAAGCATTTCCCTTAAGAACAGGAACAAGAGAAGGATGTCTGCTTTCACCACTGTTATTCACACATAGTACTGGAAGTCTTAGCCACAGTGATAAAACAAGGGGAGGGGGGAGGCATCCAAATTGGAAAGGAGGAAGTATAACTGTCATTATTTGCACATGTCATAGTCTTGTACATAGAAAACCCTAAAGACTCCACACAAAAAACTACTAGATTTAAAAATGAATTTAGCAAAGTAGCAGGATACAAAATTAACATTCAGAAATTGATGGCATTTTTATATACCAACAATGAACATTCAGAAAGAGAAAATTTTTTAAAAATCCCATTTACCATTGCAACAAAAAAATGTAAGATATCTAGGAATAAACTTAACCAAGGAGGTAAAAGACCTGTTTCTCAGAAAACTATAAGACATTGAAAAAAGAAATACAGGAAGATTTAAAGAAGTGGAAGCATATACCATGTTCATGAATTGGAAGATTCAACATAATTTCAATGTCCATACTACCCAAAGTAATCCATAGAGTCAATACAATCACTATTAAAATACCAACATCATATTTCATAAATGTAGAACACATACTCCAAAATTGTATATGGAACCAAAAAAGACCCCGAGTAACCGTAGCAATCTTGAAAAAAAACAAAGTTGGAGGGATCACAATACTAGATATCAGGCTATACTATAAAGCCATTGTAATAAAAACAGCCAGTACTGGCACAAGAACAGGCATACAGTCCAATTGAACAGAATAGAGAACCCAGAAATTGACCCAAGCCATTATGCTCTATTAATATTTGACAAAGGAGCCAAGAGCATTCAATGGAGTAAACACAGTCTTTTCAATAAATGGTGTTGAGTAAACTGGACAGATACATGCAAAGAAAATAAAACTAGACCACCAACTACACCGTACACAAGAATATACTCTAAATGGATAAAATACTTAAATGTAACTCATGAAACCATAAAAATCCTAGAAGGAAATGTAGGCAGCAAAATCTCAGACATCTCACCTAGCAGAATTTTCACCAATACATTTCCTTGAGCAAGGGAAAAGTTAATAAATGGGACTACATCAAACTAAGAAGCTTCTGTACAGCAAAAGAAACCAGCATCAAAATGAAAACAGAACCCTCTGTATGGGAGAACATATTTGCCAATGATACATCTGATAAGGGGTTAATTTCCAAAATATATAAAGTACTCATACATTTCAACAAAAGGACAACAAACAACCCGATTAAAAATTGGGCAGAGGTGCCCTGGTCAGTTTGAATCAGTGGTTAGTGAGTTGGCCCACAGACCAAAGAGTCGCTGGTTTAGTTCTGGTCAGGGACACATATCTTGGTTGCAATTCAGTCCCTGGCCCTGGTCGGGGTCATTTGGGAAGCAGCCAATCGATGTGTCTCTGTCACATTGATGTTTCTCTCTCTCTCTCTCTCTCTCTCTCTCTCTCTCTCTCTCTCTTCTCTCTCTCTCTCTCTCTCTCTCTCTCTCTCTCTCTCCCCCCCTTTCTCTCTCCCACTCTATCTGAAGATGAATGGAAAAATATCTTTGGGTGAGGATTTAAAAATATATATATGGGCAGAGGACCTGAATAGACACTTCTCCAAAGAGGAGAATACAAGTGGTCAAGAGACGTGGAAAAAAAATGCTCAAATTCACTAATCATCAGATAATTAAAATGACTTTGAAATATTACCTCACACCTGCCAGAATGGCTACCATTAACAAGTCATCAAACAACAAGTGCTGGTATGATATAAAAAAAAGGGGGGGGTACTCTTGTACACTCTGGTGGGAATGCAGACTGGTGCAGCCACCCTAGAAAACATTTTTTCCTCAGAAAATTAAAAATGGCACTGCCATTTCACACAGTGATCCCACTTCTAGAAATATATCCTAAGAAGCCTGAAATACCAATCAGAAAGGATATATGCACCCCTATGTTCATAGCAGCGTTACATACAATAGCTAAGATCTGGAAGTAGCCCAAGTACCCTCAGTAGATGAGTGGTTAAAAAAGCTGTGGTACATTTACACAATGAAATACTATGCAGCTGTAAAAAAGAAAGCTCTCTTACTCCTTGAGATAGCATGAAGGGACCTGGAGAGTAATATGCTAAGCAAAAGAAGCTAGTCAGAGAAAGAAAAGTATAACATAATCTCACTTATTTGTGGAATCTATAAACAAAATAAGCTGACAAAATAGATCCAGAGAAAATGGAAGTAGGGAACAGACTGACCAACCTCAGAGGCAAGGGGGTGGGGTGGGAGGGTGGGAAGAGATAAATCAAAAAACTGATATGCATATATGCATAACCAATGGACACAGACAACAGTCTGGTGAAGGTGTGGGGGTGTGGGGTAGGAGTGGGTAGAAGGGTGTCAATAGGGGGAAAATAAGGGACATTTCTAATACTTTCAACAATAAAGATAATTTTTTAAAATCTTGAGTCGTCTGGAGGGATCATCAATAGATAGGTGAAGGAGGGAGTGGGCAGGCACAGATAGAGAGAGCTTGGTTTTGTTGTTAAACACATGTGCAATTTCTTTTCTGATTGTTCACAGTTTAATCAGCTAAGAAGCTGAAAGGGAGGAGAGGGAAAGAGGTGCTGATGGTTTGAGGAGGCTAATGAATAGATGAAAATCATCTAGGAGAGTGCTACATCTCAGCCCCAGTCCCATGATTTCCCACATGGATGATTGCTGGATCTTTCTGTCTCCTGACTTGCATCCTGGCCTCCTATAGTATTTTTTCTACATAACCAACAGAGTGGTTTTTCAAAACCTAAGTTCAATTATGTAAACCTTCAATGTTTCCCAAATCAGAAAAAAATCCAAAGTAATATAGCCCTTTATTTCCTATTGTCTCCCACACTTGCTTGCTCTAGCCACCTGGTTCCATGCTGTTTCTTGGTTTTCTCCGGCATAGAACATTTTTCCCCAATTCATTTCCTTTCGGGGTTTACTTGAATGTAACTTTTTCATAAATGGCAATTTTTGATCAACCTTTCTAAAATAACAGTCCTATCTGTTACCCTCCTCTACTTGGATTTTGTTCTTAGCACTTGTTACCATCTGTGACAGAGACATCTACAGCTCATTAAGTATTCCTTCCCCACCCCTATAACTCTTGCAATTAGGTAGAGCCATATGACTAGCTCAACCAATGAGCTACGAGCAGAAGGGTACATATACATTCTAGGCCATGAGTTAGAGATAGGCCCTTTAACTAGGTAATTGAGGTAAAATGAGGTCATTAGGGTGGCCCCTAATCCCTTATGATTGGTGTCCTTATAAGAAGAAATGGATGCACACAGAGGTTAGATCATGTGAAAACACAGGAAGCAATCAGCCATCTGTGGAGGATTCCAAAATGGCGGCAGAGTGAATGGAAGCTACACAAACCATCTCCCAGGACCAAACAGGAATTACAATGAAAATAAAGAAAAATCATCAGGAAAAAGCAACACAAAAGCAGCTTGGAAAACCACATAACCAGGGACACTGACTCGATCCTGGTAGGCTTGCCGACATGCGAGGTGGGAGCTGGGAGCCCTCGGAGAGCAGTGTCCTTAGAGGTGAGCAGTACGCTCGGGTTAAATATCCAAGCACCTCCACAGTGCAGAGCTGGCACAGGCGCTAAAATAGCCACAGCCACTCACCTTGGGCTCTGGCAGAGAGAAGGCAGACTGGACTGGAACTGTGTGAGGACACTCAGGAGTTGGAGGACGCTCAGAGCTTTTGCTGAGTTATGGCCACGCAGGATGGTGGCCATCTTACTCCTTCCCAGGGTTCTGGGGAGAGGCAGCGGCCCCTCCCTCAGAGATTCAACCCCACCCGGTGACCATTGAAATGCAATTTGAGGCACATTAACAACCAGCAACTGCCCCACCCTCGGGAAATCCCCTTACGCTGAGCACCTGAGGGAGTTTTTCATTCAGCTGAGAGGCCAAGTCTCTTCGAGTAATCTCTACTGGTAGACTCCAGGAAAAAAGCTAGAGGATAACTGTTCCACTCCTGGGCTAGCAAATATAACCAGGAAAATAAGACTTGACAGTGGTGTTTAACGTGGGTCCTCCCTGCCTCATCCAAACCCAGGATAGGGAGCCACAAACAGCAGAACACCAACACCCACAGAGAAAGCTTGGCAGGCTCCAAAGCCCACTGTGATAGCCAAAATGGTGAAACAAAGAAACAAAACCCAAATGAAAGAACAAGAAACCTCTACTGAAGATGAGATAAATGAGGTGCAGTTAAGCAAGTTAACAGAACTAGAATTCAGAGCCATGATCTTGAGGAAGCTCAACAGCATGTGTGAGGACATGAGCACCATGAGTAAAGACATAGAATTGTTGAAAATCAACGAGTTGAAAATTAAAAATCACCAAGAAGAAATGAAGAATGACATAGCAGAAATAAAGAACACATTGGAAGGTCTAAATAACAGAGTAGAGGAAGCTGAGGACTGGATCAGTGAATTAGAAGATAGGGTAGGAAAAAATCAACCAATCAGCAAAACAAAATGAAAAAAAAAAAAAAAAAACAATTAAAAAATAGGAACACAGCTTAAGAGAACTGTGGGACAACTGGAAACGTAATAACATTCGCATCACAGGAATCCCCAAAGAAGAAGAAAATGAGCAAGGGTTAGAGAATATATCTGAAGAAGTACTGACAGAAAACTTCCCTAATTTGGTGAATGAAGAAGGCATTCAAGTTCAAGAAGCACAGAGAGCCCTAAGTAAGAAGAACCCAAACACGCACACACCAAGACACATAGTAATCAAACTGCCAAAAATTAAAGACAAAGAGAGAATCCTAAAAGCAGCAAGAGATAAGCAACAGGTTACCTACAAAGGAAACCCCATAAGGCTCTCAGCTGACTTTTCACAAGAAACACTACAGGCCAGAAGGGAGTGGCATGAGGTAATAAAGGACAGGAAAAACAAGGATCTGAATCCAAGACTACTCTACCCAGCAAGGCTATCATTCAAAATAAAAGGTCAAATAAAAAGCTTCCCAGACAAAAAAGGCTAAGGAAATACATTAGCACCAAACCAGCACTGCAAGAAATGTTAAAAGGACTGCTGTAATTAGCAGGAGAAATAGGAAGAAAAATATAACCACACTAAACAAAAATGGCAATGAATAAATACATATCAATAATCACCTTAAATGTAAATGGACTGAATGCTCCGATAAAAAGACACAGAATAGCTGATTGGATAAGAAAGCATGACTCATCTAAATGTTGTTTACAAGAGACCCACCTCACAAAAAAAGACTCACATAGGTTGAAAGTGAAGGAATGGAAAACAATCTTCCAAGCAAATGGAAAGCAAAAGAAAAAAAAAAAAAGCTGGGGTAGCAATACTCATATCTGATAAAATAAATTTCAAAATGAAGGCCATAACTAGAGACAGAGAAGGCCACTACATAATATTGAAAGGATCTATCCAACAGGAAGATATAACCTTGATAAACATGTAAGACCCAATATAGAAGCACCAAAATTTATTAAAAATCATCTGGAAAACTTCAAAGGAGAAACTGATAGCAATAAAATCTTAGCAGGGGACTTCAACACCCCGCTGACACCACTGGATACATCCTCTAGACAAAACTTAGCAAGGAAACAGAGACTCTAAATGATGCACTAGACCAAATGGATATAATAGATATCTAAAGAGAATTACACCCCAAAACAGCAGAGTTCACATTCTTCTCAAGTGCACATGGGACATTCTCAAAGATAGACCACATGATAAGACACAAACTAAATCTCTATAAGTTCAAGAAGATTGAAATCATATCAAGCATCTTCTCAGATCACAATGGCATGAAACTAGAAATCAATTACAATAGAAAAACTTCAAAACATTCAAATACATGGAGGCTAAACAGCATGTTATTAAAAAATGAATGGGTTACCGAGGAGGTTAAGGAAGAAATCAAAAACTTCCTGGAAACCAATGAAAATGAACACACAACAACACAAAATCTATGGGATGCAGTGAAAGCAGTTCTGAGAGGGAAGTTCATAGCACTTCAGATCTACCTCAAGAAACAAGAAAAACCTCTAATAGACTATCTAACCTCACAACTCAAAGAATTAGAAAGCAAACAAAATGAAAACCCCAGAGCAAGTAGAAGGAAGGAAATAGTAAAGATCAGTGCAGAAGTAAATGACATAGAGACCAAAAAAAAATTCAAAGGAACAATGAAACAAAGAGCTGGTTTTTCAAAAAGATAAACAAGATTGATGAACCCTTAGCTAAACTCACCAAGAAACAAAAAGAGAGAACTCAAATACACAAAATCAGAAATGAAAGAGGAGAAGTAACATCTGACACCACAGAAATACAAAAGATCGTTAACAACAACTAATATGAACATTTATATGTCAACAAATTCCACAATCTAAGCAAAATGGACAAATTTCTAGAAACACATAGTTTCCCAAAACTGGACTGGTAAGAGATAGAAAACTTGAACAGACCAATAACAATTAAGGAAATTGAAGATGTAATCAAGACTCTCCCAGCAAACAAAAGCCCAGGCCCAGATGGCTTCATGGGACAGTTTTATGGAACATTCAAACAAGAACTAATACCCATTCTCCTCAAACTATTTCAAAAAATTCAAGAAGAGGGAAGACTTCCAAACTTGTTTTATGAGGCCAGCATAATTCTAGTTCCAAAACCAGAAAAACACACTACAAAGAAAGAAAACTACAGTTCAATGTCCCTGATGAACATAGATGCCAAAATCTGGAACAAAATACTAGCAAATCGGATCCAGCAATACATCAAAAAAATTATTCACCATGACCAAGTGAGATTCATTCCAGGGATGCAAGGCTGGTACAATATTTGAAAATCAATAAATGTGATACACCACATAAATAAAATGAATACAAACCACATGATCATATCAATAGATGCCGAAAAATTCTTTGACAAAATACAGCACCTGTTTCGATAAAAATGCTCAGCAGTGTGGGAATAGAGGGATCCTATCTCTACATAATAAAGGCCATATATGAAAGACCTACAGCCAACAGCATACTCAATGGGCAAAAACTAAAAGCATTTCCCTTAAGAGCAGGAACAAGGCAAGGATGCCCACTTTCACCACTCTTATTTAACATAGTACTGGAAGTCTTAGCCACAGCAATCAGACAGGAAGAAAAAATAAAAGGGATCCAAATTGGAAATGAGGAAGAGAAACTGTCATTATTCACAGATGACATGATACTATACGTAGTAAACGCCAAAGACCCCATCAAAAATTTACTAGACTTAATAAATGAATTTGGCAAAGTAGCAGAATACAAAATTAACGTCAAGAAATCCATGGCATTCTTATACACCAATGATGAACTCACAGAAAGAGAAACTAAAAAAACAATCCCATTTACAATTGTGGCAAAAAATTTAAGATACCTAGGAATAAACGTAACCAAAGTAATAAAGGACCTATTTGCAGAAAACTACAGGTCACTGAAAAAAAAAAAAAAAATAGAGGAAGATAAAAAAGTGGAAGCACATACCTTGTTCATGGATTGGAAGAATTAACATCATTAAAATGTCCATACTACCCAAAGCAATCTATAGATTCAATGCAATCCCCATCACAATACCAACCACATATTTCACAGAACTAGAACAAATACTTCAAAAGTTTATATGGAACCAAAAAGTCTCCAAATAGCCACAGCAATTTTGAAAAAGAAAGACAAAGTAGGTGGAATCACAATACCAGATATCAGGTTATACTACAAAGCGACTGTAATCAAAACAGCCTTGTACTGGCACAAGAACAGGCATATAAACCAGTGGAACAGAACAGAGAACCCAGAAATGGACCCAAGGCAATGTGCTCAATTAATATTTGACAAAGGTGGCAAGAGCATACAGTGGAGTAAAGACAGCCTCTTTAATAAATGATGTTGGGAAAATTGGACAGCTACATGCAAAAAAAATAAAACTAGACCATCAACTTACACCATACACAAGAATAAACTCAAAATGGATAAAAGACTTAAATGTGACTCATGAATCCATAAAAATCCTAGAAGAAACTAGGCAACAAAATTTCAGACATCATACGCAGCACAATTTTCACTGATACATCACCTAAGGCTACAGAAACAAAGGAGAAAATGAACACATGGGACTACATCAAACTCAAAAGCTTCTGCATGGCGAAAGATACAATCATCAAAGTGGAAAGGGAACCCACTGTATGAGAGAGCATACTTGCCAAAGATATATCAGATAAGGGGTTAATTTTCAATATATAGAGAGTGCTCATACAGTTCATCAAAAGGAAGACAAAGAACCAATTAAAAAATGGGCAGAGAAACTAAATAGACACCTCTCCAAACAGGACGAACAAATGGCTAAGAGACATATGAAGAAATGCTCAACATCACCAATCATCAGAGAGATGCAAATTAAAACAACAATGAAGTATCACCTCACACCTGTCAGAATGGCCGCCATCAACAAATCATCAAACACAATTGTTGGTGATGATGTGGACAAAAGGGGACTCTAGTACACTGCTGGTGGGAATGTAGACTGGTGTAGCCACTATGGAAAACAATATGGTGTTATCTCAAAAAATTAAAAATTGACCTTCCATTTGACCCAGTGATCCCACTTCTAGAAATATACCCTAAGAAGCCTGGAACACCAATCAGAAAGAATATATGTACCCCGATGTTTGTAGCAGCACTATTTACAATAGCTAGGATCTGGAAACAGCCCAAATGTCCATCAGTAGACAAATGGATAAAAAAGCCGTGGTACATATGCACAATGGAGTACTATGCAGCTATAAGAAAGAAAGATCTCTTGTCCTTTGAGATGACATGGAGGGACCTGGAAACTGTCATCCTAAGTGAGACAAGCCAAACAGAAAATAACAAGTATCATATGATATCACTTATTTGTGGAATATAATAAACATAACAGTCTGAGGAATGGGGTAGTCCCAGAGAAGTGGAAATGGGGTACAGACTGACAATTCTCAGAAGAGGGGGTGGTGGGAGAGAGATAAATCACAGAACTTACATGTATGTATGCATGAACAATGGACATGGACAACAAAGCGGGGGACAGGGCGGGGAGGTGGGGGGAATCAGTGCGGGGAAAAGGAGAAACATATGTAACAAAAATAAATAAATTAAAGAAAAAAAATCAGCTGTCTGTACGCCAAGAAGAGAGGCCTCAGAATAAACCAAACCTACCAATTCCTCGATATCAATCTTCTAGTCTTCAGAACTGTGAGAAAATAATTTTTTGTTGTTTAAGCCCCCATCTGGCATGTTTATTTACATTATTTTCCTCCTCTAGAATTTTAACACACAATGAAAGCAAAGATGTAATTCAACATGAAATCTGCAGTACATAGAACAGTGTTTGACACCTAATAGATGTTCAGTTAATATTTATCAAATGTCTAAATATTTTATTTAAATGAATTTTTTTCAAAGAAAAGCTTTCTGGAGCTCTACTCATTTTGCTAACTTCCCCTTAAACTTCCCTTTTCGTTTCTAATTTTGCTGATTTGTTTTACTTTCTTAAGATAATGTTGATAAGAATTTGGTTGAAATATTTCAGGATTAGTGTAATTTTATTCAATTTCCAGTATTCGCTTTTTTTCTTTTCCTAATTTCCATTTTCTCTTTTCCTGTGGTTTTCTGAGTTCTTTTCCCAAGTTTTAGATTAGTTACACTTTGTGTTTTTCTCTAAGTTATTTGTAGAATGGAGAATATAGCACTGTTTTCTGGTTAATTGCAACTTTGACTATGTTGTACAAATTTTAATAGGTAGTATTAAATATATTTTATGATTTTTAAATTTAAGTGTGAATAATTTTTAGTCTTCTATTATTGTTTTACATTTTAATGACAGAATTTTACAACACAATAGTTCTAAGAATGTAGTTAAAATTTGTTTTATATTTTACATAGATTTTCCTGCCCCCAAAGTGAATTTGTTATAAAAAAAAATCAATAGTTGAGAAAACATATATTTCCTTAATATTTCTTTCATTTTATTCTCTACAGAATGTTAAATCTAGCTTGTTTTTCACTGTTGACTTGTTCTGTTAGTTTTATAATGGATATTAAGGTACTTGCTACCTAGTATATTCCACATTTTTTTTTACATATACCTGTTTCATTTTTTTAGAATAGGCTTAGATTTACAAAAGATTTGCAAAGATAGTGTCGAGTTCCCATATAACTCGTATTAACATATTAGAATAGTATATTAACATCCATGCTTTACTCAGGCTTCCTTAGTTTTACCCTTTTCTGTTTCAGTATCCCATCCAGGATACATTACATTTAGTTATCACATCGACTCTTGGCTGACAGTTTCTCTTTTGTTTTTTTCTGACTTTGACAATTTTGAGAAGTTTAAGTCAGGTATTTTGTGAATGACCTTCAATTAGGAATTGACTAATGTTTTTCTTATGGTTAAATGGGGTCGTAGATTTTTTGAGGAAGATCTCACAGGTAAAGTGCCATCTCACTATATCATATCAAAGGTATATATTATCAACATGACATATCTTTGTTGATGTAGACTTTGATCACCTGGCTGAGGTAGAGTTTGTCAGGTTTCTCATTGTTAAATTACTCTTTCTACCCATTTCCATATTGTACTCATTGTAAAAAAAATACTAAGTCACAGACCACATTAAGGTATGGGGAGTTTTGCCTTCTTCCTTGTGGGAGAAATGTCTATAGAATTCTTCATGGGAGATAGCTCTTCTCTGACGTTTCACAATTTATTTCATCATTTGTTTATACAGGAATAGACTCATGGATATTTATTTTGCATGTTGAGTTGTAACCCAACACTACATTTTATTGCTGAAGCTGTTGCAGATTTGGTCATTGGGTGCTATTTTCTTTTTTATTAATTATTTTTGTTATAGATGTTTATCCTCCCCGCCCCAAACACCTTCCTCCCGATCCCCCTCCCTCACAGGATTGTTGTCTATGTCCACTGGTTATGCATATATGCATATAAGTTCTTTAGTTTACTTCATCTCTCTCCCCTCCTCTGAGGTTTGCCAGTCTGAACCGTACTCCTTTCTTTGTCTCTGGGTCTATTTGGTTCATCAGCTTATTTTGTTCATTATACTCCATGATTAAGTGAGATCATGTGGTATTTCTTTCTCTGATTGGCTTATTTCACTTAGCATAATACTCTCCAGGTACCCCCAAGCTGTCTCAAAGGATACGAGATCTTTCTTTCTTATAGCTGCATAGTATTCCATTGTTTATGTACCATTGCTTTTTTATCCACTCATCTATTGATGGACATTTGGGCTGTTTCCAGATCTTAGCTATTGTAAATAGTGCTGCTATGAACATGGGGGTACATATATTCTTTCTGATTGGTGTTTCAGGCTTCTTAGGGTATATTCCTAGAAGTGAGATCACTGGGTCAAATGGCAGTTCAATTTTTAATTTTTTGAGGAAACACCATATTATTTTCCACAGTGGCTGCACCAGTCTGCATTCCCACCAGCAGTGCACTAGAGTCTCCTTTTCTCCACATCCTCGCCAGCACTTGTCATTTGATGATTCTGACAGGCGTGAGGTGATACCTTATAGTCGTTTTAATTTGCATCTCTCTGATGTCTAGTGACATTGCACATTTTTTCATATGTCTCTTGGCCATTTGTATGTCCTGTTTGGAGAGGTGTCTATTTAGCCCCTCTACCCATTTTTTAATTAGGTTGTCTTCCTTTGAGTTGTATGAGCAATCTACATATTTTGGAAATTAACCCCTTATCTGATGTATCATTGGCAATTATGCTCTCCCATACAGTGGGTCCCTTTCCATTTTGGTGGTTGTTTCTTTTGCTGTGCAGAAGTTTTTTAGTTTGATGTAGTCCCATGTGTTCATTTTTTCTTTTGTTTCTGTTGCCTTAGGTGATGTATTAGTGAAAATTCTGTTGCGTGTAAAGTCTGAAATTTTGTTGCCTAGTTTCTTCTAGGATTTTTATGGAGTCGTGAGTCACATTTAAGTCTTTTATCCATTTTCAGTTTATTCTTGTGAATGGTGTAAGATGATGGTCTAATTTCACTTTTTTGCATGTAGCTGTCCAATTTTCCCAACACCATTTATTAAAGAGGCTGTCTTTACTCCATTGTATGCTCTTGCTGCCTTTGTCAAATATTAATTGAGCATAATGTCTTAGGTCAATTTCCAAGTTCTCTGTTCTGTTCCGTTGCACAAGAACAGGCATATAGATCCAGTACCAGGCTGTTCTGTTTACAATGGCTTTGTAGTATAACCTGATATCTGGTATTGTGATCCCTCCTACTTTGTTCTTTGTCAAGATTGCTGTGGCTATTCGAGGTCTTTTTTGGTTCCATATAAACTTTTGAAGTTTTTGTTCTAGTTCTGTGAAATATGTCATTGGTGTTTTAATGGGGATTGCACTGAATCTACAGATTGCTTTGGGTAATATGAACATTTTAATGATGTTAATTCTTCCAATCCATGAACAAGGTATATGTTTCCACTTTTTAATATTTTTCTCTATTTCTTTTTCCAATGTCCTGTAATTTTTTACAAATGGGTCCTTTAATTCTTTGGTTAAGTTTATTCCTAGGTATCTTGATATTTTTTTTGCTGCAGTGATAAATGGGATTTTTTTTTTTTTTTAAGTTTCTCTTTTTGTGAGTTCATTATTGGTGTATAAGAATGCCATCAATTTCTCTATGTTAATTTTGTATCCTGCTACTTTGCCAAATTCATTTATTAAATCTAGTAGATTTTTGATGGAGTCTTTGCAGTTTTCTATGTACAATATATTATCTGCAAATAATAAGTTTCAATTCCTTCTTTCTAATTTGGATCCCTTTTATTTTTTCCTCATGTCAGATTGCTGTGGCTAAGACTTCCAGTACTATGTTAAATAAGAGTGGTGAAGGTGGGCATCCCTGTGTTGTTCTGTTTTTAAAGGAAACGCTTTCAGTTTTTGCCCATTGAAAATGATGTTGGCTGTAGGTTTTTCATATATGGCCTTTATTATGTTGAGATATAATCCCTCTATTCCCACACTGCTGAGTGTTTTTATCATAAGTGGGTGCTGAATTTTTTTGAACGGTTTTTCAACATCTATTGATATGATCATATGGTTTTCATCTTTCGTTTTGGTTATGTGGTGTATCACATTTATTGATTTGCACATATTGTCCCAGCCTTGCATCCCTGGGATGAATCCCACTTGGTCATGGTGAATAATTAAAAAAAATTTTTTTCCTTTATTGATTTTAGAGAGAGAGAAAGTGAGAGGGAGAGAGAGATAGAAACATCAATGAGAGAGAACATTAATTGGCCACCTCGTGCATGCCCCACACTGGGAATCAGGCCCACAACCTGGGCATGTGTCCTGACTGGGAATCAAACCGGCAACCTCTTAGTGCATGGGTTGACGCTCAACCACTGAGTCACACTGGCAGGATGAAATTTTTTTAATGTATTGCTGGATCTGGTTTGCTAACATTTTGTTAAGAATTTTGGTATCTATGTTCATCAAGGATACTGGTCTGTAGTTTTCTTTCTTTGTAGTGTCTTTATCTGGTTTTGGACTTAGAATTATACTGGCTTCATAAAATGAGTTTGGAAGTGTTCCTTCTTGAATTTTTTGGAATAGTTTGAAGAGAATGGGTGTTACTCCTTCTTTGAATGTTCGGTAAAACTCCCCCCTAAAGCCATCTGGGCCTAAGCTTTTGTTTGCTGGGAATCTTGATTACATCTTCAACTTCTTTAGTTGTTATTGGTCTGTTCAAGTTTTCTGTGTCTTCCTGGTTCAGTGTCGGGAAATTGTGTGATTCTAGAAATTTGTCCATTTTGCCTAGATTGTCCAATATGTTGCCATATAATTGTTCATAGTATTTGTTAATAATCCTTTATATTTTCTGTGGTGTCAATTTTTACTTCTCCTCTTTCATTTCTGATTTTGTGAATTTGGGTTCTCTTTCTTTGTTTCTTGGTGAGTCTATCAATCTTATTTATCTTTTCAAAGAACCAGCTCTTTGTTTCATTGATTTTTTGAATTGTTTTTTTAGTCTCTATGTCATTTATTTCTACTCTGGCCTTTACTATTTCTTTCCTTCTCCTTGCCCTGGGTTTTTCTTTTTGTTTACATTCTAGTTCTTTAAGTTGTGAGGTTAGAGTCTATTAGAGATTTTTCTTGTTTCTGGAGGTAGGCCTGTAGTGCTATTAACTTCCCTCTCAAGACTGCTTTTGCGTTGTTGTGTGTTCATTTTCATTGGTTTCCAGAAAGTTTTTCATTTCTTTTTTTGATCTCCTTGGTAACCCATCTATTGTTTAATTACATGCTGTTTAGCCTCCATGTATTTGAATGTTTTGGAGTTTTTCTATTGTAATTGATTTCTAGTTTCATGCTATTGAGATCTGAAAAGATGCTTTAAGATTTCAACTTTCTTTAACTTGTAGAGACTTAGTATGTGTCCTAACATGTGGTCTATCTATTTTTTGTGTGTTTGTGATATGTGCCCCTAGCGGGAATCGAACCCAGGACTCTCTGATCTGCAGGCCAACGCTCAACCGCTGAGCCAAACTGGCCAGGGTCATGTGGTCTATCTTTGAGAATGTCCCACGTGCACTTGAGAAGAATATAAATTCTTCAGTTTTGGGGTGTAATAGTCTGTAGATATCTATTAAATCCATTTGGTCTAGTGCTTCATTTAGAGTCTCTGTTTCCTTGCTAATTTTTTGTCTAGAGGATCTGTCCAGTGATGTCAGCGGGGTGTTAAAATCCCGTTATGATTGTATTGCTGTCGATTTCTCCTTTGAAGTCTTCCAGAAGATTTTTAATATATTTTGGTGCTCCTATATTGGGTGCATATATGTTTACCAAGGTTATATCTTCCTGTTGGATATATCCTTTCAATATTATGTAGTGGCCTTCTCTGTCTCTAGTTATGGCCTTCATTTTGAAGCCTATTTTATCGGGTATGAGTATTGCTGCCCAGCTCTTTTTTCCTTTCTGTTTTCTTGGAAGATTTTTTTTCCATCCCTTCCCTTTCAGCTATGTGAGTCTTTTGTTTTGAGGTGGGTCTCTTGTAAACAATATATATGAGTCATGCTTTCTTATCCAATCAGCTCTTCTGTGTCTTTTCATCAGAGCATTCAATCCATTTACATTTAAGGTTATTATTAATATGCACTTATTTGTTGTCATTTTTGTTTATTCTGGTTATATTTTTCTTCCTATTTCTTCTGCTAACTACAGCAGTCCTTTAAACATTTCTTGCAGTGCTTTCTGGTGCTAATATATTCCCTTAGCATTTTTTGTCTGAGAAGCTCTTCATTTTACCTTCGATTTTGAATAATAGCCTTGCTAGATATAGTAGTCTTGGATTCAGATCATAGTTTTTCATGACCTTGCTTACTTCATGCCACTCCCTTATGGCCTATAGTGTTTCTGTTGAGAAGTCAGCTGAGAGACTTATGGAGGTATTCCTTTGTACGTAACCTGTTGCTTATCTGTTGCTGCCTTTAGGATTCTCTCTGTCTTTAATTTTTGGCATTTTAATTATTATGTGTCTTGGTGTGGGCCTCTTTGGGTTCTTCTTACTTGGGGTTCTCTGTGATTCTTGAACTTGTATGTCTTTTTCCTTCAGCAAGTTAGGGTAGTTTTCTGTCAGTACTTCTTCAAATATATTCTCTAACCCTTGCTCATTTTTTTCTTCTTCTGGAACTTCTATTTTGTAAATGTTGTTACATTTCATGTTGTCCACAGTTCTCTTAAGCTGTCTTCCTATTTTTTAATTGTTTTGGTTTTTTTTTTGGTTCTCTGATTGGATCATTTTTTCCTGCCTGTCTTCTAATTCACTGATCCCATCTTTGACTTCCTTTACTTTTGCTGGTTTTTCCTTCCAATGTGTTATTTATTTCTGCGATGTCATTCTTCATTTCTGCTTGGTGGTTTTTCATTTCCAATTGGTTTTTCAATGTTTCTATATTTTTACTCATGCTGTTGATCTCTTTACTCATACTGTTAAGCTTCCTGATTATCATTACTCTGAACTCTACCTGTGATAACTTGCTTAACTGCACTTCATTTATCTCATCTTCTGTAAAACTGTCTTGTTCTTTCATTTGGGATTTGTTTCTTTGTTTCACCATTTTGGCTGTCTCAGTGGGTTTGGGAGCCTGCCAAGTTTTCCCTGTGGGTGTTGGTGTTCCACTGATTGTGGCTCCCTCTACTGGTTTGGACATTAAACACCAATGTCAAGTCTTACCTTCCTGGGTAGATTTGCAGGCCAATCAAAGGTTCAGTTTTCCTCTAGCTATTGCCTGCTGGCTATTAGTCTCAGTTACTTGATGAGCCTTGGGTTGTAGCCCTCAGCTGAATGAAAAAATCCCTCAGCTGTTCAGGGTAAGAGGATTTCCGGTGGGCGGAGTCAATGCTTGCTGGCCATCTCTAGCTGTTAATGAGCCTCAATTTGCACTTCCCTGGTCTGGGAAGATGGTGTTAAGTTCCTGAGTTGGGGGCTGTTGCTTCTCCCTGCGGTTCTGGGAAGGGGCTCTTGGAGTAATATCGCTACTGTCCTATGAGAGAGTGATTCAGCACAAAACTCCCAGTGCCCTCCTAGTTCTGCAAACTCCCAAGTCTCTCCATACTGTTTCAGTCCAGTCTGTCCTCCCTTTGCCAGAGCCTAAGGTGAGTAGCTGCAGTTAATTTAGTGCTCTGTTCCAGCACCCTGCTCTGTGGAACCTGCTTGGGATTTTAACCCCAAGGAAACTGCTCACAACCTAAACAGCCCTCAGTTGCTGTCTGAGGGCTCTCAACCCACCCTCTCATGCTCTCCACAGTTCCTACCAGGCTCAATTTTGTGTCCTCTTTCCATCCCTGGTTATATAGATTCTCTCCAGCTGCTTTTCTGTTGTTTTTTTCCTGATTATTTGTCTTTATTTTAGCTGTAATTCCAGTTTGGTCATGAGAGATGGTCTGTGTAGCTTCCAATCACTCTGCCACCATTTTTACGTTCCAGGAGCTCTTTTCACTGGCTGCTGTGTCCCTGTGACATGCACCATCATTTTCATAGGTTTTTAGTGTGGTTGGTTTTGCTTGTTTGTTTAGCACCTCCTTACTTTCTGGCACTACAAGAAGTCTTGTATGTTTCCTGCCCCAGTTCAAAAATCAGCCATTTCTCCAAGGAAGTAATGTATTATACTTTTATTTTTTATTTATTTGTTTATTTTTGGTATTATACTTTTAATAAAGTATAAGAAAGTCTGGGTGGTAGGTGTACTCACTGCTACTAGGATATTGTTGCTTCTAGGCCCTCTCAGCTGACACTATAATAAAATATATCCATATAGTTAAATATTAAACAATAAAAAGAAATGCACTAAAAGTTAAAAAATTGACCTAATATGTGCCTGTATCTTTCTGCTTCAGGTGTTTTCTTGCTATTTTTTATAGCAAGATATTGGACTTGATTTTTTTTTTCTTTATTGATATTAGAGAGAGAGGGGAAAGGAGAGGGAGAAATAGATAGAAATATCGATGAGAGAGAACATCAAAGCCACCTCCTGCATGCCTCCCACTGGGGATCAGGCCCACAACCTGGGCATGTGCCCTGACCGGAAATCAAACTGGTGACCTCTTGATACATGGATTGATGCTCAGCCACTGAGCCACACCAGCCAGGCTGTACTTTATTTTTTAATTCTACCTGTAACTTTCCCTTTTTGACTTAAGTCTAGTGGTATTAATTTCATCCTTTATCAATGTTTTTTTCTTTACTGTCTTTGATTTAAATGTCTATAATAAGTATTTCTATTGGTAAATATTGGTTTGGGTAAAATAGAACTTAATGTACTTAACATTAAGGATGTGAACAAAAAATTATTATAGACTAAAATCTCAACTTTTTTTTTCCTATTCTATGTACATAATAAAATACTTTATTATTTTCTTGAGCAGATTGCATATGAGCTTTTGGGCTGATCTAGTGTCCATGAATTCTCTTCATTAGGATTTTATCTTTTATATTTTCCTTCTACCCAACAAACTTTGAATTCTCATCCCTTTGGGAGTCTAATCTTTTCTTTCTTTTTCTTTTCTTGTCCCAGAGAGTGTAGGTAGCTGACCCAATCTCTATATTCAGTCTCTCTCTTCCTTGCTTGAAACTGCTGAAATGGAAAGGCTAAAACCTTGATCTTTCAACTATTCTTGTAATAGAGTTCTGGTCAATAAAATGTAGGCTAAAGTCTCTAAGCAGGGCATTCCTTCCTGATAAAGAACCAAAGCCCTGCCCTGGCTGGTTGGGCTCAGCGATTAGAGCATCAGCCTGCAATCCAGAGAGACCCGGGTTCGGTTCCCACTAAGGGCATGTACCTTGGTTGCAGTTTGTCCCCAGCCCTGGTTGGGTGGTGTGAGGGGCAGCCACTCAATGTGTCCCTTTTACCTCTCTCCTCTCTCTCTCTCTCTCTCCTCTCTCCCTCTCTCTCTCTCTCTCTCTCTCTCTCTCCCCTTCCCACTCTATCTGAACAAAAAATGGAAAAGTTTCCTCGGGTGAGGATTAAAAAAAAAAGAACCAAAGCCCACTAGAAAAAAAGTCTTTATAAGTATATACACATATATTTCCTTTTTTCCCTAGGACTTTCCCTCATCACTCCCCCCTTTTCCTAGCTATTTATCAGTTGTTACTCTATGAAATGCTTCAACTTAAAAAGCACTGGGCTAGCCCAGCCAGTGTGGCTCAGTGGTTGAGCATCAACCCATGCACAAAGAAGTTGCCGGTTCAATTCCCGGTCAAGGCACATGCCCAGATTGTGGGCCCGATCCCCAGTGGAGTATAGGAGGTGGCATCAATGTTCTCTCTCATTGACGTGTCTATCTCTCGCTCCCTCTCCCTTCCTCTCTCTCTAAAATTAATAAAGAAAAAACATTAAAAAAAAAGCACAGGGCTAGATCAAGTGCCTCAGTTGCACACTTACATAGCTCCACATGTTTCCTTTGTAAAATTTATTTAAATTATAATGAAAATTACATGATTACTTGTTTAAAGTCTGTCTGCATCACAACACAAACTTCACCTGGATAGCTCACCTGTATTTCAAACAACTAATTACAATTCATTGTACACAGAATACACTCAATAAATATTTGAATGAGTGAGATTGCAAAAGAGGATGACTTGATAAAGCACAATAACCAAGTGCACATAAGTTAAGTAATAGTTCCATCATTATCCTTAGATCCTATCCATACTAGCCAGTCACATTCTTTCTTGTCAGTAAGATGCACATGATAGTCAGTTACATGTACAAAATCACCAAATACTTAAAGAAAACCAACAACACAAAAGAGAGAAATTAAGAAGGATAAATAATCCAAGAAAAAGAATTGAAAAAATTCTATTAAAAACAAAAATTTTGAGAGAGGAAGCGATTGAGAATCTATTTGAAGAAACAATGCCCTATTTGAAGAAAACATCTCTAACCTGGCATCAAAGTCCAGTAAGCACAGAGTCTAAAACAAGATGAGACTTCTGCTCAAGATGGCAGGGAGGTAAATGTGGTATCGCGTCCTCCCACAACCACGTCAAAGTTACAACTAAACTACAGAACAACCATCATTCAAAACCGCCTGAAATCAAGCTGAATGGAAGTCCTACACCTACGGAATTAAAGCAGCAGCCACATTGAGACTGGTAGGAGGGCGGAGGTGCAATGGCTGGTCTCATGCCCATGTGTGGCGGATAAAAATCAGGAGGACACCTCAGCTGGGAAGGTCCTCCCTGAGGACTGAGGGGTCCCTGTCCCACACTTGGTGCCCCACTCAGGGTTCCAGTGCCAGGAAGAGAATCCCCATAACTTCTGGCTGGAAACCAGCAGGAACTGAGGCTCAGGGAGGCTGAGGCGGCTGGAGCCCCAGGCTCCTTAAAGGGTCCGCGCACGGACTTATCGGACTCACTCCCTCTAAGCTTAAAGGGGAGGCACCTTGAGGGGCACCAGAGACATACAGGGAAGAGCTGAGCTGTTTCGCATTGAAGCGAGGGCTGGAGAGGGGGCTTTCTTCGGGACAAATGTGCTGTCAGAGGCCTTTGTTCCTTTGGTGAGCCCTTCCCTGGGGCAGCAGACAGCCACCATATCTGGGACTCCAGCAACCTGGCTCACACTGGTAGCCCCGCCTTGGTGACTCCCTGAGGCCCCACCCCACCCAACTTTCAGAACCACCCAAGCTGTTGCCAGTTGCTTAACCATAGGATTGGCCTGTCTTGGATCCTGCTTCAGGTTTTCCTAAATTCTTTCAAACAAGCAGCATCTGGTCTCAGCTAACCCCATACCACTCGTTAAGTAATACACAGAAACAAACACAGGGAGGCAGCCAAAATGAGGAGACAAATAAACAGGTCCCAAATGAAAGAACAGAACAAAACCCCAAGAAAAGAACTAAGCGAAATGGAGATAAGCAACATAACAGATGCTGAGTTCAAAATACTGCTTATAAGAATGCTCAATGAACTTAGTGAGGGCCTCAAGAGCATAAAAAAGGACCAGTCAGAAATTATGGACGCACAGTCACAAATGAAGGAGGCATTAATTGAAATAAAGAATAATTTGCACAGATTCAATAGTAGAGTACGTAAACCCAAGAAGCAAACCATCAATTTGGAATATAAGAAGGCAAAAAACGCCCAATCAGAACAGCAAAAAGAAAAAAGAATCCAAAAAAATGAGGATAGTGTAAGGAACCTCTGGGACAACTTCAAGCGTGCCAACATTCGCATCTTGGGGGTGCCAGAAGGAGAAGCGAGAGAACAAGAAATCAAAAACCTGTCTGAAACAATAATAGCAGAAAACTTCCCTAACTTGGAGAAGGAAACAGACATACAAGTCCAGGAAGCACACAGAGTCCCAAACAAGATGAACCCCAAGAGGCCCACACCAAGACACATCATCGTCAAAATGCAAAAGGTTCAAGACAAAGACAGAATCTTAAAAGCAGCAAGAGAAAAGCAGTTAGTTACCTACAAGGGAGTTCCCATAAGGCTGTCAGCTGATTTCTCAAAAGAAACTTTGCAGGCCAGAAGGGAGTGGCAAGAAATATTCAGAGTGATGAAAAGCAAGAACCTACAACCAAGATTACGCTTTCCTGCAAAGCTGTCATTTAGAATCGATGGCCAAATAAAGACTTTCCCAGACAAGAAAAAGTTAAAGGAGTTCATCACCACCAAATTGTTATTATATGAAATGATGAAGGGTCTTTTTGAAGAAAAAGATAAAATATATGAACAATCAAAATGGCAATGAATACATATCTATTGACAATGGAATCTACAAACAAAATGAACAGGCAGACAGAAACATTCTCATAGATACAGAGAGCATTTTGTTGGTTGCCAGATGGGATGGGGGTTGGGGGAATGGGTGAAAAAGGTGAAGGGATTAAGAAGTACAAATTCATTGCTAGACTGACAAACCTCAAAGGGAAGGGGGTTGGTGTGTGGGAAGAAATAAACCAAAGAACTTATATGCATAACCAATGGATAGAGACAACAGTGTGGGAAAAGGCGGGAGGGAGGCAGGAGTGGGGAAGAGGGGGTCAATGGGGGAAAAATGAGCAACATCTGTAATACATTCAACAATAAAGATTTAAAATAAAATAATTAATTAAATAAATAAATATATAAATAAAACAAGATGAACCAAAGAGGCCTATATACCAAGATACATCATGGTTAAATTGTCAAAGGTTAAAGACAAAGAAAGAATCTTAAAAGCAGGAAGAGAAAAGCAGTTACCTACAAGGGAGCTCACATAAGACTATCAGATGACTCAACAGAAACTTAGCATGCCAGAAGAGACTGGCTTTGAAAATATTCAAAGTGATAAAAAGCAAGGACCTACAATCAAGACTATTCTACCCAGCAAGGCTATCATTTGAAGTTGGAGGAGAGATAAAGAGCTTCCCACAGAAGAAAAAGCTAGAGTTTATCACCACCAAACCAGTATTACAAGAAATGTAAAAAGGACTTCATTAAGAAAAAGAAGGAAAAAAGATTATAAGTACAAATAATAAAAAATGACAATAACTATCCTTGTAAACATTCATGAACCCAAAATAGAAGCAGAAAATTTTATAATGCAAACCTTGATGGACATAAACAAAATCAAGGACCTATACAACCCATTTATTTTTAAATTGAATTGTTTGTCTTCCTCTTATTGAGTTGTATGAATTCTCTGTATATTTTGGAAATTAACCCTTTATCAGATGTATCATTGGCGAATATGTTCCCCCATTTCTTTTGCTGAGCATAAGCTTTTTAGCTTGATGTAGTCCCATTTGTTTATCTCTTTCTGAGTTTCTCTTGCCCTCAGAGACATGTCAGCAAAAACACTGCTGCAAAAGATGTCTAAGATTTTAATGCTTATGTTTTCTTCTAGGATTTTTATGGTTTCACGACTTATATTTCTATCTTTTATCCATTTTGAGTTTTTTCCTGTGTATGTTGTGAATTGGTGTCTAGTTTAATTATTTGCATGTATGTGTCAATTTTCCCAGTATCCTTTATTGAAGAAACTATCTTTACTCCATTAGATTCTCAACTCCTTTGTCAAATATTAATTGACCATAAAGGTGTGGGTAGATTTCTGGGCCCTCTGTTCTGTTCCATTGGTCTATATGCCTGTTCTTATGCTAGTAAGAAGCTGTTTTTATTACAGTGCCTTTGTAGTATAGCTTGATATCTGGTATTGTGTTACATCCAACTTTGTTTTTCTCAAGATTGCTGTGGCTATTCAAGATCTTTTTTGCTTCCATATACGTTTTGGGGATATTTTTTCTAGATGTGTGAAATATGCCATTCATATTTTAATAGGAATTGCATTGAATTGCTTTGGGTAGTATGAACATTTTAATGATACTAATTCTTCCAATCCATGAACATTGTATACACTTCCCCTTATGTGTATCTTCCTTAATTTCTTTTTTTTATCCTCACCCGAGGACACTTTTTCATTCTCTGTTCAGATAGAGCAGGAGGGAGAGAGAGAGAGAGAAACATCGATGTGAAAGGAACACATCGAGTGGCTGCCACCCGCACGACCAACCCGGGCCGGGGACAAACTGCAACCGAGGCACATGCCCTTAGCGGGAACCGAACCCGGGTCTCTCCGGACCGCAGGCCGACGCTTTAACCGCTGAGCCAAACCGGCCAGGGCTCTTCCTTAATTTCTTTCTTCAATGTCATATAGTTAAACTTATTTCTAGGGACCATATTTTTGTTCTTGTTGTGATAGTAAATGGGGTTGTTTTCTTAGTTTCTGTTTCTGGTAGTTCATTATTAGTGTATAGAAATGCCATCAATTTCTGGATACTGATTTTGAATCCTGCAAATTTTTCAAATTCATTTATTAGATCTAGTAGTTTTTTGGTGGAGTCTTTAGGGTTTTCTATATACAATATCATGTCATATGCAAATAATGACAGTTTACTTCCTCCTTTTGTACATGGATACCTTTTATTTCTTCTTGTCTGGTCACTATGGCTAGAACTTCCAGTACTATGTGGAATAAGAGTGTCTTTCTTTCTTTCTTTCTTTCTTTCTTTCTTTCTTTCCCTCCCTTCCTTCCTTCCTTCCTTCCTTCCTTCCTTCCTTCCTTCCTTCCTTCCTTCCTTCCTTCCTTCCTCTTTCTTCTTTCTTCCTCTTTCTTTCTTTTCTTTCTTTCTTCTTTCTTTCTTTCTTCTTTCTTTCTTTCTTCTTTCTTTCTTTCTTCTTTCTTTCTTTCTTTCCTCACCTGAGACATTTTTCCATTTTTGGAATAAGAGTGTCTTTCTTTCTCTTTCTTCCTTTCTCTTTCTTTCTTTCTTTCTTTCTTTCTTTCTTTCTTTCTTTCTTTCTTTCTTTCTTTCTTTCTTTCTTCTTTCTCTTCTCTTTCTCTTTCTCCCACTCCCCCTCCCCTCCCCCTCCCCTCCCCTCCCCTCCCCTCCCCTCCCCTCCCCTCCCCTCCCCTCCCCTCCCCTTCCCTTCCTTTCCTTTCCTTTCCTTTCCTTTCCTTCCTCACCTGAGACATTTTTCCATTTTTGTTCAGATACAGTGGGAGGGAGGAAGGGAGGAAGATAAACATCAATGTGAAAGGGACACATCAAGTGGCTGCCTCCTGCACGACCCCAACCAGGGTCACAGACAAACTGCAACCAAGGTATGTGCCATTAGCGAGAACTGAACCCGGGTCTCTCTGGACCACAGGCCGATGCTCTAACTGCTGAGCCAAACTGGCCAGGGCAAGAGTATCTGTTTTTTTTTTAATTTATCTTTATTGTTGAGAGAGTAATAAGATTTTTTAAAAAACATTTTTAATTTATTTTTAGAGAGAGAGAAAGGGGGAAGGGGACGAGAGAGAAACACTGATGTGAAAGCAACATCAATCAGTTGCCTCCTGCATGCACCCTACCAGGGATTGAGCCTGCAACCCAGGTATGTGCCCTGACTGGGAATCAAAGCAGCAACCTTTCAGTGCACAGTACAATGCCCAAACAAGTAAGCCACACCAGCCAGGGCAATGTCTATTTATTTTTTGATGCAATTGTAAATGAGATTGTTTTTTTAGTTTCCCTTTTGATACTTTACTATTGGTGTATAAAAATATAACCATCCTCAAAATGCAAAGGAAACCCACAGTATGGGAGAACATTATTTGCCAATGATACATCTGATAAGGGGTTAATTTAAAAAATACACAAAGAATTCATACAACTTAACAAGAGGAAAACAAACAATCCAACTAAAAAATGGGCCAAAGACCTGAACAGACACTTCTCCAAAGAGGACACACAGATGGCCAACAGACATATGAAAAAATGCTCAATGTCACTAATCATCAGAGAGATGCAAATTAAAACCACCATGCGATATCACCTCATGCCTGTCAGAATGGCTGCCATCAACAAATTAACAAAGGATAAGTGCTGGCGAGAATGTGGAGAAAAGGGAACCCTAGTATACTGTTGGTGGGAATGCAGACTGGTGCAGCCACTATGGGAAATAGTATGGAGTTTCCTCAAAAAATTAAAAATGGAACTTCCATTTCACCCAGTGATCCCACTTCTAGGAATATATCCTAAGAATCCCAAAACACCAATTATAAATAATATATGCACCTCTATGTTCATAGCAGCATTATCTACAATAGCTAAAGTCTGGAAATGGCCCAGGTGATGAGTGAATAAAAAAGCTGTGGTACATTTACACCGTGAAATACTATGTGGCTGTAAAAAAGAAGGAACTCTTACCCTTTGCAACAGCGTCAATGGACTTGAAGAATATTATGCTAGGCATAATAAGCCAGTCAGAGAAAGACAAATACCATACAATCTCACTAATATGTGGAATCTAATGAACAAAATAAGCCGATGAACAAAATGGAACTATAAGCATGGATACATGGAACAGACTGGCCAGTGCCTGAGAGATAGGGGGTGGGTTTAATTGGATAAAGAAGGTGAAGGGATTAGCTAAAGAACATATATGCATACCTTATGGACAGGGACAATAGTGTGGTGAAGGCAAAAGGAGGTGGAGACAGGCAAAGGGAGGGGGAAGGGGGACACCAGCAATGTCAACATTAAAATTTTTTAATAAAAAAAAGGCTAACTACAATAAATTTAACCAAGAAGGTAAAAGATGTGTACTCAAAAAATTATGAGACAATGAAGAAACAAACTGAAAAAGATACAAATAAATGTAAGCATATACCATGCTCATGGATAGAAAGAATAAACATCACTAAAATGTCCATACTACCCAAAGCAACCTGGAGATTCAATGCAATCCCTATCAAAATACCAATAAAGTTTTTCATGGACCTAGAACAAATACTCCAAATATTTATATGGAACCACAAAAGACTTGAATAGCCACAGCAATCTTGAGAACAAAGTTGGAGGTTTCATACTACCTGATATCAAACTATACTACAATGTTATAGTAACCAAAACAGTATGATACCAGCATAAAAACAGACATATAGATCAACGGAACAGAACAGAGAGCCCAGAAATAAACCCTCGACTATATGTCTCATTAATCTATGACAAAGAAGGCAAAAACATACAACTCTATTTAATAAGTATGTTGGAAATTTTAAATAAATACATGCAAAAAAAAAAAAAAAAACCAACACTAGATGACCTTCTTACACTATATATAAGAATAAACTCAAAATAAATTAAAGATTTAAATGTTAGGTTCAAACCATAAAATTCCTAGGCAGTAAAATTTCTGAGATTTCTCTTAATATTTTTTCTGATATATCTCCTCAGGTAAGGGAAACAAACAAACAAACAAAAAACAAATGGGACTATATCAAACTAAAAAGTATTTGCGCAGCAAAATAAACCATCAACAAAATTAACAGACAACCTACTGAATGGAAGAAGATATTTGCCATTGATACATCCAATAAAGGGTAAATATCCAAAATTTATAAAGAACTCATATACTCGCCTTGGCCAGTTTGGCTCAATGGTTAGAGCGTCGGCCCAGGGACCAATATGTCACAGGTTCAATTTCAGTCAAGGGCATGAACCTCGGTTGAGGTATGTCCCGGGCCGTTTGGGGTCATGCAGGAGGCAACCAGTCGATGATGTGTCTTTCTCACGTAGATGTCTCTCTCTCTCTCCATCCTTCCCACTCTATCTGAAGATAAACAGAAAAATATCCTTGGGTGAGGATTAAAAAATAGAACTCAAACACTCAACACCCAAAATAGAAAGAATCCAATTAAAAAATGGGCAGAGAACCTGAATAGACACTTCTCCAAGTAGGACATACAGATGGCCAAATGACATATGAAAAGATGCTCAACATCACTAATCATCAGACAAATGCAAGTTAAAACCACAATGAGATATCACCTCACACCTGTCAGAACGGCTATCATCCAAATATCAACAAACAAGTGTTGGTGAGAATGTGGAGAAAAGAGAACCCTTGTGCACTGTTGGCAGGAATGCAAATTGATGCAGTTACTGTGGAAAACAGTTCAGAGGTAACTCAAAAATTAAAATGGAACTGAATTATTAGTGAAAACACTAATTCAAAAGAATATATGCACCCCTATGTTTACTGCAGTGTTATTTACAATAGTCAAGATTTGGAAGCAATGCAAATGTCCATCAGTAGAGGAGTGGATAAAAAAGCTGTGGTACATGAATTTACTATTCAATACTATTTGACCATAAAAAATAAGGAAATCTTACCCTCTGCAACTTCATGGATGGACCTGAGGAGTGTTATGCTCAGTGAAATAAGCCAGTCAGAGAACGACAAATACCATATGATCTCACTTATATGTGGAATCTAATGAACAAAATAAACTGACAAAATAGAAACAGAATCGTGGATACATGGAACAGACTGACAGCTGTCAGAGGGGAGGGTTTGGGGAGGGTGAATGATAAAGGTAAAGAGACTAAGCAAAAAATGACTCATAAAATTATTTAAAATAATCAAATAATGAAACTCATGATGAAATTGAATATTTATTTGAATTTCTTCTGGTAATAGCACTCAGCATATAAGAAAAACAAACCAAGCTGTAAGATTTTGTTTTTCAAAAATTGTAAAGTTGGGTTTTGTATTTAATGGCAACAAGAGGGACATCCATTTTAAAACTATCATTCAAAAAGTAGTATTTTAAGAAATATATACTATACCCTGGCCGGTTTGGCTCAGCGGTTGGAGCGTCGGCCCGCAGACCAGAGAAAGAAATATATACTATGATTTACATGATGTGTTTTATAGAATGGATACATATCTGAATGCCAATGGGAATATGGAAGAATTATATGCATTAAAACCATACTGGAAATGCAAATGTTCTTTTTTATAAAAAGTAGCTTGAAATAAAAAGGAACTTGCTAGTAAACTGAATAAATTTTCACACATGGGATTTTTGTTTCTTTTAAAAATCCCTACCCACCCCACCCCCACACACAAAAAAGTAGTCGATTTGAATAGTGCTATTACATGACAGGTCATTTCTGTACAACATGAAAGATAGTTACACAGTCAGTGGTCACTTTGTAAAGTGCATCTTTTGAAGACTTGTCTAGTAAAATTGCAATATCAAATACATAAAATACTTAACATAAGACATGCAATAACAAAGCTAAATCATTTAGTTTAAAGTTTTTAAAACTACTTTGAAAACTTTTGATTCACCAAAGAATAGAGATGTCAAAAACAGTAGCAGTCTCATTCTCCAACAGTATGCACTGTATGCTTTTTGTTATTTGGCAAATCTTTCGGAGTAGAACAAAATTAATGCAGTCTAAACAATATTTCTTCTGTCTGTCATTGTAATACGATTCCTCGGGCAGAACAGTTAGGTGCAGAGCAAGAATCAGATTTTTGGAAGTTTTGGTGCGTTAACCACAGGATTTGCCTCCTGTAAGTATCTCCGCCCTGCACTCTTGTAATCATAGGTGCAGCCATGAGTTTCTGCATAGCGATGAGATGCACAGAAGTTGTTTCCACATCTAAAGCACAAAAAAGTTTACATAAATAGTCACATTTTTATTAGAGGCTCATCTCTGGGAGAGCAGAGTGTGACTCCAGGTAGTCCAAAAGGAGTCCTTTGATTCTCTTGAGCAATCTCGTTATTGGCAGTTCCCTTCTTCTCGTAAACAAGGACAAGCACTCCCCACAGAACAAGCTAGCTGTCTACGAATGAGTTTATGATAAAGAGTCCATACAGAACAAAATGGGGTATAGACCTTTATGAAGTAGTAAAATTGCAAAAGCTGATAATCTGTCCACCATTTAAATACAGGAGAACTATGAATTTCTGAGAAATTCATCTAATAAAAAAATTAAATTATGTAAAACCTAACTAATATTTCTAGCAACAAGATAAGCTGTTTTCATTTGAATAAAATATACTCTATAAAGCATCAGTTATTTTTAATATCTAGCTCAACTTAAGGGCAGACACCAGCCTTGAAGCATATTAATCAATGCTAATGAAAGAAATAATGATGGGTGAAAAGAAATTCATTATTTTTCGTAAATACATTATTCATCTGTTTTGAAATAAAAGTGTAGCATATAATTGTTAAAATTTATACTACATTAACTTTAAATTTAGTCCTTTTTGTTGTTTAAAATAGAGTATTAGAGAAGGGTGTTCTTTCGAGCTATATTCAAACAAAAACAAGTACATTTATCATAAGACAAAGAAAGCGTACTCTCGTTGGTTTAAACCTCCTCAGTTAAAGGGCAGTGGAGGATCTCATGAGTCTTGAAATCCATGAGCTCTCTACTTGCTCTTTACTTCAGCCAATTAGGAGGAGTTAAACTGAGGGCTGCTATATAAACATTATGCTTATGATGTTATGAATAACCACCTTAAAGAACATTTTATATTGTGCCCCAAGCTGGGTCACCACAAAGAAAGCATATCAACTTTTCCAGCTAGCCAACCTGCCTGCATTCGTAGCTAGTAGCCAGGCCAGTTTTCTTCCCACAAAGAAAGCAATGCTTTGCCATTTTCTTCTTTACTTGAATAGGGGCTTGCACAGGTGGGAGGTGATGAGTAAATTCTCCTGTTTAGAGAAAGGACATTTTGATTAACACAGACATAAAATTCTAAATGTGAAATACTATTAAGCAAAATACAAAAAAAAAAATTTATTCCACAAAAATTTGTGTTATTTTTATATCTAAAATTATTTACAGAAGATGCAGTAGAGCTGTTATATGTTTAAGATGTGGTAGGTTTCAATTGTGACTCATATTTTTAGAATATTTGCACAATCGAACACATTACTGATTATTTCTAAGGGCAATCAGTACATACAAAGTGCATCAAACTTTGACAGTGAACCAAGAAAAATGTCTGATACAAAATCATATTTATGAGACCTCTTTGAGACAACATAACATGTAATATAATCACTGTTTTTACACCTAGAAGGAGCACCAATGTCATAAAATTGATCTTTTAGTTTTAATTATGCCATAGAAATTAAATTCCTCAAGCAAGTTCTTGCAAATTCTATACTACTGTAACTTGATTTTCACCTTAAAAATAAGAATGTATCACCCTGGCTGGTTTGGCTCAGCGGTTACAGCGTCGGCCTGCAGCCCAGAGAGAACTGGGTTCGGTTCCCACTAAGGGCACGTACCTCGGTTGCAGTTTGTCCTCGGCCCTGATTGGGTCGTGCGGGAGGCAGCCACTCGATGTGTCCCCTTCACGTCAATGTTTCTCTCTCTCTCTCTCTCTCTCTCTCTCTCTCTCTCTCCCTTTCCACTCTATCTGAACAAAAAAATGTCCTCAGGTGAGGATAAAAAAAAAAAGATGTATCTGTTATAAGAATGAATAAATCTATTTCTTTAATTACTAAGTGAAATGCTTTTAGAACTGAGCAAATTTCCAACAAAGTAGAGAGGCTCAAAGTCACTGTCCACATTGTTACAATAACATTGCAAGTACACCGGGCTTGGTGGCACTCAAAGTTCAAGAAGCAAGAGGCAAAGAAAACAAAAACAAGGGGAAGGAATGAGAAGAAAAACTGTTGAGTGTCAATGGTATGGGTTCCTGTTCTGTGCTACTGAGAAAGGTGTAGGGAGCCCGGGCTTAATGTCTGTCTGGCAGCTAAAAGTCTCTAGCGATTCCCCGAGTTCAAAGTGTTGGGTTTATAATATGCCTTTTGTTACAACCCAAACTGGATGCTGGATATACCAGCACAACAAAATTAAGTTTGCTCTATTATCAATATAAAATACAAAAATAAGAAAAAAGTCTTTGTCTAAAATATATTCCCAGATCTTGCCCCAAACTGGAAAAAAGGAAATTGAAGCAACTGGCTGAATGATTCCTAATAATGTTGGGCACCAGCTCAGTTAATATGCGCTTTCTTCTTCAAGTGCACTTAGCTATTAAGAATGTTATGGGATACATTCCACTTCTTAAAATAAAAATAAGATAAGCATTTTCACAAGACACAGAGGAAAGGCAGATACTACTGGATATCCTCTGGAAGCCTCATGTAATGGCAATTATTGCTGAAATTCAGGTTTAAAATATTCTTCCCTAAACAAAGTACAGCATCTTTCGATGATAATTTAGTTCAGTGTAGTATATTTTCATTTTTTTCTTTCCATAGGGGTGCTTAACTCAATATTTCCCAAACTTTTTTCATTCAAGAATATCAATCATCAACTCCTCTTTGAAGCCTTCTCTCAAATGTATGTTGAACATAAAAATTTTTTTAAAGTCAATAAAGTAATGTTGATATAAAATTTGTTTTTCAGAAAAAGATTAAATATATTTGAATTAACTCACTTGTTAATTTAAATATTTGCAGGTCGAATATTTTATCTAACACAATAATCTATAAAAATTCACCTAACAGAAAAGAACAGCCAACAAAGTAATAGAGTCATGTTCAAGACACAATTTTGGTAGTCATCTGCCTAAAAATGATAACTAAACTATGAAGATGAATAAAATTTATAAGGGAAACCCTATAGTGAAAAGCAAAGAGGACCAATAGAAGTACTTAGTAGGTCAATTAAATAAAATGTATACCAGCATTGTCACTGACTTCTGTAGGTAACTCAGGATGACACTGTTATTACTAAAAGGGAGCAGCAACAAGTCACACAGCTCTAGTCAGAGGAATCGCCCTGTAGGAAGCAGCAGCTGGTCTGAACTAAATGAAGTCAAACAAAGTGTATACCCGAGGGTAAGCAGAGGGCTGGTAAAACCAGTACAAAAGAAAAGAGAGGTTAAAATAAAAAATTTACAATGTGGCCCTGGCCGGTTTAGCTCAGCAGTCGGAGCATCGGCCTGTGGACCAGAGAGTCCCGGGTTCGGTTCCTACTAGGGGCACGTATCAATCAATCAATCAATGAATCAATCAATAAATTTACAATGTGTGATAGCCCAGAATGAGAGAGAGAAAAAGAGAGGGAGTTTGAGAAAAGACAAAAACAAAACCTATTTCAAGACGTATGGCCATCGCCCTGGCCAGTGTGGTTCAGTTGGCTGAGTGTCATGCAGTGCACAAAAAGGTTTCCAGTTCAATTGCTGGTCAGGGCACATGCCCAGGTTGTGGGTTTGGTCCCTGGTAGGGGGACCACGGGAGTCAACCAATCGACGTATCTCTCTTATATTGATCTTTCTCTCTCCCTCTTCCTTCCTCTTTCTCTAAAAAAACCCAATAAAAACATTTAAAAATAAAAGAAGAAGGATAGCCACAACTATCAAGGTGAAGCATCCACTGGAGTGAGGTTTTGGAGACCTTTGGTAACCTCAGCACAGTAGTTTCAGAGGCGCAGTGAGAAGCGAGGAAAACACTGAAGCCTAAATTCGAGTTAAGAGAGTAGAAATAAGTGAAACACACTTTCAAGAGGCTGAGCTGTGGGTTAGGACAGGACAGACTTGAATATGTGTCAAAGAGAAATAATTATAACATTAAAGGTGGATATATTACAGGAATCAAAACTGCGGTACTGGCATACAGTCAGCCATATAGATCACAACTAAAGAACCCAGAAATAAACCCTCACATATATGACCACATGATTTTGACAAGCGTGCCAAGACCATTTAATGGGAAAAAAACAGTCTTTTAAATTTAACAAATGGTTCTGGTAAAAGTTAATGTATATATGGAAACAAAATAAATCAGACCCATACATTATACCATATATAAAAATTTATTCAAAATATTGAAGACCAGAATGTAAGACTTAAGTCTATAAAATTCCTAGAAGAAAATATAGGTGAAAGTCTTCCTGACACTGGATTTGGCAATGATTTATTGGACATGATACCAAAGACACCGACAACAAAGAAAAAATAGAATTGGACTTCATGAAAATTAAAAACTATTGTACATCAAAACATCACTATCAACAGAGTAAAAAGGCAACCTACAGAATGGGAGAGAATATATACAAATAATTTATTTGATAGAGGATTAATATACAGAATATACAGAGGACAACTAAAACTTAACAATAAAAAACAAGCAACCCAATTCAAAAGTGGACAAGGGATTTGAACAAACATTTCTCCAAAGAAGATATACTAATAATTAAGTACACAACAAGATACTCAATATCACTAATCATCAGTAAAATGCAAATCAAAATCACAATGAGATACTACCTCACACCTGTTAGGATATCCACTACAAAAATAAAAAAAGAAAGAAAGAAAAGAAGGGAAGAAGAGAGGGAGGGAGGAAGGAAGGAAGGAAATAACAAGTATTGGTGAGAATGTGAAGAAATTGAAAAACTTGTACATTGTTGGTGGGAATGCAACATGGTACAGCCACTATGGAAAACAGTGCCCTGGCCAGTTTGGCTCAGCGGTTGAGCATCGACCTGCGGACCAGAGAGTCCCGGGTTTGGTTCCCACTAGGGGCACGTACCACAAAATAAATAAATAAATAAATAAATAAATAAATAAATAAATAAATAAATAAATAAATAAAACAGTATGACGGGCAACCACGATTATACACAGAAAAGTCATCATTTAGAATAAAGGACAGATCAAGAGCTTCAAAGATAAGAAAAATCTAAAGGAGTTCATCACTACCAAACTAGTATTATAAAAAATGACAGAGACTTCTTTAAAAAGATAAAAACATGGATAAAATGGCAGTAACTACACACCTATCAACAATAATTTTTAATGCAAATGGATTAAATGTTACAATCAAAAGACAAAGGGTGGCTACATGGATAAGAAAACAAGACTCTTACATATTCTATTTGACAAGAGACTCAATTCAGATGGAAAGACACACACAGACTGAAAATAAAGGGATGGGAAAAGATATTTCATGAAAATGGAAACAAATGAAAAAGCTGGGGTAGCAATCCCTTATACCAAACAAAACAGACTTTAAAACATAAGAAGAGCCCTGGCCGGTTTGGCTCAGCGGTTAGAGTGTCGGCCTGCGGTCCCGAGAGACCCAGGTTCAGTTCCCGCTAAGGGCATGCACTTTGGTTGCAGTTTGTCCCCGGCCCTGGTTGGTCGTGCGGGTGGCAGCCACTCAATGTGTCCCTTTCACATCAATGTTTCTCTCTATCTCTCTCTTTCTCTTCTTCTTCTCTCTCCCTCCCACTCTACCTGAACAAAAAAAAATAAAATAAAATAAAACATAACAAGAGAAAAATGGGACCCAGCCATTCCACTTCTGTGTATCTATCCAAAGAAACCCAAGACACTAATTTGAAACGACATATGCATCCATATGTTCATTGAAGCATTATTTACAATAGCCAAGATATGGGAACAACCTTAGTGTCCATCAATGGATGAATGGATAAAAAAGTGATGCATATATACAATGGAATATCACTCTGTGACTCAAAAAAAAAAAAGAAAAGAAAAGAAATCATGCCATCCGAAACAATGAGAATAGACACAGAGGGTACTGTGAAGAGTGAAATAAGTCAAACAAAGACAAAAACCATAAGATTTCACTTATATATGCAATCTACAAAACTAATAATAAACAAACAAAACAGAAAACAGACTCGTAGAAACAGAACAAATTTTGATGGCTGCAAGATGGAAGGAAGGTTGGGTGGAATGGGTGACAAGGGAGAAGGGATTAAGAAGTACAAACTGAATGAAAGGTAAGAAAAGCAGATCCAAACTGAAGCTGAGTTCACATTCCTAATGGTGAACCAGAGGGGCTCTGGACAATTAAAAAGTTGCTTAAATTAGGGGGTTCAAGATGGCAGTGGTGTAGGTGGGAGTTATACTCACCTCCTCCTAGGACCATACCAGGGTATCAAAAAAATACAGAACAATCAACCTGAATAACAACCTGAAGACTTGCTGAACAGAAGTCTTATAACTAAGGATTTACAGAAGAACTTGCATCAAGACCAGAACGATGGGCAGAGATGCACAAGTGGCTGTCTCACACCCATGTGCAGTGGGAGACAAACCAGAAAGACATCTCACCTGAGGACATTCCCCCAGAGTAGTGAGGGACCTCAGTCCCAAGCCAGGTTCCCTATCCCAGAGCACCTAGAGCCAGGAAGAGGAACCCACACAATATCTGGCTGTGAAAGTCAGTGGGGACTCCACCCACCCTGCCCAGTGCACTCTACTGGCTTCATCCTGATGACTCCCTGAGACCCCACCACACCACAAAGGCCTATTGATCTCAGATGGGTGCCAAATGGCCTTGGTGTATACTGAGGCTTTTGCTGAACTGCCCCAAACCCAGCAATGGAACCAAGTTTAACTCTGTTATCAACCTGGTGAACACCCCTCACCCCTACCTGCTGAATCATTGAGAGCCTATCTCACACAACTTACGCACGGCCAGAGGCTCCTCCTCCAAACTCTGAGCCTAATGGGCATCCAGCAAGCACAGGTGGATTTCAGGATGCCTTGGGCCTTTTGCTGACCCGCCTCCAGAGTCAGAGCTGGTAGAAGCCAGCCTTGATACATAGCTGCCCCTTCCACATGCACCCAGGCCCAGCAGAGGTGGCCACAAACTGTGGATTACTTGGTAGCTCCACACAGGTACCCCAGGGCTGGTCACAGGCAGTATCTGACATTGTGTTGTGCTGGAGTCCCTCTTAAAAGTCCCCAGAACCAACACACTCAGTGGCAGGCTTCGGACCACACCAAAGTACAACCCAATTAGCTTCACAAGTGGCACATCCACAGGAGATCTTAGCAGGCACCAGGCACTGCTGGGCCAATTCTGCTCTGTGGAGTCAGCTGCCAACAGCAGCTTGAACACTGTTGTTGGGAGTCGATCCTCATAGTCAGCCAGCCTGACAGTCAATTCCACCCATAGACAGGCCAACTGCAATAAACATACAATTACAACAAGAGGGTTCACAATCCCACACAAGAAACATTCCTAGAGCACCCCGCTCAGGTGATCAGGGGGATTATACCTCTGAGCCCCAGAAGACACATACCACATAAGGCCACCATACCAAGATGGGGAGTCACAGCAGATCTACCTAATGCACAGAAACAAATACTAGAGGCAGCCAAAATGGAGAGCAAAGAAACATGCCCCAAATGAAAGAACAAAAGAAATCCCCCAGAAAAACCAAGCTAACAGATGCAGAGTTCAAAAAAAGGTTATAAGGATGCTCAAGAAAGTTAGGGGAAGAATGGATGAACTCAGTAAGAACTTAAAGAGAGAGTAAGCATAAAAAAAGGACATATTACCATTAAAAAAAAAAGTCAGAAATAAAGAATACATTATCTGAAATGGATAATACACTATAAAATCAACACCCAGTTAGATGAAGCAGAGGATCAAATCTAGGTAGCAGAAAACATCCAAGCAGAGCTAAAAGAATAAAATAATAAAAAAATAAAATAAAATAAAATAAATAAATAAAATAAAATAAATAAAATAAAATAAAATGGGATCTCTGAGACATCATCAAGGGAAGATGAGCCCACAGAGCATCTAGTAATGAAAATCTGTGGGAAAAGAGTCCGCGTGGGACAAAAAGGAGTCTGCTAGAGACCCAGATGCCACCTTCCCAGGGTCAAGCACTCCTACTGTTGCAGCACCAGCCTAGAGAGTGCACTCCCGGTCCTCCAGCTATTGGGACAAGCACACTGCCACGATCAGGTTCTGCAGATGGGTCTGTGGGATGCACCCGGTGGGGACATTTGAGGATCTCTTTTTCTGGAGAAGTTCTTGGCAGAGACTGAGATAGTGATTGAACTGTGTAGCTTTAAAAAGGTGACCATGTCTCCCTACCTCAAGCACACAGCTGGCACACCCCTCCCCACCTGCTGAGTCCCTGGGCCTACTCTACGACTCTGTGGCCCTGCCATGCTAACTTCAGTCTCAGAGGGGGATCAAAGGGCCTTGCAGAGATGGGACTTTAAAAGTGTCTCCTGGGGAGGCTTTTGTTCAGGAAATATTAGGGATGGTGCTGGGCTGTGCGGCCACATCGCTGGGTGCAGGGAACTCCTATCTCCCTTGCGAGCTAAGCCCACCCTATCACAAGAGGGGGAAGACATGCCTGTGATCTTCCTACAGGCTTGCTAGCAACACCCCAAATAGGAGACTGGATCAGCCCTCCCAAGTCCTGGTGGCCCCATCCCACTGAGCTCAGTTCCGTGGGAAGAAAAGTATACTGCTCAGAGCTGGGACATTCAGAGTGTGCCTCCCTTAAAAGCTATTGTCTGGGACTAGGATGAAGTCCTTGACCCATCTGTTGAGTGACTTTTGACCTGCTCCCTCGAGCCCTGGTGGCTATGCCCTGTTGAGCCTGTTCTTGCAGAGGGGATGACTGGCTGCACTCACCTGAAACTGTGGCTTGCTACTCCTGAGAGAGCTGAATTTGGAGACTCTGGCAGAGACTTTGTGGTTTGGCTTTAGAGTAGGAGCCACTCTCATGGAGTACCTGACTGTGTGGCCCCCAAGAAAAGAACCCACTAGCCCTGTTCTCCTGACCCCAGATGCACCACCCTACCAAGCTTGTGACCTGTGGAAGGGTCTGTGGGTCACAGCCAGCCTGGGTCCACTCTAAAATTTTTCTTCAGAAAGGTCTGAAGGAAGGCCAGGCAACCTCTAGGGGAGGCAAAGTAGCAGATAAGTAGAGGCAGACCTCAGGGAACCTAAGACCTTTTATAGATCTGCCCCTGGCTCTAAGCTGGAGGAAGATGACCCTTGTACACAGATTGGTGCCTCCAAGCACACCCAGGGGCCAGTAGATGCAGACACAAACAGTAAATAGTGTGGGAGCTCCAAACTGGTAGGCCAAGGCCAGTTACACACAACATCTGGCATTGACCTGTACCTGAACCCTGCCCAAAGGGACTCAGAACCAACACAACCAGTGGTGGGCTTCAGATAATACCAGAGCTTCATCCAACTAGTCACACAAGCAGCACACCCACAGGGCGATTGTGGCAGGCACCAGACCCTGCTGGAAACAGCTTCACTTCAGGGGGCAGACCCTGTACAACAACTCATACATGGGGATTGAGATTTACCCCAATAGTCACCACCCTGAAGGATTAACTCCACACAAGAAAGAACCAAAAGAATTCAAGACTCAACTGCAATAGGAGGGTGTACATAAACAACAAGAAACATTCCTGGAGCCCAGGTGATATGGAAGGTTATTCCACTGAGCCCAACAAAACACCTACATCATACAGCCATCATTAGAGTTTTGGAGTCATAGCAGATCTACCTAATCCACAGAGACACAATGGGGAGACAAAGAAATATGCCCCAAATGAAAGAACAAGAGAAATCCCCAGAAAATTAGACACAACCAAGACACCAGATGCAGAGTCTAAAACAATGGTTATAAGGATGCTCAAGGACCTTAACGGAAGAATGGATGGTTTCAATGAGAACTTAAACCATTAAAAAGGGCATAGAAACCATTCAAAAAATCAACCAAAATAAAAAAATACAAGATCTAAAATACACAAGAAGGAATTCAATATCAGGTTAGATGAAATAGATGATCAAATCAGTGATTTAGAGGACAAGATAACAATAAGAACCCAAGCAGAACATCAAAAAGAAAAAAGAGAATTACAAAAAAATGAGGAGAATCTAAGGGACCTCTAGGACAACATCTAGTGTAACAACGTTCATATTATAGGGGTACCAGAAGGAGAAGAGAGTAAGCAAGGAATCGAGAAATTGTTTGAAGAAATAATGGCTGAAAAATTCCCTAACCTGGTGAAAGAAAAAGTCATCCAAGTTTAGGAAGCACAGAGAGTCCCAATCAAGATAAACACAAAGAAACCTACAGCAAAATACATCATAATTAAAATGGGAAAGGTTAAGAAAAAGAGGGAATCTTAAAAGCAGCAAGGGAGAGACAGTTACCTACAAGGGAGTTCCCATACGGCTGTCAGTTGATTTCTCAACAGAAACACTCAGGCCTGAAGGGATAGGCAAAAAATATTCAAAGTGATGAAAACCAAGGACCCACAACCAAGATTACTCTATCCACAAAGGCTATCATTTAAAATTGAATGCAGAAGAAAGAGCTTCCCCGACCAAAACAAAAGGAAAGATAAATGAGTTCATTATCTTCAAATCATCATTGCAAAAAATGTTAAAGGGCCTGCTTTTAGAAGAAGAAGAAAAAGAGTGGGGAACATAGGTATAAATAATAATATGGTAATAAATACCTATCAATAATAACCTTAAATGTAAATGGATTAAATGACCCAATCAAAAGACATAGGGTAGCAGAAGGGATAAGAAAACATGACCCAATTATACACTGTCTACAAGAGATCCACCTCAAAACAAAAGATACACATACAGACTGCAAGTGAAGGGTTGGAAAAAAAATATTCCGTGAAAACAGAAACAAAAAAAAGCTAAGGTAACAATACCTGTATCAGACAAAATATACTTCAAACAAAGGCCATCACAAGAGACAAAGAAGGTCACTGCATATACTAAAAGGATTGAGCAAACAAGAGGATATAACCCTTGTAAACATGCATGCACCCAACAAAGGAGAACCTCGACAGCAATACAGTCATAGTAGGGGATTTTAATACCCCATTGACATCAATGGACAGATCTTCCAGACAATAAACCAACAAGGCAACAGCAACCTTAAACAACACACTGGATCAGGTGGATCTAATTAATATTTACAGAACATTTCATCACAAAGCAGCAGAATATACATTCTTCTCAAGTGCACATGAAACATACTCAAAGACAGACCACATGTTAGGACATCAAGTCTTAACAAATTCAAAAAGATTGAAATTATGTCAAGCGTCTTCTCTGACCACAATAGTATAAAACTAGAAATCAACTACAATGGAAAAAAATAGGAAAAAATTCAAACACATGTACATTAAATAGCTTTTTATTAAACAATAAATTGGTTAACAATGAGATCAATGGAGAAATAAAAAATTATTTGGAAACAAATGAAAATAAACACACAACAACCCCAAATCTATGGGACACAGCATTATAGTACTACTCCAAGAAGCAAAAAAAATCTCAAACAATCTAACTCTACACCTAAAAGAAACAGAAAAAGAATAAGGAACAAAGTAGAAGGAAATAATTAAGATCAGAGTGGAAATAATAATAGAGAGACTAAATAAAAACAATACAAAGATCAATGAAACCAAGACCTATCTCATTAAAATATAAACAAAATTGATGAATCTTTAACCAGACTCAAGAAAAAGAGAGAGGACCCAAATAAATAAAATCAGAAATGAAAATGAAAAGTAACTGACGCCACAGAAATACAAAGGACTGTAAGAAAATACTATGAACAAATACATACCAACAAATTGGACAACCGGGGTGAAATGAATAAATTCCTACAAACATATAATCTTTCAAAACTGAATCAGGAAGAATCATAAAACCTGAATAGGCTGATTACAACTAATGAAATAAAAGCAATAATAACAACAACAACAACAAAACAACACAACAACAACAAAAAAAACCTCCCAGCAAACAAAAGTCATGCACCAGATAGCTTCATAGGCGAATTTTATCAAACACCCATGGAACACCTATCCTTCTCAAACTATTCCAAAAAATTCAAGAGGAGGGAAGACTTCCAAGATCTATTTACAAGGCCAGCATTACCCTGATTCCAAAACCAGATAAAGACACTACGAAGAAAGAAAATTATAGGCCAATATCCCTAATGAACATAGATGCTAAAATCCTCAACAAAATATTAGCAAACCAGATCCAGCAATACATTTAAAAGATCATACACCAGGATTAATTGGGATTTATTCCAGGGATGCTAGGTTGATACAATGTTCACAAATCAATAAACATATGTTATATAAACAAAACAAAGCATAACAATCATATGATGATATCAATAGATGCAGAAAAAGCATTCTATAAAATCCAGTACCCACTTACAATAAAAACTCAGCACAGTGGGAATACAGGAATCACATGTCAACATAATGATGGCCATTTATGACAAACCTAACACAGAGATATCTGCTTTCACCACTCTTATTCAACATAGTACTGGAAACACTAGCCATAACAATTACACAAGAAAAAGAAATAAAAACATCCACATTGGAAAGGAGGAAGTAAAACTGTCATTATTTGCAGATGACATGATATTGTATACAGAAAATCCTGAAGATTCCACCAAAATACTACTAGATCAATAAATTCATAAAATTAGCAGCATACAAAATTAACAGACAGAAGTCAGTGACATTTTTATACACCAATAATGAACTATCAGAAAGAAAAATTAAGAAACAATCCCATCTGCTATTGTAACAATAAAAACAAGGTATCTAGGAGTACATTTAAGAAAGGACGTAAAAGACCTGCACTCAAAAAAGTATAAAATACTGAAGAAAGAAATTAAGGGAGATACAAAGAAGTGAAAGCATGTACTATATTCAAGGATTGGAAAAATTAACATCATAAAATGTCCATATTACCCAAAGCAATCTACAGATTCAACACAATTCTTATTAAAATACCAATGGACATATCTCACAGATCTAGAACAAATATTCCAAAAATTTACATGGAACCACAAAGGACTCCAAATAGCTTCAGCAATCTGAAGAAAGAATACAGTTGGAGGTATCACACTACCTGATATCAAACTATACTACAAGGCCATAGTAATAAAAATAGCATGGTATTGGCACAAGAACAGAAATATAGATCAATGGAATAGAATAGAGAGCACAAAAATAAAACTACGCTTTTATGGTCAATTAATATTTGACTAAGGAGGCAAGAATATACAATGGAGTATAGGCAGTCTCCTCAATAAATGGTGTTGGAAAATTGGACAGATACATGCAAAAAAATAAAACTAGACTACCAACTTACACCATACACAAGAATAAACTCAAATTGAATAAAGACTTAAATGTAAGTATTTCATTTCGCTTTAATGAAACCATAAAAATCCTAGAAAATATAGGCAGGAAAAATTTCAGACATTGCTCACAGCAGTATTTTTCCAGATATATCTCCTCAGGCAAGGGAAACATAGAAAAAAATAAACAAATTGGACTACATCAAACTGAAAAACTTTCATACAGCAAAAGAAACCACCTGCCATTTGACACAGTGATCCCAGTTCTAAGAATATATCCTAAGACACCCGAAAGACTAATCAGAAGGCATATAAGCACCCCTATGTTCAGAGCAGTGTTATATGCAATAGCTAAGGTCTGGAAACAGCCCAAGTGTCCGTCAGTAGATAAATGGATAAAAAAAGCTGAGATACATTTACACAATGAAATACTATACAGCTGTAAGAACAAAAGATCTCTTGCCCTTTGAAATGACATGGAGGGACCTGGAATCATGCTAAGCAAAATAAGCCAGCTTCAGGGAAAGACAAGTATCACATGATCTCACTTATTTGTGGAATATAATAACAAAATAAGTTAACAAACAGAATAGAGCCAGAAACATGGAAGCAGGGAACAGAATGACAAACCTCAGAGGGAAGTGGGGTGGGGGCCAGGAAGATATAAACCAAAGAACTGATATGCATATATATATAACCAACGGACTCAGACAACAGTGTGGTGAAGGCAGGGATGGGGGATAGGAAGTGGGGAGGAGGGTGTCAATGGGGGAAAAAGGAGGGACATCTATAATACTTTCAATAATAAAGATAAATTAAGCCTGGCTGATGTGGCTCAGTGGATGGAGCATCATCCCATGGACTGAGAGGACCCAGTTGGATTACCGGTTGGGGCACATGCCCAGGTTTCTGGCTCAATTCCCAGTAAGGGGCATGCAAGAGATGGCCAATCAATGTTTCTCTCTCGCGCCAATATTTCTCTCTCTCTCCCCGTAAAAAATCAATAAAACATTTTTTTAAAAGATAAATTTAAAAAACAAAGAAAAAAGGAAAGAAACCAACATCCAAATGAAAAGGGAACCCACTGAATGTCAACAAATCAGCAAACAAGTGTAGAGAGGATGTAGGGAATAGAGAACCATCATGCACTATTGATGGGAATGCAGACCGTGCAGCCACTGTGGAAAACAGCATGGAATTTCCTCAAAAAATTAAAAATGGGACTTCCCTTTGACACAGGAGTCACACTTCTGGGAATATATCCAAGGAAATCCAAAACACTAACTTGAAAGAATATATGCCTCCCTATGTTCATTGCAGCATTATTTACAATAGGCAAGATTGGAAACAGCTCAAGTGCCCATCAGTAGATGAGTGGATAAAAAAGCTATGGTACATTTACACAACGGAATACTACTCAGCCAAAAACAAAAACAAAAGAAGAAATCTTACCTTTTGCAGTAGCATGGATGAACCTGGAGTTTATTATGCTAAGTGAAATAAGCGAGTCATAGAAAGACAAATATCTTATGATCTCATTCACATGTACAATCTAGTGAACAAACTAAACTGATAAACAATATAGAAACAGAGGCATGGATACATGGAACAGACTAACAGCTGTCATAGAGGAGGGAGGTTGGAGTGTGGATAAAAGAAGGTGAAAGGATTAAGCAAAAAATAAATAAATAAATAAATAAATAAATATATATATATATATATATCTCACACACATAGATACAGACAACAGTGTTGTGATCGCCAGAGGTAAAGGGGTTAGATATTGGATGGTAGGTGGTGGTGGGCAAAGGGGCAGAGGGGCACGGGGACAGAAAGACTTTGTTTTGGGTGATGGATGCACGATGCAGTATGCAGATGATGTTTTGTTCAGTTGTACACTTGAAATCCATATGATTTTGTGAACCAGTGGCACCCAATAAATTAAATTAAAGAAATACTACCAAGAAAAAAGAAAGACTTCTGTAAGGAGAAAAAGAAAAAGAGGAAAGAAACATAATTATGAAAAATAAAATGGCAATAAATACATACCTATCAATGATCACTTTAAGTGTAAATGGATTAAATACTCCAATCAAAACTCATAGGGTAACTGAATGGATAAGAAAACAAGACTCATATATGTTTCTACAAGAGACCCACTTCAGAACAAAAGACACACAGACGGATAGTAAAGGGATGAAAAAATATTTCATGTAAACAGGAAATAAAATAAAATTAGGGTAGCAATATTTATATCAGACAAAATAGACTTTAAAACAAAGGCTATAACAAGACAAAGAAGGTAGTTACAAAAAGATAAAGAGATCAACCCAATAAGAGGACATAATTCTTGTAAACAATAATGCACCTCAAATATGAACCCCTAAACATACAAAGCAAATATTGATAGACGGAAAGGGAGAGAGCAATAGTAATACAGTCACAGTAGGGGATTTCCAAGGGTGAAAAATCAACAAGAAAACAGCAGCCTTAAATGACACATTAGACCAGATGGATTTAATGGATATATTCAGAGCATTATACCCTAAAACTGCAGTATATACATTTTTTTAAGTGCAAATGGAACATTTTCAAGAATAAACCACATATTAGGCAACAAAAAAATATCAATTTAAGTATCATCTCTGACCACAGTAGTATGAAACTAGAAATCAATTACATGAAAACACTGAAACACACACAAACACATGGGGGCTAAACAACATGTTACAAAACAACCAATGGGTTAACAAAGAGATCAAGAAAGAATCAAAAGATACCTTCAGAAAAATCAAAATAAAAACACAACAACCAAAAATCTATGTGACACAGCAAAAGCAGTTCAAGCAGTTCTAAGAGAAGCATAGCAATATAGGCCTACCTCAAGAAACAGAAAAACCTCAAATTAACAATATAATTTTTCACGTAAAGGAACTGCAAAAAGAACAAAGCCCAAAGTAAATAGGAGGAAGGTAATAATTAAGATCAGAGTGGAAATAAATAAAATAGAATTTAAAAAAATAAATCAATGAAACCAAGAACTGATTCTTTGAAAAGATAAACAAGATTGATAAACCTTTAACCAGACTCATCAAGAAAAAAAGAGAGAGGACCCAAATAAATAAATCCAAAATGAGAAAGGAGAAGTAACAACTGACACCACAGAAATACAAAAGATTATGAGACAATACTACAAATAATTATATGCCAACAAATTGAAAAATCTGGAAAAAATTGATAAATTACTAAAACAAACAAGTTTCCAAGACTGAATCAAGAGAAGTAAGAAAATCTGAACTGACCAATGAAATTGAAGCAGTAATCAAAAAAACTCTCAACAAACAAAAATCTGGGACTGCATACTTCACAGGTGAATTTTACCAAACATTCAAAGAACTAACACCTATCCTTCTCAAACTATTCCAAGAAAAAAAATACAGGATAAAGGCAGACTCCTAAGCTCATTTCACAAGGCCAGCATTATCCTGATTCCAACAGCAGATAAATATACTACAAAAATAAAACAAACAAAATATATATACACATATGTGTATATATGTATATATATATGCAACAATAGACCCAATTAATGTAGCTGCAAAAATGTTCAACAAATTAGCAAGCCAATTCACCAATACATGAAAAAGATCATACACCATGATCAAGAGGGACTTATTCCTGGGATGCAAAATTGGTATAGTATCTGCTATTAACCTTTTACAACAGCATGGATGCTAACAGTAAGTCAGACAGAGAAAGACAAATACTGTATGATTTCACTTATAGTAGAATCTAAGGAACAAAATAAATGGTTTGACCGGTGTGGCTCAGTGGTTGAGTGTCAACCCATGTACCAGGAGGTCACTGGTTCAGTTCCCAGTCAGGGCACAAACCCAGGTAGTGGGCCCGGTCCCCAGTGGGGAACAGGCAGGAGGCAGCCAGTCGATGTTCTCTCTCATCGATGTTTCTATCTCTCTTTCCCTCTCATTTCCTCTCTAAGATCAATAAAGGAAAAACATGTTTTTAAAAAGAACAAAATAAATGAACAAGCAAAATAGAAACAGACTCATAGATACAAAGAACAGATTGATAGTGATGGTTGCCAAGGGAATAGTGAAATTGAGGGGTTGGGTAAAAAGGTGAAGGGATTAAGAAGTATAAAATGGGCCCTAGCCAGTGTGACTCAGATGGTTGGAGCATCATCCCATACACCAAAAGTTTGCAGGTTCGATTCCCAGTCAGGATACTACCTAGGTTGTGAGTTCGATCACTGGTTGGGGCACATATGGGAGGCAACCAATCAATGTTTTGTTTTCTTTTCTTTTTCTCTCTCTCTGTCTCCCTTCCCCTCTCTGTAAAATCAATAAGAATGTCCTCAGGTGAGGATTAAAAAAAAAGAAGAAGAAGTTCAAATTGGTAGTTATAGAATAGTCACTGGGTTTAAATTACAGCACAGGGAATAGGGTCAATAATATTGTAATAACTATGTATGGGACCAAGTGGGTACTTGAAATATCAGGGAACCCCTATGTAAAGAATTTGACTGTCTAACCACTATGTTGTACACCTGAAACTAATAATACTAGATGAAAACTGTAATTTAAAAATAAAAGTTTTTTTAAATAATTTAAAAGAAGTACAAATTGGTAGTTACAAAATGGTTACAGGGTTGTAAAGTATAGAAAAGGGAATATAGTCAATAATATTGTAATAACTATTTATGGTGTAAGATGGGTACTAGATTAATCAGGGTGGTCACTTCCTAATTTATATAAATGTCTAATCACTATGTTGTATACCTGAAACTAATATAATATTGTACGTTAGCTATAATTTAAGAATAAAATAAGTACTTATAAAAAAGAAAGAAAACAGTTTGGCGGTTCCTCAAAAAATTAAATATAGAATTACCACAAGATCCAGCAATTCCATTTCTATGTATATGCTCAAAGGAATTGAAAGCAGGGCCTCAAAAGGATATTTGTATACACATGTTCATAGCAGCATTATTCACAGTAGCTAAAATGTGAAAGCAACACGTGTCCATCCACAGATGCACAGATAAGCAAAACGTTTTATATACACCCAATGGAAAATTATTCAGCCTTAAAAAGTATGGAGATTCTGACACACGCTTCAACACAGATGAACCTTGACATTATGCTAAGTGAAGTAAGCCAGATACAAAATGAAAACTACTGTATGATTTCACTTACAATGAGGTAGTTACAGTAGTTAAAAGTATAAAGTACAAAGGGGGTTTCCAGGGCTGGGTAAGGGGGAAAATGAGGAGATAGTGTTTAATGAGTCTAGTGTTTCAGTTTTTCAGGATGAAAAGAGTTCTGAGGGGGATGGTGGCAGTGGTTGCCCAGCACTGTGAGTGTGCTTAATGCCGCTGAGTTATACATTTAAAATGATTACAACAGTAAATTTTGTCATGTGTATTTTACAATAAAAAAATTATAAAAAAATAAGTGAATAGCCCTGGCCAGTTTGGCTCAGTGGTCCAGAGAGACCGGGTTTGGTTCCCGCTAAGGGCACGTACCTCCGTTGCAGTTTGTCCCCGGCCCAAGTTGGTCGTGCGGGTGGCAGCCACTCCATGTGTCCCTTTCACATCGATGTTTCCCTCTCTCTCTCTTCCTCTCTCTCCCTCCCACTCTGTCTGTACAAAAAATGGAAAAATGTCCTCGGATGAGGAAATAATAAAGTGTTACTGGCATAAGGGAGTGCTAATGTTACAGTCAGATCTGCTACTATTCCTTGGAGAGGGCTGATCCTAGAAATGGGGCTTTTCTTTTATCCAGAAATAACCAGTTCATCAAAAGGAACTCTTACTATCATCCTTTTTGTTGTTGTTGTTAGTCCTCACCCGAATATACTTTTTCCACTGATTTTTAGAGAGTGGAAGGAAGGGAGGGAGGGGGAGAGAGAGAAACATCAACGTGAAAGAGACCTGCAACCCAGGTACGAGTCCTTGACCGGGAATCAAACCAGGGTCCCCACAACCCTTTGGTGCACGGGCCAAACTCTAATCACTGACCCGCAGTGGCCAGGGCCTAACTACCATCCTTGATACTGGATCATGATGTTAAGAAACAATTTTCTAGGGTACTTGCCAAAACCCGTCTAGCAGCCCAGCATGGCTCTAGAGTGGCCAGACTGGGAGCACTGGGAACTACATGTTAATTTTTCATTCATCTTATCTTTTCAGACAACAGAGATCTAAATGTCATTTTAGTTTTATTCTTCAAAAAATTTTTTTCCTTTATTGATTTGAGAGAGAGAAGAAGTGAGAGGGAGAGATAGAAACATCAATGAGAGAGAACATCGACTGGCAACCTCCTGCGTGTCCCCCACTGGGGATCAGGCCCACAACCTGGGCATGTGTCTTGACCGGAAATCGAACCAGCGACCTCTTGGTGCATGGGTCGATGCTCAACCACTGAGCCACACCAGCCGGACTAGTTTTATCAAATATGTCCTACAGTCAGTTTTCATAATCATTTTCCTAAGGATAAAAAGTTTAGGGAGAGTTTACTCTGTACATACTACAGAGAATGTTCTTCTCATTTCTTTTTGAGACTCAACAAAATGCATAATGATATGATTATTAGTCTTATATTGTCTTTAAAATTATCTGTAGCTTACCTACTCTTTTACCTGCTGCTGCATTATTTCCACTCATTCCAATACCACGGGCAGACTACAATTAAAACACAAAACATCTATGGAGGTGAGTTAATGGGGAAAAGATCACCAAACATAGAATACTTATACTTTATTACAAAAATGCATTGGAATTTCTTTGAAAATTACCTAATCTAATTTTAATTAAATTAACTTGGAACCTGATTCTCACATACAGCAATGTTGTATTTATTACTTATGTTTAAAATCCTGTAATTAAATGGCTTAAATAAAAGTTCTCATTTGGGAAAACATTAATAAAAATAGCATTTGAAAATACAGTATCCCCCCCCCCCTTATTCTTGGTTTTGCTTTCCGTAGTTTCAGTTACCCAATGTAACTGTGGTCCAGAAATATTAAATGGGAAATTCCCGAAATAAACAATTCATAAATTTTAAATTGCATGCGGTTCTCAGTAGCAGAAATCTCACTTCATCCTGCCCACAACATGAGTCATCATTTTGTCCAGAGCATCCACACTCACTTGATCTCATGTAGGCATTGTACCATCTCACATTAGCACAGGAAGGGTGAGTCCAATACAGTAAGATATTTTGAGAGAGAGAGAAACCACATTCACATAACTTTTATTACAGTATATTGTTATACTTGTTCTGTTTCATTATTAGTTATTGTTGTTAATGTCTTACTGTGCCTAATTTATAAATTAAACTTTATCGCAAGTATATATGTATAGAAAAAACATAGTATATATAGAATTCTGTATTATCATGGTTCCAAACATCCACTGCACATATTGAAACATATCCCCCACAGATAAGAGGGGGACAACTGTGATAAGCTGTTTACACAAAATTATTTTCAAGTTACATTTCTCAATTTAGGACTACACTATTACTTAAAATCCCCCTATCAAAAAGATTTTCTACAAACTAGATAAAGAAACTTTTAAAAGAAGTCAACCTCAGGCCTCCTTATTTATGTAAACAAAAAACAAGCTTTAAATATATTAAATCATTACAAGGATAACTACTAGAACATATTGAAAGGCAAATACTTACTAGAAAAAAATCTGTAGATTCTAACTGGGGAGAGGTTTTCCTAATGCATTCTTCCTGAAAATGCTGGAGGTTTGCAGACAGCCCCACTCCAGAGGTCCGCAGCCTACCTACCCCACGTGTGCTCTGTAACCCGTCTCTGCTTGTGCTCCGGGCCAGCGAAGCAAGAAAACCTATATTATTCACACAACCAACAGGCTCTTTGGAAGCCTTGTTAGCCATTTCTGTGATACCCCGAGCCTCAACTTTAGAAATAATATCGGATCTTTTCCCAGGTGAATCAACTTTGACAGCTCGGACGCGAGTAGTCCTAGAGGAAGAAGAATCAGTTACATTCCGAACATCCAATGGCCGGAGCACATTTTGTGAAGCAGAAGACTGGACATTCCCAGACTCGAAACATTTGGATTGCCTCTGTGGCTTCACCAGGGGATGATGGAGCGACACTGGTGTAGAACAGTGAAGAGGTGACAGGAGTCTATTCTTGTGAGGACTGACTTCCCGGTTGTTGAGAACTGCAGTCTCCACTGACTCACCATTCAACACTCTTGCAACATGTTTAAGATGCTGCTCTGTAGCTTTCAACCCTTTCTCGCCATTAGTAAGTAGGAATTCAGGATTTACCTTCCCTGTGCCGTCTAAGCCACTGCTCTGTGCTTCGACATTTCCTTCTGTAAACAAAGAAAATGAACCCACTTCAGGTAGAAGTGATTTTTCAGTTACACACTCTTCAGAAGTTGGGAATAAAACAGTGCCATCCTCATTATTAGGTGGCAAATTCCCTGAACAGTGCTTTGTCCGCCTAGGCAGGGGTGATCCAAGAGGGTGGGTTGAAGCAGCAAACTCTCTGTCGTCTTCCAACTCCACATGGGTTATCTGAGGTGGTCGTTGGGTGCTACCATTGGAATGAGATCGCGGGTTACTCTCCCAGTTATCATCTTCCTTAAGAAAATCGCTAATTAAAGACGACATGGGTCTACCAGCAGCGGGCAGAGTTGTCAGACTTGAAACTGCGCGGCCGGGTGCTCCAGGCAGGGGCGCGCGCCCGGGCGCAGGCAGCCGGGCCCCGATGTGGGGCAGGACGCGCAGCGGGGTGTGCCGCGCAGGCGCCGTGCAGCTGCTGGAAGATCGAGGAGCGACGGGGGGGCGCGGCTTGATCTTGACAGCTTTCTTAGGCTAAAAGAAAAGAGTGAATATATAGTTCTTTTACATGAATTCATTATATAATTTATTTGTATAATTCATTTTCTCTGCCTATTAACAAAAATTAATGAAGAAAATGTGATTTACTCCAACACATTGGCATTTTGATTACCTTAATTTAAAATGTTTTAAAGATTAAAATATCTTTTTTAAGTATAATTTTCTGAGACTGATTCTATTTATTTTCCTCACTTCTGATTGTCAGAGTTTTGCTGTAAAGAAACTTCATTGATTATATTAGATATGACACTGCTGACCTATTTTAGATCCCAAACAACTCTTCCCAGTAGGATGAGTAAGTGGTTGGCAAGGTAGGTGCTGCAGAAGAGAGTCAGCAGGACTGAACTGCTGTCCTTGAAAAGCCCTGCTTGCAGTGTTGGTCCTCGGCTGGCTTCCGGGAACTTGTATTTCAAGAGAGTTCCTGCCACCAGGACTGAGTAGGGTGGCTCATTGCGCCTAACAATATGGCTTATGCTGAACACCAGTTTTTGTTCTGGGAGTATGGCATTTTGGTACATGCTAAGCAGAGGTTATCTACATAAACATCCTCTAATAAAACACCTGAGCACAGAGTCTCTAAGGAGTTTTCCTGGTAGATAACATTCTACATGTACTAACACAACGATTGATAGAGGAATAACCACATCCTATGAGACTCCACCAGGAAAGGATCTGAGAAACGTGTGCCTGGTTTCTCTTTTCCTTTGCCAATTTTGTTACCCTTTTTCTGTAACAAATCTTTGCCATGAATACAACTATATGCTCGTCCTATGAGTCTTCCTAGCAAACCATCCAAAAAACTCAAGACACAGTGGCAAAAAAAGATATGAAATGAGAGCTGATCAAAACTACAAAATAATCTGAAGAACACTAAAACATCTCAGAAATGAATACTAAGTTACAAGGTGGCCAAGAAAGATTAGATTCTACTAAACAATTTATAAAAAGTACTGAAAAAGTAATGAAAACAGCAAAGAGGATGAAAATAAAATAAAGAATTAAAAGGGATAAGAGAAGAAGTGTTTGTACAGAAGGAAAAGATCCCACATACATACAAAGGAAGTCCCTAAAAAGAAAACAAATACATAAAACATTTTGAAAAACTAAAGTAAACTATAAGAAATTATCCCAAAATAAAAGAAAACTTGAATCTTCATGTTGAAAGGCCGTACAATAAAAATTGATGCAGAATGGGTAATCTGAAGACACAGCCTAGTAAAACCATTAAACTTAAAAGGATTTTAAAAATTCCTCATTTTTCCAGGTAATAAGATAGAGTCATTTACAAAGAGTAGGAAGTCAGAATGGTAATTAGATTTCTCAATGGAAATATATAAAACCAAACAACAGCAGAGCAATATTTTAAAGAAACTCAAGGGTGGGGTGAGGCCGAAGACATGGGAGCATGAGAAGTTCCCCTGGTCTCTCCCCTTGACATTACAAGAATTTGAACAGTGATAATTCAACAAAGGATTCCCTGCTCAACACACACACACATCTGAGAGATCCTCGCATTGAAATAACAGAAGGTGGGCCAGTCTGGGGAGGGAAGGGAGAAGAGCTGAAACGGGTGCCACGGAAGCAGCCAGGAGTCACTGCAGGTCTGGGACAGAAGGGAGGAATCAGGATGCCACCTGCACTCCCTCCAGCCCAGAGAAGCAAATACAGGTCTGAGCAAAAGTAGGTTTACAGTAGTGAGTAAGCAAGATACAGTTTATTCTTATTGGATTCTCTACTTGCATTATAAAAGTAAACCTACTTTGCCCACCCCTGTAGATACAGTGAGCTTTCCTGCTTGAGTGGTCAGTAAGCCCTGCAGCTGAACCCAGTAACCAGGGCAGAGTCTGAGGGCAGAGATGCTACTGTGGCTGTCTGGCAGCAGCCACTTCCAGGCAAAAAACCCAGTCACAGAGCCTGCCTGCCTCCCTTTACCCTCCCAGAGCTAGCAGCAGGCCCTGAAGCAGCTGCAGCAGTGAGTGTTGGGCTACAGAGCGCTCTGGAGAGGCAGAAGCATTTTTCCCTGAGCAGCAGGAGCATGCTGCAGCTAATCCCAGTGCCATGGGTGCAGATACAGAGGTGAGGCAGCTGTGGTCTGGCAGTCACCATTACAGGAAGAAGAACGAAGCCACAAATGCCCCAGCCCCTCACCTAGTCAACAACTTGACCCCCACCCGTGGAAGCTGCACTGCCCACAGAGCTGCTACAGACAAAGCACTGGTGTTTCACGGGCTCAAAACTCCACTGCCCACCACATGCCCCAGAGAGGTAGTGCCCTGAGCCAGAGGAAACCTGGTCACAGAGAAGACATCCACCTCCAGGCAATACAGGGCACTTTCCACAACCCAGGGAGATCCCCAATCCCGAGCAGAGCAAGAAAAAAACTAAAAAACTTGTGCTTTAGTGCCACCTACTGAAAAAAAGAAAGGCTTCTTAGCAACCTACAAAATAAAGAATGCCACTCTTATTTTTATCCTCACCCAAGTACATTTTTCCATTTTTTGTTCAGAAAGAGTGGGAGGGAAAGAGAGGAAGAGAGATAGAGAGAGAAAAACATCGATGTGAAAGGGACACATCGAGTGGTTGCCACCCGCATGACCCAACCAGGGCCGGGGACAAACTGCAACCGAAGTACGTGCCCTTAGCGGGACCACAGGCTGACGCTCTAACCACTGAACCAAATCGGCCAGGGCAAGAATGCCACTCTTAGCACTAAAAAATAAATAAATAAACGCAGATTTCATTTCCATAGATGCCTAGGCAAAGAAAAAAAAATCCATCAAATACCATAAATAACCAAGATAATGAGGCAGCTGAGAAGAAAAAATTTTTAATGTCTAGAAAATAAAGTTTGAAATATTCAAGACTGCAGTTCTGAAAAACTCAATGAGATACAAACAGGCAGTTTAATGAACTCAGAAATTACATCAATGAACAAAAGGAGTACTTTACCAAAGAGAGTGAACTTTAAAAAAGAATCATAAAGCCTAGCTGGTGTGGCTCAGTGGTTGAGCGTCGACCCATGCACCAAGAGGTTGCCAGCTCGATTCCTGATCAGGGCACCGTGCCCAGGTTGTGGGCTCCATCCCCAGTGGGGAGAATGCAGGAGGAGGCCAATCGATGTTCTTTCTCATCAATATTTCTATGTCTCTCTCCCTCTCCCTTCCTCTCTCTCTAAAATCAATAAAGGGAAAAAAAATTTTTTTAAAAAAAGGATCTGCTAAAAAAAAAAAAAAAAGAAAGAAAGAAAGAACCAAATAGCTGGTTTGACTCAGTGGTTAGAGCATCGACCTGCAAACCAGAGAGTCACAAGTTCAATTCCAGCCCAGGGCACGTACCTCAATTGCAATTTGGTCCCCAGCACTGGTCGGGGTCATGCGGGAGGCAACAGGTTGACTCTCACATTGATGTCTTTCTTTCTCTCCCCCTTACCACTTTGTCTGAAGATAAATTGAAAAAAATATATTCTCTGGTGAGGATTTTAAAAAAGATTTTTCAAATAAATAAGAACTGAATAAAAATTCTGGAGCTGAAGAATTCAATAAAAGAAATGAAGAATGAACTAGAGAGCTTAGGAGATAGAGCTGACCAGGTGGAGAAAATAATTAGTGATATCAAAGATAGAAATTATATTAAACTGTCAAAAATTAATGACAAAGAAAGAACTCTCAAGGCAGCCGGGGGGAGGGGGGGGGAGGTGGAGGGAGACAGTAACATATAAAAAGAAAACCCCATTAGATTATCATCAGATTTTTTCAGCAGAAACCCTACAACCTAGGAGGGAGTAAAATGAAATATTCAAACTATGAAAAGAGAGATTTTGCCAGCCAAGAATAATATATCCAGCAAACTTATCTTTTAAAAATGAAAGAGAAATAAAGACTTCTTCAAATATACAAAATCTGAGGGAATTAACCACCATAAAACCTCCATTAGGGGAAATACTAAAGGGGGTTATTCTACCTGAAACCAAAAGACAAAAAGTTACAAAACTATGAGTAAAATGATGAACACATAAAAAAATTGCAAACCTTTTTCAGAATACAGTATAATAAATCTAACATAGGGAGATGGTGGCAGGCAGGACCGGAGGGAGGGTGAGTGTGTGAGAGAGTGAGCGAGTGTGTGAGAGAGTGTGAGTGGACATGAAGGTAGACGACCAAACCCGAGCAGTGCAGAGACCAGGAGCAGAAGGTTCCTGTGCTGTGGACCGGAGCAGCCGGCTACAACGGTAAGTAACCCTTCAGGGCGCTTCTCCCTGCACCGTGGGGAGTTCCCACCATTTTGGAAGATCCCAGGTCTTCCCTGGGAGGAGGCAGTGGGAGCAGCTAGGGCCCAATCACCTGAGCCCACCAGTGCACCTGGCACCATCGGACCAGTAGACACTCTGTGTCAACACAGACCCGTGCACAGTAGTGGAGCTCCCAAGGTGCCTGTCGCGGAATCCAGGAGCCCAGCACCATCCCCCATAGTAGCAGCCTGATCAGAGTCCAGATACACACCCAGCAACAGAGGGGGGGAGCAGACATCCATCCCCAGGCAACAGAAGCACAGACCAGCAGCTGAGACACATCCCCAAAAGCTGAGCAGCAGTTGAGCCCCATTGGGGCAAGAGCACTCCCCAGCCACCAGCAGCAGGACCTGGGGTGTCAGAGAAGCCTGTGTGACCCAGCAACCCACAAGAGTGGTGGGAAGTCAGAGCCTGAGAGGGACTGGTGCAATCCAGCTGCCTGCCCATGGGACCTGCAGGGTGCAGGGGCACGACAGAGGCCTGTGCGACCCAGCAGAGACTGTGCGATCCAGTTACCCATGGAACCTGCAGCGTGCTGAAGCACCAGAGAGCCCTGTGCAACCCAGCAGGGACTGTGTGCTCTAGTTACCCATGGAACCTGCAGGGTGCTGAAGCACCCATGGAACCTGCAGGGTGCTGAAGCACCAGAGAGGCCTGTATGAACCAGCAGCCCATAATATAGGCATAGTGCCGGGTCCCCAAAGGGACTGTGTGATCCAGTTGCCCGCGGAAACTGCAGGGTGCAGGGGCACCAGAGAGGCCTGTGCAACCCAGCTGCACACCGGATAGGAGTAGAGGGTGAAAATGGAGGCGGAGTGAATAGAAGCTACACAGACACCTTCCAGGACCAAATGTAAATTACAACTACAATAAAGACAAATGCTCAGAAAAAAGCAACAGAAAAGCAGCAGAACAGGGCCATATACCAGGGACACTGGTAGGATCTGCAGAGGCATGAGAGGGTACCAGGCTGGGAGCCCACAGACAGCAGCAGTCTTAGCTGTGAGCAGCGCCCTTGGGAATAAAGACCAAACCTGTTCCACAACGCAGCCAGCCTAAATACTCACAGCCACTCACCTGGGGGCTATGGCAGAGGGAGGAAAAAACAATTTAAAAACAGGAAGATAGCTAAAGAGAACTGTGGGACAACTGGAAACATAATAACATTCGCATCATAGGAGTCCCCGAAGAGGAAGAAAATCGGCAGGGGTTAGAGAATATATTTGAAGAAAGAGTGGCAGAAAACGTTTCCTAACTTGGTAAAGGAAGAAGGCATTCAAGTTCAAGAAGCACAGAGAGCCTCAAGTAAGAAGAACCCAAACAGGCCCACACCAAGACACATAGTCATTTAAATGCCAAAACTTAAAGACAAAGACAGAATCCTAAAGGCAGCAAAAGATAAGCAACAAGTTACCTACAAAGGAAACCCCATAGGGTTCTCAGCTTACTTATCAACAGAAACACTACAGGCCAGAAGGGAGTGGCATGAAGTAATCAAGGTCATGAAACACAAGGATCTGAATCCAAGACTACCCTATCTAGCAAGACTATCATTCAAAATAGAAGGTCAAACAAAGAGCTTCACAGACAAAAAAGGCTAAGGGAATACATCAGCCCCAAACCAGCACTGCAAGAAATGTTAAAAGGATCGCTATAATTAGAAGAAGAAATAGGAAGAAAAATATAACCACACTAAACGAAAAATGGAAATAAATAAGTACATATCAATAATCACCTTAAATGTAAATGGACTGAATGCTCCAATAAAAAGACACAAAGTAGCTGACTGGTAAGAAAGTATGACTCACATATATGTTGTTTACCAGAAACCCACCTCACAACAAAAGACTCACATAGGTTGAAAGTGAAGGGATTAAAAACAATCTTTCAAGCAAACAGAAAGCAAAAAGAAGCTGGGGTAGCAATACTCATATCTGATAAAGTAGATTTCAAAATGAAGACCATAACTAGAGACAAAGTAAGCCACTACATAATATTGAAAGGACCTATCCAACAGGAAGATATAACCTTGGTAAATGTATACACGCCAAACATAGGAGCACCAACATATATTAAAAATACTCTGGAGGACTTCAAAGGAGAAATTGACAGCAATACAATCATAGCAGAGGACTCCAACACCCGGCTGACATCACTGGATAGATCATCTAGACAAAAAATTAACAAGGAAACACAGACTCTAAATGAAGCACTAGATCAAAGGGATTTAATAGATATCTATAGAGAATTCACCCCAAAACAGCAGAACTCACATTCTTCTCAAGTGCACATGGGACATTCTCAAAGACAGACCACATGTTAGGGCACAAAGCAAGTCTCTACAAGTTCAAAAAGATTGAAATCATATCAAGTATCTTCTCAAATCACAATGGCATGAAACTAAAAATCAATGGCAACAAGAACATCCAAAGACATTTCAAAACATGGAGGCTAAATAGCATGTTATTGAACAATGAATGGGTTACCATGGAGATCAAGGAAGAAATGAAAAACTTCCTAGAAACCAATAAAAATGAACACTCAACAACACAAAATCTATGGGATGCAGCGAAAGCAGTTCTGAAAGGCAAGTTCATACCACTACAGGCCTACCTCAAGAAGCAAGAAAAATTTGTAATAGACTATCTAACCTCACAACTTAAAGAACTAGAAAGCAAACAAAAAGAAAACCCCAGAGCAAGTAGAAGGAAGGAAATAGTAAACATCAGGGCAGAAATAAATGACATGGAGACCAAAAAAACAATGCAAAGGATCAATGAAACAAAGAGCAGGTTCTTTGAAAAGATAAACGAGATTGATGGAACCTTAGCTAGACTCACCAAGAAACAAAAAGAGAACCCAAACACACAAAATAAGAAATGAAAGAGGAGAAATAATAACTGACACCACAGAAATACAAAGGATTGTGAACAAATATTATGCACAATTATAAGTCAACAAATTCTATAATCTAAACAAAATGGACAAATTTCTAGAAACACACAGTCTCCCGAAACTGAACTGGGAAGAGAAAGAAAACTTGAACAGACCAATAATAACAGAAGAAACTAAAAATGCAATTAAGACTCTCCCAGCAAACAAAAGCCCAAGTCTGGATGGCTTCATGAGGGAGTTTTACCAAACATTCAAAGAAGAACTAATACCCATTCTCCACAAACTATTTCAGAAAATTCAAGAAGAAAGGCTTCTAAACTTGTTTTATGAGGCCAGCATAATTCTAGTTCCAAAACCAGAAAAAGACACTACAAAGAAAGAAAACTACAGGCCAATATCCCTGATGAACATAGATGCCAAAATCCTGAACAAAATACTAGCAAATTGGATCCAGCAATACATCAAAAAAATTATTCACCATGACCAAGTGGGATTCATCCCAGGGGTGCAAGGCTGGTAAAATATTCGCAAATCAATAAATGTGATACACCACATAAACAAAATGATATGATCATATGGTTTTTATCTTTCAACAGATGCTGGAAAAGCATTCGACAAAATCCAGCGCCCATTTCTAATAAAAACGCTCAGCAATGTGGGAATAGAGGGATCATATCTCGACATAATAAAGGCCATATATGAAAAAACTACAGCCAACATCTACTCAATGGGCAAAAACTAAAAGTCTTTCCCTTAAGAACAGGAATAAGACAAGGATGCCCACTTTCGCCACTCTTATTAACATAGTACTGGAAGTCTTAGCCACAGCAATCAGACAGGAAGAAAAAATAAAAGGGATACAAATTGGAAAGGAAGAAGTGAAACTGTCATTATTCACAGATGACATGATAGTATATGTAGAAAACCCCAAAGTCTCCATTAAAAATTTACTAGACTTAATAAATAAATTTGGCAAAGGAGCAGGATACAAAATTAACATCAAGAAACCAATGGCATTCTTATAAACCAATGAAGTCACAAAAAGAGAAACTAAAAAAAAAATCCCATTTACCATCACAGCAAAAAAATTAAGATACCTGGGAATAAACTTAACCAAAGGAATAAATGACCTATTCGCAGGAAACTACAGGTCATTGAAAAAAGAAATAGAGGAAGATATAAAAAAGTGGAACACATAACTTGTTCATGGATTGGAAGAATTAACATCATTAAAATGTTCACACTACCGAAAGCAATCTATAGATTCAATGCAATTCCCATCAAAATACCAACGACATACTTCACAGAACTAGAACAAATACTTCAAAAGTTCAGATGGGGGGAGGAAAAAAATGGCGGCGGAGTGAACGGAGCTACACAGACCGTCTCCCAGAACCAAACTGGAATTACAACTATAACACAGACAAATCGACAGGAAAAAACAACAGAAAAGCAGCTTGGAGGACCATACAACAAGGGACACTGACTCCATCCCGTAGGCTTGCGAAGGCGCGAGACGGGGGCCGGGAGCCCACAGTCGGCAGCTCGGCAGCGGCCTCAGCTGGGAGCGGCGCCCTCGGGTCACACTCCCAGGTGGCTCCACAGCGCAGCCGGGACAGAGACTGAAACAGCCACAGCCACTCACCTTGGGCTCCGGCAGAGGGAGGGCGGACTGGACTGGAACTGTGTCAGGACACTTCGGGTTTGGAGGGCGCTCAGAGCTTTGGCTGAGTGCAGCCACTCAGGACGGTGGCCATATTGCTCCTTCCCAGGGCTCTGAGGAGAGGCAGCAGCCCCTCCCTCCGAGATCCAACCCCACCGTGTGGGCCATTGAAGTGCTAATTGAGGCTCACTAACAACCAGCATCTGCCCCACCCTCGTGAAAGCCCCTTGGCTGAGCACCAGAGGGAGTTTTTCAATCAATGGACAACCCAAAACTCATCAAGTAACCTAGACTGGTAGCCTCCAAGCAAAAAGCTAGAGGATAACAGTATGTTTCCTGGGCTGGCAACTTTAACCAGGAAAGTAAGACTTGACAGTGGTGTTCAACGTGGGTCCTCCCTCGCTCATCTAAACACAGGAGAGGGAGCCACAAACAGCAGAACACCAACACCCACAGGGAGAACTTGACAGGCTCCAAAGCCCACAGTGATAGCCAAAATGGTGAAACACAGAAACAGAAGCCAAATGAAAGAGCAAGACACCTCCACCGAAGATGAGATCAATGTGGAGCAATTAGGCATGTTAACAGAGCTAGAATTCAGAGCCATGATCTTGAGGAAGCTGAACAGCATGAGTAAGGACATAGAGACACTGAAAATAAGCCAATTGGAAATTAAAAACCAACAAGAAGAGATAAAAAATGACATATCAGAAATGAAAAACACATTGGAAGGTTTAAAAAGCAGAGTAGGGGAAGCTGAGGACTGGATCAGTGAACTAGAAGACAGGGTAGAAAAAATCAACCAATCAGAAAAACAAAAGGAAAAAACTATTAAAAAACAGTAAGACAGCTTAAGAGAACTGTGGGCTGAGAGGTCTGAGGTTCCTTTTTTCCACCCAGCCCCACTTTTAGGGCACAAGCTCTATGCCAGGCAGAGTAGACAGAGGATACTGAACCCCAAATTCCCTCACCTCAGATCACTGCCAGGGTGAAAATTCTATGCCAATAGAGGGGTTCCATGCTACAATAGGCAGAAAAACACTAGCTAATTCCCCATTCATAGAGAAGGAAAGTGATCTCAGAAAAGCATATTACTGTCCAATTGCTCCATAGCAGTGTCAGGGAGAACAAGCTAAAAAAAAAAAAAAAAAAAAAGGCCATAAGAAAAAATCTTCCAAAGGGTCTGACTTTATCTAGAACAGCATGGGGAAGTACGACCCAAAGGTTGCTGTCAAAAACAGTGAAAGTTTTGGTGATAAGCAATTAAGAGGAATATGGTAGATTAATTGACTATCTTAATCTGTTAGCAATAATCTAAATCATAAACCAATTAAACATGTTCAATATAAATCAAGTATGGAGACAGCTAAGAAGAGCCTTCCTAGGTTAAATCAAACTTTAAAGACAAGTCTCAAAGATTACTATTGTAGAAGGTCCACATTTATCTGGATTAGATTGTGAAGCAATTTATGTCCCAGGAAACTGTCAAAAACAACACACCAATCAGCAAGCAATTAGTGGGATCTGACTGTGGGATATGGTGCCAAAGAGGAGGAAAACTTAACAGATTAAGAAAAGAGACAGTCAAAGAGAGCACTGTGAAAAACCTTGACATACCAGCTTCATATTACACATGCAAGGCTATGCATCAGAGCTGTGATATCAGAGTCCCCACACATTGCAGAGGAAAGAGACTTCACCATACAGTACAGTCAAGTCAATAAAAAATAAACAATCAAATTACAACTCAGGGAATGAGCAGAAATGAGTATTCAGAGTTCCTAAAAATATCTGAAACATCCAGTTTTGAACAAAAAATTGAGACGTGCAGAAAAATAGAAAAGTGTGACCCATACAGAAGAAAAAGGCAGCAACAAAAACTGCCTTTGAAAGAGTCCAGATGTCAAACATAAAAAAAAAAAAAAAAACTTTCAAATAAACTATTTTAAGTATGTTCAAAAAACTAAAACTAAATAAAACCATACATAAAAAATAAGAAAAGTATGAAATGTCTTGTCAATTAGAGAATATCAATAAGGACATAGAAAATGTTTTTTTAAAACTAGCAACAAATGCCCTGGCCGGAATGGCTCAGTTGCTTGGGTATCATCTCATGCACCAAAAGACTGCTGTTTGATTTCTGGTTAGGACACATGCCTAAGTTATAGGCTGAATCCCTGGTAGAAGGCATGCAGAATGCAGCCAATAGATGTTTTTCTCTCATATCAATCTTTCTTTCTCTGAAAATCAACTTTAAAATCTTTCAAATAAATAATAATAATTTTTAAAACCAGCAACAAACAAATGAAAATTCTCAAGTTAAAAAATTCAGTAACCAAAATGAAAATTTTGCTATAGGGAATCAACAGTAGACTTAAGGTAATAAAAAAAATAATCAAAGAACTTGAAGACATGTTGCTATAGACTGTAAAATAAAAAATAATAAAAAAGACCAAAATAATGAACAAAAATAAAAAATTTCACAGAAATATAGGAAACCATTAAGCATACCAATATGTTTACTTAATTGCAGCACTAGAAAAAGAGGAGAGAAGTAAATTTACAGAAAAAAAATATTCAAAGAAGTAATGACTAAAGACTACGGTTTGATGAAAAATATATTTTAATATTGTTTTCCTCTTTATTGATTTGAGAGAGAAAGAGGAAGATAGAGGGAGAGAGAGATACAAACACAGATGAGAGAGAACATTGATTGGCCGCCTCCTGCATGCCCCCCTCTGGGGATTGGGCCCACAATCTGGACACGTGTCTTGACCAGGAATCAAACCAGAGACCTCTTGTTGCATGGTTCAATGCTCAACCACTGGGCCACACTAGAGAGGCTGATGAAAAATATTAATATGCATATCCAAAATCCTTAATAAACTCCAAGAAGAATAAACACAACGAATCCACAATCAAATACTTTATGGTCAAAATGTTGAAAGAGAAAGAAAAATGTTGAAAATGACAAGAGAAAACAACTTGTTACACACAAGGTACTGTCAGTGAGGTTAAAAACGGATTATTCATTAGAAACAATATAGGCCAGAGAACAAACAATGGCGGCGGAGTGAACGGAGCTACACAGACCGCCTCCCAGAACCAAACTGGAATTACAACTATAACACAGACAAATCGATGGGAAAAACCAACAGAAAAGCAGCTTGCGAGGACCATACAACGAGGGACACTGACTCCAACCCGTAGGCTTACGAAGGCACAAGACGGGGCTGGGAGCCCACGGTCGGCAGCTCGGCAGCGGCCTCAGCTGGGAGCGGCGCCCTCGGGTCACACTCCCAGGCGGCTCCACAGCGCAGCCGGGACAGAGGCTGAAACAGCCACAGCCACTCACCTTGGGCTCCGGCAGAGGGAGGGCAGACTGGACTGGAACTGTGTCGGGACACTCGGGATTTGGAGGGCGCTCAGAGCTTTGGCTGAGGGCAGCCACGCAGGACGGTGGCCATATTGCTCCTTCCCAGGGCTCTCGGGAGAGGCAGCTGCCCCTCCCTCGGAGATCCAACCCCACCGTGTGGGCCATTGAAGTGCTAATTGAGGCTCATTAGCAACCAGCATCTGCCCCGCCCTCATGAAATCCTCTTGTGCTAAGCACCTGAGGGAGTTTCTCAATCAACTGACAACCCAAAACTCATCAAGTAACCTCGACTGTTAGCCACCAGGCAAAAAGCTGGAGGATAACAGTACCTTTCCTGGGCTGGCAACTTTAACCAGGAAAGTAAGATTTGACAGTGGTGTTTAACTTGGTCCTCCCTCACTCATCTAAACACAGGAGAGGGAGCCACAAACAGCAGAACACCAACACCTACAGGGAAAACTTGACAGGCTCCAAAGCCCATAGTGATAGCCAAAATGGTGAAACACAGAAACAGAAGCCAAATGAAAGAGCAAGAGACCTCCACCAAAGATGAGATCAATGTAGAGCAATTAGGCATGTTAACAGAGCTAGAATTCAGAGCCATGATCTTGAGGAAGCTGAACAGCATGAGTAAGGACATAGAGACACTGAAACTAAGCCAATTGGAAATTAAAAACCATCAAGAAGAGATAAAAAATGACATATCAGAAATGAAAAACACATTGGAAGGTTGAAAAAGCAGAGTAGAGGAAGCTGAGGATCGGATCAGTGAAGTAGAAGACAGGGTATAAAAAATCAACCAATCAGAAAAACAAAAGGAAAAAACTATTAAAAAACAGGAAGACAGCTTAAGACAGCTGTGGGACAACTGCAAACGTAATAATATTCGCATCATAGGAGTCCCCGAAGAAGAAGAAAAGGAGCAAGGGTTAGAGAATATATTCAAAAAAAATAGTGAGAGAAAACTTCCCTAATTTGGTGAAGGAAGAAGGCATTCAAGATCAAGAAGCACAGAGAGTCCCAAGTAAGAAGAACCCAAACAGGCCCACACCAAGACACATAGTAATTAAAATGCCACAAATTAAAGACAAAGAGAGAATCCTAAAAGCAGCAAGAGATAAGCCACAGGTTACCTACAAAGGGAACCCCATAAGGCTCTCAGCTGACTACTCACAAGAAACACTACAGGCCAGAAGAGAATGGCATGAAGTAATCAAAGTCATGAAAAACAAGAATCTGAATCCAAGACTACTCTACCCAGCAAGGCTATCATTCAAAATAGAAGATCAATAAAGAGCTTCCCAGACAAAAAAAGGCTAAGGGAATACATTAGCACCAAACCAGCACTGCAAGAAATGTTAAAAGGACTGCTGTAATTAGCAGTAGAAATGGGAAGAAAAATAGAACCACACTAAACAAAAATGGCAATAAATAAGTACATATCAATAATCACCTTAAACGTTAATGGATTGAATGCTCCCATAAAGAGACACAGAGTAGCTGATTGGATAAGAAAGCATAACTCATCTATATGTTGTTTACAAGAGACCCACCTCTCAACAAGACTCACATAGGTTGAAAGTGAAGGGATGGAAAAAAATTTTCCAAGCAAATGGAAAGCAAAAAAAAGCTGGGGTAGCAATTCTCATATCTGATAAAATAGATTTCAAAATGAAGACCATAACTAGAGACAAAGAAGGCCACTACATAATATTGAAAGGATCTATCCAACAGGAAGATATAACCTTGATAAACATATATGCACCCAATATAGGAGCACCAAAATATATTAAAAATCTTCTGGAGGACTTCCAAGGAGAAATCGACAACAATACAATCATAGCAGGGGACTTCAACACCCCGTTGACAGCACTGGATAGATCCTCTAGGCAAAAAATTAGCAAGGAAACAGAGACTCTAAATGAAGCACTAGACCAAATGGATTTAATAGATATCTACAGAGAATTACACCCCAAAACTACAGAATACACATTCTTCTCAAGTGCACATGGGACATTCTCAAAGATAGACCACATGATAGGACACAAACTAAATCTCTACAAGTTCAAGAAGAATGAAATCATATCAAGCATCTTCTCAGATCACAGTGGCATGAAACTAGAAATCAATTGCAACAAGAACATGCAAAGACATTTCAACACATGGAGGCTAAATAGCATGTTATTAAACAATGAATGGGTCACCGAGGAAATCAAGGAAGAAATTAAAAACTTCCTGGAAACCAATGAAAATGAACATACAACAACACAGAATCAATGGGATGCAGTGAAAGCAGTTCTGAGAGGGAAGTTCATAGCACTACAGGCCTACCTCAAAAAACAAGAAAAATTTCTAATTGACTGTCTAACCTCACAACTTCAAGAATTAGAAAGCAAACAAAAAGAAAACCCCAGAGCAAGTAGAAGGAAGGAAATAGTAAAGATCAGAGCAGAAATAAATGACATAGAGACCAAAAAAACAATTCAAAGGATCAATGAAACAAAGAGCTGGTTTTTCGAAAAGATAAACAAGATTGATGGACCCTTAGCTAGACTCACCAAGAAACAAAGAGAGAGAACCCAAATACACAAAATCAGAAATGAAAGAGGAGAAGTAACAACCAACACCACAGAAATACAAAAGATCGTTAACAACTACTATGAACAACTATATGGCAACAAATTCGACAATCTAAGCGAAATGGACAAATTTCTAGAAACACACAGTCTCCCAAAACTATTCCCGGAAGAGATAGAAAACTTGAACAGACCAATAACAACTAAGGAAATTGAAGAGGTAATCAAGACTCTCCCAGCACACAAAAGCTCAGGCCCAGATGGTTTCACGGGGGAGTTTTACCGAACATTCAAAAAAGAACTAACACCCATTCTCCTCAAACTATTTCAAAAAAGTCAAGAAGAAGGAAGACTTCCAAACACATTCTATGAGGCCAGCATAATTCTAATTCCAAAACCAGAAAAAGACACTACGAAGAAAGAAAACTACAGGCCAATATCCCTGATGAACATAGACGCCAAAATCCTGAACAAAATATTAGCAAATCGGATCCAGAAATACATCAAAAAAATTATTCACCATGACCAAGTGGGATTCATCCCAGGGATGCAAGGCTGGTACAATATTCGCAAATCAATAAACGTGATACACCACATAAACAAAATGAAGAATAAAAACCACATGATCATATCAATAGATGCTGAAAAAGCATTCGACAAAATCCAGCATACATTTCTGATAAAAACGCTCAGCAATGTAGGAATAGAGGGATCATATCTCGACATAATAAAGGCCATATATGAAAGACCTACAGCCAACATCATACTCAATGGACAGAAACTAAAAACATTTCCATTAAGAACAGGAACAAGACAGGGATGTCCACTTTCGCCACTCTTATTTAACATTGTACTGGAAGTCTTAGCCACAGCAATCAGACAGGAAGAAAAAAATAAAAGGGATCCAAATTGGAAAGGAGGAAGTGAAACTGTCCTTATTTGCAGATGACATGATATTGTACATAGAAAACCCTAAAGACTCCATCAAAAATCTATTAGACTTAATAAATGAATTTGGCAAAGTAGCAGGATACAAAATTAACGTCAAGAAATCGACGGCATTCTTGTGCATCAATGATGAACTCACAGAAAGAGAAACTGAAAAAACAATCCCATTTACCATTGCGCCAAAAAAATTACGATACCTAGGAATAAACTTAACCAAAGAAGTAAAGGACCTATTTGCAGAAAACTACAGGTCATTGAAAAAAGAAATAGAGGAAGATATAAAAAAGTGGAAGCACATACCCTGTTCATGGATTGGAAGAATTAACATCATTAAAATGTCCATACTACCCAAAGCAATCTATAGATTCAATGCAATCCCCATCAAAATACCAACGACATATTTCATAGAACTAGAACAAATACTTCAAAAGTTCATATGGAACCAAAAAAGACCCCGAATAGCCACAGCAATCTTGAAAAAGAAGAACAAAGTAGGTGGGATCACAATACCAGATATCAGGTTATACTACAAAGCGACTGTAACCAAAACAGCCTGGTACTGGCACAAGAACAGGCATATAGACCAGTGGAACAGAACTGAAAACCCAGAAATGGACCCAAGGCAATACGCTCAATTAATATTTGACAAAGGTGGCAAGAGCATACAGTGGAGTAAAGACAGCCTCTTTAATAAATGGTGTTGGGAAAATTGGACAGCTACATGCAAAAAAATGAAACTAGACCATCAACTTACACCATACACAAAAATAAACTCAAAATGGATAAAAGACTTAAATGTGACCCGTGAATCCATAAAAATTCTAGAAGAAAATGTAGGCAACAAAATTTCGGACATCATACGGAGCAGAATTTTCACTGATACATCACCTAAGGCAACAGAAATAAAGGAGAAAATGAACACATGGGACTACATCAAACTAAAAAGCTTCTGCACAGCAAAAGAAACAACCACCAAAATGGAAAGGCAACCCACTGTATGGGAGAACATCATTGCCAATGATGTATCAGATAAGGGGTTAATTTCCAATATATATAGAGTGCTCATACAACTCCACAAAAGGAAGACAAAGAACCCAATTAAAAAATGGGCAGAGGAGCTGAATAGACACCTCTCCAAACAGGACATACAAATGGCTAAGAGACATATGAAGAAATGCTCAACATCACTAATCATCAGAGAGATGCAAATTAAAACAACTATGAGGTATCACCTCACACCTGTCAGAATGGCCGCCATCAACAAATCATCAAACAACAAGTGTTGGCGAGGGTGTGGAGAAAAGGGAACTCTAATACAATGCTGGTGGGAATGCAGACTGGTGCAGCCGCTATGGAAAACAATATGGTGCTACCTCAAAAAATTAAAAATTGAACTTCCATTTGACCCAGTGATCCCACTGCTGGGAATATACCCTAAGAAGCCTGAAACACCAATCAGGAAGAATATATGTACCCCCATGTTCATAGCAGCACTATTTACAATAGCTAAGATCTGGAAACAGCCCAAGTGTCCCCCAGTAGACGAATGGATAAAAAAGCTGTGGTACATATACACAATGGAGTACTATGCAGCGGTAAGAAAGAAAGATCTCTTATCCTTTGAGACGACATGGAGGGACCTGGAAAGTATTATCCTAAGTGAAAGAAGCCAAGCAGAAAAAGACAAATACCACATGATCTCACTTATATACGGAATATAATGAACATAACAGTCTGAGGAATACAGTAGACCCAGACACATGGAAGTAGGGCACAGACTGACATCCCTCAGAAGAGGGGATGGGGGGTGGGGGGGTGGGAAGAGATAAACCACAGAACTTATATGCATGTATGCATGACCAATGGACATGGACAACTAAGCCGGGGACAGGGTGTAGGGGGGTGTAGGGTGGGGTGTGCCAATGGGGTAAAAAGGTAAAATATCTGTAACAAAAAAATAAATAAAAATTCATTAAAAAAATAATAATAATAATAATAATAAAAAGTGTATTTTCAGCAAGGAGAAAATGAACTCTGAGGAAAGACATGGATTAAAAAATAATGATAAGACAGAACTTATACGCATGTATGCATGATCAATGGACTTGGACAACTAAGCCGGGGACAGGGCGGGGCAGGGGTGGGGAGGGGAGTGCCAATGGGGTAAAAAAGGTAAAATATCTGTAACAAAAAAATAAATAAATAATTTAAAATAAAATAAAAAAAATTAAAAAAAAAAAGTTCTTATGGAACCAAAAAAGACCCCGAATAGTCACAGCAATCTTGAAAAAGAAGAACAAATTTGGATGGATCACATTACCAGATTCCAGGTTATACTACAAAGCCACTGTACAGCATGATATTGGCACAAGAACAGGCAGACAGATCAATGGAACAGAATAGAGAACCCAGAAATGGACCCAAGGCAATATGCTCAATTAATATTTGACAAAGGTGGCAAGAGCATACAGTGGAGTAAAGACAGCCTCTTTAATAAATGGTGTTGGGAAAATTGGACAGCTACATGCAAAAAAATGAAACTAGACCATCAACTTACACCATACACAAGAATAAACTCAAAATGGATAAAAGACTTAAATGTGACTCATTTATCCATAAAAATCCTACAAGAAAATGTAGGCAACAAAATTTCAGACATCATACTCAGCAGAATTTTCACTGATACATCACCTAAGGCAACAGAAACAAAGGAGAAAATGAATTCATGGAACTACATCAAACTCAAAAGCTTCTGCACAGCAAAAGAAACAACCACCAAAATGGAAAGGCAACCCACTCTACAGGAGAGCATAATTGCCAATGATACTTCAGATAAGGGGTTAATTTCCAATATATCTAGAGTGCTCACACAGCTCAGCAAAAGGAAGGCAAAGAACCCAATTAAAAAATGGGAATAGGAACTAAATAGACACCTCTCCAAACAGGACATACAAATGGCTAAGAGACATATGAAGAAATTTTCAACATCACTAATCATCAGAGAGATGCAAATTAAAACAATAATGGGGTATCACCTCACACCTGTCAGAATGGCCACCATCAACAAATCATCAAACAACAAGTGTTGGCGAGGGTGTGGAGAAAAGGGGACTCTAGTACGCTGCTGGTGGGAATGCAGACTAGTGCAGCCACTATGGAAAACAATATGGTGTTACCTCAAAAAATTAAAAATTGAACTTCCATTTGACCCAGTGATCCTACTTCTAGAAATATACCCTAAGAAGCCTGAAACACCAATCAGAAAGAATATATGTATCCCCATGTTCATAGCAGCACTATTTACAATAGCTAAGATCTGGAAACAGCCCAAATGTCCATCAATAGATGAGTGGATAAAAAAGCTGTGGTACATTTACACAATTGAGTACTATGCAACTGTAAGAAAGAAAGATCTCTTATCCTTTGAGATGTTATGGAGGGACCTGGAGAGTATTATCCTAAGTGAAACCAGCCAAGCAGAGAAAGACAAATATCACATGCTCTCACTTATTTGTGGAATATAATGAACATAACAGAGTCTGAGGAACGGGGTAGTCCCAGAGACGTGGAAGTGGGGTACAGACTGACAATCTCCAGAAGAGGGGGTAGGGGGGAAAGATAAACCACAGAACTTATATGCATGTATACATGAACAATGGACATGGACAACAAAGCTGGGGACAGGGCGGGGAGGGATAGAGAGGGAAGTATCAGTGGGTAGAAAAAGGAGAAACATCTGTAACAAATATAAATTAATTAAAAATAAATAAATAAATAAATAAGTAAAAGTTAAAGTAAAAAATTTTCAAAAAAGAGAAGATGCCCTAGCCGGATTGGCTCAGCAACAGAGTGTTGGCCTGTGGACCAGTGAGTCATGATTTCAATTCTGGCCAAGGGTACGTACCTCGGTTTTGGTTCATCCTCCACCCTGGCCAGGGTCGTGCAGGAGGCAGCCAGTCGATGTGTCCCTCTCATGTCAATGTTTCTCTCTTTCTCCCCCCCACTCTGTATGAAGATATATAGAAAAATATCCTCGGGTGAAGATTAAAAAAAAGAGAGAGAGAAGAAAACAGCTACTTCAATTTGGAAATAAACATACAGCACGAACAGGGATAATTTATGACAACAAAAACATAAAAGGCGAGGGAGTAGAGGTCTAAATTTGTAAGGGGTAATGTAGATAAGATGTATTCAGAAGAAGAATGACTACTGTAGATATGAAACTTTATTTGCATAAACCTAACAGTAACTACACACAAAAATCCCAGAACTGATCCCTGGCCCCGTTTGGCTCAGTAGTTGGAGCATTGGCCCACAGACAAAAAGTCACAGGCTCAATTCCCGTCAAGAGCACATACCTTGGTTGTGATTCAGTCCTGGCCCTAGTCGGGGTTGTGCGAAAGGCAGGCAATCAATGTGTCTCTCTTACATAGATGTTTCTCTTTCTCTCTCTCTCTCTCCCTCCCTCCCACTTTCTTTAAAAAAAAAAAATCAATGGGAAAAATATCCTCAGGTGAGGATTAAAAACACAAACAAACAAACAAAAATCCCAGAACTGAGATATAATATTAAAAAAAGAGTAAACAGAAAAAAAATCATAGAATACCACCAAACCAAAATGTCAAAACACAAGGGAAAAGAAACAATAAAGATGCAGTATTACTAGAAAACAAAAGATAAAATGCTTATAAGAAATCCTCATACATCAATAATTACCCTAAATGTAAATGGACTGAACTCACCAACAGAAAGGCAGACAGTAGCAGATTAAATAGAAAAACAAAACCCAACCATATGCTGTCTTCTCACAGCTCAGCTGCAAGGACAAATACAGACTCCAAGTGAAGAGGTAAAAAATTAGTCTGCAAGCAAATGGCACCCAGAGAAAAGCAGGTGTAGCCATACTTATATCTGACAAAATAGATTTCAAGATAACATAAGACAAACATAGACATTTTATAATGATAAAGGGACACTACATCAAGAAGACATCACACTTGTCAGTATATATGCACCCAATCAGGGAGCACCAAAAAATATAAAGCAACTACTAACAGAACTAAAGGAAGAAACTGACAAAAACACAGAGTAGAGGACCTAAATTCCCCATTGACAGCTATGGCTATATCATTCAAATGAAAATCAATAAGGAAATATCGGCCTTAAATGACACATTAGAACCAAATAAATATAATTGACATATACAGAGCCTCTCATCCCAGTACACCAGATTACACATTCTTCTCTAGTGCACATGGAACATTCTCAAGGATACACAGTATATTGGAACACAAAACTAGCCTCAACAAATTTAAAAAGATGTAAATCATACCAAGTATGTTCTCTGAATGCTTTGAAACTGGAAATCAACTTCAAGAAATAAAGCAGAAAAAAACACTATCATGTAGAGATTAAACAACCTGCTAAAGAACCACTGGATCAAAGAAGAAATAAAAGAAGAGATCAAATGATACATACAGATCACTGAGAATGACAACATGACTTTTGGGACGCTGCAAAAGCAGTAATAAGAGGGAAGTTTATATCATTACCGGCCTATCATAAGAAACAAGAAAAATTCCTAATAAATAACCTAACGTTACATCTTTAAAAACTAGAAAAAGAACAAATGCAGTCCAAAGTCAGCAGAAGGAAACAATAAAATAAGAGCAGAATTAAATAAAATAGAAAACAAAAAGACAATATAAAAAAATTAATGCAACAAAGAGCTGCTTCTTTGAAAAGATTAATAAAATTGACAAATCTCTGGCTAGATTAACAAAAAGACTCAAACAAAATCAAAAATAAAAAAGAAGTTACGAAGGACTCCACAGAAATACAAAGGATCATACAGAATACTATAAAAGATTATATACCATCAAATTCAATAACCTAGAAGAAATGGACAAGTTCTTAAAAATATATAACCAAGAACTAGAATCAAGAAGAACTGGAAAATTTAACTAGACTGATCAACAGTGAAGAAAATAAAATTTAAAAAAATTAAAAACCTCTCAAAAAGTTATAGACCATGGCTTCACTAGTGAATTATACCAAACATTCAAGAGGACTTAATATCCATTCTTCTCAAACTCTTCCCCCAATAATGAAGAAGTAACAATACTTCCTAACACATTTTATCAGGCCAGCATTACCCTGAAACTAAAACCTAGTGAAAATAACATATAATAAAGAAAGCTACAGATCATTATTCTCTGATGAACACAGATACAAAAATCCTAAATAAAATACTAGCAAATTGAATACAGCAATGCATTAAAAAGATAATACATCGTGATCAAATAGGATTCATTCCAGGAGCACAAGGATGGTTTAACTTATACAAATTAATCAATGCAATATAACACATTAACAAAAGAAAAGATAAAATCATATGATCTTATCAATAGATGCAGAAAAAGCATTTGATAAGATATAACATCCACTTATAATTAAAACACTCAGTAAAATGGGTATGTAGAAGGCAAATTCCTCAACATAATAAAGGATATACATGACAAACCCTTAATAATATAATGACTGGTGAAAACTAAACACTTTTCTGTTAAGAAAAAGACAAGGATGCCCATTCTCACTACTCTTATTCAACACAATACTGGAGGTCCTAGCCAAAGCAATCAGGCAAGAGAAAGAAATAAAAGGCATCTAAATTGGGAATAAAGAAGTAAAAATGTCACTTTTTGTAGACATGATTCTTTATATAGAAAACATAAAGACACCATTAAAAAATTTAGAAACAAATATAGTCAAGTTGCAGAATACAAAAATCAATGTATGAAAATCCATTGCATTCCTATATACTAACAATAAATTTCAGAAATAAAATATTTTTTAATTCCTTTTTCAATTGCAATAAAAAGAATAAAATACCTTGGAATAAACTTAATAAATGATGTGAAAGACTGATACACTGAAAACTATAAAATATTATTAGAAGATTGAAAGAGACACATAAAATGTATTCATGAATTGGAAGAAAAAGAAAAGATTAAGATGGCAAATTTTATGTGTATTTTACAATAATTAAAAAGAAAAAAATCTTTAAATGTTAATTATAGAATCTAGGTGCTAAACAGATTTTCACTCTAAAATTCTTTCAACTTTCTGTATATTGGAAAAAATATTTACAGACCAACTTCTCTGATAAACAAAAACTCTAAATAAAATATTAGCAAATTAAATCTAAAGACATAAAAAGGAACATTCATCACAAGTGGTTCATTCTAGGAAAATAAGAATGATTTGATACTTTTGGATTTCTTCTTTGACCTGTTACTTACAAGTCTGTTATTCTAAAATATTAGATTTTCCAGGTATCTCTCTGTTATTACTCCTAATTTTGTTTTGTTGTTATAAGAGAGAATTTTGCTAAGTGAAATAAGTAAGTCAGAGAAAAACAAACACCATATGATCTCACTTATATGTGGAATCTTATGAACAAAATAAACTGATAAACAAAACAGAAACAGGCATGGATACATGGAATAGACGGACAGCTGTCAGAAGGGAAGAGGGAGGGGAAACTGGATGAAAGAAGGTGAAGACATTAGCCAAAGAACATGTATGCATAATCCATAGACAGAGATAACAGTGTGGTGATGGCCAGAGGGAAGCGGTGGCAGCGGCTGGGTGGAGGTGGCCAGAAGAAATGGGGGACATCTGTAATAGTGTCAACAATAAAAATGAAGTTGAAAAAAAGAGCATTTTTGTATGATTTGAATCTTTTCAAATTATTGGGACTTGTTTACTAACACATGATACAGTTTATCTTAGTAAACGTTCTGAGTGTACTTTGAAAAAATGTGTATTCTGCTGTTGTTAGGTGGAACATTCTATAAATGTCAGTTGGGACAAGGAAGTTTGATAGTATTGTCCAAGCCTTTTAAATCCTTTCTGATTGCTTATCTTTTCTATCCATTTTTTTTTTTTTTTTGAGAATAGAAGTGTAAAAATCAAATATAACTATGAATTTGCCTATGTATCTTTGTTGCTTTTGTTTCATATATTCTGAAGTTCAGTTCATAGGTACAAAAACACTTAGGATTATGGAGAAAATTATCTTCACCCTATTTCATATTTTATATATATATATATATATATATATATATATATATATATATACGTTTATACATATATATGTATATATATATATTTTTTTATCCTCACCCGAGGACATTTTCTTGCATTTATCTTTAGATAGAGCGGGAGGGAAAGAGGGAGGAAGAGAGAGAGAAAAACATTGATGTGAGAGAGACACATCGAGTGGCTGCCACCCACACGACCCCAACTGGGGCCAAGGACAAACTGCAACCAAGGTATGTGCCCTTAGCGGGAACCGAACCCAGGACTGTCTGGTCCGCGGGCTGACCCTCTAACTGCAGAGCCAAACCGGACAGGGCTCATATTATATTTTTAAAAGGTTTAGTTTCAAATGGAATGTAAATCTAAGTGAGAAAGGAATGATAATAGAGCTTTTGGAGAAAAACAGAAGGCATGTATTCAAGACCTTGTGGTAGGTAAAGACTTCATTAAAAGACTATAAAAATTGGTAATCATAAAAGGAAAACTGATAAGTTAGCATACATTAAAATAAAGAATATTTGTTAAAAAAATGAGAAAGTGAAAGAGCAAGCTGTGTATAAATCAGATTTCTGGAAAAAAACAAAACACATCCATCCCTGATGAACATAGACGCCAAAATCCTGAACAAAATACTAGCAAATTGGATCCAGCAATACATCAAAAAAATTATTCACCATAACCAAGTGGGATTCATCCCAGGGATGCAAGGCTGGAACAATATTCGCAAATCAATAAACGTGATACACCACATAAATAAAATGAAGAATAAAAACCACATGATCATATCAATAGATGCTGAAAAAGCATTCGACAAAATCCAGCATCCATTTCTGATAAAAATGCTCAGCAAAGTGGGAATAGAGGGATCATATCTCAACATAATAAAGGCCATATATGAAAGACCTACAGCCAACATCATACTCAATGGGCAAAAATTAAAAGCATTTCCCTTTAGAACAGAAACAAGGCAAGGATGCCCACTTTCGCCACTCTTATTTAACATAGTACTGGAAGTCCTAGCCACAGTAATCAGACAGGAAAAAAAAAATAAAAGGGATCCAAATTGAAAAGGAGGAAGTGAAATTGTCATTATTTGCAGATGACATGATACTATACATAGAAAAGCCCAAAGACTCCATCAAAAGTTTACTAGACTTAATAAATGAATTTGGCAATGTAGCAGGATACAAAATTAACGTCAAGAAATCGATGGCATTCTTATACATCAATGATGAACTCACAGAAAGAGAAACTAAAAGAACATTCCCATTTATCATCACGGCAAAAAAATTAAGATACCTAGGAATAAACTTAACCAATGAATTAAAGGACCTATTCGCAGAAAACTACAAGTCATTGAAAAAAGAAATAGAGGAAGATATAAAAAAGTGGAGGCACATACCCTGTTCATGGATTGGGAGAATTAACATCGTTAAAATGTCCATATTACCCAAAGCAATCTACAGATTCAATACAATTCCCATCAAAATACCAACGGCATACTTCACAGAATTAGAACAAGTACTTCAAAAGTTCCTATGGAACCAAAAAGACCTCCAATAGTCACAGCAATCTTGAAAAAGAACAAAGTTGGAGGGATCACATTACCAGATTTCAGGTTATACTACAAAGCCACTGTAATCAAAATAGCCTTGTACTGGCACAAGAACAGGCATATAGACCAGTGGAACACAACAGAGAACCCAGAAATGGACCCAAGGCAATATTCTCAATTAATATTTGACAAAGGTGGCAAGAGCATACAGTGGATAAGAACAGCCTCTGTAATAAATGGTGCTGGGAAAATTAGACAGCTACATGCAAAAAAATGAAACTAGACCATCAACTTACACCATACACAAAAATAAACTCAAAATGGATAAAAGACTTAAATGTGACTCATTAATCCATAAAAATCCTATAAGAAAATGTAGGCAACAAAATTTCAGACATCATACTCAGCAGAATTTTCACTGATACATCACCTAAGGCTACAGAAACAAAGGAGAAAATGAACACATGGTATTACATCAAACTCAAAAGCTTCTGCACAGCAAAAGATACAATCATCAAAACGGAAAGGCTACCCACTGTATGGGAGAGCATAATTGCCAATGATACTTCAGATAAGGGGTTAATTTCCAATATATCTAGAGTGCTCACACAGCTCAGCAAAAGGAAGGCAAAGAACCCAATTAAAAAATGGGAATAGGAACTAAATAGACACCTCTCCAAACAGGACATACAAATGGCTGAGAGACATATGAAGAAAGGCTCAACATCACTAATCATCAGAGAGATGCAAATTAAAACAATGAGGTATCACCTCCCACCTGTCAGAATGGCCACCATCAACAAATCATCAAACAACAAGTGTTGGCGAGGGTGTGGAGAAAAGGGGACCCTAGTGCACTGCTGGTGGGAATGCAGACTGGTGCAGCCACTGGTGCAGACTGGTGCAGCCAATATTTTCCACAATATTGTTTTCCATATTGTGGAAAACAATATGGTGTTACCTCAAAAAATTAGAAATTGAACTTCAATTTGACCCAGTGATCCCACTTCTAGGAATATACCCTAAGAAGCCTGAAACACCAATCAGAAAGAATATATGTACCCCCATGTTTGTAGCAGCACTATTTACAATAGCTAGGATCTGGAAACAGCCCATATGTCCATCAGTAGACGAATGGATAAAAAAGCAGTGGTACATATACACAATTGAGTACTTTGCAGCTGTAAGAAAGAAAGATCTCTTATCCTTTGAGATGACATGGAGGGACCTGGAAAGTATCATCCTAAGTGAAACAAGCCAAACAGAGAAAGACAAGTATCATATGATCTCACTTATTTGTGGTTATAATGAACATAACAGTCTGAGGAATGGGGTAATCCCAGAGACGTGGAAGTGGGGTACAGACTGACAATCCCCAGAAGAGGGGGTGGTGGGGGAGAGATAAACCACAGAACTTATATGCATGTATGCATGAACAATGGACATGGACACAAAGCTGGGGACAGGGCAGGGAGGGAGGGGGAGGGGGGAATCAGTGGGGAAAAAAGGAGAAACATCTGTAACAAAAATTAATTAATAAAAATTAATAAATAATACTGTCAATAAAAATATATATATATCCATAGTATCAAAATACCTATAAAAAACAATAAGCAAAAGGCAGATGATCCAACTTAAAAAATGAGCAAAAGACTTAAACAGGCATTGACTAGTCAAAAAAAATATTTAATTTTATGTATTTAAACATATGATATAAAAATAGTTGGTACAAAAGTCAGTATCTTAATGGCCAATAAGCATATGAAAAACTAAACATTATTCCTCATCAGAGAAATATAAATGGAAACCATTACATATCCACCAGAATGGTTAAAATGAAAAGACTTACAATATCAAGTGTTGCCCAGCGGTTGTGGCTCAGTAGTTGAGCATTAAGCTATGTACCTTCAAGAGGTTGCCAGTTTGACTCCCGGTCAGGGCACATGCCTAGGTTGTGGGCCCAATCCCCTGTGGGGGGCATGCAGGAGGTGGCCAATCAATGTTCTCTCTCATCGATGTTTCTATTTCTCTCTTCCTCTCCCTTCCTCTCTCTCTAAAATCAGTAAAGAAAAAAAAACATAAATAAATAAAGTGTTGATGAGTATATGGCACAAACTGGAACTCTAGTGTTGCTAATATGAATATCAGTTGGTTCAGATATTTGGCAAATAGTTTGACACAGACTAAAGCTACATATATACCTACCCTATGACTCTACAAGACAATTTCTAGATAGATGCAAAGAAGAGTGTCTATATCCACCAAAGACATGTATAAGAATGTTCAAAGAAGCTAATTGTTGAAAGCCAAAAACTAAAAACAATCCAAACGTCTGTCGAAAGGAGAAGAAACAAACTGAAGTATAGTCATACAGTGGATAAGTACACAGCAGTGAAAACATATGAACTGATACATAAAACAACACGATGAGTTGTGAAAGTATTACGTTGGGCAAAACAAACCAGACAAAAAAAAAAAAAAGGAGAGGGAGAGAAAATATATTATTTCATTTACACAAAGTTCAAAAAGAGGCAAAACTAATTTATGGTGACAAATATAAGAACAGTAATTTCTGGGAATGGAAAAGGCAGGTATTGACTAGGAAAGGTTATAAGGAAAACTGGAGAGAAAAGGTCCATTTTAATTTGGGTTGTTCCTACATGAATATATATTAATGTAAAAATTCATCAAGCTGCAAAATGTGAATTTTGTTATATGTACATATTATATTTCAATTAAAAAGGGGATGAGCTATTAATAGAGTAAAAAGCAAAGTAATAGAGGGGTGATATATATGTATACATACTATATGTATATTATATATTGAGATAAAAGACATATCTAGAATATATAAAAGTCTCAAAAAATAAAAAAGCAAAAAAGATACAACTCAGTAGAAAAATGAGTAATATTTAAAAAGGCATTTTACAAAAACAAGATATCCAAATATCCAATAAACATATGAAGGGAGCTCATCGTCATTAGTCTGAGAAATGCAAATTAAAGCCACAATATGATGGTTCTACACATCAACCAGAATGACAAAAGTGAAAAGAACCACACCAAACACTGCAAAGAATGCATGAAAATGGCAAATCTCACTCACTACCAGACAGAACATAAATTGGTTCAATTACTTTGGAATCACATTGGAAAAATGACAATATCTAGTGAAGCTGAAAATAGGCATACTCTTTATCAACACGCAAAGATATCCATAATAAGTAAATACAAATACAGCATTTGAAAAAATAACTGTAAGAGATTCCAAAATGGCGGCAGAGGGAATGGAAGCTACACAGACCGTCTACACAGAGCAGCATCCTCGGGTTAAACTCCCAAGGGGCTCCACAGCGCAGAGCCCCGACAGAGGCTAACACAGCCACAGCCACTCACCTCTGGCTCCGGTAGAGGGAGGGCAGACTGGACTGGAACTGTGTGGGGACACTCGGGATTTGGAGGGGACTCAGAGCTTTTGCTGAGTTGCAGCCACGCAGGATGTTCCCTATATTACTCCTTCCCAGGGCTCTGGGGAGAGGCAGCAGCCCCTCCCTCGGAGATCCAACCCCACCCTGTGGGCCATTGAAGTGCTAATTGAGGCTCATTAGCAACCAGCATCTGCCCCACCCTCAGGAAAGCCCCTTATGCTGAGCACCTGAGGGAGTTTTTCAGTCAATTTACAATCCAAAACCCTTCAAGTAACCTCGACTGCTAGCCTCCAGGCAAAAAGCTAAAGGATAACAGTACCATTCCTGGGCTGGCAACTCTAATCAGGAAAGTAAGACTTGACAGTGGTATTTAACGTGGGTCCTCCCTCACTCATCTAAACCCAGGAGAGGGAGCCACAAACAACAGAACACCAATACCCACAGGGAAAGCTTGGCAGGCTCCAAAGCCCACTGTGATAGCCAAAATGGTGAAACACAAAAACAAAAGCCAAATGAAATAACAAGAGACCTCCACCGAAAATGAGATCAATGTGGAGAAGTTAGGCAAGTTAACAGACCTAGAATTCAGAGCCATGATCTTGAGGAAGCTCAACAGCATGAGTAAGGACATAGAGATGCTGAAAATAAAGCAATTGAAAATTAAAAACCACCAAGAAGAGATCAAGAGTGACATATCAGAAATAAAGAACACACTGGAAGGTCTAAAGACCACAGTGGAGGAAGCTGAGGACCGGATTAGTGAATTAGAAGACAGGGTAGAAAAAGTCAACCAATCAGAAAACCAAACGAAAAAAAACAATAAACAAACAAAACAGGAAGACAGCTTGAGAGAACTGTGGGGACAACTGGAAACGTAATAATATTCGCATCATAGGAGTCCCCGATGAAGAAGGGTTAGAGAATATATTCAAGAAATAGTGACAGAAAATTTCCCTAATTTGGTGAAGGAAGAAGGCATTCAAATTCAAGAAGCACAGAGAGCCTCAAGTAAGAAGAACCCAATCAGGCCCACACCAAGACACATAGTAATCAAAATGCCAAAAATTCAAAACAAGGAGAGAATCTTAAAAGCAGCAAGAGATAAGCAACAGGTTACCTACAAAGGAAACCCCATGAGGCTCTGAGCTGACTTTTCACAAGAAACACTACAGGCCAGAAGGGAATGGCATGAAGTAATCAAGGTCATGAAAAACAAGGATCTGAATCCAAGACTACTCTACCCAGCAAGGCTGTCATTCAAAATAGAATGTCAAATAAAGAGCTTCCCAGACAAAATAAGGCTAAGGGAATACATGAACACCAAACCAGCACGGCAAGAAATGTTAAAAGGACTGCTGTAATTAGCAGGAGAAATAGGAAGAAAAATATGACCAAATTAAACAAAAATGGCAATAAATAAGTACATATCAATAATCACCTTAAATGTAAATGGACTGAATGCTCCTATAAAAAGACACAGAGTAGCTGATTGGATAAGAAAGCATGGCTCACATATATGTTGCTTACAAGAGACCCGCCTCACAACAAAAGACTCACATAGGTTGAAAGTGAAGGGATGGAAAAAATCTCCCAAGCAAATGGAAAGCAAAAAAAGCTGGGATAGCAATACTCATATCCGATAAAAAAAGATTTCAAAATGAAGACCATAACTAGAGACAAAGAAGGCCACTACATAATATTGAAAACATCTACCCAACAGGAAGATAAAACCTTGATAAACATATATGCACCTAATATAGGAGCACCAAAATATATTAAAAATCTTCTGGAGGACTTCAAAGGAGAAATCAACAGCAATACAATCATTGCAGGGGACTTCAACACCCCGTTGACACCATGGATAGATCCTCTAGACAAAAAATTAGCAAGGAAACAGAGACTCTAAATGAAGCACTAGACCAAATGGATTTAATAGATATCTACTGAAAATTACACCCCAAAAAAGCAGAATTCACATTCTTCTCAAGTGCACATGGGACATTCTCAAAATAGACCACATGATAAGACACAAACTAAATCTCTACAAGTTCAAGAACATTGAAATCGCCCTGGCCGGTTTGGCTCAGCGGTTAGAGCATCCACCTGCAGTCCGGAGAGACCCGGATTCGGTTCCCGCTAAGGGCATGTACCTTGGTTGCAGTTTGTCCCCGGACCTGGTTGGTTGTGTGGGTGGCGGCCACTCGATGTGTCCCTTTCGCATCGATGTTTCCCTCTCTCTCTCTCTCTCTTCTTCTCTCTCCCTCCCACTCTATCTGTGCAAAAAATGGAAAAATGTCCTCGGGTGAGGATTTAAAAAAAAGAACATTGAAATCATATCAAGCATCTTCTTAGATCACATTGGCATGTAACTAGAAATCAATTGCAACAAGAACATGCAAAGACATTTGAACACATGGAGGCTAAATAGCATGTTATTAAACAATGAATGGGTTACCGAGAAGATCAAGGAAGAAATTAAAAACTTCCTGGAAACCAATGAAAATGAACACACAACACAAAATCTATGGGATGCAGAAAAGCAGTTCTGAGAGGGAAGTTCATAGCACTACAGGCCTACCTCAAGAAACAAGAAAAATTTCTAATTGACTATCTAACCTCACAACTTAAAGAATTAGAAAGCAAACAAAAAGAAAACACCAGAGCAAGTAGAAGGAAGGAAATGGTAAAGATCAGAGCAGAAATAAATGACAGAGACCAAAACAACGATTCAAAGGCCCTGGCCGGTTTGGCTCAGGGGTTAGAGCATTGGCCTGCGGTCTGGAGAGACCCGGGTTCGGTTCATGCTAAGGGCAGCTACCTCGGTTGCAGTTTGTCCCCGGCCCTGGTTGGGTCGTGTGGGTGGCGACCACTCGATGTGTCCCTTTCACATCGATGTTTCTCTCTCTCTCTCTCCCTCCCACTCTATCTGAACAAAATATCGAAAAATGTCCTCGGGTGAGGATTAAAAAAACAAACAAACAAACCAAAAAAAACGATTCAAAGGATCAATGAAACAAAGAGCTAGTTTTTCAAAAAGATAAACAAGATTGATGGACCCTTAGCTAGACTCACCCAAGAAACAAAGAGAGAGAACCCAAATACACAAAATCAGAAATGAAAGAGAAGTAACAACTGACACCACAGAAATACAAAAGATCATTAACGGCTACTATCAAGTATAATAATTATATGGAAACAAATTCGTCAATCTAAGCAAAATGGACAAATTTCTAGAAACACACAGTCTCCCAAAACTGGACAAGGAAGAGATAGAAAATTTGAACAGACCAATAACATCTAAGGAAATTGAAGAGGTAATCAAGACTCTCCCAGCAAACAAAAGCCCAGGCACAGATGGCTTCATGGGGGAGTTTTACTGAACATTTAAAAAAGAACTAACACCCATTCTCCTCAAACTATTTCAAAATATTCAAGAAGAAAGGAACACTTCCAAACTTGTTTTATGAGGCCAGCATAACTAATTCCAAAACCAGAAAAAAGACACTACAAAGAAAGAAAACTACAAGCCAGTATCCCAGATGAACACAGTCGCCAAAATCCTGAACAAAATACTAGCAAATTGGATCCAGCAATACATCAAAAAAATTATTCACCATGACCAAGTGGGATTCATCCCAGGGATGCAAGGCTGGTACAATATTCGCAAATCAATAAATGTGATACACCACATAAACAAAGGAAAGCTAAAAACCATATGATCATATCAATAGACGCTGAAAAAGCATTCAACAAAATCCAGCATCCATTTCTGATAAAAACACTCAGCAATGTGGGAATAGAGGGATCATATCTCGACATAATAAAGGCCATATATGAAAGACCTACAGCCAACATCATACTCAATGGGCAGAAACTAAAAATATTTCCATTAAGAACAGGAACAAGACAGGGATGTCCACTTTCGCCACTCTTTCTTAACATAGTACTGGAAGTCTTAGCCACAGCAATCAGACAGGAAGAAAAAAATAAAAGGGATCCAAATTGGAAAAGAGAAAGTGAAACTGTCATTATTTGCAGATGACATGATATTATACATAGAAAACCTTAAACACTCCATCAAAAATCTACTAGACTTAATAAATGAATTTGGTAATGTAGCAGAATACAAAATTAACGTCAAGAAATTGATGGCATTCTTATACACCAATGATGAACTCACAGAAAGAGAAACTAAAAGAACATTCCCATTTATCATCACGGCAAAAAATTAAGATACCTAGGAATAAACTTAACCAAAGAAGTAAAGGACCTATTAGCAGAAAACTACAGGACATTGAAAAAGAAATAGTGGAAGACATTAAAATGTGGAAGCACATACCTTGTTCATGGATTGAAAGATTTAACATAATTAAAATGTCCATATTACCCAAAGCAATCTATAGATTCAGTGCAATCCCCATCAAAATACTAATGACATATTTCACGAAACTAGAACAAATACTTCAAAAGTTCATACGGAACCAAAAAAGACTCTGAATAGCCATAGCAATTTTGAAAAAGAAGGACAAAGTAGGTGGGATCACAATACAGATATCAGGTTATACTACAAAGCCACTGTAATCAAAACAGCCTGGTACTGGCACAAGAACAGGCATATAGACCAGTGGAACAGAATAGAGAACCCAGAAATGAACCCAAAGCAATATTATATTTAAAAAAAAAAAAATGGATGCTCAATTAATATTTGACAAAAGGGGCAAGAGCATAGAGTGGAGTAAAGACAGCCTCTTTACTAAATGGTGTTGGGAAAATTGGACAGCTACATGCAAAAAAATGAAACTAGACCATCAACTTACACCATACACAAGAATAAACTCAATATGGATAAAAGACTTAAATGTGACCTGTGAATCCATAAAAATTCTAGAAGAAAATGTAGGCAATAAAATTTCGGACATCATACGCAGCAGAATTTTCACTGATACATCACCTAAAGCAACAGAAACAAAGGAGAAAATGAACACATGGGACTACATCAACTAAAAGGCTTCTGCACAGCAAAAGAAACAACCACCAAAATGGAAAAGCAACCCACTGCATGGAAGAACATCACTGTCAATGATACATCAGATAAGGGGTTAATTTCCAAAATATATAGAGAACTCATACACCTCAACAAAAGGAAGACAAAGAACCCAATTAAAAAATGGACAGAGGAACTAAATAGACACCTCTCTAAACAGGACATACAAATGGTCAAGAGACATATAAAGAAATGCTCAACATCACTAATCATCAGAGAGATGCAAATTAAAACAACAATGAGGTATCACCTCACACCTGTCAGAATGGCCACCATCAACAAATCATCAAACAACAAGTGTTGGCGAGGGTGTGGAGAAAAGGGGACTCTAGTACGCTGCTGGTGGGAATGCAGACTGGTGCAGCCACTATAGAAAAGAATATGGTATTACCTCGAAAAATTAGAAATTGAACTTCCATTTGACCCAGTGATCCCACTTCTAGGAATATACCCTAAGAAGCCTGAAACACCAATCAGAAAGAATATATGTACCCCCATGTTCATAGCAGCACTATTTACAATAGCTAAGACCTGGAAACACCCCAAATATCCATCAGTTGACAAATGGATAAAAAAGCAGTGGTACATATACACAAGGAGTACTATGCAGCGGTAAGAAAGAAAGATCTCTTATCCTTTGAGATGACATGGAGGGACCTGGAAAGTATTATCCTAAGTGAAACAAGCCAAGCAGAAAAAGACAACTACCACATGATCTCACTTGTATATGGAATATAATGAATATAACAGTCTGAGGAATAGGGTAGACCCAGAAACACGGAAGTAGGGTACAGACTGACAACCCTCAGAAGAGGGGGTGTTGGGAGGTGGGAAGACATAAACCACAGAACTTATATGCATGTATGGATAACCAATGGACATGGACAACAAAGCTGGGGACGGGGTGGAGGCGATGGGGAGGAGGGTGTCAATGGGGTAAAAAAGGAAAAACATCTGTAACAAAAATAAAATAAATCAATAAAATAAAAAATAACTAAGATTAAGCTATCTGTTATTATCCTTAGCTCTAGAACTATGAAATTTTTTAAGCATAAATTATTTTAAGTACAGTGTAATCACATTAGATTTGTTGCTAATCCATGAAAAACAATTCATCACTTCTAATGTCTCAATAAATTACTGAGGCCAAAAACTTGAGATGAATAATATTTTATAAATAATTTTTCACAATTACCAGCAGACATCAATATTGTGAGCTCTGCAGGGATAAACTAGGAAAAGGCCTGGCCAAGTGCGTACAGCTTCACCTTTTTGCTGAGATTCATGTTCTCCATCTTAGCTTTCAGCAGCTTCATCTTATTCATAGTTATTGAATTTTCAATTATCTGTTGCCCAGAAGGAGAAGGCTCAACTTCTTCATCCTCATCAGTATACAAATTATACACCGAACCACCACTGCAAATAAAACAGTAATTACTATTGTTATGTACCTGATACCTGACCAATGACTAAAAACACTCCACGTGCAATAGAAACTATAGATGCTGCTAATGATAAAACAACAAATTCATCTTGTCAATGTAAATTTAAGGAAAAAAAAAATATATATATATATATATTTAATGATTTAAAATTTTTATTGACTTTTTTTTTCATCCTCACCCGAGGACATTTTTCAATATTTTGTTCAGATAGAGTGGGAGGGGGAGAGAGAGAGAAACATCAACGTGAAAGGGACACATTGAGTGGTTGTCACCCACACAACCCAACCAGGGCCGGGGACAAACTGCCACTGAAGTATGTGCCCTTAAAGGGAACTGAACCTGGGTCTCTCCAGACCGTAGGCTGATGCTCTAACTGCTGAGCCAAATTGGCCAGGGCAAAATCTTTATTGATTTCAGAGAGAGGAAGAAGGAGGGAGAAAGAGACAGAAACATCAATGAGAGAGAACATCAATTGGCCACCTCCTGCATGCCACCCAACTGGGAATTTGGCCCACAACCTGGGAATGTGCCCTGATCGGGAATCGAACTGGCGATCCCTTGGTGCATCCATTTTTTTTTTTTTAAATCTTTATTGTTGAATGTATTACAAATGTTCCTCATTTTACCCCCATTGACCCCTCTTCCTCACTCCCACCCCCTCCTGCCTTTTCCCACACTGTTGTCTGTGTCCACTGGTTATGCATATATGCATATAAGTTCTTTGGTTTATTTCTTCCCAACCCCCTTCCCTTTGAGGTTTGTCAGTCTAGCAACCCATTTGTACTTCTTAATCCCTTTACCTTTTTCACCCATTCCCCCATCCCTCCTCCCATCTGGCAACCAACAAAATGTTCTCTGTATCTATAAGAATGTTTCTGTTCTGCCTGTTCATTTTGTTTGTAGATTCCATTGTTGATAGCTATGTGTTCATTGCCATTTTCTTTGTTCATATACGTACTTTATCTTTTTCTTCAAGAAGACCCTTCAACATTTCATATAATAATGGTTAGGTGGTGATGAACTCCTTTAGCTTTTTCTTGTCTGGGAAACTCTTTCTATGGCCATCGATTCTAAATGACAGCTTTGCAGGACACAGTTGCAGAACCTACTTGGTTGTAGGTTCTTGCTTTTCATCACTCTAAATATTTCTTGCCACTCCCTTCGGGCCTGCAAAGTTTCTTTTGAGAAATCAGCTGACAGTCTAATGGGAACTCCCTTGTAGGTAACTAACTGCTTTTCTCTTGCTGCTTTTAAGATTCTCTCTTTGTCTTGAACCTTTTGCATTTTGATGATGATGTGTCTTGGTGTGGGCCTCTTGGGGTTCATCTTGTTTGGGACTCTCTGTGCTTCCTGGATGTGTATGTCTGTTTCCTTCACCAAGTTAGGGAAGTTTTCTGCCGTTATTTTTTCAAATAGGTTTTTGATTTCTTGTTCTCTCTCTCCTCCTTCTGGCACCCCCAAGATGCGAATGTTGGCACGCTTGAAGTTGTCCCAGAGGCTCCTTACACTATCCTCATTTTTTTGGATTCTTTTCTCTTTTTGCTGTTCTGATTGGGTGTTTTTTGCTTCCTTATATTCCAAATCGATGGTTTGCTTCTTGGCTTTACCTACTCTACTCTTGAATCTGTGTAAATTATTCTTTATTTCAGTTAGTGCCTCCTTCATTTCTGACTGGTCCTTTTTTATGTTCTTGAGGCCCTCACTAAGTTCACTGAGGTTCCCACTAAGTGCATTGAGCATCCTTATAAGCAGTATTTTGAAATCAGCATGTGTTAGGTTGCTTATCTCCATTTGGCTTAGTTCTTTTCCTGGGGTTTTGTTCTGTTCTTTCATTTGGGACCTGTTTCTTTGTCTCCTTATTTTGGCTGCCTCCCTGTGTTTGTGTCTATGTGTTACTTAACGAGTGGTATGGGACTATCTGAGACCAGATGCTGCTTGTTTGAAAGAATTTAGGAAAACCTGAAGCAGGATCTGAGACAGGCCAATCCTATGGTAAAGCAACTGGCAACAGCTTGGGTGGGCCTGAAAGTTGGGTGGGGTGGGACCTCAGGGAATCACAGGAGCGGGGTAAACAGTGTGAGCCAGGTTGCTAGAGTCCCAGATATGGCTTCTGTCTGCCGCCCCAGGGAAGGGCTCACCAAAGGAACAAAGGACCTCTGACAGCAGTGTGTCCCAGAGAAAGCCGCCTCTCCAGCCCTCGCTCCAATGCCAAACAGCTCAGTTCTTCCCAGTATGTCTCGGGTGCCCCTCAAGCTGCCTCCCCTCCAAGCTTAGAGGGAGAGAGTGCGGGTAAGTCTGTGCATGGGCCCTTTAAGAGGAGATGCCTGGTGCTCCAGCCGCCTCAGCCTCCCTGAGCCTTAGTTCCCGCTGGTTTTTCCAGCCAGAAGTTATGGGGACTTCTCTGCCTGGCAATGGAACCCTGAGCAGGGTGCTTGGTGTGGGACAGGGACCCCTCAGTCCTCAGGGAGTACCTTCCCAGCCAAGGTGTCCTCATGATTTTTATCCGCCACACGTGGGTGTGGGACCAGCCAGTTGCATCTCCGCCCTCCTACCAGTCTCGATGGGGCTGCTTCTTTAATTCCGTAGGTGTAGGATTTCCATTCAGCTTGATTTCAGGTGGTTTTGAATGATGGTTGTTCTGTAGTTTAGTTGTAACTTTGATGTGGTTGTGGGAGGACGCGATACCACGTTTACCTATCTGCCATCCTGACCAGAAGTCTTGGTGCACCCATTTGTTACAGTCTGCTCTCTGTTGCCACAAAGAAGGAGTCTATTTTTTGTTCCACACAACACTCTGTGGTGGCCAGAATCCTAAAGGAAACCCCATGATTCCTGATCCCTGATGCTCACACCCTGTATACTCTCCTTCCCTTCAGTGTGGGTGTGACCTATGATTTACGTCTAGCCAACAGAATAGATCAAAAGTAAAAGAATTTTGCAGATGTAATTTAGGCCCCAAATCCACTGACTATGAGTTCATCAAAAGGGAACTGTGAGCAGCCTCAAGCCAATAGCCAGCTAAAAACCATGACCCTTGCCCTGGTCAATATGGCTTAGCGGTAAGAACATTGCGCACAAACCAAACAGTCCCGAGATCAATTTCGGCCAAGGGCACGTGCCTTGGTTGTGGTTTGTCCCCAGCCCCGGTTGGGGTTGTGCAGGTGGCAACCAATTGATGTGTCTCTCTTACATTGATGTTTCTCTCTCTCTCTCTCTCCCTCCCTCTCTCTCTCTCTCTCTCTTTCTCTTCCTCCTTCTCTCCCTCCAGCTCTATCTGAAGATTAATGTAAAAATATTCTCAAGTGAGGATTAAAAAACACACACAAAAACCACAACCCTGAATCACATAACTCCCAGGAAATGAATTATGACATCAGTGTGAAAGAACCTGAAAGCAGACTCTCTTCCCTAATCAAGCCCCAGGTAAGAGTGCACCTTTGCCAAAACCATGATTGCAGCTGTAGGACCCTGAGCAGAGAACCCAGCTGAACTGTGCCTAGACTCCAGACCCACAGAAACTGTTCTCCAGACTAGAAGTTATCTTTTCTATGAATGGTTTACCACTAGCTTTTTATATTTTGGATTAAATTTAATTACCTGTAATACTGTTCCTTTCACCATCTGTCTGGCAAACTCCTACTCCTCCTTTACAGTTGTGTCTTCTCAGAGATTGTCCCTAACTCCCCACCTTTCAGGCAAAATGAAGGCCCTTTCCTCTGGTTTTCCAGAGATGTTGGTATCTTTTTTTTGTTTGTTTGTTTGTTTTTTATCCTCACCCGAGGACATTTTCCCACTTTTTTATTAAGATAGAGTAGGAGGGAGAAAGAGGGAGAGAGAGAGAGAGAGAGAGAGAGAGAGAGAGAGAGAGAGAGAGAGAGAGAAACATCGATGTTAAAGGGACACATCGATTGGCTACCACCCGCACGACCCAACCAGGGCCGGGGACAAACTGCAACGGAGGCACATGCCCTTAGCAGGAACCGAACCCAGGTCTCTCTGGACCGCAGGCCGGCGCCCTAACCGCTGAGCCAAACCGGCCAGGGCTGTTGGTATCTTTTTATAACAATTTCCAACAGTATATTACAGATACTATTTATAGCAAGATTGCATGTTCCATGAGGGAGGAACACTATTCTTTATAACCCAGTGCCTAGCGTAGACTGGCTACAAAAATTCAGTTAATATTTACTGACTTAAGTGAAAGGCAATAAAGAATCATTGTAAGCCTGGCTGGTGTGGCTCAGTTGGTTAGACGTCATCCTGTGCACCAGGATTTTGCTGGTTTGATTCCCAGTCAGGGAACATACCCGGGTTGTGGGCTTGATCCCCCAGTAGGGAGTGTGCAGGAGGCAGCCAATAGTTGTATCTCTCTCATTGATATTTTTATCTCTCCCTCCCTTTCCCTTCTTTCTAAAATCAGTAACATTTTTTTTTTTAAAGGAACCACAGTAAGACAGAGTGCACAAAAACTTATAGGTTACCTTGTCCAGTTCTGTAATTGTTGTTTTGCCTAGTTAAATACCTTTAGGTTGTATCCTTCTAATTTTATAAGTAATATAACAATTCACCTCTCTTTTATAGAGTAGAAAAAGAAGACTAGAGAAGATGTATGTACCTTTAAGCAGCAGAGTTATAATTTGAAAAAAGATAGCAACTTTAGGTTCAATGCTATTATAACCAGACTATAATCTACTAGGCATCTTAAAGTTTCATAATGTTACAGAAATAAATATTTTGTATGAAAAATCTTATTCCATAAAGAAATTTCCATTTTAAAAATTACTCTCTAAGTATTAATCATATGAAGGGTGATTTCAGAATCACATACCTGGGGCCAGAGCAATAGAGGAGAATGCATGACATTTAGTCAGTCCTGTGAATATAATAAGATTATTTTGACAAAACAAGGTAAACATAAAGGTTTAGGGAATATATTGTATGATATTCTCCTTTTCTAAGTGAGACATGCAAATGAAAACCTATTTACCTTAAAGATTCAGATAATGGTGTTAAAGTGCCATCTCCCCTATCTACTACCCGGAAGAAATTCAATTGCTCTCCTTCTCGGTATACCAAAAATGTAACGTGCTTGTTGTAGGAGGTCTTCTCCCAGACCTCATCTCGACTGGAATCCATGTACTCAGCCATCTCCCTAAGTGGGTCTTCCATAGGAACTACAAATGGAAAAATTGATAAATAAGCTTTCAATTAATATCAAATTTTATGCATCTTGGTACAGTGACAGGACATAACGTGATGAATTTGAACAACAATCCTGCACATACAATATATACATGATATTCTTCAAAAAGTTTCTGGTCTTTTATAATTAATACAGTACTCCCTATGTTGTATTAATTTGAACTACATGAAATGCACTACTGTGTTGTTATGTACAAAGATACACGAACTTTTCCTATACCACTAGCGTCTGTATATTTGTTGCCTCTATGACATAATTATCTTCAATTGTTTTCACTTGACACCTCTGCTTCCTATATTTTCCAATATTTCTTCCAACAATCAATAATTAAAAGCAATATAAATCCCACTTACTTTAGATTAAAAAATAAACACACACATAATTAGGAGACATTAGAATTAAGAAGCAACTGAATCCCTCTTCTTTCTGGTTTTATATAGAGGCCTATTCCTAGAGTTGTCTTAATGTGCAGTTAGGTAATTAAAAGTAAACAATAATTCAGAAACAAGGAGGCCACTTATGTACTAAAACCATAATGTGTGTAGTGGTCAGAATGTTGTTTGTTAAAAACACCTTCCCAGCCCTGGCCAGTTTGGCTCAGCAGTTAGAGCGCCAGCCTGCGGTCCTGAGAGACCCGGGTTCGGTTCCCGCTAAGGGCATGTACCTTGGTTGCAGTTTGTCCCCGGCTCTGGTCAGTCGTGCAGGTGGCAGCCACTCGATGTGTCCTTTCACATCGATGTTTCTCTCTCTCTCTCTCTCTCTCCCTCCCACTCTACCTGAACAAAAAATGGAAAAATGTCCTCGGGTGAGGATAAAAAAAAAAAAAAAAAAAAAAAAACACCTTCCCAGGAGCCCAAATGTCCTAGTGTACATCCACATGTCCAGTCAGAGCACAAGGACTTGGGCAAAGCCCTCCCTCCGGAGGGCTCTAGAAGCCCGAGGATGTCCTCGGGTTTGAACAACACTGCACCCATCATTACAACCCGCTCTTGTCCACAGCCGCCAGATTCCGCTCCTGTGGCGGGAATGGGTCTAAAGAGATTGCTGGCTCATAGGGTAAATGTTCTAAAAGCCCCCGAACCCTACACTTGGGTGTCTAAGTAATGGTTACAGAAAAATAAAAAAGTTAGTTCCCAAAGACATTCTCATGACAAGATTAAGAAATATTTACTCTTTCCTAAACTGCATAACTAATTTCTTCTCAAACTCCGTGACTCTCATTCAGGTGCTCATTTATTAACAGAAGCACAGTGCTGTACTACTCTTTTAAAAAGTTACAGCAATAAGAATATTAAACTCTGACAATAACAAGGTAAAACATTAAAGATGTCCCCATATCCTAAATTCAATACCACCACTACTAAAACACAGAAACTTTAGAGAAATATAATAGAATTTAGCTTATTTTATAAAAATGTTTGGAAGATCTGACTGACTTTCATAGGCACAAAACGCATATATATTAAAAGAATTTTTGTTGTTGTTAATCCTCACCTGAGGATATTTTTCCAATGACTGTGAGAAGGGGGGGGGGGGGATGCAAGAGAGACACATTGATTGGACGCCTCCCACATGACCAGAGCCGGGGAAGGAACCTGCAACCTAGGCACATGCCCTTGATTGGAATCGAATCCGAGACCCTTTGGTCCACAGACACTTAAAAGACATTTTTAAAACAAGTTCTTACCAGTTTTAAGTTAATGCTATATTTTCCACATTACATTAATGAGAAATAAAAAATTATGCTACCGCCATTATTAATGCCACATGAAAGCCTTATTTAAATTAGCATAATGTGCCTTTCTTAGGGAGACAAGGGATTGAATGTGTGTATACACATACGTGTATGTATGCACACATTTTCATAACAGAAAAATAATTTAGATTTCATTAGATATAAAACAATGTACACATAGTTTAAGATTAAATTTAGTTTTAGAAAGGAACATATTTTATATGCTGCTTTGAAAATGGTTAACTCAAAAACTATTTTAAAAGCTAAATATTACTGGAACTCAGATGATAAAGGTACTTTCTAAACCATAAGTTTCAAGTAAGACTAAATAGCTAAAAAATATATGGTTTCTCAAATGCCATACAGAGAAGTTTTAGATCTGGGTTCACATAGTTTTAAATGATGCAAGGTAGACAACATCAAACTTTTAATTTTAAAAATATTGATTCAATAAAGGCAAAATTATTAAAAACTTAATTTAAAAGCTGATGAACAAAACAGACATAGAAAGGAGTATGGTTCAGACTGACAAACCTCAGAGGACGGGGTTGGGGGAATGGATGAGATAAACCAAATAACTTATATGCATATATGCATAACCAATGGACATAGACAACAATGCTAGGGGGGGTGAGGGGGCAGGAAGGGGAGGAGGGTGTCTAGGGGGTAAAAAGGAGAAACATCTGTAACAAAAATAAATAATAAATTAATAAAAATTGAAAAAATAAAACAAAACAAAACCTTAATTTAAAATATTTAAAAAACAGTCCATTTCTAAGTGCTGAGTTTTCTATTTAAAAATAAGACACAGGCCCTGGCCGGTTTGGCTCAGCGGTTGGAGCATCGGCCTGCGGACCAGAGAGTCCCTTGTTTGGTTCCCGCTAGGGGTACGTACCAAAAAAAATAATAATAAGACACAGGCCCTGGCAGGTTTTTCTCAATGGTTAGAGCATTAGCCTGCAGACGGAAGATTCCCCGGTTTGGTTCCCGCTAAGGGCATGCACCTCGGTTGCAGTTTGTCCCTGCCCCGGTTGGGGTCGTGTGATGGCAAACACTCAATGTGTCTCTCTCACAGAGATGTTTCTCTCTCTCTTCTTCCCTCTCTCCCTCCCACTCTATCTGAAGATAAATGCAAAATGTCCTCGGGTGAAGATAAAAAATAAATAAATCAATCAATTAATAAAAATAAGACACAGAAAGTTACAGGGATAAAAGTATTACCAAGTTTCAACTATCAAAGGGTAGTGATGCCTTTGATTTTAATTTTTTTAAGTTTTAAAAATACATATATTTTTTAACTCAGAATCTGTAGCACTAACACTCCTCATAAATATAAAACAATATTAGTCCTAGTAAGAAAAGTAGGTGTTCTAGTTAAAACACTGGTTTAAAAGAAATCATATATACAAATAACCAGCTTTCTAAAATACAATACAATGGAGTTCACGTCATTAAATACTATATAATTCTACTTACAAAAATGACTCAGGAAACACTTAGGGTTCTTGAACTACCCTCAAATCGATACTACAGACATGAACTTATATCACATAGGACAATTTCATAAGTCTAATTAATAGACAGCACTGTTATTAGGAATGCTAATTAATGAACTCTAACATTATTTGCATCTTTTCTTACCTATCCAAAATAGTTAACAGCCAAAATAACATCTCACAAAATCCTCTAATGTAGTTAGGACAAAGGTGGTAATGACTTAATTCTCTAACTAAAATTTGAAGCATGAAGATAAAATTTGACTTGTGGAAGAAACAAGCCAGCAGTGCGGTCACTATCTAACCTCCGTCTTCTGGTCAAAGAGGTTCAAACAATATGAAAGCCTGGTGGGGATTCACGTGTCATACCTGAATCCGGGACCAATGTTAACACTCCCAACTTTCTCAATAATTCAGTCTCTGCTCACATTACCTTCTCCCAAGGCCCTTCCATAATCGTCCTCAGACTCTATCACAATACCCTATTTCCTTCACAGTATTTACAACTGCTTGAAATGACATCAATTCTTTACACATTTATTGTGGGCACTTTCATGAAGTAGGGACGTTTTCTCTTATAAAAACATTGCACTGAACATCTAGTAGATGCTCAAAATGTATTTACTGAATGAGTGAGTGAGTGAGTGAGTGAGTGAGTGAGTGAGTGAGTCAGTCAACTCCCAGAGACTGCCCACATTCTGAACAAGGATTCAACAGGACCATGACAATATTCATGAAACCCAAATACATCACAGAGCAGGCTAACAGATACCTTGGGAGTTTCTATAAAAATCATTATACCAGGAATTAAAGAACCAGTAGATTAAAAAAAAGCAACAAGACTGGAATGAACCTAAACACAATATAACAACATATTTGTACTATGCCATCCCATTTCCCTTCCCTATGTTGATGAGGTTTATTTTATTTTATTTATTTAAAAAATTTTGTTTCCTTTATAGATTTTTTAGAGAGAGAAAGGGAGAGGGAGAGAGAGATAGAAACATCGAGGAGAACATGAATTAGCCGCCTCCTTCATGCCTCCCGCTGGGGATTGGGCCCATAACCTGGGCATATGCCCTGACTAGAAATAGAACCAGCAACCTCTTGGTGCATGGGTAGACACTCAACCACTGAGCCACACTGGCCAGGCTGATGGGGTTTATTTTAAAATCTCCCTGGACTGACACAAATCATTAGACTTTCTGGAATATGAGTTCCTGCCTCTGTTTATTTGGGCTTTAAAGAACAATGCCTAGAAAAACAAATGTGGTCCTTCTGAAACCTAATAGCAGAAAGAGAACCTTACTGCAAAACATAAAAACACCAACTGGCTTAAAGATTGTTTTGTCAAATTGCTGTAATATACATAATTTTTAACATATGCCTACCTCTTCTAGTATTTATAGGTCCACCACGCATAGCCAATACCAGCTTCAAGGTACAGCCTTCTGAAATGCTGTGGATAGTTAACACAAAAATAAACCACAATCATCAAAATGCATTCACTGTTAAGTATATACATAATTATGTGCTGCTTTAGCAGTCATAGTGCCTGTCCTCCAAAATATAAAAATAGGTATAGCAATGTGCATAAATGTAAAATGGTAACTTATTCACTTATATAAAAATGAAAAAGTGAAATTTTCATAATCCTTAAATATGACATGAAATCTCAGAATAAAAGTACTGGAAAGGACCTCTGTGATCACGTGGTTTAAGCTCTTCGTTTTACATGGAAGGAAAAAGAGGCCCTAAGAAGAAAAGAAGCTTGTTCAAGACCCAAAGTGTTAGAAAATAGCAGATATATTTAATAAAATAGTAAACAGAAAAACAGCAAATCTACAAGGTCTCCCAATATTCTTCCACCTATTCCATATTGTCTCTGACCTTTTCACTCTTTTCTTAAGAGTAAAGATTTATGTGAGAGAAGGGAGAAAAAAAGATAAAATGTCAGTTAGTGTATCTGCAATCACTGGTGCACACAGTGTCACTTAGAAACAGAAGAAGGGCTTAATGAAAAATGAAAGACTTGGTGAAGAACAATGCTCTCTCACCCAATACTGCAAAATGGAAGAAAAGCAACCAAGCCAGGTGGGAATGGGGTCAATATTCAAATAAAGAAGCGAAGAACACAAGATCAGAAGAGAAAGATCTAAAAAGGAAGGAGACAAATAGCTTAGGGTGAATAAGGAAAAGGTAAAACAAAGATTCAAAGGACAAGGATCAGGCAATATGGAGTACTGAGCCAACACATTTTTTTTTTTAAGTGAATTTATAGAATTTATAGGGATGACGCTGGTTCCCAAAACTATATAGGTTTCAAGTGTATAACTCAATAATACATCATCTGCAAACTGCGTCGTGTAGCCATCGCTCCAAGCAAAGTCTCTTTCCATCCCCACTTTCTCCCCCTTTGCCCACCTCCACCTACCTCCCACCCCCATTTCCCTCTATCACCACACTGTTGCCTGTGTCTATGTGTGACGTATATATGTTTGGGGCTAATCCCTTCACCTTCTTTCATCCAGTCCCCCTCCCCTTCTCCTCTAACAGCTGCCAGTCTGTTCCATGTACCCATGCCTCTTTCTATTTTGTTCGTCAGTTTATTTAGTTCAGGATTTACACTGAAATCTAGGAAACAGTACTATTCAGAAGAATAGACGTGATCCAAGGATTAAGAAGAAAGACAATAGTATATGAAGTCGTAATACTGAGCATCTATAAAACAGCTACTATGCAATTACACTCACTTGTAATCATTCAAGCAATAATCATCTTCGAGTTCCATGTTATTCCAAATTAAGTGTTGTTGACAGATGGGAATACCTCAGGGAAAGGTTATAAAAAATGGTTAAAAATTCAATAGAATCTTCTAAAAAGTATGACACAAAGCTATATATGAAAGGAAAAGAATAATTAAGAAGGAGGAGAAATTAAACATACTTCTATATTGAATGCTGAGTGCTTAGCTAAAATTTACAGAATCACAGGTATTAAGGCATGGCTAAATGCAGATGTAGTCCAATCTAATCACTTTAGAAAAAACAGTATGTTTCAGTAACTCTCTGATCTTGAATCAAAGGGCTATGACATTTAAGGCCTAGAAGACAGTTCTAAATACTGTAAAGTACAATTCTCATTCAGTTATATTCACGGTTAAAAATATGCATGGGGATGGGTGAAATGGGTAAAGGCGGTTAAAATTACAAACTCCCGCCCTGGCCGGTTTGGCTCAGCGGTTGGAGCGTCGGCCTGCGGTCCTGAGAGACCCGGGTTTGGTTCCCGCTAAGGGCGCGTACCTCGGTTGCAGTTTGTCCCCGGCCCTGGTCGGTTGTGCGGGTGGCAGCCACTCGATGTGTTCCTTTCACATCGATGTTTCTCTCTCTCTCTCTGTTCCTCTCTCCCCCCCCCAACTCTACCTGAACAAAAAATGGAAAAATGTCCTACAAAAAATGGAAAAATGTCCTCGGGTGAGGATAAAAAAAAAAAAATTACAAGCTCCCGGCTATAAAATACGTTATAGGGATGTAATATACAACATGGTGACTATAATTAATAATATTGTGTTGTATATCTAAAAGTTGCTAAGAGAAATCTTACAAGTTTTCATCACAGGAAAACAAAACGTTTGCCCTGGCCAGGTAGCTTTCTTTGCTAGAGCGCCATCCTGATATGCCTGGGTTGCAGGTTTGATCCCTAGTAAGGGCACATACAAAAACCATCCAATGAACGCATAAGTAAAGGGAATAACAAATTGATGCTTCTCCCCACCCACCTTCTCTCTCTCTAAAACTCAACAAATAAATTTTTCAAAAATTAAAAAATAAAAACTTTTGTAACTATTCTGGTGGATGTTAACTAGACTTATTGTGGAGATCACTTTGCAATACATACAAATATTAAATCACTTGTACTACACCTGAAAAAATATGTCAATTATAGCTAAATAAAAAATATGGAACATTAAGTTTACTATCCTTAGGGGTATGTATTCTAAAAATCTGTTCCCAGAGTAACATGCCCACATGGAAGGATGATGTTGTGTGTGAATTTATTTAGTGGTTAAGATGGCATCTTTCACATCTCTTGTGAATGAAAAGGTCAATAATTTTGAAAAAGAACAACAGAAAACATAATTTCTGGTAAAAAACATTAATATATTAGAAAATTCCTTCCACCTCAGTGTTTGTATATGATTATAGTTACAATTGTATATTAATATGCTTTTTTTGGAGAACCTGAACACTAATTACAGAACAATTCAATCTTGGGGAGGGGGAACTATATTATAAACAATTTTCAATGCTAAAAATTATAGCCTGCAGGACAGTTTCTTTACATTTCTGTGATGTTAAAGGGATATTAAGGCAGATCCCACCCTGCAGCATAATTAAGTTCCCCTTCCGGCTGCACATTTGAATGCACAAGGACATCTGCACTGTCCTAACCAGAGAGTGAGCATTATCCACACACAGAACATTTCATGGACATTGATACTGATAAAAATCTTTTTCAAGCATGTCACATATCACCTTCTCCAATTACTTTTGCTTATGACACTATAAGTTAACTAGAATTAACAGTAAGTGCTATTTGCAAATATTTTCACACTAGTATTTTACTCATCACAGCTTTGTTTATAATAGTGAATAAATGGATAGGTGAAAATATCTCTTAAAGAAGACTGGGTAAATAAATTATGACAAATATATATTAAAGTGCCATCCACTTGTTAAACACCAAAAAAAAAAATTTGTTTAAAGGAAATATACCCCAAATGTTAAGAATAGATTCCATAGTTCTAGAGGCTGCAAAGTCCAAGGTCAAGGTTCTAGCAAAGTCGGTTTCATTCTGAGGCCCCTTCTCTTGGTTTGTGTGCATCTAACATTTTCCTGTGTGCTCACACACTTCTTTCTGAGTGTGCACAGAGAGAAGGGCAGCTTTCTGGTGTCTTCTCTTCTCTCTCTTTTTTTAAAAAAATTTTTTTTTCTTTATTGATTTTAGAGAGAGAAGGAGAGAGAGAGAAACATCGATGAGAGAGAACATCGACTGGCCACCTCCTGCATGCCACCCACTGGAGATCAGGCCCACAAACTAGGCATATGTCCTGACTGGGAATTGAACCAGCGACCTCTTAGTGCATGGGTCGATGTTCAACCATTTAATTCCATCAAGAGGGTCCCATCCTAATGACCTCATCTAATCCTAATAACAATTCAAGCATGTTTGCTTTCTCATTTTTATAGTTTTCACATAGATACATTTGTGTTGAGAATATGTTCATATCTGCATTTAGAAAATAAACCAGAATCAGTAGGACTTACGGTTAATTAAAGACAATGCTGAAACATAGTTCCCAACTCCCAGTATTTCCTCCCAAAACAGTACAGAACAAAAAGAAGGGAAATGACACAAAGAAACCATTTCCTTAGCCCTCATAACTTAACTTCAAAATCACTAGGAATAAAAAGGGACAATCACCCATTCCCAGTGCTGGAGTCTCATGCTCCTGACCTTGCAGGGCTCACTGAGAAAAATTTTAGAGAAGATGGAGGGAAGCAAGTGATGTTATATAGGTTCAACATAAAACCATCACAAATACCCTAGCCAGTCTGGCTCAGCAGTTAGAGTGTCAGCCTCACACTTAAGGGTTACAGGTTTGATTCCCTGTCAAGGGCACAGACCTGGGTTGCAGGTTCCATCCCCAGCCTGGCTGAGAGTCACCAATCTTTCTCTCTCTCTCCCCTTCCCTCCCTCTCTTCCACTCTATTAAAAAAAAAAAAAAAAAAAAATCAATGGAGCCCTAGCTGGTTTGGCGTAGGGACTGGAGTATCTCTCTGCAGATAGAAGGGTCTCAGGTTCGATTCTGGTCAAGGGGGTGTACCTGGTTGCAGGTTTAATCCCTAGCCTGGTCAGGGTTGTGTGGGAGGCAACCAATCAATGTGTCTCTCTCACACTGGCATTTCTCCCCCCCCCCCCCCCAGCCCGCGCACCTCTCCCTTCAACTCTCTCTAAAAAAAAAAAAAGGAAGCTCTGGCCGGTTTGGCTCAGCGGTTAGAGCATTGAACTGCGGACCAGAGAGTCCCAGGTTCGGTTCCCGCTAAGGGCATGTACCTCGGTTGCAGTTTGTCCCCGGCCCTGGTTGGGTCATGTGGGTGGCAGCCACTCCCCCCCCCCCCCCCCGCTCTATCTGAACAAAAAATGAAAAGATATCCTCGGGTGAGAATAAAAAAATAAAAATAAAACAAAATACTGTAAAAAAAAAAAAAAAAGGAAAAGTGAGCATGAACCCCCCTCAAAAAAGGCAGTGGAAAAATATCCAGGGGTGAGAACTAACAACAGCAAGAACAAAATCACAAAGAAGGAGGCCATTCTAAGTCTGAAAAGTCTACAAAGGGACTCAGGTAGATTAGAGCACTAACTACAGGAAGGGACTTTAAACCCAAGCAATTTGAAGGAGTTTGGGGTGCGGTGCGGGGAGGCAAAAAACAAAAGTGGAAGAGCATCTTTTAGTAATCTAGTAATCAGAGGGGAAAGGAATAAGGGGTAAAAATTCAAGAGTCCTAAAAGACAAAGGAGAATCCTAAACTCCCCCACATCACCACAAAACATAAAACATCAACTAAAATATCTGCACATTGCTATGCCAACAGGAAGAGAGCACCGTTACACAGAATCTGCAAAAACACCCCTACACCACAAATATCAACAATAGTTAACAAACCCTCCTAGAGTTCATAGTAACCACTAGCAAACAAAATTCCACACCTATCAACCAAGGTAAATTTTACCCAGAAAAATAAGCATGGAGAAGAAGAAAACTATAAGGCCACACCCCAAACTTACTCAAGCATTTGAAGATATTTAAGAAAAGTGTTTTGAATCCGAAATTCAAAAAGTAAGAACAGAGCCCTGGCTGCCCTGGCCGGTGTGGCTCAGTCGGTTGAGCGTGGTCTTGTGCAGAGACGTTACATGTTCAATTCCGGGTCAGGGCGCATGCATGCCCAGGTTTCCAGCTCAATCATGCAGGAGGCAACCTATCAATGTTTCTCTCACTTCATGTCCCTTCCTCTCTCTCCAAAATCAATAAAAACATTAAAAAAAAAAAAAAAAAAGTATATAGCCCTGGTTGATGTGGCTCAGTTGGTTAGTGCATGGTCGGTCCTATACACCAAAAGTCTGCAGATTCGATTCCTGGTCAGGACACATAACCAGGTTGTGGGTTCAATCCCTGGTCAGGCGCATGCAGGAGGGAATGATCCATGTTTCTCACACTGAGGTGCTGTGTTTCTTTCTCTCTCTCAAATCAATTTTTTTAAACGTAAATTTATTTTTAAAAATCAAGAACAGAAAACGTCCAAAAAAAAAAAAAAGGGAGAAATGAAAAAAAAAAAGCTGACTAAAAAAGATAGGCCAAGAAGGAATAATATTCACACTATCAAAGTTCCTGGAAAAGAAAAACAAAGCAGTGAAACAAAACTAATATTTAAAACTATAATCCTGAAAAACTTCCAGAAATAGAAAAAGACCAAAAGACTTGAATTTACACTTTGAAAGGATCTACTAGGTACCTAGGAAAATTCACCCAGAACTATTTGATTTCAGTGATAAACATAAAAATCCTCAACAGTGACACACACACACACACACGTACGTGCACACACACTAACTTATAAAGCAAACAAATTACACTGGACTCAACAACAACAAAAAATCTGATGTTAAAACGGGCAAAGAACTTGAATAGACATTTCTCTAAAGAAGATATACAGATGGCCAATAAGCCTATGAAGAGATAGTCAACAGTATTAATCATCAAGGAAACGCAAATCAAAACTACTATAAAATATCACACCCATTAGGATGTCCAAATAGCAAGAAAAAAAAACACCTCAGAAAGTCACAAATGTTGGCAAGGATGTGAAGAAATTCAAACCCTTGTGCAGTGTTGGTGGGAATATAAAAGTATGTACCTACAATGGAAAACAGGCATCAAGGCTCTTCAGACATTAAAATTTAAATTATCATATAATCAAGATATTCTACTTCTGGTTATATATCAAAAGAAATCAGGATCTGGAAGAGATACTTGCACACCCATGTTCACTGGAGCATTATCCATAGAAGTCCAGAGATAGAAGCAACCAAAATGGTTATTGACATAAATGGATAAAGAAAATGCTATATTTGGACTTCCGGTCAAGATGGCAGGTAGGTAAACGCGGTATCGCATCCTCCCACAACCACATCAAAGTTACAACTAAACTACAGAACAACCATCATTCAGAACTACCTAACACCGAGCTGAATGGAAGTCCTACAGCTAAGGAATTAAAGCAGCAGCGACATGGAGACTGGTAGGAGGGGCGGAGGTGTGGACGGGCTGGTCCTACACCTACGTGTGGTGGATAAAAATCAGAAGGACACCTAGGCTGGGAAGGTCCTTCCTGAGGACTGAGGGGTCCCCATACCACACAAGGTGCCCCACTCAGGGTTCCAGTGCCAGGAAGAGAGTCCCCATAACTTCTGGCTGTAAAACCAGCAGGAACTGAGGCTCAGGGAGGCTGAGGCGGCTGGAGCACCAGGCAGCTCCTCTTAAAGGGCCCGCGCACGGACTTATCGGACTCTCTCCCTCTAAGCTTGGAGGGAAGGCAGCTCAAGGGGCACCAGAGACATACAGGGAAGAACTGAGCTGTTTGGCACTGGAGCGAGGGCTGGAGAGGGGGCTTTCTCCGGGACAAATGTGCTGTCAGAGGCCTTTGTTCCTTTGGTGAGCCCTTCCCTGGGGCGGCAGACAGAAGCCATATCTGGGACTCTAGCAACCTGGCTCACACTGTTTACCCCGCTCCTGTGATTCCCTGAGGCCCCACCCCGCCCCACCCAACTTTCAGGCCCACCCAACTTTCAGGCCCACCCAAGCTGTTGCCAGTTGCTTAACCATAGGATTGGCCTGTCTCAGATCCTGCTTCAGGTTTTCCTAAATTCTTTCAAACAAGCAGCATCTGGTCTCAGCTAGCCCCACACCACTCGTTAAGTAACACATAGACACAAACACAGGGAGGCAGCCAAAATAAGGAGACAAAGAAACAGGTCCCAAATGAAAGAACAGAACAAAACCCCAGGAAAAGAACTAAGCCAAATGGAGATAAGCAACCTAACACATGCTGAGTTCAAAATACTGCTTATAAGGATGCTCAATGCACTTAGTGGGAACCTCAGTGAACTTAGTGAGGGCCTCAAGAACATAAAAAAGGACCAGTCAGAAATGAAGGAGGCACTAACTGAAATAAAGAATAATTTACACAGATTCAAGAGTAGAGTAGGTAAAGCCAAGAAGCAAACCATCGATTTGGAATATAAGGAAGCAAAAAACACCCAATCAGAACAGCAACAAGAGAAAAGAATCCAAAAAAATGAGGATAGTGTAAGGAGCCTCTGGGACAACTTCAAGCGTGCCAACATTCGCATCTTGGGGGTGCCAGAAGGAGGAGAGAGAGAACAAGAAATCAAAAACCTATTTGAAAAAATAACGGCAGAAAACTTCCCTAACTTGGTGAAGGAAACAGACATACACATCCAGGAAGCACAGAGAGTCCCAAACAAGATGAACCCCAAGAGGCCCACACCAAGACACATCATCATCAAAATGCAAAAGGTTCAAGACAAAGAGAGAATCTTAAAAGCAGCAAGAGAAAAGCAGTTAGTTACCTACAAGGGAGTTCCCATTAGACTGTCAGCTGATTTCTCAAAAGAAACTTTGCAGGCCCGAAGGGAGTGGCAAGAAATATTTAGAGTGATGAAAAGCAAGAACCTACAACCAAGTAGGTTCTGCAACTGTGTCCTGCAAAGCTGTCATTTAGAATCAATGGCCATAGAAAGAGTTTCCCAGACAAGAAAAAGCTAAAGGAGTTCATCACCACCTAACCATTATTATATGAAATGTTGAAGGGTCTTCTTGAAGAAAAAGATAAAGTACATATATGAACAAAGAAAATGGCAATGAACACATAGCTATCAACAATGGAATCTACAAACAAAATGAACAGGCAGAACAGAAACATTCTTATAGATACAGAGAACATTTTGTTGGTTGCCAGATGGGAGGAGGGATGGGGGAATGGGTGAAAAAGGTAAAGGGATTAAGAAGTACAAATGGGTTGCTAGATTGACAAACCTCAAAGGGAAGGGGGTTGGGAAGAAATAAACCAAAGAACTTATATGCATATATGCATAACCAGTGGACACAGACAACAGTGTGGAAAAAGGCAGGAGCGGGGGCGTGAGTGGGGAGGAGGGAGAAAAATGAGGAACATCTGTAATATATTCAACAATAAAGATTTTAAAAAATCTAAATAAAAGTATTTCATAAAATAAAATGTTTCATATAAAGTCCCCTTTAAGAAATGAGAAAAAGAGAAAATTAAACCCAAAGTAAGCAGAAACATAATTAATAAAAATCAAAACAGAAATCAATGAGATAAAACAAATCAGTGAAAGCAAAATCTTTAAGAAGTCATTAAAATTGAGGATTGATTTTTTTAAAAGAATATGCAAATTGCCAATATTATGAATGAGTGACATCACTACAGATTCTACTGATAGTGAAAGGATAATAAGGAAATATTATAAACTCTACGCCTATAAAATTCAACAACTGATGAACAAAATCGTTGAAAGACAGAAGATACCCAAACTCATTCAAGAAGAAAAGATAACCTGAATAGCCCTGTATTTACTAAAGATATGGCTTCATAGGTGAGGATATAATACCAATTCTATTGTCTTCCAAAAAAATTGCAGAAGAAATAATCCCAATTCATTCCATGAGAACAGTATTTATTACCTTAATATCTAAACCAGACAAAGACATAAGATAAAACCAATATCCTTCATGAACATACACAGATATATTCTACACATTTTTAGCAAAAAGAATTCAACAACATATTAAAAATAAAGCATGATCAATAAAGATTAATTCCAAGAACTCTGGCTTAATATTTTAAAAACCAATTAATGTAACTCAACCTTTAAACGTAAAGATAGAAGAAAAATTTTGTGAACTCAGATTGGACAAAAATTTCTTAGATATAACATCTATATCCATAAAATAATTTTGATAAATTGGAGTTCAGCAAAATTAAATTTACTACTCTTCAAAACACACTGTTAAGAGAATAAAAAGATAAGCCACAGCTTGAGAGATAATCTCAGCAAAACCTTTATCTAATTTAAGACCTATATTCAGAATATATAAAAAAAATTCTCAAAACTCAACACCAAGAAAACAAACAATTTGATTTTTTTTAAAATGGGTAAAAGAGTTGAATACGCCCTTAACAAAGAAAAAGAAGAATATATATGGTTGGCAAATAAGCTCATGTAGATGTTCAATATCATTAGTCATTAGAGGTATTAAAACCACAGTAAGAGCCCTGGCTGGTTTGACTCAGAGGTTGGAGTGTTGGCCTGTGGACCAGAGTGTCCCGGGTTCGGTTCCCGCTCAGGGCATGTACAAAAAAAAAAAAAAAACACAATGAGATATCACTATAAAATAAAACCTTAATGAGATATCACGACATGCCTATTAGAATGACTACGATTTAAAAGACTGATCATACCAAATGTTGGCAAGGACATGAAGAAAAACACTCTTTCAAGCTTCCCCCAGCTGCATCCTCTTTCCTCTACCCAGGGGTAATCACCATTCCAAATTTGGTGTAAATCATTCCTCTGCTTTTTGTTATTGTTACTGCTTTACTTCTTAATATGTGGTATTATTTCTTTTGCCCCCTTCTGACTTTTAAGGAGTTATATAATTGATCCCTTTATCATTACAAAATGCTGTTCTTTGTCTCTTCTTACAGCCTTTATTTTAAAGTCTATTTTGGGTTTTCTAAAAAAAAAAAAGATGAGGGCAGGCTGGACTGGAGGGAGGGTGAGTGCGTGAGAGAGTGAGCGAGTGAGCGAGTGTGAGAAAGAGTGTGAGTAAACGTGAATGTGGACGACCAAACTCGTGCAGTACAGAAATGTGCAGAAGGTTCCTGTGCTGTGGACGGGGAGCAGCCAGCTATCGCAGTAAGCAGCTCTTCAGGGCATTTCTCCCTGTGCTGTGGGGAGGTCTCGCCATTTTGGAAGATCCCAGGTCCTCCCTGGGAGGAGGCAGTAAAAGTAACTAGGGCCCAGCAACCTGAGCCCACCAGTGCACGTGGCACCATTGGACCAGTGGGCCCCCCGTGTCAACACAGATCAGTGCACAGTAGAGGAGCTGTCAAGGTGCCTGCTGCAGAAGCCGCAGACAGCCGGGAGCCCAGCACCATCCCCCACAGTAGCAGCCCAATCAGAGTCAAGATATACCCCAAGCAACAGAGGTTCGGGAGCAGATATCCATCTCCAGGCAACAGAAGCACAGATCAGCAGCTGAGACCCATCCCCAAAAGCTTTAACAGAGGCTGAGCAGCAGCTGAGCCCCACTGGACAGCATCACTCCCCAGCCACCAGCAGCGAGACCTGGGGCTCCATCAGGGCCTGTGCTACCCAGTTGCCCACAAGAGCAGTGGAGAGCCAGGCTCCAGAGGGACCAATGCAACCCAGCTGCCCACAAGATCGGTGGGGAACCGGGGCTCCAGAGGGGCCTGTTCAATTCAGTTCCCCATAGGATCTACAGGAAGCTGGGGCTCCAGAGAGGTCTGTGCAACCTGACTGCCCATAAGCCCATAAGATCTGTGAGGAGCTGGGGCTCCAGAGGGCCCTGTGCAACCCAGCTGCCCACAATATCTGCGGGGAGCCGGGGCTCCAGAGGGACCAGTGTGACCCAGCTGTCTACAAGATTGGTGAGGAACTGGGGCTCCAGAAAGGCCTTTGCAACCCAGCTTCCCGTAAGATCTGTGGGGAGCCAGGGCCCAAGAGAGGCCTGTACAATCCAGCTCCCCAAGGGATCAGTGGGAACCAGGGCTCCAGCAGGGCCGTGCGACCCAGCTGCCCATGGGACCAGCTGGGAGCTGGGGCCCCAGAGGGGTCTGTGTGTCCCAGCTGCCCACAAGACTGGCGGGAAGCCAGGGCCCCAGTGGAACCTGTGTGAACCAGCTGCCAATGGGACCTGCAGGGAGCTGGGGCTCCAGAGCAGCCTGGGCAACCCAGCTGCCCACAGTGCTGGCAGGGACTGCGGCTCCAGCAGGGCCTGAGCAATACAGCTGCAGGTGGCACCAGCAACCAGTGGGGAACACAGCTTCAGAAGGGCCCACATGATCCAGCAGCAGCACCTACCAGGGCACACCAATACTAGTCCCCAGTAGTCAATCCTCCAGGACCCACAGCAGGCAAGAGGCAACACACAACAGAACAGTCTGGGAGGCACCGCAGCCTTATTTTATATACAGTAAGCTGCCTACACACCCCAGGATCCTTCACCAGGTCTAGACCTACCAGATGGCTAAAATGGGGAGACAAAGAAACAACACCCAAAGGAAAGAAAAAGAGGAATCACCAGAAAAGGAACTACAGGAAATGGAAGAAAGCAACTTGTCACATAAAGAATTCAAAGCAATGATTATAAGGGTGCTCAAAAAATTTGGTGAGAATTACAAGCAACTTAATAAGAATTATGAAGAGCTCACTGGAAACTACTTTAGCTTGAAAAAAGAGGTAGAAGCTATGCATAAAAATCAAGAGGAAATCAAAATTACATAGCTGTAATGAAAAATACCTTAGTAGGGTTCAACAGTAGATTAGAAGAAGCTGAAGACCAAATCAGCGACTTAGAAGATAGAGTAGAAAAAAACACCCAAATAGAGCAGCAAAAGGGAAAAAAAATTAAAAAGCAGGAGAAGAGTGTAAGGGAGCTGTCGGACAAAACAAAATGTAACAACATTCCCATTATAGTGGTACCAGAAGGAGAAGAATCAGAGAAAGGAATACAGAACCTGTTTGAAGAAATAATAACAGAAAATTTCCCTAAACTGGAAGGAAAAATTCACACAAGTCCAGGAAACAGAGATTACCAAGCAAGATGAACCCCCAAAGACTCACAGCTACACTTCATAATAAAAATGGCAAACATTAAAGACAAAGAATCGTTTTCTTTTTTTAATTCAGTCTCCGTAGAGATTGTCAAAAATTGTCAATGCCAACTATATTTCAAGTCGTCATGGAGGGGTATTGGGAAAAGTTTTCAATTAGCAATAATCGTACCTCGGATAAACCTCATTGGCTACGATACTGCCACTGTGCAAAGCTCAAAGAAAGAATCTTAAAAGAAGCAAGAGAGAGACTGAAAGTTACCTACAAGGGAGCTCCCGTTAGACTGTCAGTTGATTTCTCAATAGAAATGCTGCAGGCCAGAAGGGAGTGGCATGAAGTGTACAAAGCAATGCAAAGCAAGACTACTCTATCCAGCAAGGATATCATTCAAAATTGAAGGAAAAATAAAGAGTTCCACAGATTTAAAAAAAAAAAAAAAGCTAAAGGAATTTACCACCAGCAAACCAACACTATAAGAAATGCTGAAGGGACTGTTGGAAGAAGAAGAAGAAGAAAGAGAGAGAGAGAGAGAAAGAGAGAGAGAGAGAGAGAGAGAGAGAGAGAGAGAGAGAGAGAGAGAGAGAGGAACACAGGCATAAAATTACAATGGAAACTAATAACTATCTATCAGTAATAACCTTAAGCCCTGGCCAGTTTGGCTCAGCGGTTAGAGCGTCGGCCTGAGGTCCAGAGAGACCCGGGTTCGGTTCCTGCTAAGGGCACATACTTCGGTTGCAGTTTGTCCCTGGCCCTGGTTGGTCACGCGGGTGGCAGCCACTCGATGTGTCCCTTCACGTCAATGTTTCTCACTCTCTCTCCCTTCCTCTCTCTCCCTCCCATTCTATCTGTACAAAAAATGGAAAAATATCCTCGGATGAGGATAAAAAATAATAATAATAATAATAACCTTAAATGTAAATGGCTTAAATGCTCCAATAAAAAGAAATAATGTAGCTAACTGGATAAAAAGCAGGAGCCATATATATGCTGTCTACAAGAGACCCACCTCACAACAAAAAACTCACACAGGATGAAAGTGAAGAAATGGAAAAAATTTTTCCAGACAAATGGAAATGAAAACAAAGCTGGTGTAGCAGTACTCTTATCTGACAAGATAGACTTCAAAACGAGGGCCATAATAAGAGACAAAGATGTTCACTACATAATATTAAAACAATCAATCCAACAAGAGGATATAACCCTGGTAAACATATAAACAGCATATACAGGGGCACCAAAATATATTAAAAAAAACTTCTGAAGAACTTCAAGGGAGAGATCAATAGCAATATAATCATAGTGAGTGACATTAACACCCCACTGACACCACTGGATGGATCTTCTAGACAAAAAATTAACAAGGACATAGAGTCCTTAAAAGACGAACTAGATCAGTTGGACTTAATTGATATTTATAAAACATTTCACCCCAAAGCTGCAGAATATACATTCTTCTCAAGTGCAGACGAGACACTCTCAAAGACAGATATCACGTTAGGACACAAAGAAAGTCTCTACAAATTCAAGAAGATTGAAATCATACCAAGCATCTTCTCAGATCACAATGGCATAAAACTACAACTCCATTACCACAAAACCATTCAAACACTTGGATGCTAAATAGCATGTTATTAAACAATGAATGGGTTACTAAAAAAATAAAGGAAGAAATTAAAAACTTCCTGGAAACCAATGAAAATTAATACACAACAACACAAAATCTATGACACGCAGCAAAAGCAGTCCTGAAAGGGCAGTTCATAGCACTACAGGCCTACTTCAAGACACAAGAAAAATTCTTAATTGACTTTCTAACCCTACAACTTAAATAACCAGAAAATAAACAAAAAGAAAAACCCAGAGCTAGTAGGAGGAAAGAAATAGTAAAAGTCAGAGCAGAAATAAACGACACAGAGATGAAAAAAAAACAATTCAAAAGATCAATGAATCAAAAAGCTGGTTCTTTGAAAAGATAAACAAGATTCATGGACTGTTAGCCAGACTCACCAAGAAACAAAAAGAAAGGACCCAAATAAACAAAATCAGAAATAAAAGAGGAGAGGTAAAAACTGATACCACAGAAATACAAAGAATCATCAAAACATACTATGAACAATTATACGTCAACAAATTGGACAATCTAGGTGAAATGGACAAATTTCTTGAAACACAGTCTCCCAAAACTGAATCAGGAAGAGATAGAAAACTTGAACAGACCAATAACAACGAAGTAAATTGAAGATGTAATTAAGAAACTCCCAGCAAACAAAAGCCCAGGCCAGGACAAATTCATAAGGGAGTTTTACTGAACTTTCAAAGAAGATCTAATACCATTCTCCTCAAACTATTCCAAACAAATTCCAAGAATATGGAAGACTTCCAAACTCATTTTATGAGGCCAAAATAAAACTAATTCCAAAACCGGATAAAGACACTACAAAGAAAGAAAACTACAGGCCAATATCCCTGATGCACACCTGTCAAAATCCTTAACAAAATATTAGCAAATCAAATCCAGCAATACATCAAAAAAATTATTCATCATGACCAAGTGGGATTCATCCCAGGGATGCAAGGATGGCACAATAGTCACAAATCAATAAATGTGATACACCACATAAACAAAGGAAAGCTAAAAACCACATGATCATATCAATAGACGCTGAAAAAGCATTGGACAAAATCCAGCACCCATTTCTGATTAAAATGCTCAGCAATGTGAGAATAGAGGGATCACATAATAAAGGCCATATATGAAAGATCTACAGCTAACATCATGCTCAATGACCAAAAACTAAAAGCATTTCCTTAAGAACAGGAACAAGAGAGGGTCGCCCACTTTCACCACTCTTATTTAACATAGTACTAGAAGTTTTAGTCACAGCAATTAGACAGGAAGAAAAAATAAAAGGAATCCAAATTGGAAAGGGGGAAGTGAAACTGTCATTATTTGCAGATGACATGATACTGTACATAGAAAACCCTAAATACTCCATCAAAAACCTCCTAGACTAAATAAATGAATTTGACAAAGTTGCAGAATACAAAATTAACATCAAGAAATCAATGGCATTCTTATATACCAATGATGAATTCACAGAAAGAAAAACTAAAAAAAGCAATGCCATTTACCATTGCAGCAAAAAAATTAAGATACCTTAAAATAAACTTAACCAAAGAAGTAAAGAACCTCTACACAGAAAACTACAGAGGTCACTGAATAAGGAAATCAAGGGAAATATAGAACAGTGGAAGCATATACCATGCTCATGGATTGGAAGAATTAACATCATTAACATGTCCATATTACCCAAAGCAATCTATAGATTGAATGCAATCCCCATCAAAATACAATGACATATTTCACAGAACTAGAACAAACACTCCAAAAGTTCATATGGAACCAAAAAAGACCTCGAATAGCCACAGCAATCTTGAAAAAGAAGAACAAAATAGGAGGGATCACAATACTAGATATCAGGTTATACTACAAAGCCACTGTAATCAAAACACCCTGGTACTGGCACAAGAACAGGCAGATAGATCAATGGAACAAAACAGAGCACATGGAAATTGACCCAAGACAATATAATCAATTAATATTTGACAAAGGTGGTAAGATCATACAGTGGAGTCAAGACAGCCTCTTCAATAAATGGTGTTGGGAAAATTGAACAGCTACATGCAAAAAAATGAAGTTAGATCACCAACTTAAACCATACACAAGAATAAACTCAAAATGGATAAAAAACTTAAATGTGACTCATAAATCCATAAAAATCCTAGAAGAAAATGTAGGCAACAAAATTTCAGACATCACACGCAGCAGAATTTTCACTTATACAACGCCTAAGGCAAGAGAAACAAAGGAAAAAATGAACACATGGAACTACATCAAACTAAAAAGCTTTTCTGCACAGCAAAAGAAATAATCATCAAAATAGAAAGGGATCCCACTATATGGGAGAGCATAATTGTCAATGATACATCAGATAAAGGGTTAATTTCCAAAATATATAAAGTACTCATACAACTCAAGAACAGGAAGACAAAGAACCCAATTTAAAAATGGGCAGAGGATATAAATAGACACCTCTCCAATAGGAACTACAAATGGCCAAGAGACATATGAGAAAATGTTCAACATCACTAATCATCAGAGAGATGCAAATTAAAACAACAATGAGGTATCACCTCACAACTGTCAGAATGGCCGCCATCAACAAATCATCAAACAAGTGCTGGCGAGGGTGTGGAGAAAGGGGGACTCTAGTACACTGCTGGTGGGAATGCAGACTGGTGCCACTAAGGAAAACAATATGGTGTTACCTCAAAAAATTAAAAATTGAACTTCAATTTGACCCAGTGATCCCACTTCTTGGAATATACCCTAAGAAGCCTGAAACACCAATCAGAAAGAATGTATGTACCCCCATGTTCATAGCAGCACTATTTACAATAGCTAGGATCTGGAAACAGCCCAAGTGTTCATCAGTAGATGAATGGATAAAAAAGCTGTGGTACAAATACACAATGAAATACTATGGAGCTTTAAGAAAGAAAGATCTCTTATCCTTTGAGACGACATAGAGGGAGCTGGAGAGTATTATTCTAAGCAAAACAAGCCAAGCAGAGAAAGACAAATATCACATTATCTCACTTATTTGTGGAATATAATAAACTAAACAAACTGATAAACAAAACAGACCTAGAGGCATAGAAGTGGGGTACAGACTGACAAACCTCAGAGGAGGGGTGTTGGGGCGGAAGAGATGAACCACAGAACTTCTATTCATGTATGCATAACTAATGGATATGGAAAACAAAGCTGGGGGCAGGGCATGAGGGAGGGAATGGGAAGGAGGGTGTCAATGAGAGAAAAAGGAGAAACATCTGTAGCAAAAATAAATTAACAAAAATATTTTTAAAAGTTAAATTAACTTAAAAAATCAAAAAAATAATAATGTCTATTTTGTCTGCAGAATGGCATGCATTTTAAAAAGTATGAATTGGTTCCGGTCAGGATGGCGGTATATGTAAACATGTTATCACGTTCTCCCACAACCACATCAAAATTACAACTAAACTACAGAACCACCATCATTCAGAACCACCTGAAATCAAGCTGAATGGAAGTCCTACAACTACAAAATTAAAGAAGAAGCCACATTTAGATTGGTAGGAGGGCACAGGCAGACTGGCTGGTCCCACACCCACGTGTGGCAGATAAAAATCAGGAGGACACCTTGGCTGGTAAGGTCTTCCCTGACGAATTAGGGGTCCTCATCCCCCACCAGGCTCCCAGCTCAGGGTTTCAGTGCCAGGAAGAGAATCCCCATCACTTCTGGCTGGAAAAACTAGCGGGAACCGAGGCTGAGGCTTCGGGGGACCCCAGGCAGCTCTTCTTAAAAAAACCGCATACGGACTTACTGGGACTAGCTCCCTCTGAGCTTCAGCATGGGGGAGGCAGCTCGAAAGGCACCAGAGACATACGGGGAAGAACTGAGCTGTCTGGCAGCTTTCTCTTGGACAGATGTGCTGTCAGAGGTCTTTGTTCCTTTGGTGAGCCTTTCCCTGGGATGGCAGATGGTACCCACATCTGGAACTCCAGCAACCTGGCTCACACTGTTTGTCCCACCCTGGTGATTCCCCCAGGCCCTGCCCCACCCAACCCAGTCTGTTACCAGTTGCTTTACCATAGGATTGGCCTATCTTGGATCCAGCTTCAGATTTTCCTAAATTCTCTCAAACAAGCAGCATCTGGCTTCAGCGAGCCCCATACCTCTCATTAAGTGGCCCCAGGCCTGGCAGTAAAAGCAGCCAGCCTTGGTTCACAGCTTAGCTTCACCTGGGCACCTCCAAGCCCACCACAAGCAGCAGCCATCAGCAGATCACTTTGTAGCTTATGCCTGGTGGCCCCGGGTAGAACACAGGCAGAGGCTGACCTTGCCCCAGAGCCAGCAAACTCAGTGGACAGCTTCAGACTACATCGAAGCACTACCACCCAATGACATCCACAAGTGACACACTCAAGGAGTGGACTCAGTGAGTACCAGAGCCCTGCTGAAGTAAGTCTTGCTCTGTGTAAGTGGGCCCCTGCACAGTTGGTCTTCCAAGAGAGTCAGAGGCCAGATCAGTGGGCACAGCCAATCCTTGCAGCTGATCAGCCTGAGTAAAACCCTCTCACTGATGTGCTGACAGCAATCAAGACTCAATTACAACACAAAGGTGTAAAGTCCACACAAGGGGTGCACCTCAGGGGCCCAGCTGGGAGACCAGGGAGACTGTGCCACTGGACTCTACAAAACACCTATTACAATAGACCACCCTAGGGAGCCCATGAGACATAGCAACTTGACCTAATACATAGAAACAAACACAGGGAGGCAGCCAAAATGAGGAGACAAAGAAACATGTCCCGGATGAGAAAACAGAACAAAACTCCAGGAAAAGAACTAAATGAAATGAAGATAAGCAAGCTAACAGATGCAGAGTTCAAAACACTGCTGCCCTGGCCGGTTTGGCTCAGCGGTTAGAGCGTCGGCCCGTGGACTAGAGAGTCCCAGGTTCGGTTCCTGCTAAGGGCACATACCTCGGTTGCAGTTCGTCCCTGGTTCCGGTTGGGGTTGTGCGGGTGAGAACCAGTCGATGTGTCTCTCTCACATTGATGTTTCTCTCTCTCTCTCCCTTCCACTCTATCTGAACAAAAAATGTAAAAATGTCCTCCGGTGAGGATAAAAATACAAAATAAAACACTGCTTATAAGGATGCTCAATGACCTAAGTGAGAACTTCAATGAGCTTAGTGAGGGCCTTAAGAGCATAAAAAGGGACCAGTAAGAAACGAAGGAGGCACTAACTGAAATGAAGAATAATTTACAGAGATTCTATAGTAGAGTAGGTAAAGCCAAGAAGCAAACCATTGATTTGGAATATAAGGAAGCAAAAAACACCCAACCAGAACAGCAAAAAGGAAAAAGAATCCAAGAAAATGAGAATAGTGTAAAGAGTCTCAGAGGTTAGAGCGTTGGTCTATGGACCAGGGAGTCCCAGGTTTGATTCTGGCCAAGGTCACGTACTTCGGTTAAGGTTTGTCTCTGGCCCCGGTTGGGGTTAGTCCCTGGCCCCAGCCCCAGTTGGGTATGTACGGGTGGCAACCAATCGATGTGTCTCTCTCATGTCGATTTCTCACTCTCTCTCTCTGTCCTCCCCACCCCACTACACACACACACACACACACAACTCTGTCTGAAGATAAATATAAAAATATCCTCGGGTGAGGATTAAAAAAAAATCAATTAGAGAACTTTATCCATTTTACCTTATTGGAATTACTGATATATTTCTATTCATTTTCACTATCTTACTTTGAGCTTTCTAATTGTCCTGCTTTAACCACCTGCCTCCTCTATGTATTAATTTAGATAGATGGAAGAAGGTGAGGCACTTCTATCACTTGGAAATTATATAACTATTTCTAATCTCTAGTGATTACTCTAGAAATTTAAGTAATCATATTTGATCAAATAAAGCCTAAAGTTAATCACATTATTAACCTCCTCATGAACTAAGAGCACTCTCATTATACACTCTACCTTGACTTATATGTCATTGTTACCAGAATTCTAAATTGATTTTTCAAACCTTTATATATTGGAAAAATATCCTCGGGTGAGGATAAAAAATAAAAATAAAAAATAAATAAATAATAAAAAAAACCTTTATATATTGTTGTATTACTTGTTTTATTAAGTAAATATTTATTTACATTCACCCACAAAGGTGCCATTTTGATAACTATTGCATCTTCCATCATCAACTTCCTTTAGAGATCATTTGCATTCTAAGATACAGCCTTCAGAAATTCCTTTGGCAAGAATTTGTTGTTGGAAAATTCATGTTTTGTTTTTCTAGAAATGTCTTTATTGTGTCCTTATCCTTGAAAGATAAATTTAATTCTAGGTAGTGATTGTTATTTCTCTCAGCACTGTGAAGATAATATTCCACTGTCTTCTGGTTTCTATTATTGTTAAAAACTCATTTGTCATGCCCAGATCCTGTTTTCTAATACAATAGTCCGATAAAAGGAACCAGGGCTCATTGAAGAAATGGCTGATCCTGCCCTGGCCAGTTTGGCTCAGCGGTTAGAGTGTCAGCCTGCAGTTCAGAGAGACCCAGGTTTGGTTCCCGCTAAGGGCACGTACCTCGGTTGCAGTTTGTCCCCAGCCCTGGTTGGTCATGCGGGTGGCAGCCACTCGATGTGTCTCTTTCACGTCAATGTTTCTCTCTCTCTCTCTCTCCCTCTCTCTCCCTCCCATTCTACCTGAACAAAAAATGGAAAAATGTCCTCGGGTGAGGATAAAAATAATAATAATAATAAAATTGTTTTTTAATATTTTTTTCTTTATTGATTTTTAGAGAAAGAGGAAGAGAGAGGGACAGAGAGATAGAAACACTGATGAGAGAAATCACTGATTGGCTGCCTCCTGCATGCCCCCCACTAGGGATCAGGCCCACAACCTGGGCATGTGCCCTGAACAGGAATCAAACGAGCAACCTCTTGGTGCATGGGTCAATGCTCAACTACTGAGCCACACCGGCCATGCAATAAAATAAAAATTTTAAAAATTCCTCTAAGTATGGAAATAAAATATACTTCTGAATAATTCAAGTCAGAGAAGACATATGAAACCATAATAAAAAATTTAAAAATACTAGACTTTTCAAAACACAGTAACAAGAAAACTTCATTAAAAAATGGGCAAAGAGCCCTGGCCAGTTTGGCTCAGAGGTTAGAGCGTGGGCCCACAGACTAGAGTCTTGAGTTTGATCCGGTCAAGGGCACAGACCTCAGTTGTGGTTCAGTCCCCCGTCCTGGTAGGGTCGTGAGGGAGGCAACCAATCAATGTGTCTCTCACATCAATGTCTCTCTCTCTCTCTTTCTCCTTCCTTCCCTCTCTCACTCCCTCCCACTCTATTTGAAGATAAATGGAAAAGTATCCTCAAGTGAGGATTTTTTTAAAAACTACAAAGAAAGCCCTGGCTGGTTTGGCTCAGTGGTTAGAGCCTCGGCCCACAGACCAATGAGTCGCAAGTTCAATTCCAGTCAAGAGCATGGACCTCGGCTGCGGTTTGTTCCCAGCCCTGGTCGGGTCATGAGGGAGGCAACCAGTCGATGCGTCTCTCTCATATTGATGTTTCTCTCTCTTTCCCTCTCTCCCTCCTCCCACTCTATCTAATGATAAACGAAAAAATATCTTCAGGTAAAGATTAAAAGAAAAAAAACTACAAAGAGATATCAGATATCATTGGTATCTATGTTTAATGAGCATGTAGAACTACTAGAACTTTTAGACACTCCTCACAGAAATACAAAATGGTACAGCCACTCTGGAAATGGTTTGGCAGTTTCTTATTAAATTAAATATACACTTACTACACAATTCAGCAGTTCCACTCCTAGCTATTTACCCAAGCAAAATGAAAACTTATGTTCCCATAAAAAACTGTGCATGAACATTTATAATGGCTTTATTCATGATCACCAAAAACTGATAACAATACAAATGACCCTCAACTTGAAATGAATAAGTGTGTCATATTCATATCCATACAATGGAACACTACTCAACTATAAACAGAATGAGCTATTGATATGTGTAATAATAGGGTTACATCTCAAATGCATAATATATTATGCAACAGTGAAAAATAAGCTGTGTGATTCCATTTATATGAAACTCAGAAAAAGGCAAAGTTATAGGGACAGAATCAGATCACTGGGTGCCAGGAGCTAGGTTTACAGGAAGAGGTGGACCATAAAGGCACAGGAGAATTTGGGTGGGCAACGAAACTGTTCTACATCTTGACTGCGATGGTGGTAACATACTAGTAATGTTTTCCAATAATGACATAACTATATACTAGTTATAGGTTAAACTGTGTCCCAAAAAGTTCCTGTGTTGAAGTCCTAACCTTCAGTACCTCGGCATGTGACCTTGAACTGGGCTATTTTAAAAAATCAAACTCCATTCTGATCAGTTATTCCCGCACGTAAACACCCGAGCAGTTTTTTTTAAAAACCTGAGACTGACAGCCAGAGGAACTGTAAAGATAAGGGGTTACTGATGGCCTTGGGAAACTTGAAGGGACCATAAAAAATACAGAGATTAATGGTTGCCCTGACCCCTGCAACTGACTCCCTTCTCCTCTGGAGAAGTCTGTATCAGCCCTGATGCCAATTAAGTGGAGCCAGGAGGAATGAAAGTTTTTTCTTTGAATGTAGCTCTTTCTGTTTTTTTAATGTAGTTTTTTCTGTCTTTTGTTCCTATATAAGCAAAGGACAAAGGAAGCTGGGGGCTGGGATCTGGGAGATCCTCCTGTACAGTTTGTCTGTGCGTCTCTGGTTGTCTCGCTGACACGTTACAACAACCTCAGTTGGAGATTGGGTCACATCAATGTTTTTCTTTCTCTGTCTCTCTCTCTCAAACCACCAGAAGCATCACCCCAATTTTCTCACATGATGATCTCCCTGTGTATGTGTGTGTGTCTGTCTCCAAATTTCCTCCTTTTTATAAAGTTACCAGTCATTTTGGATTAGGGCCCTCCCTAATAACCTCATTTTTTAAATTAATTAATTTATTTATTTAGGGCCTTCTGGTAAAAACCGGAAGACCTACTAGACAAATTCAAAAACAGCTGTAAGCACTAATAATGACCTCATTTTAACTTGATTATATGTTTCAGTAAATCACCAGAAGGTAGGCAAAGGGCATGGCACATAATTTATTAAATGATAAAAGAAATATTTTTGGCGAAACAAACACTTAGAATTTAATGACAATGAAACTCAACTTAAAATCTTGTAGGCTATAGCTAACACAGTTCTTAAAAGGAAATTTTAAATCATAACTTATTACATTGAAAAGTAAGTTGAGCCCAGGGTCTTGGGTCTGATTCCCAATCAGGGGCATGTACTTGGGTTGCAGGTTCAATCCTTGGCCCCAGTTGGGGCACATGTGGGAGGTGACCAATCAACGTGTCTCTATCCCATTAATGTTTCTCTCTTTCGCTCTCCCACCCTCCCTCCCTTCCACCCTCTCTAAAAATCAATGGAAAAAATATCCTCGGGTGAGGATTAACAAAATTAAATTTTAAAAAAGTTGAGACTTCCAGTTTCAATCACAACATGTAAAGAGCTTATACATTGCCACCACCATCCTTACAACAAGAAAAATGCTGAATAAGCGAAAAACCAACTTTTCTTGGCACCATCAGAGAAATGAGGTAGGAAGGCAAACCACCCCAAAATCTATAGAGCTAGGCAAATCCAGAGAGTTACAGCTAAGATTTGCTTACTTGAAGTAGAAGCAGAAGACTAGAGATAAACCAAAAGGAACATTTAAATGGTAACTTAGATGACCTGGTAGAGGCTGAAGATGTACTAGCGTTAAGATTGGAGAATTCCTGGGGACCACAGTGTTAGGAGAGCTTCCATTCTATAGAGACTTTTATCTCTAGAGAGAACACCAGGTTCTCACTGTGAAGAGTCAAGAAATCATTGTAGCTCAGGCAGAGGGAGGGGAAACAAACATCACAAAAAAGCCCTGAGCATTGTCTGTAAGAAAGGTCTATTCACTTTATCAGGGCCTTATCTCACCCAGGGGAAGGATATTTCACGGAGTCCAAACCCCTCTAGCTTTCCTATCTTAAGTAATTATGGGCAGGGGAAGGGTAGAAGCTAAGAAACACTTTGAAGGTCACAGCCCAGCAACACAGGTCCACTGAAAGACTGCGATCTAGTCAAAGATTATGGATAGTTTTTCACCCACTTTACCACCACACTAACAGGCTCTAGTATAATAACAATGGATTATACATGAAAACACTACAAAACATAGACTCTTTCTAAGGAGGAGTTCTTAGGGAAATCCAAAGACAAAAAAAGGGAAGACAAAATAAGGAACCTAGAGGAATTTTAAACCTCTGGCACTTACAGCTACAACAAACATTAAACACAGCACAGCTCCTAATCACTTTGATATAAAAGCTTACACTAAAAGCCTCTTTACCTCAGTAACTATCATCTGATTCAGAAGTCCCTTGTTTATCGAAGTTAATCCCAGACTCTAGCAGTTACACCTGGTGTTGAAGGACTCCTGGGTGCTCGAATACATAGGCTTACAGTCCATACGTATAGTAATTTAAAATTTTTTTTTTAATCCTTACCCGAGGACATTTTTTGATATTCTGTTCAGATAGAGTGGGAGGGATAGAGAGAGAGAGAGAGAAACATCAATGTGAGAGGGACACACTGAGTGGCTGCCACCCACACGACCCAACCAGGGCCGGGGACAAACTGCAACCAAGCAGGAACCTTAGCAGGAACCGAACCTGGGTCTCTCCAGACCGCAGGCCAATGCTCTTAACCGCTGAGCCAAACCGACCAGGGCAGTAATTTTAATTTTAATTGTAATACAGGGATGTATAATTGACTCAGACAACAGAGCGTGCGCTGTATCATTTTCACTGTCTCGATCAACTTTTTAAAGAATATATTTGAAAAAACCACGATAGAGTGAAGCCATGAAAGTCGAAATGTGAAGTGACGAGGGACGATTGTATATTATATCCAGCATTCAACAAAAAAGTTACAAAGCATGCTAAAAGACAAGAAAAAAATACAGTCTGAAGAGACAAAACAAATATCAGAATCAATTCAGATGTAACAGAAATTTTTGAATTACAGTATCAGGGTAATTAAAATATCTATGATTAATATGTTTGAAAATTTAATAGAAAAGTAGACCTCAGTACAGTAGAAAAAACAGGTAATGAGAGCAGAGAGATTAAAACTATAAGAAAGGATAAAAAGTAGATGCTAGAAATAAAAAGCACTAACAGAAATAAATAATGCCTTTGATGGGTCCACTCATCAGCAGACTGGATATGGCAAGGAAAGAATCAGTGAGCTTAAAGAAATGTCACTACTAACTTCCCAAACTGAAACATAAAGAAAAAAAGTATGAAAACTAAAATGAAAAACAGAACATCCAAGAACTGTGGGAAAAATTCAAAAGGTGCAACTGGAATACTAGAAAAAAGAGAAAATGAAACAAACATTTTAAGTAATAATGGCCTAAAATTTTCCAAAGTTAATAAGGTACACCAAAGCACAGACCAGGAAGAGCTCAGAGAACATAAAATTTATAAATCTACATCTAAGCACGTCATATCAAACTGCAGAACAGCAACGACAAAGAGAAAATCTTTAAAGAAGCCAGGGGGAAAAACACATGGATAATAATTACAGGGAACTTATCAGAAATCTATAAACTAAAAGAGAGTGGAGTGAAATATAAAAAGTGTTGAAGGAAAAAGACCACCAACCTAGAATTCTACACCTTATGAAATTACCCTTCAAAAGTGAAGGAGAAATAGGCTTTCTCTGATAAACAACAATTGAGAGAATTTTTTGTCAGTACACCTGCCTTCTAAGAAATGCTAAAAGATGTTCTTCAGAGAGAAGGAAATGATATAAGTAAGAAACTTGGATCTACATTTTTTTAAAAAAGGAAGAGCACCAAAGAAAGAATAAATGAAGGTGAAATAAAAACTTGCATTAGTTTTACTCTTAGTTTATCTAACAAATAATAGTTTGTTAAAAATAATAATAATAGCAACGTATCAATGATTAGGCTTATAAGTGAAATAAATGAAAACAATGATACAAGAGAGGAGAGAGAAAAATTAGGAATATTTAGTTATTATAAGGTAGTTGCAATACCTGTGAAGAGGTATAGTATCATTCGAAAGCAGACTCGGATTAGCTGTAAATGTATATTGCAAACTCTAGTGCAAAAACTAGAAAGAATTTTAAAAATATAACTGATGTTAAGAAAAGAGAGGAAATATAACCATATATAATGATCAGAGATCATCAGATTGGATAAAAAAAAAATAAGACCCAACTATATGTTGTCTATAAGAAATCCACTTTAAGTATACAGATGCATACAGATTAAAAGTATAGTTGTCCCTTGATATCTGGGGGGGCATTGGTTACAGAACAAGTCCACTACATGTCAGCAGGTGGGGTCTGCTCACGATTGCTGTGCAGGGACTCAGGCTGATGGAGACTTCCATTCACAGCTCACTGGCCAGGACTAATAAATAGTCCCACCTACTCATAAGATGGCCAGGAAAGCAATCCAATCCCATGCAGAGAAAAGAAACCTTTATTAGGGAGCAGTGATGTCAAGCATTGTAGATGGCAAGGCCAGGGAATCTACTGCCCATGGCAATAAAAAACCAACTGACAATAATCCCTTACATTTCTCAGCACGTTTTTTATTTCCAAAATCCACTGGATTATTTTTCATATCCTCTAAATAGTATGTACTCTCCTTTGCAGACCACTGCTCTAGGTAATGACAAACTCCAAACAATTTGACTTCTCCAGTCACTCAGCTAAATACATGTCCTCCCAAGGGCACAGCTCTTATATTCTTGGGTATATACTGCACTATCTCCACAGACTAACCATTTTCCCATGATAAAGAACACAAATGCTGCTCTGCTAAATGCTTTACATTTATTAACTCATTTAATTCTAACAAGATAGGTATGATTGTTATTCTCAATTTAAGTTAGCACAACTTGAGGTATCACCTCACACCTGCCAGAATGGCTGCCATCAACAAATTATCAAACAACAAGTGCTGGCGAGGGTGTGGAGAAAAGGGGACTCTAGTACACTGCTAGTGGGAATGCAGACTGGTGCAGCCACTATGGACAACAGTATGGCGTTTCCTCAAAAAATTAAAAATTGAACTGCCATTTGACCCAGTGATCCCACTTCTAGGAATATATCCTAAGAAGCCTGAAACACCAATCAGAAAGAATATATGTACCCCTATGTTCACAGCAGCACTATTTACAATAGCTAAGATCTGGAAACAGCCCAAGTGTCCATCAATAGATGAGTGGATAAAAATGCTGTGGTACATTTACACAATGGAACACTATGCAGCTGTAAGAAAGAAAGATCTCTTATCCTTTGAGATGACATGGAGGGACCTGGAGAGTATTATGCTAAGTGAAATAAGCCAATCAGAGAAAGATAAATATCATACAATCTCACTTATTTGTGGAATATAGTGAACAAAGTAAGCTCATGAACAAAACAGACCCAGAGACATAGAAAGGAGTATGGTTCAGACTGACAAACCTTAGAGGAGGGGGTCAGGGGGAGGGAAGAGATAAACCAAAGAACTTATATGCATGTATGCGTAACCAATGGACATAGACAGCAATGCTGGGGGGGGGGGGGCAGGGGCAGGATCAGGAGGGTGTCAATGGGGGTAAAAAGGAAAACATCTGTAACAAAAATTAATTAATTAAAAAAATAAATAAATTAGCACAACTGAGGTTAAGAAAGGTTAAGTAATTTGCTTAACAAGTAATGTGGAAGCAGGCAGTCTGGCTTCAGTGCTCCTGTCCCTTCAAGGCCCATTTATTTATTTTATTTATTTATTCATTCATTTTCAAGTCCCGTTTAAAGTTCCCCGTAGGTACTGTTCCTTTCTTGCTATAACCTCATCATTCCTAAGCCAGTACACTCCTTTAGCCCTTTCTCCACGCCCCCCTCCATCTACCCTCCTGTCTCCTACTAGGCTCCATTTCTGATCCTGCCACAAGCTGCCCAAGAGGAAAACCTTCTGGCAGAGCAACCATTTCCCTGAAGGACTAGACCGAGCAGTGTCCCTCTGTATTGGACAGTCTTATGCACCATGTTAGCCCCAAAATGGCTTCATAGGTAGAAACATAAAGATCACCCAGAAAAGGATTAAAATTGATTTTTCATGAAGGATGCCCTTTTAAAGCCTCCTGAAGAACAGAATGGCCATCACTGCTCACGGGCTGCAAGAAGTTACAAGAAAGTAAAAGAGGAAAGGAACAAACAAACAAACAAACAAAGCCCTGGCTGTTTTGCTCAGTGGTTAGAGTGTCAGCCCCAGGACCTAAGGATCACAGGTTCAATTCCCAGTCAGGGGCATGTACCTGGGGTGCAGGTTTGATCCCTGGCCCCAGTCGGGGTCATGTGGGAGGCAACCAATTGATGTGTCTCTCTCTCATTGATGTTTCTCTCTCTCTCTCTCTCTCTCTCTCTCTCCCCCTCCCTCCCTCCCACTCTATCTAAAAATCAATGGAAAAATATCCTCAGGTGAGGATCAACCAAAAAAAAAAGAGGAAGGGGGAGGTGTGAGGGGTATGAGGGTGAAGAATAGGAATAGAAATTATGATCTACTGACCACGAGTGGTAGATGCTACTGACTGAACTGTGTCCACCCCCCCCCCCCAGTTTATATATTGAAACCCTAACTCCCAATGTGATATAGTTTTGGAGATGGGGCCTTTGGAAGATAATTAGGTTTCGGTGAAGTCATGAAGGTAAGTGCCTCATGTTGGAAGCAGTGCTCTTGGAAGAAGAGATGTCACAGCTCTTTCTCTCATTCTCTATCTTTTTTCCTTTCTTTTCTCCCTCTCCTCACCCTCTCCCTCTGCCTGTCTCTCCCGTGAGGACAGTGAGAAGGTGGCCATCTACAAGTCAGGAAAGCCCTCACCACAACCTCACCATGCTGGTATTCTGGGTCTCAGACTTTCAGCCTACAGAACTGTGAGAAATTATATTTCTATTCTCTAAGCCACCCGGTCTACGGTATTTTGTTATGATAGCCCAAGCAAACTAAGACAATAGACATTTTTACATATGACCTCATTTAATTTCCCAATAACTGTATTTATAATTGTATAACCTAGGACTCAGCTGTCTAATAACTACAAAGCCACTACTGGTTTTACCCTGCCAATGCCTCCCCCTACAGAGGACAAGAGTTATAGTGGAACTGCAAATACTCAGAAGCTCAGATACCAGGATTATTGACTTTACAAACAAAAAACTCCAACCCTCCTCATCCTTCTACAATTCTGAACTTAAAATAGGCTGGAAGATAATGACAGTTACTACCTTTACAAGCAAATTCGAGCTGACTCAAAAAGTAAAGATCCATTTAGTATTATATGAAATAATTTAATTTTCTAGTCAAAACTGGATTTTAACAACTAGAAAGGCAAATACCATTTACTTCAGAAACCTGCAAAGTATGAAGAAAAATACTCTAATTCTACAAAGTAATTTATGACTCTTCACACAAATACAAACCACAAAAGAGATATTGTACCCTGCCATACTAAAAAAACTTCAAATATGTGTAAATGTAAGCCAAAAACTCTTCTCAGAAAATCTACACATTAAAAAAAAAAAAAAAGGTATTCTCAAAGGAAACTCAATTACTATTTCCCATTAAAAGTAACTGTAATGTAGTTATGGCAGAATTTGCATGTCATTATAACATGTTGGAAACTATTTTAAAATATTATTTCACACCATTAACATAGTATCACAGATTTGCTTCAAAACTCTGGTAGAAGGGAATGAGGTGGGGGGAATGTAGGAATGGTAACAAGATAATTAACCGATAACTGCTGAAGCTGAGTACGGGCTAAATGGGGGTTCATTAGCCTATACTTTCTAATTCTATGTATGTGTGACATTTTCTCTGTAAGAAGAGTTAAAATTATTATACATTTCTGATGAACACATATAACCCTCATATCCTAAATATAAAGAAAAAAAAAGAAAAAAGGAAAAAAAGAAAAGATGGGTACCTTCCAATCTTTGAATTTTTGCTTTCACAGAAATAACAGCTTCCAACGGTGAAACTCGCAGTTCGAAACACGTTCCAGTCAATGTTTCAATGAAGAGCTCCATGGTATAGAAAGGAAGTTTGTAGTAAAATGGTCCCACATTATCTTCATTGAAGAATGGAGGATCGTTTCTGTTATCCATTACTTTGACTTTGTTAAATCCTCTGGAATATGTAGTAGGCAACTATATTCCAGTTCTAGCCAAATCAGCTTTGAACATTGGTAATATACATGATTGTTCATGTTTTGAGTTTGGTACCTAAAAAACAAAAATATATACTTTTTAAGAAGCCTACCTAAAATCCTCATTCTTCAATAACATTTTCTGAACAACTCTGGCCCAATCATTCTTCAAAGACAGCCCAGAATTCATTTTAGTGCTTAATTTGTCTAATCCTAAATTTCTCACGTTTGTCTCTGAAATCACTCCTCCCCCCATTAAAAACAGGTTTATTTACAATAACTTTCTGTATTGTACTAGAGCTCAGCAGAGTTGCTTATATATAGTAACAAATACATTTTCTTATTAATATTAAAACCAACAAATTCAACACAGGTGTATATTTGCAAGACTTTGAAAAATGTATGCATATCCTTTTCTTTTTTTTTCTTTTTTTTATCCTCACCTGAGGACATTTTTTCATTTTTTTTTGTTCAGATAGAGCAGGAGGGAGAGAGAGGAAAAGAGAGAGAGAGAGAAACATCGATGTGAAAGGGACATATCGAATGGCTGCCACCCGCACGACCCAACCAGGGCCAGGGACAAACTGCAACCGAGGTACATGCCCTTATTGGGAACTGAACCCGGGCCTCTCTGGACTGCAGGTCGACGCTCTAACCGCTGAGCCAAACCGGCCAGGGCTCCTTTTCTAAACTATGTAAATTATGTTTTCTCACCCATACAAAGCATAACTTTATAGCCATTATACACTTGAATCACACTGAATAAAGGGAATAGCAATCATTTTTGTTGTTGTTGTTGCTGTTAATCCTTACCCAAGGATATTTTTCCATTGATTTTTAGATAAAGTAGAAACAAGGGAGGGAGAAAGAAAGATAATCATCAATGTGAGAGAGACACATCGATTGGCTGCCTCCTGCACAACCCCTACTGGGACCAGGGATGGAACATACAACCCAGGTATGTGCCCTTGACCAGGACTCGAACCCATGACCCTTAGGTCCAAGGGCTGACATTCTAACCACTGAGCCAAACCGACCAGGGCAATAGCAATTATCTTAAGTTTCCTTAAACATACAAATCACTAAATAATCAATGGATTTGGGTTTCCAGAGGTTATCTATCAGTATTGCATTGAGATGGTTAATATTGGTAATAGACATTAGACATAATCTCTACACACAAACATACAACGGCAAATAAATATGAGAGGCAAACATGACCGACAGAAGTACTAAGATAAATTACAAGTGTATAATCAGATTAGAAATAATCAAATACATTGCTATTAATCAGCAAAAACTTTGTAAAGGAAGGAGGTCTTGAACTTAAACTAGAGAACAGATGATATGCATCTTCCTGGAAAGGCAGGTAAATCTTTTTCATAGCTTTACTAAGATATAATTCACCCATTTAGTCTAAAACTTACTGGTTTTTAGCATGTTCACAAAATTGTACAATGATCACCACAACCTTTGTTAGAATATTGTCATCACCTCAGAAAGGAACTCCGTGCTCTTTAGGCATCATTCCCAAATTCTCCTTTCCCTCTATGCCCTAGGCAACCACTAATCTACTGTCTCCATAATTTTGCCTATTCTGGACACTTCACATAAATAGAATCACACATATGTAATCTTGTGTGACTGGCTTCTTAGCATAATGTTTTCAGAGTTCATCCACGTTTTAAGATTTATCAGTACCTCCTTGTTGTTTTTTTATGCTGAATAAATGTTGTTTACCCAATCATCAGTTTTTGGCTATTATGAATAATGCTGTGAGAACATTCAATTACAAGTTTTTGTGTGGACAAATGTTTTCCTTTCTCTTTTATATATATATATATATATCTAGGAGCAGAATTACTGGGTTATGTGGTAATTCCATATTTAGCAACTTGTGGAACTATCAAGCTGTTTTCAAAAGTGGTCTGAACCATTTACATTCCCACCAACAATGAATGAGGTGCTAATTTCCCCATATCCTTGCCAATGCCTTTATTGTCTTTTTGATTAAAGCCATACTAGTGGGGATGAAGTAGTAACTAATTGTGGTTGTGACCTGCCTTTCTCTAATGACTAATGATGTTGAGCATCTTTTTGTGTGCTTATTAAACATTTGTACACCTTCTTTCAGAAATGTCTATTCAGCCATGGCCAGTTTGGCTCAGTGGTTGGAGCACTGGCCCACGGGTTCACAACATGTACCTGGGTTGCAGGTTCAATTCCCAGCCCTGGTCAGGGTCATGCAGGAGGCAACCAACCGATGTATCTCTCTCACAATATGTTTCTCTCTCTCTCTTTTCCTCCCTCCCTTCCAACTCTGTATGAAAATGGAAAAATAGCCCTGGCTGGTTTGGCTCAGTGGTTAGAGTGTCGGCCTGCGGTCCAGAGAGACCCAGGTTCAGTTCCCGCTAAGGGCACGTACCTTGGTTGCAGTTTGTCCCCGGCCCCAGTTGGGTCATGCATGAGGGAGGCAGCCACTCAATGTGTCCCTTTCACATCGATGTTTCGCTCTTTCTCTCTCTTCCTCTCTCTCCCTCCCACTCTATCTGAACAAAAAATGTAAAAATGTCCTCGGGTGAGGATTAACAGAAAAAAAAAGGAAAGAAATGTCTATATTCAGAAAGTCTATTTAGATCCCTTTCCCATTTTTAATTGAGTTGTCTTTTTGTTACTGAGTTGTAAGCATTTTTTTATCTTTTCTAGACAGAAGCCTCTTAACAGATATATGGTTTGCTAATATTTTAAGGGCTGTCTTTTAACTATCTTGATGGTATCCTTTGAAGCATAAAAATGTTCAATTTTAATAAAGTCCAATTAGGCTATTTTTCTTTTGTTTCTTGTACTTTTGGTGTCATATTTTTTAAAAATATATTATTATTGATTTGTAGGGAGAGAGGGAGGGTGAGGGAGAGAAAGATAGAAACATTGATGAGGGAGACACATTGATTGGCCACCTCCTGCATGCCCCTCACTGGGGATCAAGCCAGCAACCCAGGAATGTGCCCTGACCGGGAATCGAACCGGTGACCTCTTGGTCCATGAATCAATGTTCAACCACTGAGCCACACCGGCTGGGCACTGGTGTTATATTTTTAAAACTTTGTCTAATCCACCCAGCCGGTGTGGCTCAGTGGTTGAGTGTCGACCCATGCACCAAGAGGTCGCCAGTTTGATTTCCGGTCAGGACACGTGCCCGGGTTGCTGGCTCGATCCCCAGTGAGGGGCATGCAGGAGGCGGCCAATCGATGTTCTCTCTCATCAAGGTTTCTATCTCTCTCTCCCTTCCTCTCTCTATAATCAATAAAGAAAAAAAAAAAAACTTTGCCTAATCCAAGGTAATAAAATTTTACTTTAAAGCTAACCTCTGAACAACACAGGTTTGAGCTGCACTGGTCCACTTACACTCAATAGATACACTGAAAAGATTTCGGAAATTTGTGACAATTTGAAAAACCCACAGACAAATTGTGTACCCTTAAAATATTGAAGTAAAAAAAGAAAAAGTTTGGTATGTCATGAATGCAAAAAATATATGTAGAAACTAGTTTATCATTTACTACCATAAAATATATAGATCTATTATACAAAGTTAAAATTTATCAAAACTTAAGCACATGAACATAGACCATACACAATACCATCCAGTGGACAAAAACAAAAACAAATGTAAATATGTAATATTAAATCATAACTACATAAAATTAACTAGTATAGACTGTACTACTATAATACTTTTGTAGTTACCTCCTATTGCTATTAGCGATGAGCTCATGTTGTGAGAATCGCCTTAAAACACCATGTGATATTAATCATCCATATAAGCAGTTCGTCTCTCCAGTGAATTGTGTATTGCGTATTGCAGTAAAAAGTGATCTCTCAAGGTTCTCACATATTTTTCATCATGATCTGTGTAACACCATAAACCTTGAATAACACTGAAAGGCCCATACAAAGTGCCACTATGATGCTGGAAGTGCTCCCAAGAAGTAAAGCCATACTCCAAGAACAAGCTGAACTGCTGCAGTTGCCCACCATTTCAAGATAAATGAATCCAGCATAAGGACCATTGTAAAAAAAAAAAAAAAAAAAGGAAATTAAATTTATGAATCCATTGCTACAGTTACACCAGCAGGCACAAAAACCTTTCACTTTTTGCGAGATACCTTTTTATCTTGTGTTGAATGCAACTTTACTGTGGGAGCGAGATAGTTTTAAGAAAGGCATACCTGCCCTGGCCGGTTTCTCAGTGGTTAGCATCAGCTCCCGCAGGCCAGAGAGGCCTGGTTGGGGTCGTGTGGGTGGCAACCACTCAATGTGTCTCTCTCGCATGGATCTTTCTCTCTCTTTTCCTCCCTCCCACTCTATCTGAAGATAAATGCAAAAATGTCCTCGGGTGAGGATAAAAAAAAAAATCATTGAGGAGAAAGGGTACTGTATCTACCTCACAGGTTTTTGTTTTGTTTTTTCTAATCCTCACCTGAAGATATTTTTTCCATTTATCTTCAGACGAGTGAGAGAGAGGGAGGGAGAGGGAGAAAGAGAGAAACATCCATGTAAAAGAGACACACAGACTGGTTGCCTCCTGCATGACCCTGACCAGGGCCGGGGACCAAACCGCAACCAAAGTACGTGCCCTTGATCAGAATGGAACCCAAAACTCTTTGGTCTGGGGGCTGACTAACCGCTGAGCCAAACCGGCCAAGGCTACCTCACAGGTTTTCAATGCAGACAAATGTGCCCTATTCTGGGAGAGGAGGATAGCAACTCTCTCTCCCTTCCTCTCTCTCTAAAAAATTCAATAAAAACATATATTTTTTAAAGGTATTCCTAAGAATTTTATTGTTTGAAGCTACTGAAATAAAAATTTTTAGTTTCACTTTTGGATTGTTCATTGCTAGTGTATAGAAATAAAATTTTAAGATTTTAATATATTGATTGTGCACACTGCAATCTTGCTGAAAACATGTATTAGTTCCAGAAGTATTTTTAGTTGATTCCTTAGGGTTTTCTACATACAAGATCATGTGATCTGCAAATAGAAATCTTTACTTCTTCCCTCCTAATCTGGATGCTCTTTATTTCCTTTTCTTACCTAATTGCCCCACCAAGAATCTCCAATACAAAGTAGAAAATAAGTGGTGGGCCCTGGCCGGTTTGGCTCAACGGTTAGAGTGTCGGCCTGCGGACTGGAGAGTCCCAGGTTCCGTTCCCGCTGAGGGCATGTACCTTGGTTGCAGTTTGTCCCCAGCTCTGGTTGGGGTCATGTGGGTGGCGACCAGTCGATGTGTCTCTTTCACATCGATGTTTCTCTCTCTCTCTCTTCCTACGTTTCTCCCTCCCGCTCTATCTGAAGATAAATGCAAAAAATGTCCTCGGGTGAGGATTAAAAAAAAAAAAAGAAAATAAGTGGTGGTATGGTCATGGAAAAAATAAATAACAAATAAATATAAATAAAAAAGAAAATAAGGGGTGAGAGTGTCTTGTTCCTCATTGCAGGGAGAAAACATTCAGTGCATCCTAAGGTATGATTTTAGCTATGGGGTTTTCACAGGTGACCTTTATCAGGTGTGTAGGTGTTTGTTTTTTAAACCATAAGGGGTACTGGATTTTGGTTTTAAGAAAAAACATCAGTTGGCCACCTCCTGCATGTCCCCACTGGGGATTTGGCCCACAACCGGGACATGTGCCCTGACTGGGAATCGAACTGCAACCTCTTGGTGCATTGGACAATGCTCAACCACTGAGCCATACCGGCGGTCAGGGGTGTTGGATTTTGACAAATGCTTTTCTTTTGAGTCTACTGAGATGATCATGTGGATTTTGTCTTTTTCTATTAACATGGTGTACTACATTGATGTTGAATAAACCTTGCATTCCTAGGATAAATTCTATTGCATATGGTATATAATACTTTATATACAGGGGTAGGCAAAAGTGGTTAATAAATATTACAATAATAAGTAAATAAAGAATACAAGAATAAACTCTTCTCACTTACTCATAACTGTAAACCCACTTTTGCCCACACCTACATATTGCTAGATTTGGTTTGTATGTTTTTTTTTTAATCCTCACCCGAGGAGATTTTTTCATTTTTTGTTCAGATAGAGTGGGAGGGAGAGAAGGGAAGAGAGAGAAAAATCGACGTGAAAGGGACACATCGAGTGGCTGCCACTCGCACAACCCAACCAGGGCCGGAGACAAACTGCAACCAAGGTACGTGCCCTTAGCGGGAGCTGAACCTGGGACTCTCTGGTCCGCAGGCCGACGCTCTAACCACTGAGCCAAACTGGCCAGGGCTGGGTGGCAACCACTCAATGTAAGTATTTTTGAGAATTTTTCTGTCAATAAGAAAATAAGAAATCCATAAGAAATATTGTTTTCTTTTTTAAATTTTAATATTTTATTTTTCAATTAGTCAATATACATTATATTATTTTCAGGTGTACAACCCATTGATTAGACATTTGTATAACTAACAAAGTGATCACCTGATAAATTTAGTACCCATCTGACACCTTCTATAATTACCATATTACTGTCTATAGTCCCTATGCTGTACTTTACATCCCCATGACTATTTTGGTTTGGTTTGGTTTTTGTTAACCCTCACCTGAGGATATTTTTCTATTGATTTTTATTTATTTATTTTATTATTTTTTTTTTTATCCTCACCTGAGGACATTTTTGCATTTATCTTCAGATAGTGCGGGAGGGAGAAAGGGAGGAAGAGAGAGAGAGAGAGAAACATTGATGTGAGAGAGACACATCGACTGGTTGCCACCCACACTACCCCAACCGGGCCAGGGACAAAATGCAACTGAGGAAAGTGCTCTTAGTGGGAACCGAACCCAGGACTCTCCGGTCTGCAGGCTGATGCTCTTAACGGCTGAGCCAAACTGGCCAGGGCTTCCATTGATTTCTAGATAGAGTGGAAGGGAGGGAGGGAGGCAGGGAGAGAGAAATATCAATGTGAGAGAGACACATCAAATGTTTTGCTCCCGCACAGCCCAGTCAGGGATCCAACCTGCAACATGCCCCTGACCGGGAATCAAGCCTAGTACCCTTAGGTCTGCAGGCCCATGCTCTAACCACTGAGAAAAACTGGCCAGGGCCCCATGACTATTTTGTAATTACCAATTTGTACTTCTTATTCCCTTCACCTTTTTCATCAACCCCTCAATCCTTCTCCTATTTGACAACTGTCAAAATATTCTCTGTATCTATGAGTCTGTTTCTGGACTGCTTGTTCATTTATTTTGTTTCTTAAATTCCATATACAGTCAAATCTTGGTTCCTGAATGTCTCCCATGTGGAACAATTCACTTCTTGACCAAGTTATTCATGGAAAAAATACCCTGGTTGTGGTATGAAACTTCAGTTTTCAACTTGACAACCTTTTCTTACTAATTCCTCAGCATAACAAAAAGCGTCTCTCAGGCAACAAAGGAGAAAATGCTTTTATTGCTGCCAAAATCTATGATTAGCACTATTTTAAAACATAAAGAGGCCATCAAGAGTGCTAATGTTGCTAAGGATGTGAAAGTTCTCACAAAACAATCACAGGCAATTGAATAGGTAGAAAAATTGTTGTTCTGGATAAATGAAAAGTAGATAGCCTGTGATAGCATTTCCAAGGTAGTGATATGTAAAAAATTAGTAAAGGCTAGAAGGAGGTGGTTTGATAAATTTAAGAAAAGAAGTATTTATTTATAGAGTAAACAGTACATTAGACATGTATTGTATATAAGAAAAGTTAAAACAATCATTTTACGTGATTAATCAATTTACATTATTTCTAATGGTAAAAAATGATTTGGTTTTTTAACAAATCGCTTCTTGAACAGCCTTCCAGAACAAATTAAGTTTGAGAACTGAGGTTCCACTGTATTAGTGAAATCATATGCCATTTGCCTTTCTCTGTCTGACTTATTTCACTCAGCACAATACCACCTAGGTTTGTCCGTGTTCTTGCAGATGGCAAGATTTCACCCATTTTTATGTCTGAGTCATGTTCCATTGTATATCTGTACCACTTCTTTATCTATTCATCTATTGATGGACACTTAGGTTGCTTCCACATCGTGGCTACTGTAAATAATGCTACAATAAACATATGGTTTTATATGCCTTTTCAATTTAGTGTTTTGGATTTCTTTGGCTAAATACCCAGAAGTGGAATTGCTGTGTTCTTCCTTGTCTCTTGATATAGCCTTTGTTGTAATCTATTTTGTCTGATATAAGTATTGCTACCCCAGCATTTTATGTGTTTCCATTTTCATAAAATGCATTTTTCCATCCCATTACTTTCAAACTACATGTTTTTCCATCTGAAGTGAGTCTCTCATAGACAGCATATGTAACAGTCTTGTTTTCATATCCATTCAGCCACCCTATGTCTTTTACTTAAAGCATTTTATCCATTTGCATTTTAAAAAATTGTTGATAGATGTGTATTTATTGCCATTTTATTACTCATGTTTTTGGTATCTTTTTCTTTGTTCTTCTTCTTAAGGAAAACACACTAACATTTCTTGTAATACTGGTTTGGTGATAATGAACTCCTTTAGCTCTTTCTTGTCTGGAAAGCTCTTTATCTGTCCCTTGGTTCTAAATGATATCTTTTCAGGATAGTGTAACCTTGGTCATAGGTCCCTGATTTGCATCACTTCGAATACTTGTGCCTATCCTTTTGGTCCTGCAAACTTTCTGTTGAGAAATCAGCTGACAGTCATGGGAGCTCCCTTGTAGGTAACTCACTGCTTTTCTCTTGCTGCTTTTAACATTCTCTGTCTTTAACCTTTGGCATTTTAATTATGATGTGCCTTGGTGTGGGCATCTTTGGATTTATCTTGTTAAAGACTCTCTGCACTACCTGGACTTATATTTCTATTTCTTTCACCAAGTTAGGGAAGTTTTTCATCATTACTTTTTCAAATGGGTTTTCAATTTCTTGCTCTCTGTTCTCCTTCCAGCACCTACATGATAGAAATGTTGGTACACTTAAAGTTGTTCCAGAATTTCTTTATACTATCTTCAGTTGTTTTATTCTTTTCTCTTTTTGCTCTTCTGATTGGGCGTTTTCTGCTTATCTTCCAAATTGTTGATTTGATCCTCTGCTTCATCTACTCTACTGTTGATTCCCTGTATTCTTCATTTCAGTTATTGTATTCTTCATGTTTTCTATATCCATTGTTATTTTTCTCTTTGTTGAAGTTCAAAGTTCATCTACTCTTTCCCCAAGTTCACTGACCATCCTTCTAACCAGTGTTTCAAACTCTGCATCTGCTAGATTGCTTGTCTCCATTTTGTTTAGTTTTTTTCCTGAAGTTTTGTTCTGGCCTTTCATTTGGGACATTTTCCTTGTCTCCATTTGTTTGTATTAGGTAGAGTGCTACATCTCTCAGTCTTAGTAGAGTGGCCTTATGTAGTAGATGTCCTGAAAGACCCAGTGACCCAGCCTCCCTGGACACCTGATCTGGGTGCCAGGTCTCTCCATGTGGGCTGTGTACACCTACTTGTTGTAGTTGAGCCTTGTCAACTACATGTCAATGGAAGGTATTTACCCCTAAGGCAATAACCACAAGGATTGGCAGAGACCAGTGTGGAGAAAGTGCTGTGCGTAGGCCAACCCCATCAATCAGGACTCACTTTAGCAGGACTCTGGTACCTACTGAGTCCACCCCTTGTGTGTGTCACTGTAGAGGTGGTTGGATGGTGCTTCAGCATGGTTTGAAGCTGTCCACTGGGTGCACTGACCTTGGGACCTCCTGGGAGATGCAGGCCAAGGTCAGCCATGGTCTGTGGTCTGCCCAGGGCCACCCAGAATGAGCAACAAAGCAATCTGCAGGTGGCTGCTACTTGTGTTGGGTTTGGAGGTGCATAGGATAGGCCAAGCTGCAAATCAGAGCCAGATGTCATGAGCGCCAGGCCTGAGACCAATTAGCAAAAGGCAGAGGGCACACTGAGGTCAGATGCTTCTTGTTTGAAAGATTTTAGGAAAGTCGGCAGCATAAGCCAAGACAGGCTATTTATACAGAAAAGCAACTGAAAATGGCTTGGGTTGGCCCAATAGTTGGGTGGAGTGGGGTCTCAGGGAATCACCAGGGTGGGGCAAAGAGTGTTAGCTAGGATAATGAAGATTCAGATATGGTGCCCATCTGCTGGCTCTGTTGGGGCAAGGGCTCAGCAAAGCAGCAATGGCCTCTGAAAACACTTCTCTCTGGGAGAAAGCTAACCCTTCAGCTTCTGCCCTGATGCCAGATGATTCAGTTCCTCCCCGTATGTCCCTGGTGCCTTTTGAGCTGCTGCTCCAGTGCTGGAGCTCAGGACAAGTTAATACAAGTCAGTCTGCATGGGCCCTTTAAAAGGAACACCTGGGGTTTCAGAAGCCCTCCATCTTACTCAGCCACAATCCCTGTTTGTTTTCTCAGCCAGAAGTTCTCTTCCCAGCACAGGAACCCTGAGTTGGGGGGCCTGCTGTGGGGCCGGGACCCCTTGCTCCTCAGGAATCTCCCCAACCACTATACCCCTCTCAATTTTTAACAGCCATATGTGGGTGTGGGACCAACCAGTTCCATCTCCATCCCTCCTACCGGTGTCGTCCCGGCTGATTCTTTATATCCTTAGTTGTAGGGTTTCTATTCTACTAGATTTCAAGTGGTTCTGAATGATGGTTGTTCTGCAGTCTACTTGTAATTTCACTGTAGTTGTGAGAGGATGCGAGTATTGCATCTACCTTCTTGGCCATTTTGACCAGAAACTTAGTTTTCTTTATATATCTTTGTCTGGTTTTGATAGCAAAGTAATATTGGCCACATAGAATAAGTTGGAAAGTATTCCCTAAAGGTGGGTAAACGTTTTAACCTGTTTACTCACATTATCTAAATGCACTGATGATTTGCAAATAAAATATTCTTCTAGCCCTGGCCAGTTTGGCTCAGCGGTTGAGTGTCAGCCTGCGGACCAGAGTCCCAGGTTCGGTTCCCGCTAGGGGCACGTACCACAAAAAAAAAAAAAAAAAAAAAAAATTCTTCCAATAAATATTTATTGAGATATCAATTATGTACCAATCACTAGGAATACAAAGCTGTTTTTTAATAAACTTTTTTTGTATTCATATCCCCCTATCCTCCTCCCCTTTGGCAACCATCAGCTTGTTGTCCATATCTATTGTGATATCTATACACTACATCTTCTTCATCCAATCATCTATTGATGGGCACCTAGGTTGCTTCCATATCTTGGTTATTACTAGTGATGACATAAGGGTGCATACATATCTTTTCAAATTAGTATTTTTTTATTCTTTGGATACTCAGAATTGGAAATGCTGGATCATAGAGCAGCTCTATTTTTTTATTTTTGAGAAAACTCCATACTGTTTTCCATAGTGGCTACACTAATTTACCATCCCACCAAGAATGCATGAGGGTTCCCTTTTCTCCACATCCTCACCAGCACTTATCATTTGTTGATTTAATGATGACAGCCATTCTGACAGGTGTGAGATGATATCTCACTGTGGTTTTAATGTCCATTTCCTGAATTAGCAATACTAAGCATCTTTTCATATATCCGTTGGCCATCTGCATGTCCTCTTTGGAGAAATGTCTATTCAGGCTCTCTACCCATTTAATTGGATTAGTTTTCTTGCTGTTAGGTTGTATGCATTCCCTATATATTGTGCATGTTACCCCTTATCAGACGTGTAAATTGCAAATATGTTCTCCCATTCAGTAGGTTGTCTTTTTGCTTTGTTGATGGTTTCCTTCACTGTTCAAAAACTTTTTGTTTGATGTAGTCTAGAAGTGGGTAAACTTTTTAATGTATTTCAGAATGGGTAAAGCCTCAGTGTAAAAGAAGGATACCAATAAGCACGCCTAGGTGAATAGAAAATGAACACTAGGCAAGTGCAAGAGTAAAGAAGAAAAATGGGCGATAAAATTCTTCATTTTTTTTTCCAAAGAATATGGAGATATCACTGAAGTCACTGCACTTTTCATAGCAATGTGTTTAAAAGAGCAGTTATTTTTAAAGACTATGATTTTATTAGTAACCTACATCTCCATTCTATAGGCTTTATATCCCATAAGCATCTGAAATATTGACAATAGACACCTGAAATCAACCATATCCCAAACTAATCTCTTTCCTACAAACCTTCTTCTTGTGCAGTATCCATCTTGGTAGTCATTCATACACATACCTCATCCCACCCTGTAACACTTCTGGTACTTCTGTCCTCTAATCATTTGCTGCTGCAGCCTCTATATCATTCCTCCTGCTTGTTCTACTCACTACCATCAACATAGTTGGCTACTTGACAAGTGCCTTATCATCTTTCAAGACTCAGCTCAAACAGTAACTATTCCACAAAGCCTTTTATGGTTACTGTCCTTCGCACCCCTACACCTCTATCTTATATTGCACCCATTACAATGAATTTCATTTTTTACATGGCTTTCTTACTCTACTAAACTGTAAACTACTTAAGGGTGGGACCACATCTGATTCATCGTCCCATCACCTAACACAGTGTTTTGTACATATTGGTACTCACTAAAGGTTTGTTCAATTAAAAAGTACATAAATATTCAGTCTCTCAACTAATCCTAGAACAAACCTGTGGTATAGAAAATGTATTATCTCTGATTTAGAGATGAAGGAATGTTTGGTTATGCTCTGAATATTTGTTAGTTTCCCATCGGAATCAGGTTATGATTCACTCCAAACTAAGGCTATCAAAGTTTACCCAACTCATAACATACAGGTACATACAGTGACTTCTGCTATAGTGTAGATTTTTATCACACAAACTGGAAGTATAATTAATTAATTAGGGAGCCTGAAATGCATTGTGCAAACTACTAAAGGTCCTAAAGAGATGGCATCACAGGAAGAAAAGTTGTTGCTGGCAACACAGCTGTTTTGAGTGCTGCTATATATTTATCAAAATAATGAGTAATAAACATAATTATATAAAAAATTCTGTGCTAATAATACTGCTAGTGACAGTGGTAAAAGGTTATTGCTCTTAAATAAAAGCCAAATGGCTGTTATTGCTCAGGTTTTGTTTCTTATATCTTTAATATACTGAAATGCTTGTAGGAAAATGGACTTTGTATGAAGCCAACCCCTGACCCTTCCTCCTCACTGAAACAACTGTTTTTATAACTGTTTTGGATAACATGTGGATTCTTAAGAACATACTCATCATGCTATATTAAATAAGAAATGTACTACAGAATTAGCAGGATCTGTTCCCCCAAAGCCAACAGCATTCCTTCCTACATAGTAGCAGCTCTGGCAACAGAAGTCAGGGGTCAGGAATTCTGAAATGAATGTTACAGAAATAAAGGCATGGGTGACCAGTGCCTGACAAGGGAATTTAGAGATGGAAGATATAAGCACAACACAGTACTCTTCCACAGCAATACCCTGAATGTAATAATAAACAAGTTGAGGATGGGAGAAAGTAACAGAAAGACAGATTTGGAAGTCCATCTACCATGAGAATCGATAAAATATGGGCTAAAAGAAAAACAGCAGCCTAGTACAGCATTAATTGTGCTAGAATACTCACCATACTTTTGGGCCCTAATCAATGGAGTAAATCAATATCCAAAAAAGAAGCAAGGTTGATTCCCTGACCAGTTTGGCCCAGTGGTTAGTGTTGGCCCGTGGACCGGAGAGACCCGGGTTCGGGGCCTGCTAAGGACACGAACCTCGTTGCACTTTGTCTCTGGCCCCGGTTGGGGTCGTGTCAGTGGCAGCCAGTGGATATTTCTCTCTCCCTCCTGCTCTATCTGAAGATAAATGCAAAAATGTCTGCAGGTAAGGATTAAAAAAAAGAAGCAGCAGCAGCAAGGTTGGTAACCAAACTCAAAACTGAAATGTTTGGGCAGGGCAAGAGGGGATCAGTGGGGGTGGGGGAACATCTGTAATACTTTCAACAATTAAGATAAATTTTTTAAAAAACTGAAATGTATGCCTCAAGAAAAGAATTCTATTTCTCCTCAGCAGTAGAAATCACTGTAACAGAGGACAAAATTGGGCCATTAAATTTTGTTAAACTGACTGGAGGACTAGATGACGCTAGATGGGCAAACAGAAGCTCAGCAGGCCAAAGACCTAGCCAGTGTTAAAAGCAGGGACCATGGACAGTTTCTGAAGGTGCCGGGTTGTCTATTACGGAGCCCTGTGATGCTGGGAAGTGAAGGGCAATGAAGACGCAAAGGATGGGAAATGATGCAAGAACAAGAAGGTAAAAAACAAGAGGAAAGGAAGGCAGATAGAGAAAAAATTACTTCCAGAATTTTTACCAATAATTTAAAACACATACTTAGCTATTAAGAGTAATGGCATCAAAAAACATTTGTAAATCAATTCCCAAAACATTTCTCTCCTCTCTTCTGAAAAAGTTCTTAGAAATACAACCACCAAAAAGGAAAGGTACCTTCAAGACAGGTAAGGCAATAACAGCCCTGAATAAGTAATTTCAGTGACTTGGGATCAGCTTTATCCTCTGTCTTGGAGAATATTAGCCCCATAAGGGCAGTTATCGTTTCCATTTTGCCCCCAACGTGGAGAGAACCTGACTGATATGCAGATTAAAAATCGTGACTATCAATGAACTGTTTTTGCTAACGTGTGAGAACGCCCGGTTTAATCACAAGCTGCGGAAGCTGCACCACCACACCTGCACGTGCAGCCTGAACCTGGCCTGGGCTCACTTCCCGGTGGCGCTGGGCCCGCGGAGCCCTGCCGGCGGCGCCCGAGTCACCTGCGCGGCCGTCTCCTCCGGGGCAGCTGCGGTTCCGCAGGCGCGGGGCGGGAGCGGGAGGACGGGCCGGGCTCCGCGGCAGGACCGGCCACTCGCAGAGCGGCGCCTCGCTGGCGGCCAGGGGAAGGCAAGTGGGGGCGGCGCCCGGGGCGAAGACGGCCGGCCGAGGGTCTCGGGCGGCGCGCGGAGCACGGGAGCGGCTAAGGGGCGCGGCTCTGAGGCCCCGGCGGCGGCTCAGCGGCCCGCGGCCCGGGGCGCCCTCCCCATCCGGCCCGCTCGCCCTCACCGGCTGTCTGGTCCGCTCGCTGGCTCGGTCGCCCGCCGCCGCAGGCACTCAGGGAGGCGCGCCCCGCACGGACGCGCTCCGCTGGCGGCCTCGCACCGCCCCTTTGTGACACGCACCCAATCGCCTGCCGCCGCTCACGCCACCCTCCAATCAGGCCTGGCCGCCGGCGCCGGCAGTTGCTGGGGACCGGGCTTCCTTTGCGTTCGGTAGGGGCTGTCGGTTAGGAGTGGCCCGGATGTTGACCCTTTATTACTCGTCGGAGACACCTGACCAGAGCCCAGGCAGGTGGCCGGCGTCGGCCTGGAGACCCGCGCACAGGCTGCCGGGAACGGCGGGTTGGCTCCTGCGTGGCCAGGGGAGTCCCAGGCCCCGCAGCGCAGCCCTCTCCAGAGCCGGGGCGCTTCCAGCGTCCCCGCAGGCCGGCCTTGAATACGCGCTTTCCATATTCTCTCCCCTCAGAACCCTGCAAAGTTGGCACCGAAAACCCTGCTTGACAAAGGAACAAATAAAAGCTAAGAAAGGAAAACAATTTGCCTACACTCAGACAGTGGAGAATCAGATTTAAATCTAGGTCTCAGAACAAAAATCCAAACCTGTTCCACTATTCTGCTTCCAGATTTTAACCTTATCTGTAAAATGAGGACATTACCTATCTGAGTTACAGAGACTAAATAAAATAACACGAAAAGTGCCCACCATAAAAAACAATAAATATAAGTTCCCTCCCCTTTCAAACCTCTCAAAATAGCAATCTGCATGTTTTCTAACTCTATTTCTAACTCTCCTGATTCCCTGGAATCAATCCTAATGACAGACCAGATTTACCACTCCAAAAGAAAAGCATATTTAACAAATGCCTTCTGAGTCAGACACCACAGTGGGCTCAGGCATCTATGGACACAAGTAACCAAAGGGACAGAGGTAGATGCACAAAAGGGTCAGGGGAAAGGAATAGGTGACTAGTAGGCACCCCTCTCCTGCCACAGGGGTAAGCAGAACAGGGCCAACAGCTGACCTGTGGGAGCTGTAAAAAATCTTCAACTATGAGATGAGCAACTCCAATCTTAAAGTGTCCAAGGAAGTCCGGCTGGTGTGGCTCAGTGGTTGAGTGTCGACCCATGCACAAAGAGATCACCGGTTCAATTCCCGGTCAGGGCACAAGCCCAGGTTGTGGGCCCGATGGCCAGTGGGGGCGTGCAGAAGGAGGCCAATCGATGTTCTTTCTCTCATCAATGTTTCCGTATCTCTCCCTCTCACTTCCTCTCTCTCTAAAAAAATCAATAAAGGGAAAAAATAAAAGTGCCCCCAAAAAGAAGGTAGTGGCTTCAGGATTGGTGGAACCAATCTTGCCTACAAAGTTGTGCTATTGTTACAGATTGACTACTGAACAGTAAGATGGCACAGCACAGGAAAGCACCGCCTGGGAGGGACAGCTATCTACATGGCTAGTAGCTATTTCAATGGACAACACAATTACAGAACATCCCTTAAGTGCAGAGTTCTATGGAACAGTGCTCCTCTAGAGGCTGACATTTCCACCATCCTCAGCACTTCTCCCTACAGTTACCTGGGCTCATTCTGCCTCTTTCACAAAATAATGCAAAGCTCCAAGTCATAGGGGAGGGACACGTAATAGAAATAGAATCACAGTTGTTTGATTATTCATCTTACTAACTATAGATAAAAGGTTTTCTTACAGACCATAGGAAACTGGAGGATGTGCTGCAAGAACAAAAGCAGGTCTGTAAAAAGCTCAGAAAAGAAATACATTTTGAGAACAGACCAAGGACAGGTCATGCTTTGATTTGGTTGTTGTGCCTGGACCTTGAACCCCCCACTCTGGGAGTGTGCCTCTGGAACGCTGACCATTCTCAGGTCCCAGGAATGGGCTGAACTGTTTATAACATCATAGAAGATTGGCCACCTTGTTATTGGACTTTGAGCTCCCGAAGGTGGGACTGCAGACCCTCCCCTCCCCTTTCCCTGTTATACTTGAAGCTTACAGCTGCACTTAGTTATCTTCTTCCTCACCAGTATATAACCAGCCAAATGGCAAGGGGCGGGGGAGTGATCAGAGCAGGGTGACCAATTTCTCTCCCCATTCTGCTGGCATTATTGGAACAAATGCCCATACAGTCGTCCCTTGCCACTTCGCACTTCCGACTTTCGCAGCTTCACTCTATAGCGGTTTTTTCAAATATATTCATTAAAAAGTTGATCGAGCCCTAGCTGGTTTGGCTCAGCGGTTAGAGCGTCGGCCTGCGGTCCGGAGAGACCCAGGTTCGGTTCCCGCTAAGGGCATGTACCTCCGTTGCAGTTTGTCCCCAGCCCTGATTGGTCGTGTGGGTGGCAGCCACTCGATGTGTCCCTTTCACGTTAATGTTTCTCTCTCTCTCTCTCTCTCTTCCTCTCTCTTCCTCCCACTCTATCTGAACAAAACATGGAAAAATGTCCTCGAGTGAGGATAAAAAAAAAAGTTGATTGAGACAGTGAAAATGATACAGCACATGCTCGGTTGTTTGAGTCAATTATACACCCCTGTATTACAATTAAAATTAAAATTACTGGATGTATGGACTGTAGGCCTATGTATTCGAGCACCCCAGGAATCCTTCAACACCAGTGCAACCACTAGAGTCTGGAACAGATTAACTGCGACAATCGAGGGACAATTGTATATGATTCAACCCTGACTATTTAATTTGGCTCAAGTAGTGACCAGCAGCTTTGGACCTATTGTATCCAGAATCACAAGGAATGGAAATGGATTCCTGAGAGCAAGGATCAGCAAACTATTTCTGTAAAGGGCCAGATATTATCTCAGACTTTGTTGACCATCCAACCTTTGTCACAACTACTCAACTCTGGCATTATAGGTAGGGCAAAAACAGCCATAGACAATATGGAAATAAATGGGTATGGTTGTGTTCCAATAAATCTTTATTTTCAAAAACAGATAGTGAAGGGCCATAGTTTGTCAAATCTTCCCTTAGTGGACCTGTAGAGATATTAAAGGAAACCTCAGTAGAATCAGAGGAAACCTCTCCTATTGCAAAGACTCATGACATAGTTAATCTCTCATCCTCTTCCTCTACCATCTGCCCAGGCTCTAAGATAGGGCTCCCATCCAGGTATAAGGAAGACTCCTGGTCATCAGTCTGGCATTTGCTTGCTACCTCTAGAATTCCTTGCCCACCAATGAAAGGCACAAATAGGTTTCTTCCCTAATACACCCAAAATAATACTGTGGCTCTAGCAAGGCTAATTAAATCAAAATATAGTTTATAAAACACAAACAAAAAAACCACTGTGAAACATTTATTTTTGTTTTGCAGTATTAAGCACGATTAAAACCAGTGCAGAAAAATACAAAGTGCATTTGGTAAGAGGTGAGTGCACCGTTTCAGTATTTGCTTCTTAAAATACAGTTAAGACAATGAATGCATAAGACAGCATATTAACTCAAGGATGTAGCTGAAGAGTGAGATGTGATACCCTGTATGCTCTACTGGCCTCCAAAGGCATTCAAAGGATCATCAAATATATTGGCCACCTTCTGTTCAGATCTTGGTTCAGGTGCTGCCTGTGAAGATCGACTTTTTGGTTTGGTTGTCTTAGCCTGGATACCAGAGGAGAAGATATCATCTTTAAAAAGAAAGAAAAAGAGTTGCTAAATAGGAAACAAACAAACAAACAAAAATGTCTTTTAAGAAACATCTACACAAACCACCAAAAACTCAAGTCTGGTAACAGAATGGGATACCAAAAAACAATGAGATAGAACCAAGCCTCTTAGATTTATTTTTGTCCTAGCTATACAGCGAATTCAGTTTTATGATCACATACAAGTAAAGGTTCTCTCTGAAAACCATTTTCTCAGCTATGAAGCTGTGTGCACATGTGGGATAGGAAAGGGGGAAGAATAACTCATCTCTAATCCAGCCCCTGACTTTACTATCTGTGACATTATACTTACTGCTACATTCTTTTCCCACTGGATTTTAAAGGGAAATGGCAATAAAAATAAGCAAAAAGGTCTGGCCAGTGTGGCTCAGTGGTTGAGCATTGAGTCATGCACCAAGAGGTTGCTGGTTCAATTCCCAGTCAGGACGCATTCCCAGCTTGTGGGCCAGATCCCCAGTGGGGAGCATGCTGGAAGAGGCCAATTGATGTTCTTTCTCATCGATGTTTCTCTTTCTCTCTCCCTCTCTCTCTAAAATCAATAAAGGAAAAAAATAATAAATAAGTAAGCAAAAGGAAACCCAACTTAGAAGTCACCCTTTCTTAGAAAATACATCTATTTGAGGCATCTCAATCAATCCTAAGACTTTATGACTACATCATATATAGTGTTTCACTGACTCTAGTGTTTGACTCATCTTACTCAGTAATTTTACTAACCCGGAAATATTATTGCTAGGATTCTGTCCTACAGAGATTTTAGCATGTACACACACATGTTAAATACCATGGCATTATCTGTAATAGAGAAAACTGAGAAACAATCTAGATCACCTTCAATAGCTAGTGGCTAAATACAAAGTAATACTACACAACCACTAAAAACAGGGAAGCAGCTTGGCCGGTGTGGCTCAGTGGTTGAGCATCAACCCATGCACCAAGAGGTTGCCAGTTGGATTCCCGGTCAGGACACTTGCTCAGGTTGTGGGCCCAATCCCCAGTATGGGGCATGCAGGAAGCAGCCAATCAATGTTCTCTCTCATTGATGCTTCTATCTCTCTCCCTCTCCCTCCTTCTCTCTCTAAAAAATTTAAGAAAAACAAAACAGGGAAGCACATTTCTACTGATATAAGAAAACATCTAAGTGACCACAAGAAACAGCAAATTAGGTAAAGTATATTCTTATTTTGGAAAAAAGTAAGTATACAAACCTAAAATATATCAGCATACCAATACAACCTAACTCTCAATAATGGTTAACCTCTAGGGTTTGTTTTTCACTTTTTACATTTTCTGAATAGTATTCATCTATTACCACAGGTATGTATTACTTCTGAATAAAAGAAAGTCTCTTCTGTACACCACGTGGTGGGAAGCAGATGGAGACAGAGCTCACAGCTTGCTTGGGAAAGAGACCCAGTGTGGCACTACAGCACCAGCTCTCTACCAATTAACCCCAAGGTTTCGACCTGGGAGAGAGAGGGGAGGAAGTAGAAAGTGTATATGTGGCCTTAGCCCAAGTCCTATCTACCAACCCACAAGTCATCCCAGAAGGCCTACAGTTAGGGTTATGAAGCATCTGGCTGGTTAATCAGTGAAGTAGATGTTACACCATGGAGTGAAAATGAGCATATTTACATAGAAGATCTTTGGTGCGATGTAAAGTCTGAGTTATAACCTGATTTCCTGTTTAGTCCTATTCTCCTGAACTGCCCCTCCATTCTCTGAACATGATGGTCACCCTCCACCTAAAACTCTGACTCAACCAACCGCATCATGCTCAAGCAGCGACCTCTGTCAACTCTAATGTGGGGTAGTTCTGATTCTCCTTTCTTATCATCCGAGTGTTCAGATTTGTCACAGACAACTGGCAGGGGGCACATAAGATAAAAGTTAAATTATACTTAAAGGTCAAATTCTGGGCTCCTTCAAATCCTTGATGTCCATCACACAAAAAAGCTATTTCACCAAAATGACTAGTCCATTTGCTTTTCCATCCTCAGCCTAACTCAGGATATTATAGCAAGTCAAAGGGAAACCTGGGGAACATTTTCCAGGTAAGGGCCAAAGTAAAGGTAGCAGGAGAAATACCAAGTTACTGAATGGTGATACACTCTACGCCATGTGGAGAAAACCAAACTCACCCATATCATCATCAAATATAGACTTAGTTTCCACTTTCTTTTTGGACTTTTCTTTTGGTTTTACAGTTAGGTCAGCAAAGATATCAATGTTATCATCAAACAAGTTGGGTTCAAATGTTCTTTCCTTCTCTCTTGTTTTTTGTGATGGTTTAACTGCTTCTGTAGCAAATATATCATCCTTGTTAAGGTAAAAAAAAAAAAAAATACAAGCAAAACAGTATTAAACCAAAAATTTTTACTAAAAACATATATTTCAACAAGTTGCAAAAATGAAACTGCCAGTGTTATGGAACAGTGACGTGACCCGCCCTCCAGTGAGACACCTGCCTGGCCCAGGCCTTCGCGTTCTTCTAGTCCCAGCTCAAGTGCCAACTCTGTAGAGAAGCCTTCTCTACCAGTCCTATCAAAAGGAGCACTTCACCCTTAGCCGGCACTCTGCCCCGCTGCCCTAGGTTGCTTTCTTTATGACACGTAACATTATCTAAAAATATCTTATTTATATGTTGCCCTGTCTGTACCCAATTCCCCTCCCTGAGGGCGCTGAGGAGCAGAGCACTGGTCCTAGTTCACCTTGTACCTCCAGTACCCAGACGCTCAATGAACACCTGCCCAGAGAGTGCCACTAAAGGCCTTCCAGTCCCTGCTCACAGAGGGGGCCAGTTTTCCCAAGAACCAGAGGTTAAACACTCAAAGTGTACCAACACTGCTTTACTTATGTCATAGAGCGGCATGCCAAGGAAGCTGACTGAAGAAACGTTCTGATAAACACTCTAAAAATCAAGATCTATATCAATGGTTATGGCCAGCCAGCTATTACCATGTATATGAAACAAAACAAAAAATTATTTAAGTAAATTTCAGAGTTATTAATAAGGGAACCTAATTATAATTACTAAGCAAGTAGACACTGAGGGTAGCAACAAACAGCCTAATGTAATCTATGGCTCAAATGAGCCAACTGGTATATTTCTTCATATAGAACCAGGCGCAAAAACATACTGTTATATCCTATTACCTCAAAAATATCTTGTGCTTTTGAGATAGCAGCTTGCTGACCACTGGATTTTGACTCCTTCTTCTTGCCTTTCTGATCTGGAAAGAGACGATCTTCACCTTCCAGGAGAGGGAAGGGATTCGTTTCCTTTACTGGTTTTGGTCTAACAGACCGAAAGAGATCGTCATCACTTTCTGCCTCACCTAGAGCAGGAAACAGTGGGCTCTTTTCTTTACTTCCCCCTGGAGCGTTGGCTGGGCTCTCTGCTGACTCTGCCTTAGTGTTTCTTCCCATGAGCTGAGCTTCAGTGTCTTTGGAAAAGATATCTCCAGAATCAAAAAGGTCACCCCCAAGAGGCTGACCCAGAGATTTCCCAGAGGGGCTCCTGTCCACTCCAGGTACCAGACCACCTGTCCAACTTAAAGTAGCAGCTGCCATGGCCTCCTCAGAGCTATCTTTTCCACCAGCTGTCCTGGGCTGATAGTCGGCTGGGGAAATGGCACCATCTGCCAATTGTGTAATGGATCCTCTGGGGACACTCATGTCCTCAGCCTCGCTGGATTCCTGGGCAGCCAACCGCCGAGCTGCACGGGTCTGTGGCCTGCGCTTCCCTCTCACTTTGACCCGGCTCTGCAAGGACAAAAGACCACATGTTGATCTGATGATTTTTAAAAAATGCCCAAAGCTAACACAGCAAATAATTAGCAACTCAAAATATTGCAAAGTTATCTGATCTATCTCAACCAAAATATTATCTAAGATACAGAACAGGTTATTTCTTAAGGTTTCCAAAGAAGTTTAAGAGCTCCTAGTACTCCAAAACTAAGTCATTTTAATCCTTTAGTGTGCCCCATTTTTTAGTCTTTTGAGGACAATTGCTATTCAATAGAATAGACATTTGACAAAAGGCTTCACCTGCCACTGTAACCTGCAATAGAAATGTTGTTGTTCTGTGTCCCATAACCCTCCCTGGTCCCTACTCTGCCCTCAACTTAAATGTGGATATATTTCAAAACAAGAACAAACGGGGAATTCTGTTACTGACCTTTATTAGGGACTAGCCTAAACTCACACTGCAGGAGCAGGGAGATATCAGACAATAAAGAAAAAGAGGCCATCTAAGGTGCGCTTTTCTTCAAACCAACAGACAATAAATTCAAACGGTAAATATTTCACATAAAAACTGTGGCTTAGAAATCAAACTCTTAATATAACTTCCAAATATGAGTCAGTTATTGTAATAATGCAGATTTTTTCCAAACTACACAATCATTTAGTTTTGAGAAGGTATAAGCTATGCTGGGCAAAGTACTTGACTGTATTTGCCTTATTTCAAGGAAATTTAACAAATAATTTGAAGAAGCAGCCATTTAAACTTAACCAAAATAAAAGCTAAAGAACATAACGAAAGGAAGGATGTTTTATTTTTCACAAGAAAAACAGGTTTGGAAACACCTGAGATGAGGTTATCTGCCAGGGTTATCCTTGGTACTGTCGCTTACTCAAAGATCAGCTAAGACCTTCTAGAGAAGGAAGAAAAAGAGAGAACCAACCGAGATGAAATTAAAACCTCAGAGTTCACAATCGACCCAGCATGAGCCCACAGTCCTGTGGCACAATGTGGCGGGCCCGTACTAGCTGGGACCTCACAGGAGGGAGCTCAGGACAAGGGGCCAGAGGGGAAATATCACAGAAGCAGTGAAGTCTGAGCACGGCTGTCAGTAAGGATGCAGCCCCAGCTGATGGCAGCAGCCAGTCAGGGGTGTGTTCAAAGAAGGGTGCCTGGAGGAACTGACGTTTAGGCAGACACTGTGGGGTGAGTGGTGGGGAAACAGAGGCTCCAGTTAGCAAAGACTGGAAAAGGCTTTAATACCAATCCAAGGAGCTTCTCTGTCAGTGAGGAACCAGCAGAGGAGGGACACAGTCTGTTCTGTGTTTAGAAGACCTCCTGGCAGCAATGCAAGAGGAGGTGGTGGGATTTCACTGTGGCTACTGAGCAGAATGTAATGTAACAAATGCAGGCAGTAGAAAAGCAGACACAATTAGGGAGGTGGAAGAAGGGCACAGAGGATGAAGGAAGGGTGAGGTGCCTCTTTCAGATAGAAAGCTGGCCTATTATGTTAACTGATGAACTAGAAAGAAACATTCAAGTTGCTCTGGCTAAGGAAAAAGCAAGCAAGCAAAGGTGGCCTCCTCACCTTGTTTGCACTGTGTAAGGTGTCGGCCTGAGCTGGAAGATCAAAACTCACGCCGGCCTCTCCACGGCCAGGAAGAGTAGGTATACTTTCCAGACTCTGGATTCTTCCAGGCTCAGACGAAGGAAAAGCCAATTCTGGCAAAACAGGATTCGTCCCCAAGATCTGGGGAGCCGCTGCAGGCAGCAAGGTTGCTGGGTTAATAGCTAAATTTGCCTAAAGAAAAAAAATAAAACTTACTGGTATACTTTCTTAAACATAGCAGTCTATTACTATTACTGTGACACATGGTGAAAGACTCAGTGTACATAATGAATAATACAAGAGGAGAAACACAGGTAAGTCTCCTCATCAAGTCTTAGAATTACAGAGGGCTGTACACCTGTGCCCACCACAGGGCTAAAGAAAAGCTGTTATAGATGCAGCACACAAGAAGCAACAACTGGAGGGTGGGGAAGAGATGAGAAAACACCTGGCAGCAGCTGACAAAAGTAAATATCCAAAAAAAGTGTACAGATGCCACAGGGCAGGTGATGAAGATTCCAGACAATTATAATTACTTGTATTTTCCAGATCCGAGAGGATGGCTCTTTGGTTTTAAATGGAGCGGGACCTGGTGCATCCTGTGTGAAATTACATTCAGTTAAAAATCCATCGGGGAAATAGAAAAAATAGAGTCTCTTGGATTCCATTTACACCTTTAAAGTAACCTGTGCTGGAGCTAAGCTGCCCCTCTCCGTAACTCTCCCATGAAAGGCACTCAAACCTGTCCTGAGGCCTCGCATACCCACTAACATTCCTTCCCTTGTGCCTCCGCACCCAGGATGCGCGTGGGAGTCTGTCAGACTCTGCATGGAATAAGGGAGACAGAGCTCGTGGTATGACTCATGAGAACTAGGGCACCAGAGCATCAAAACCTGACCAGTTGGCAAAATTACCATGCTAGCTATCCCACACAGCAAATACTACAAAGCACACAGAAATTTACCCACGGCCTAATGCCCAGTTCTAAGAGTGAAAGAAACTGAGACGTGGGATGAGTCACTGGAGACGTGCTAGTCCCATGCTTTGCTTCACGGCTCAGGACACTGCAGCCTCAGTGAGACATCCAGGGACAGCGGTGAGCCAGAAGTAAACTGTCCCTCCAGTCCTGGCCTCTTCTTTGGAGGCCCTCTACACAGAACACTGCTGAGGACAGAGACCTCATAGAAATGACCTCAGAAGAGGTAACATGAGGAGGACCAAGAAATTGGATGCAACATATATTTTAGTCAAATCTAATTCCACTCCAAGATAGCCCAAAGGGACAGATGGGGGTTATAGTGGGGAAAAGAGTCTTCACCCCACCTTACTCTATCTTGGACTAGAATTTAGAGGTATTGCAAAAATGATAATGATAAATATAGGTACATGGGCCTGTACTATGGAACAAGAAGAGAGATGAGCAAGGACGAAAAATATATAGTAACAAAAGAGAGGTAGTCCTAGGTGCTATTTCCTCCTTACTTAAGAGAACTCTGTATGGGCTTGGGTCGGTATGATAGAGTTAATCTGTACTGGGATGCAAACAAGTTCAAAATGCTTAGAGACCAGTTCTAACCTGAGGGGTTTCCAGTTTCCACGTGCTTTTTTCTTTGATACCTTGAGTGGATTCAGGATGTTTCTGGTTCTTAAAAGAGCAAACAGAGTGGTCTTTTTTCACTACCCTCTTCTTTTCTGATACCTTCAAATGAAAAAGAATACCAGAAGTCTGTCAAGTATCTTAGACATTTAAAGAAAAGTCATAATGCAGTAAAAGAATCTGGGTTCCGAATTTTAAAGTCATTTCTCAAAAGAAGGCTGAACTCAAAGGCAGCATTTCAGAAACAACATTCTAAAGACCGTGACTTCCTTGGGAACCCTCTCTGTGGTAAGAGGAAAACAGAGTACTTACAGTGTCTACTGGGACAGGGGAAATGACACATACAGGCTAACACTCAGATTTAAAGCTTTGCACCTGAGAAGTATGACTATTTAGTAACTGTATTGTATGACCTTTCAATAAACTTAAAAATCAAACAAATTTGTAACGAAGAGCATGGGTTAGTGAATGTTTTAATGTTAGCTAGGGACCATGAGGTGGAGACAACACAAACACTCTCATGAGCTCATTCACCATTCATTTACTAGGAAGCCCCGCAATCCTGAGTATTTTTTAACCATGTACCTAGACATTAATTTCTTTTCCCAGAAGCCAGCCCCCCCCCCCCCCCCCCATTGAGAACAAAAGGCTGGTACCAAAGGCTGGGACTTGGCAGAACTGAAAAGGTCATCATCTTCATCATCCCCAAAAAGGCTCCCAACACTCGGCTCTAACAACTAGAACAGACATAACACAAATTCAATATCCAAAACCAAAACAACTTACAAAGAGAACTAGGTGAGTTGCTGAAATAGTATCTAATACAATAACAAAGCCATGAAGTGGCGAACCACTTGGAACTGACCTTGGTATTATTGGTGCCAGAGAAAAGATCAACATCAGGGTCATTGTCCTTCTGGAGCTTGTGACTAAAAAGAAGCTCTTCATCCTGAAAGACACCTGTGCTCTTGGGACGGGCATCAGGATTGGAATTCTGGGAAAAAGAGGGCAGTTTATATGTGTTTAAACTTTTAAGGATTCATCTCAAGAAAATCAAACACAATGACAAAAATGAAGCAACAAAGATACCTCCTATGGCTTTGTTTACAATAGCTAAAGAAAGGCTGGACACCATCTAAGTGCCAAACAGAAAGGGAATGACAGTTCACATAATGGAATACTATGCAGCTGCCAAAAAGGAGTTGAGAATATATAAATACAGATAACATATACATAATCTAGAAAGATCATCTTTCAACCTTTCTGTAGTATCTGAACTTCTTTTTTATTTTATTTCATTTTTTTATCCTCACCCAAGGATATTTTTCCATTTTTTGTACAGATAGAGTGGGAGGGAGAGAAAGGAAGGGAGAGAGAGAGAGAGAGAAAGATCGACGTGAAGGGACACATCGAGTGGCTGCCACCCGCATGACCAACCAGGGCCAGGGACAAACTGCAACCGAAGTACGTGCCCTTAGCGGGAACCGAACCCGGGTCTCTCCGGACCGCAGGCCGGCGCCCTAACCGCTGAGCCAAACTGGCCAGGGCTGAACTTCTTAATTAAAAAAACCAATCTATTAGTTCCATAATGAGAAAAATTTTAGGGGTGAAAACACAAAAGTTAAACAAGTTCTCTCCATCTCATTCCCAAAGGGAAGAAGAGACAGCAGCTGACATAATACCAGAAACTACACAGAGTAGTCAAGCATGTATCCCTAACCTGTCCGCATCTTAGTCCAAAGTCTTGGCCCAGGTGTAGCCAGCCAACCTTCCCCATACCCATCCACCTTCTAGCCCACTACCTTCAGATTCCAAACAAGGCCTTTTTGTTTGCTAGGATACCTGACATTTCCAAATTACTATTTACATTACTTGGTTTGACATTACAATGTCCCAGACTTAACATTCTAACATTCTCCCTGTTTCTTTAGTGTTACATCCACAAATTTAAAAAAAAAAAAAAAAAATACTCATGACAAAATGGGTCACATTAAAAATTAATAATTAATTCTTACTATTGATTATACATAAAAACAAGTATAACATACAAAGGCTAAACTTTTCATAACTTAAAAAAGTCACAGTACAGCCCGGCTGGTATGGCTCAGTGGTTGAACGTTGACCCGTTCACCAAGAGGTCACTGGTTCGATACCCCATCAGGGCACATGCCCAGGTTGTGTGCCCAACCCCCAGTGGGGGGCATACAATAGATGTTCTCTCTCATAGGTGTTTCTATCTCTCCCTCTCCCCTCCTTTATCTCTAAAAACCAATAAAGGAAAAAAATTATTTTTAAATATATCACAGTACAAAATCATCCATAGTAAGAGACTGGAAGAAAATATAGCAAAAGTGTTGGTGAGGATGTGGAGAATCTGGAACCCTCAATTCTTCAGCAACTCACATGATAAAACTGATACCACGAAATAAGATCCTTTTATCCTTCTAAAGACTTGAGCCTTTGTTGCTTTTGCTCACCTTCCCCACTTCTTTCTTTAGAGGTTGAATGCTGTATTGATCTTCTGTTTTATCCTCTTCCTCATCAAATAAGCTAAGAACAGTTTTGGTTCTACTTTTGGTTCCTTTGTCCAACTGGGATGATGAAGAAAATAAGTCAGAATGCTTGACTGCTTCCTGAGTAGATACAGTCAAAGGCCCTTCCTGAAAAGGGAAATAATAAAGAAAAAAATTTGTTAACACTTGGAAATACAAATTCTATAATAGGGACTTCCAAGCTCCTTATTAATCCAGCAACTGCCACCTCTGAATGTTCCAGGAACTACAGCTCATCACGTCTACTCCCAGGTAATCAAACAGAGGCCAATTCTTGATTGACTGCTCCAACGGTCAGTCTTGTGCAGATAATATATAGCCAAAGATATTTTTTTTTCAATCATTTTAAAATCAGAGTCCCTGATGGCGGCGGGCAGGACCGAAGGGAGGGTGAGTGTGAGAGTGAGCGAGTGTGTGAGAGAGTGTGAGTGGACGTGAAGGTGGACGACCAAACCCGAGCAGTGCAGAGACCAGGAGCAGAAGGTTCCTGTGCTGTGGACGGGAGCAGCCAGCTACCTCAGTAAGCGGCCCTTCAGGGGGTTTCTCCCTGCACCGTGGGGAGGTCCCACCATTTTGGAAGATCCCAGGTCTTCTCTGGGAGGAGGCAGTGGGAGCAGCTAGGGCCCAATCACCTGAGCCCACCAGTGCACCTGGCACCATGGGACCAGTGGACACTCTAGGTCAACACAGAGCAGTACACAGTAGTAGAGCTCCCAAGGTGCCAGTCACAGAAGCATCAGACAGCCCAGAGCCCAGCACCATTCCTCATAGTAGCAGCACAATCAGAGTCCAGATATACCCCCAGCAACAGAGGCTGGGGAGCAGACATCCATTCCCAGCAACAGAAGCACAGACCAGCAGCTGAGACCCATCCCCAAAAACTACAGCAAAGGCTGAGTAGGAGTTGGGCCCCATGGGACAGCAGCACTCCCCAGCCACCAGCGGCAGGTCCTGGGGCTCCACAGAGGCCTGTGGGGTCCAGTAGCCCACAAAAGCAGTGGGAAGCCAGAGCCTGAGAGGAACTGGTGCGATCCAGCTGCCCGCCCGTGGGAACTGCAGGGTGCAGGGGCACCAGAGAGGCCTGTGCGACCCAGCAGGGACTGTGCCATCCAGTTACCCGTGGGACCTGCAGGATGCTGAAGCAGCAAAGAGGCCTGTGTGACCCAGCAGCCCATAATATAGCCCATAACATAGAGCCGGGTCCCCAAAGGGACTATGTGATCCAGTTACCCATGGGACCTGCAGGGTGTGCGGGGGCACCAGAAAGGCCTGTACAACCCAGCTGCACACAAGATAGGTGTAGAGGATGTGAAAATGGAGGTGGAGTGAATAGAAACTACGCAGACAATCTCCCAGGACCAAACAGGAATTACAATTAAAATAAAGACAAATCTTCAGAAAAAAAGCAACAGAAAAGCAGCAAGACAGGACCATATAACCAGGGAAATTAGTAGGATCTTCGGAGGCGCAAGAGGGTACCAGGCTGGGAGCACACGGACAGCAGCAGTCTTAGCTGTGAGCAGCGCCCTTGGGGAATAAAGACCAAGCCTGCTCCACAGTGAAGACAGCCTGGACAGAGCTCTAAAATAGCCACAGCCACTCACCTGGGGGCTACGCCAGAGAGAGGGCAGACTGAGCTGGAACTCTGTGGGGACACCAGGGCACTCAGAGTTTTTGCCGAGTTGCAGCCACACAGGACGGTGGCCAGTGTGCTCCTTCCCAGAGCTGTGGGGAAAAGCAGCAGTCCGTCCCGCCCCGCCCCCCTGACATTAAGCCTTTCCCAGGTGAGGCAAAGAAATGCAAATTGAGGCTCATTAATAACCAGCATCTACCCCACACTCTGGAAATCCTCTTACTCAGAACACCAAGGCTACATTTCAAGGCACTGAGTAACTGAGACTACTAGCCACCAGCAAAAAGCCAGAGGATAACTGAAATTTTGATTGGTCTGCAAATCTACCCAGGAAAGTAAGACTTGACAGTGGTGTTTAACATGGGCCCACCAGGGCTAATCCAAACCAAGTAGAGGGAGCCACAAACAACAGAACACCAGCACCCACAGGAAAAATTTGGCAGACGTCAAAGCCCACTGTGATAGCCAAAATGGTGAAACAAAGAAACAAATCACAAATGAAAGAACAAGAGAACTCTATCAAAAATGAGATAAATGAAATGCAGCTAAGCAAATTATCAGAGGGAGAGTTCAGGCCATGATCTTGAGGAAGCTCAACAGCATGAGTAAGGACATCAGCACCATGAGTAAATATATTGAAACAATGAAAACCAACCAAGTGGAAATGAAGAATGACATAGCAGAAATTAAGAACACAATGGAAGGACTAACCAGTAGAGTAGAGAAAGTTTAGGATTGGATCAGTGAATTAGAAGACAGGGTAGAAAAAATCAACCAATCAGAAAACCAAAAGGAAAAAAACAATTAAAAAACAGGAAGATTGCTTAAGAGAACTGTGGGACAACTGGAAACGTAATACCATTCACATCATAGGAGTCCCCGAAGAGGGAGAAAATAGGCAACGGTTACAGAATATATTTGAAGAAATAGTGACAGAAACTTTCCTAACTTGATGAAGGAAGAAGGCATTCATGTTCAAGAAGCACAGAGAGCCCCAAGTAAGAAGAACACAAACAGGCCCACACCAAGACACATAGTAATCAAAATGCCAAAAATTAAAGACAAAGAGAGAATCCCAGAAACAGCAAGAGATAAGCAACAGGTTACCTACAAAGGAAATCCCGTAAGTCTCTCAGCTGACTTCTCAACAGAAACACTACAGGCCAGAAGAGAGTAGCATGAAGTAATCAAGGTCATGAAAAACAAGGATCTGAATCCAAGACTACTCTATCCAGCAAGGCTATCATTCAAAATAGAAGGTCAAATAAAGAGCATGGGACATTCTCAAAGATAGACCACATGTCAGAGCACAAACTAAGTCTCTACAAGTTCAAGAAGATTGAAATAATATCAAGCATCTTCTCAGATGACAATGGCATGCAACTAGAAATCAACTGCAACAAGAACATGCAAAGACATTTGAAAACATGGAGGCCAAATAGCACGTTATTGAACAATGAATAGGTTACCATGGTGATCAAAGAAAGAAATTAAAAACTTCCTGGAAACCAATGAAAATGAACATACAACACAAAACATATGGGATGCAATAAAAGCAGTTCTGAGAGGCAAGTTGATAGCACCACAAGCCTACCTCAAGAAGCAAGAAAAATTTCTAATACTCTCTAACCTCACAACTTAAAGAACTGGAAAGCAAACAAAAAGAAAACCCCAGAGCAAGTAGAAGGAAGGAAATAGTAAAGATCAGAGCAGAAATAAATGACATAGAGTCCAAAAAAACAATTCAAAGGATCAATGAAACCAAGAGTTGGTTCTTGGAAAAGATAAAAAAGATTGATGGAACTTTAGCTAGACTCACCAAGAAACAAAGAGAGAGAACCCAAATACACAGAATCAGAAATGAAAGAGAACTAATAACTGACACCACAGAAATACAAAGGATTGTTAACAAATATTATGAACAATTATACAGGAACAAATTCGATAATCTAAGCGAAATGGAAAAATTTCTAGAAACACAAAGTCTCCCAAAACTGAACAGGGAAAAAATAGAAAACTTAAATAGACCAATAACAACTGAAGAAATTGAAGAAGTAATCAAGACTCTTCCAGCAAACAAAAGCCCAGGCCCAGGCCCAGACGGCTTCACGGGGAAACTTTACCGAACTCAAAGAAGAACTAATATCCATTGTCCTCAAACTATTTCAAAAAATTCAAGAAGGAAGACTTCCAAACTCGTTTTATGAGGCCAGCATAATTCTAATTCCAAAACCAGAAAAAGACATTACAAAGAAAGAAAACTACAGGCCAATATCCCTGATGAACATAGATGCCAAAATCCTGAACAAAATACTAACAAATCGAATACAGTAATACATCAAAAAATTTATTCACCATGACTAAGTGGGATTCATCCCAGGGATGCAAGGCTGGTACAATATTTGCAAATCGATAAATGTGATACACCACATAAACAAAATGAAAGATAAAAATCATATGATCATATCAATAGACGCTGAAAAAGCATTCAACAAAATCCAGCATCCATTTCTGATAAAAACACTCAGCAATCTTGGAATAGAGGGATCATATCTCAATATAATAAAGGACATATATGAAAAACCTACAGCCAACATCATACTCAATGGGCAAAAATTAAAAGCATTTCCCTTAAGAACAGGAACAAGACAGGCATGCCCACTTTCACCACTCTTATTTAACATAGTACTGGAAGTCTTAGCCATAGCAATCAGACAGGAAGAAAAAATAAAAGGGATCCAAATTGGAAAAGAGAAAGTGAAACTCTCATTATTTGCAGATGACATGATATTATACATAGAAAACCTTAAAGACTCCATCAAAAATCTACTAGACTTAATAAATGAATTTGGCAAAGGAGTAGGATACAAAATTAATGTCAAGAAATCGATGGCATTCTTATACACCAATGATGAACTCACAGAAAGAGAAACAAAAAAACAATCCCATTTACCATCGCGGCAAAAAAATTAAGATACCTAGGAATAAACTTAACCAAAGTAATAAACGACCTATTCGCAGAAAACTACAGGTCATTGAAAAATGAAATAAAGGAAGATATAAAAAAGTGGAAGCACATACCTTGTTCATGGATTGGAAGAATTAACATCATTAAAATGTTCATACTACCCAAAGAAATCTATAGATTCAATGCAATCTCCATCAAAATACCAACAACATATGTCACAGAACTAGAACAAATACTTCAAAAGTACATATGGAACCAAAAAAGACCTCGAAGAGCCACAGCAATCTTGAAAAAGAAGAACAAAGATGCAGGAATCACATTACCAGATTTTAGGTTATACTACAAAGCCACTGTAATCAAAACAGCCTGGTACTGGCACAAGAACAGGCATATAGACCAGTGGAACAGAACTGAAAACCCAGAAATGGACCCAAGGCAATATACTCAATTAATATTTCACAAAGGTGGCAAGAACATACAGTGGAGTGAAGTCAGCCTCTTTAATAAATGGTGTTGGGAAAATTGTACAGCTATATGCAAAAAAATGAAATTAGACCATCAACTTACACCATACACAAAAATAAACTCAAAATGGATAAAAGACTTAAATGTGACTCATGAATCCATAAAAATCCTAGAAGAAAATGTAGGCAACAAAATTTCAGACATCATAACACAGCAGAATTTTCACTGATACATCACCTAAGGCAACAGAAACAAAGGAGAAAATGAACACATGGGACTACACCAAACTCAAAAGCTTCTGCACAGCAAAAGATACAATCATCAAAATGGAAAGAAAACCCACTGTATGGGAGAGCATCATTGCCAATGATATATCAGATAAGGGGTTAATTTCCAATATAGAGTGCTCATACAAGTCAACAAAAGGAAGACAAAGAATCCAATTAAAAACTGGGCAGAGGAACTAAACAGACACCTCTCCAAACAGGACATACAAATGGCTAAGAGACATATGAAGAAATGCTCAACATCGCTAATCATCAGAGAGATGCAAATTAAAACAACAATGAGGTATCACCTCACACCTGTCAGAATGGCCACCATCAACAAATCATCAAACAACAAGTGTTGGCGAGGGTGTGGAGAAAAGGGGACTCTAGTGCACTGCTGGTGGGAATGCAGACTGGTGCAGCCACTATGGAAAACAATATGGTGTCACCTCAAAAAATTAAAAATTGAACTGCCATTTGACCCAGTGATCACTCTTCTAGGAATATACCTTAAGAAGCCTGAAACACCAATCAGAAAGAATATATGTACCCCCATGTTCGTAGCAGCACTATTTACAATAGCTAAGATCTGGCAACAGCCCAAATGTCCATCAGTTGACGAATGGATTAAAAAGCTGTGGTGCATAAATACAATGGAGTACTATGCGGCTATAAGAAAGAAAGATCTCTTATCCTTTGGGACGACATGGAGGGACCTGGAAAGTATTATCCTAAGTGAAACAAACCAAGCAGAAAAAGACAAATACACATGATCTCAGTTATATGTGAAATATAATGAACATAACAGTCTGAGGAATAGGGTAGTCCCAGAGACGTGGAAGTGGGGCACAGACTGACAATCCCCAGCAAAGTGGGTGGTGAGGGAGAGATAAACCACAGAACTTATATGGGGACAGGGCGGGGAGGGCCGGGGAGGAGAAATCAGTGGGGGGGGGGGGGGGGGCGGAAGTAAGGAGAAACATCTGTAACAAAAATAAATAAATTTAAAAAAAGAAAAAGTAGCCCTGGCCAATTTGGCTCAGCGGTTAGAGTGTCGGCCTGCGGTCCGGAGAGACCCGGGTTCGGTTCCTGCTAAGGGTATGTACCTCGGTTGCAGTTTGTCCCTGGCCCTGGTTGGGTCATGTGGGTGGCAACCACTCGATGTGTCCCTTTTACGTCGATGTTTCTCTCTCTCTCTCTCTCTCCCTCCCACTCTATCTGAACAAAATTAAAAATGTCCTCGGGTGAGGACTAAAAAAAAAGAAAAAGTATAAAAATAAATAAAAATAAAATGAAATCAGAGTCCCTCATTCCTAAGAGATATATGTCAGCTATTACTCTGATCCACATAGGTTGCTCCGGAGCTATAAATAACATCTAAGTCACAGAGATAACACCAATACCAATCATTGTGAGTGGATTTTGTATTTCCTAACATCTACCTAAAACACAAGTCTCAAGGAGAAACCTAACTGACAAAATTAGACATTTACATTGTAGAAGGCTTATATTGTATGCAATTAGAAGAATCCTAAAATGAAGAATTTATTCTATTCATTCAACAAGTACCACATATCAGGTAAGTTACCACTGAATGTAAGAAACTGTATTACTGTATGAACTGTCAAGAAAGAAAAAAGAATTCCCAGTTAAACATACCACTGGCTGTGAAGTGCATCCTAGTTTCAGAGTGGTTAAACTATGAAAAAATATGCTTATTTGAAGAAATGTGTAATTTTAAAGGCAACTACTATGTGCAAGGTAATATGCTACATACTTCAGGTAACACTGAATAAAACAAACATGGCCCCAGTACTCAAGGAACTTATACTCAAGCGAGGGAGACAACAGTATAACAGGCAGTTAGAGTGAAGTGTGGAACAGGCTGTGACTAGAGTTCTTGGGACTGCAGGAACACAGAAAAGATTCACACTGAAATTACAGGAAGAGAGTGTTAAACAATGAGGTACAAGTGAAATGTGTGTACCATGGAGCCCCAAGGAGCCTCAGGAGGAAAAGTATGCGATGCTCTGCACATAGGCCCTAGAAGAGAAACTAACCCTAAGCAGCTGAACACAGAGTACAAGGAAAGGTAGAAAAAAAGAAAAAGTGCAGAGACTGATTGCAGTTGCGGATTTCCAGACACAGCCAGCAGCCTCATCCACAGGCCTCTCCTGCAGGAAGTGACAGATCATCCAGAAAAATAAAAGCTAATGTTTTAAAAGGAAAACAATTTAACTTTAATTCACAGCCAACATCAACTAAATGAAAAAAAGAGTAAACTAAAATCTGAAGACAGTCATTTTAAGTACAGGTGGGGACTGGAAGAAACCAGGGGTGACAGAAAAGTCAGAAAGAGCAGACATGCAGAGAGAAAACCAGAATGAAGACTGAGATGTGGAAACACTCTGGAGAGAGAAAGACAAAATGGACCTCAGCACAAAGTCACAACAACGTAAAATGGAAGCAGGCACCTCCCGTGTGCACGCATCCCGTGTGCACGCATGTCTGGGGAAGTCTGAAACCAAGTGCAGCATGAAGGTTGCCTGAACGCTGGGATCAGAGATTTCCTGCTTCATACTTTTCAGTGTTTTCAAAACTTCTCACCAATGAGCCATTTATTTTCTGTAGTAGAAAATGTAAGGGTGTGTGCATGTGTGTGTTTTACAAGAACATAAGACAAATGTATCAGAATATATAAGAAAAAAAAGTCCACCTTTTCAGACTCCTCGACCACTTGAGTGCTCCCAAATCTTGACAACTCTTTGGCATCCTCGACCTTCTTGTCCACAGGTTTCACTCCAAGTTGTGCCTCCTTCTCTTCTTCATCGCTGAAGAGCAAAGGTGGTACCTCAGGGACAGTCTCTTTTTTCTACCAAAAGATGAGTAAATGACATCCTCGTGAAAAAGAATATCAACAGAACCACTTGAAAATGGAGTACAGCTGCCTTGCATGTCTTACTCCTCAAACCTTGGGGAGGTGGGGAGGTACTAGGCAATTGTATCCCAACCCACTATCTACAAAGGTAACAAGAAAGCAGAGATTATAACTAGGACTGAAAATTAACAACATTCTTTAGAATTAGCATCACTACCTTAGCTTATCTGCACCTATACAAATTCCTTCCTTAACTTATTAACACCATAGAAACTCCTTCCTTCTATTCCTGTAACTGTCCCCTTCCCTTCCTTATCAATACCCCTTGCCGTTCTCCTAAACAGAAAATCAGAATGCTATTTGGGTTTCTGCCTGAATCAGTGCTTCCTGAACAGCTATTCTTTTGGATCTCAAATAAATGTGTGTTGTCTCTTACTTTGGCCTTTTAATTTTAGATTAACACCCAAAAACAAAAAAAGAAAAGTGTGCTATCACAGAACAAGCTGAAACCACAGTCCTCTAGGGAGCTGGCTAAGCGTCCTGGTGGGAGAGCAAGACAGACAGGCTTACCCACTAGGCCCAACGGGCAGGACGCAGAAAGCCATCAGCTGCCCCACGTTTTCCCTTTTCCTTACAGCCAATCGGCAGCTGGACTGAAGGACACTGCTGTCTCCAAGATTTCCTTGGTAAGCTTGTATTTTGTTCCCTTTGCTCACCCATGCACACTAACAAGAAAGTGTCCTTTCTGTACCCTCCTTCATTTAAATGCTAAAAAACACACCCCTGGGTGGAGATTTAACATGCTAATGAGACATGTGAAGCATGAAGAAGCATGCAGTTCCACTGCTCAGGTGCCAGAGTCCCTGCTTCTACACACTTAGTCCTGACGCTCAGATGTCCTCTTTCCTGCCTCGACTTCGTGAAAGCGGTTCCCTGGGCTCTGCTCTGAAGCAGCAGCACAACCCGGGCACGTGCCCTGAAAGGGAATCAAACCGGGACCTCTCAGTCCATGGGACAACTCTCAACCCACTGAGCCACACCAGCCAGGCAATTTTCTTGATAGGTTTACAAGTCAGTTCACCTTACTTTAAAATATTCTAAGATTTCTAAACAAAAAATATATTTTATATACTGCATCTAAAAGTTGTCCATGGGTTGTTCAGCTACTTACAATGTGTATCCTTGCCCTTTGTTCTATTTAATAACCCTAATACTATAGGTTTAGTTTTACATTTCCAGAACCTTCAAAAATCATTAGATTATAGCTCAAATAAAAGTTATTATTTATAATCTACAAAGAAAAACCACTCAGATCTCCTGACCCTTAACTGTGGAGCCACTAGATGTCCTATTTAGGGAAACGCCAGGAAAGGTGACTCAAGGAAAAGATTGTGAGCCCCTCAGAAGCACTGCCGAGCCCCAGAGCCCAGGAAGACAGCATGCTCCCCAGTGCTGCGTGCTTCAGGTCCAAGCTGGGCGGCCCCACTCAATGGGAATGTGGTCAGGAAAGAGTTCCTCAGTTGTTAACTCGCATGTGCCTAGTCTGCGGAGCTTTTATAGGACACGTTAACATTTGTGCTATGTCTGAAAACATGAAGAATTATTTTCAGACTAAAGAAACAACATCCTCTTCTGTAGTATTCTGGGACAGGGTGAGTCATGTAGAATAGATGGTGGGTGAGGCTGGAGAAGACAAATCCGGTTTGAATGAGATTACAGGTGGCATGGTAGGCTCGGCTGAGGTATTACAGTAAGAGGATGATAGCATCAGTTATCTTTAAGAAGAGAACCAGGGCAACAGCAAGGAGAGCAGATGAAAGGAAGGAACATTGATAAAAGCCAATTAAGAAATTATCTCCATAGTCAAGGACAAAGATGACAAGGCAGTAGGGAGGGAAAGAAACTTCCCTAACAAACTTGCAGAAAACAGTGATAATTATTCCATCCAGGAGAAAGAGTCCCACAGGTCCTGGTATAGCTACACTGTGGAATACTATATCATAATGGCAAAGAGCAAAATGACAAATATGCTGCAGGACAAAAACAGATGCATGAAAATATACAACATGCTCTTATTTTAATAGTAATAATAATAAAAAAGATGTACATGCTTAGAATCAGGCCTGAAGAGACTGACAACACATTGTTACCAATGATTACATCTAGAGAGCAGTATGGAATGGGGGCTTTGCAGCCTCCCTGCATTTTTATTTTTTATTTTATTTTATGTTTTTTTATAGATTTGTACTTTTTTTTTCTTTATTGATTTTACAGAGAGGGAAAGGGACAGGGAGAGAAAGATAGAAGCACTGTTGAAAGAGAACATCGATTGGCCACCTCCTGCAAGCCCCCACTGGAGATCGGGCCCACAACCCAGGCATGTGCCCTGACTGGGAGTCAACCAGCGACCTCTTGGTGCATGGGTCGACACTCAACCACTGAGCCACACCAGCCGGGTCCTCTGTGCATTTTTAAAACCTTTTTTTTTTTTTTTTTAAATGAAAGCATCCATGTATTACTGTGTAGTTTAAAATAAACTTTAAACAAAAAGTATTTCAGATGTATGGAAGAAAAGCCAAGGATCAAGCTGTAGAACACAGAAGTTCCAGCTCCCTACTGCTATGTCCCTCCTCCACTGTACCCCAAGGAGGAGCAGTGCACCTAGGAATGTGCAGGTATCAGGAACCGAGTCCCCCATCACTGTGGTGGGAGGGAGAGGGTCTTCTTCCTTGAGCCTGGGGGGGAGCTACCATTTGGGATTCTATGGCTGCTCCCACATGGGAGGAGTGCCAGGGGCTCCTCTCTTCCTCCCTGCCTTGCATGTCCTTCTGCCTACAACAGGCCAAACTGAGTGGTCTGAGGTTGGGGCTGAAGGCCCGCAAGGCAGGCTGCGAGTCGGCTTGATTCTTGGCTCTTTAAGCTAACCCAGCTCAGGTGAAGGTGTTCTTCATGGGGTCTAGCTTAAGGAGTTCTAAACTTCCCTCTGTGTTTGGCAGCAACGGCCAGGTGGCAATAAAATACTGCTTGGCCTCACTTTGTTCTATGTGCACATACTCATTTAGGGAATGTTCTGGGAAGGGAGGAATGGCAGGCCAAAGGCAGGATTCCAGTATGCCAAGGGTCCCTGGACAAAGACGATCACAATGTCACCTTCCTCTTATGCTTGAATCCTCCCTTTTGACATAACTAACATTTTTTAGCTCAGGTGACTGTGGCAGTGATGCCACTTAGATGTAATCACTGGAAGGGTATTTAGACCATGAGCTAGTCAGTATCTCATGGTCTAAATACCCTTAAGTTTTTTTCCTATCACAATACTTTAAAAAAAAATTTTAACTGCGGTAAAAAACACAACATAAAATTTACCGTTTTAACCATTTCTATGTGTATCATTCAGTAGTGTTAAAAATATGTAAATCGTTGCCCTGGCCTGTTTGGCTCAGTGGTTAGATCAGCCCACAGACCAGAGTCCTGGGTTCGGTTCCCGCTAAGGGCATGTACCTCGGGCGCAGTTTGTCCCCGGCCCCAGTTGGGGTTGTGTGGGTGGCAGCCAGTTGATGTGTCTCTCTCACATCAATGTTTCTCTTTCTCTCTTCTTCCCTCTCTCCCTCCCACTCTATCTGAAGATAAATGCAAAAATGTCCTCGGGTGAGGATAAAAAATGTATATATATAAAAAAAAATATGCAAATTGTTATGTAACCAATCTTCAAAATTTTTTCATCTTACAAAACTGAAACTCTGTACCCATTAAACAACTCCCCATTTCCCCCTATCCCTAGCCCCCCAAAACCACCATTCTACTTCCTGTTTCTATAAATCTATTCCAGGCACCTCATGTTAAGTGGAATTACACAGTATTTGTCTTCTTGTGACTGGTTTATTTCATTCATTATAATGTCCTCAAGGTTCATACATGTTGTAGCATGTCAGAATTTCCATCCTTTTTAATGACTGGCTGTTAATATAAACCAGGACCAGAGTGTCAGCACTTCAAACATGCTTCTAAAAGAGAGAATGCGTGCCTTAACTCCCCTGGGCTAAGGAGCAGAACTCCATGCAGCTGGCACAGTTCCTGGCAGTCCCTCTAGAAGTACAACAGTGCCCACCCCCCCACCCCCGGCTCCAGAGACCCACACCTGGCACTGAGTGGGATGCGTGGCATGGGGAATCCTTCCCTCCAGGCTCTGCACGTGTACTTCATCTGTAATGTGCCACTAACCACGAGATCTCTTTCTAACACCATTCAAATGAGTTTTTCCATTAGACTCAGCCTCCAAGGTCAGGCATGGGAACTGATTCAGGGGAGTTTCACGATGGAAGCAACATCACCTAAAGGGTAACTCCTGAACCTAAGAGGCTAAGAATACCGTTGCGGCAGGAGGAACAGATGCGGGAGGAGAGCCGAACAGAGAGCTTCCACTGTCCCCGTCGTCTTCAAAGAGAAGTGATGCTCTCTGGGTCTTCTTTTGGCTATAAAAACAAACAAAAGGCAAATAAAAGGCAAATGTGATTTTAAAAAAGATACAATATCCTTTCTGGGCCACACCTATAGAAACCCACCTACCACTAAAACACCTGAATCAGCTGTTGCGCTTCCACAGCTGAAAGCAAACAAGAAGTCTCTGAAGGAGTTGCAGTTTGTTAATCAGCAGCCTCTGTCCCTCTTCCCTGTGTACAGCCCAGGGCCCTCCTTATCTAGTCCTTTTTCAATTACTAGTCCCTCGTGTAGTGGCCGTTAGCACTGCCTAGGCAAACAACACTGGCAGCATTCACAAACGAAGCGTTCTCTCTCGCCACGCCTACGGCCCCGGAGAATCAGAGAGTAGGACACCTATTTCCAGAGTGGTCAGGAAGGCAGCTATCAAGATATGGCAGGGCCAGGGCTTGCTTTGGGCTGCGACCCGTGGCCTGGTGCCCTCTGGCCATTTAACCCTGTCTTTCCAAGCACCTTTCTGCCCTTCCATACCCTCTCTTCAAGCCCAAACCTCATCCCATTACATGCCCTCTGTGTCACTATTCATCCTCATCACTATTCACCCCTTTCGTACCCAACACTGGGCAACCATACCCAAAATTCAGCCACCGCTCTCCTCACCACATTCCTCTAGCCTAGCGGATCTCAACCTTTGGGGGTCAAACGACCCTTTCACAGGGGACGCCTAAGACCACTGGAAAACACATATTTCTGATGACAATTCATAACAGTAGCAAAGTTACTGTTATGAAGTAGCAACAAAAATAATTTTATGGTTGGGGGTCAGCACAGGAGGAATGTCCTACAGGCCGCGGCATCAGGAAGGCGGAGAACCGCTGCTCCAGCCTGTCTTCACCTACTTCCTCACCTAGGCTCTGCCTGGCCTCTACAGAGAAGGCAGTGATACATTTCTGCCAGAACAGACACTGAGCGGGACCTTTTAAGGAGAAGATACATGAAAGTGGAGGCTTAGCACTGGACATGGGGAGTCCAGAATAAAAAGTGTTCTAATTAGTAAAGTGTCAAGTTCCAGTTTTTACTGTGTGTTAAGTAAGCAACCATCCAACTAGCATACTAGATAATCACCAAATAATGAGAACTTTAAATTCAATTTTAGCTGAATAAAAATAATACTAATAAGTCATTTCAGTAAATTGCTCGCCATATCCATCTTCTTACATTAGAATGCATGCACTCTAGTAAGTATATGCATCACAATCTTTTTTTGTCAGTTTAATTATTAACAAGGCATAATCTATGTAGCTTATTCATTAGTTTAATATTGATGTCTGCCTACATGTTTTAAACAAAAACCTACAGATCACTGATTAGGAAATACAACTAGCCAAATGGGAAAGTGCACTTACACTGAACACAGACACTAAAGGACAGTTATAATTAAGTCCATATCTTGAAGTTATAAAAGCAAAGGCCCAATTCATAATGACAGCATAAGGTAGTATCTGATAAGCCTTTAAGGATATATACCAATATAAATTTACACACATTATAACCAAAATATTTAACCACAAGGTGATAAATGACCACAAAGTATTTATTTATTTATTATTTTTTATCCTCACCCGAGGACATTTTTCCATTTTTATTCAGATAGAATGGGAGGGAGAAAGAGGAAGAGAGAGAGAGAGAGAGAGAGAAACATTGACATGAAAGGGACACATCGAGTGGCTGCCTCTCGCACAACCCCAACCCGGGCGGGGACAAACTGCAACCGAGGTACGTGCCCTTAGCAGGAACCGAACCCAGGTCTCTCTGGACCGTGGGCTGGCGTTCTAACCACTGAACCAAACCGGCCAGAGCACAAAATATTTTTTTAAAAGAACTATTTCAGATGCCTCAAATTACCAGAAATCTCATTAAACAGCTATCGGAGGAAAAAAATCTTATGTATGATCTTCTGAAGAAGTAATTTCTAAACAAATAAAAAACCCAACCCATAAAAATATATTTGATGACAAATTCTGAAGGTAAGCTGTAGAGGAGCTAGTTTTTTCTGGACATAGCTACAACAGGAAACCAGCGCTGGTCCTTAACCTTGGCCCTCAGTCCACACTCAGCTCCTCGTGGAGATCTGTCTGCAGAGGAGAAACATGCTGCTCAGGAAGCTCGAGTATTCCTCATTATAAATGCTAGGGTGAGTACTCTGATTTATTTCAGAAGTACAGATATCAGAAAACGTGATGATGACCATAAAGTTTATAGACTAAAGCAGGATATTTTTGAGAATGAAAAGAAAACTTATGAATGACTATGAAGAATGACAGGCTCACACTGGGCTGTCCAGGCAAGCCAGGCATTTGAATGCCCTGATTATGAAGCAGTATTTCACAACTTCGTTATGGTTACAAATCTTTTTTTTTTTAATGGTTTGGAGATATAATTTACATACCATAAAATGTACCCTTTTATTGGGTACAAACACTGGCTTTTAGTATATTCAGAGTTGTGCAACTATGACCATAACCTAAGTTCATAATATTTCCATCAACCCAAAATGAAACTCCATACCTGTTAATGGTAACTCCCAATTCTCCTTTCCTCTCAACCCAGACAAATATTAATTCACTTTCTGTCTCTATGGACTTATCCATCTGAACATAATATACACATGGAATCATGCATGTGTCTTCTGTGACTGGCTTCCTTCAATTAACACAGTATTTTCAAGGTTCATCCATCCATATTGTAGCATGTATTAGTTCTTTATTCCTTCTTATTGCTGAGTAATAAGAGTCCACTGTATGAATACTGTCTGTCCTTTCAATCAGCTGATGAACCTTTGGGTTACTTTAAATTTTTGGCTAATATGAAAAATTCATACATAACTTTTTGTGTGGACATGTTTTCAGTTCTCAAGCACACACTTCAGAGTGAAATTAAGTCCTGGTAACTCCATGCTTAACTTATTATTTATTTATTTATTTTGTATCCTCACCCCAGGACATTTTTGCATTTATCTTCAGATAGAGCGGGAGGGAGAGAGAGAGAGAGAAACATTGATGTGAGAGAGACACAACGACTGGCTGCCACCCACACGACCCCAACTGGGTCTAGGGACAAACTGCAATGGAGATACGTGCCCTTAGTGGGAACCAAACCTGGGTCTGTTTGCGGGCCGATGCTCTAACTGCTGAGCCAAACTGGCCAGGGCCATGCTTACCTTTTTAACTGTTACACTGCTTTCCAAAGTGGCTGCACCATTTTACATTCCTGCTAACAAAAACGATGAGGGTTCCAATCCTTCCACATCCTCCCCTACATGGTCTATAAAAGCTTTTTTTGAGAAACTGATGAAAGCTTTAAATTATTTAAGAAAAATGCCCATACACTAAATTTTAGAGACAATTCTGGACCAATTAGAGATGGAATGAGTCTGGAACAGAGAAAGCATTACTAAAAGCCAGGAATTGTGTGTAGCTAGTACTGGGCCCTAGAAATGAGACATGTTTCCAGATCTCTAAATTTGTGGCAGTGTGTGTGTGTGGTAGGGGCAACAGGAGAGGGTGCAAATGAAAAAGAAAACTTCTACACAATGTAGAAAACACTCAAGTGCAACAGAGGCAGAGCATACACAGATGAAGCCATTTCCAATCTGGACTCCAACTCTATTTATTTCTTCTCTCTCTCATCTGTTGTGGTTAGGGAAGGCTTAAACTCAGTCTTTCAAGAAGCTAACCAGATAAAAAAGGAAGAAGAGTGTCCTGAGAGAGAGAGGGAGAATAAAGGAACAAAATGTTATTTCTCCTACATTCACATTTGGATTTCATTTAATCCTCAGTGATCCTATGAAAGAAGTACTACTGTTATTTTTGTTTAATGATGAGGAAACTCAGGCCCAGCGAGATTAGGCATCTTGTCCAAGGTTATTCAAAGAGGAACAGCAGGGCCATAATTTATTATCAGGCCTTGGGAGTCCAGAGCTTATATTCTTAACTGGAGGCCAAAGATACATCCAGTAGTGAAGTCATGGAGGCCAAACTTAGAAATAGTGACACTGGAAGAAGTCACAATATTCAGAGGCAGAAATATGAGGTACTTTTGGAACTAACAAATCAAAATGAAGGATTAACCACACCAATGCATAAGATTTAAATGTCCAATCAGCCCTGGCTGGTTTTCTCAGTGGTTAGAGCATCACCCACAGACCAGAGTCGCAGGTTTGATTCCAGTCAAGGGCAGGAACCTCAGTTGTGGTTCGGTCCCTGGCTCTGGTCAGGGTCTTATGGGACAGCCAGTCAATGTGTCTCTCTCACATCAATGTTCCCCCCCACCCTACCCCACTCTATCTGAAGATAAACAGAAAAATATCTTTGAGTGAGGATTGAAAAAAAAATGTCTGCCCTAGCCAATTTGGCTCAGCAGTTAGAGAATCGGCCCACGAACCAGAGTCCCAGGTTCGGTTCCCGCTAAGGGCATGTACCTCGGTTGCAGTTTGTCCCCGGCCCTGGTTGGGGTTGTGTGGGTGGCAACCAGTCGATGTCTCTCTCTCACTTGATGTTTCTCTCTCTCTCTTCCCCCCTCTCTCCCTCCCTCTCTATCTGAAGATAAATGCAAAAATATTTCCTGGGGTGAGGATTAAAAAAAAAAAAAAAAAGTCCAATCAATTGCCTCTTTATGCAACTACCTTTCAACTGAATTTCAAAGTGATCATTTAAGGCTCTCAAGAGAAAAACAGTATTTTCAGGGGAGTTATTCTGAATGCAGAGCTTATCTGGTAGCATGCTACACCACCAGCAACAGCCCATGCTCACTCCACACATCCTGCCAGTTTCAGTCTGAGTATGAATGAATGTAAAGGACCACCTAGATCAGCTAAGGGGTACCAGCAACGGGTATGATGCTGCTCAGCTCTGCAGAGAACCATGCTCCTAACAGGATGTTGTTTAATGCTGAGCAGATTTCTATCCAAATGACAAACTTAAGTAACCCTGACCAAGTTTTGCATTTTTTTGTATATCCCAGAGGAAAAACAAGACAACAAACTGTACTTAAATGTCTAATAAATTAAGAAAAATGTATTTTAAGGTTAAAAAAAATGATAGGTAGAAGAAATTAGGTAAGGATCCATCAAAAAAAATTCCCAGTATTGGGGAACAATGCCTTGCAAGTGAAAACCAAAGACCCCTCATTTGTATGACTACTAGGTAATGAAAGATTACCAGCTCATCCAGTAACTGACAACCTGCACATCAAATACCTTACTTGTTACCACAGACTCAGATAAATGACTTCGTACAGTGTCTCTCACCTGTCCTTAGCAATAATAAATAGATCATCTTCATCGTCTTCCTCAAAGAGGCTGGTCTTTTTCACAATCTCCTGGTCCCGGGTGGTCCCAGAGTCTTTAAGTTCTCCTTTAGACCTGTGGTCAGATGCTGAGTTGGTCTGTGAATCAGTAACAGTCCACTGGTCCTTGAAGTATAAAATATGTATTAAAATCCAGTGGCAATGTAGAATAAGGAACTTAGGAAGTAAATTTTACATTCATTAAATTAAGTTGTGTTTAAACAAAGTATTACACTAAGTGTATCACCCCTGAGAAAAGCTCACGTCCAAGACTTTTCTTTGAACCCAAATCTAGACAGCTGGGTTCTCTGACTTCAAAGACCTCATGCCTTCTCCTCCACTGCCTGCCATGAAGTTTCTCCTCCCTAAGGTTCTGTTCTATGTTGGGAAGGGAACTTGTCTACTTTAGTGAATCAAAATTAATTAAAGAGGAGGATGAAAAGGAATGTTAAAAAATAAATCAAGAACTTTCAACATGAAAGGAAAATATTTTAATTGAAAAATCCCAAAGCCCTGGCCGGTTTAGCTCAGCAGTTCAAGAGTCCGCCCAAGGACCGAAGGGTCACAGGTTCAATTCCCAGTCAAGGGCATGTACCTGGGTTGCAGGTTCAATCCCTGGCCCCAGCTCGGCGCCAGCCAGGCCCTGGTTGAGGTCAAGCAGGAGGCAAGCAAACGATGTGTCTCTCATATCGATGTTTCTTTCTCTCTTTGTCTTTCTCTCTCTCCCTCCTTCCCTCCCCCGCTCCCTTCTAGTCTATCTAAAAACCAGTGGAAAAATATCCTCAGGTGAGGACTAACCAAAAAAAGCTCATGCTATGCACATGTAAACACAACACAATGAAAGCTGCTAATGACCCTTTTCCACAAAAGTCTCAATGTGGACTTAGAGCATTTTAAGGAAACCTCACCTGGCTACACTCACCCTTCAAATCAAGGAGCACTTGTTTAAGTGGTCCTTTGATATCTACAGTCTAGAGCTTTGCAAATCAAAGTGGGGTCCACAAGCCAGTAGCATCTGTTACTTAGAATCTCAGGTTCCCCCAGACTTTCGGAATCAGAACCTGAACGCATAACAACATGCCCAGGGGATTTCCTCACACGTTATGGTCTGAGACATGGTCCTCCAGAGCAGCGACTACATGCTAGACTCCCTAGAAGAGCTTTAGAAAATTCCAGTGACAGGCCACACCTCCAAACCAGTAAATTCATCAGAATCTCCAGCAGTGGAACCCAGATGATTCTACCACTGATTCTCCCGATGATTCTGGTGGGTAGCTAATGCTGAGTCACTATTCTAGAACACTGGTTACCGTTACTCTGCAAGTAATGTTGCTCCCAGTTTTAGCTAATATTTTCATTTTCCCTGAACCACTATGGTAAGACAAATTCCATTGATGGCTGGCCATTACTACAGTGAAAACGACGAACAATACCAAAAAAAAAGGAAAAATCCATCATAAATGCATACATTTGAGTAGAAAAAAGCAAATTATGCTGTCATTTTAAATTGTTTTCAATAAAAATATTAACGTATCTAGGATTTATCTATCTATGTCATACCCTCATTACTTGCCTATGTTAAAATAAAGAAGAACAATTATTTGAATACAGGAAGATTTTTAATGCTCAGGGTTTTTAACAGCATTATATTTAAAGTTCTTTTCTGTACAGCTAAATCTGAACAGCAGCTAAACCATATTCACTACTGGCTTTGCTAATATGTATCTAGATGGTAAATGGAAATGTTAAGAAGCTAATTAAAAAAAAAAAAAAGAATTAAACTTGCACAGGATATTCCTACCATGTCTAGATTCATGTTCTTGATTAATGAAACACAGCGATCATGTAATAAGATTAAAATAAGGCCTAACTTATTTGAATTGGCATATAATTTGAGGGTCATACTTATTTTATTTCTAACCATTTTTAAAAAGACTAACCTTTAGTTTAATGTACTAAATATCTTTCTTCAAGAAAAGAAAGCTATCTCGTGCACATAGTCTTTAGTGACTGAACTTCACTAGATATGAAACAGGCGGAAACGTTTAGGACAGCCACATCTCCGAAACCCTAGAAACAACGCCTCGTTCTTTTCAACCCACCTCCTCATCGCTGCTGAACAACAAGGCAGATGCTTTCTTCCTGGGGGGCTCAGAGGGCTTTGCTTTCTCTTGGTTCTGAGGTAGTAGAGATGATGTTTGCTTCTTAGCAGCTGTAGCCCCAAAAAGAATATCCTAGAAAAACAAATGGCAGAAGAGTTTAACTTTATATACGTGAAACAAAAAACTTAAGACATCCTTCTCTCATGTCAGGAATAAAATTTATATAACACCTTTAGGGGGGAAATCACAAAATGCTAGTGAATCTCACTTCTCTCACATATACAACTACAGCAACAGTCTATAATAGTCTCTAACTGCAGTCTCCAGCCACAAAAGGGAAACATACCACACAACTCTTAGGCGAACACATGGGAGGAAGAATGAGAGGGAGTGACGTGAGGACAAGGTCCCGGGACAGGGAGGAAACACGGCCGCAGCCAGCAGGCAGGCCCTCTGTCTTATTAGGAAGGCCATGCCCGCACCTGCAGGAGAACAGGACAGCACCCGCAGCGGCCAGCAATCTGCACCTTTCTTTCTGTGAATTACAAACTGGAGCCATGGGTAAAAGCAGAGAGATGGAGCTTTCTCCACTCTTTTACACTTATGAAGGACACACACTTGGGACAAAAGGAAGGAATGACTTGGATTTCTGGTTAATTTTTTTTTTTTCTTAATTTTCTTTTCTTTATTGATTTTTAGAGAGAGAGGAAGGGAGAGGGAGAGAGAGATAGAAACACTGATAAGAGAGAACATCGACTGGCTGCCTGCTGCATGGCCCCAACTGGGGATCTGGCCCACAACCTGGGCATGTATCCTGACCAGGAATCAAACACACAACCTCTTGGTGCATGGGTCGATGCTCATCTACTGAGCCACACTAGCTGGGCGAATTTCTGGTTAATTTTAAAGAGACAATACAAAATTAAGAAACAGTTTACTAGCCCTGGCTGGTGGTGTATCACAGTGGTTAGTGTTGGCCCACGCACCAAAGGGTCATTGGTTTGATCCCTGGGCCAGTCAAGGTACATGTGGGAGGCAGCTCATCAATGTGTGTGTCTCTCTCTCTCCCTTCCCATCTCTCCCTTCCACACTCTCTCTAAAAATCAATGGGAAAATATCCTCAGGTAAGGATTAACAAAACAAAAAATAATAATTTACTAAATAAAAATCACTGACCCACTAAGAGTTGATCCTTATTGGTTCAAAGATGTTTATAAATTTTTGTATCATCAAGCTCTCCAGAGATGCCTATGAAGGCATATTTATTTAGAAAAGAATAGCAAAACCATCAGAGAGCCTGAGCCAGAGTTAAACAGAAAAAAAAAAAACAGTACTACAGCAAGTAAACTGTCCCAAAATGTAAAGATCGATAAAGGGAGCTTCAGAGAGAGTGTAGGAAGGCAGGCAGGGCCATGGGCATCATGAACTGATATCCAGAGGGACACACATTTACTATGTACTTACTGTGCCAGGCTCTGTGCCAAAGGCTGCACATGAGTTGTTTCAGCTGTCACAATGACCCCACTGACTATTAAGCCATGAGATTCAGAAAGCTTAAGTTACTTGCCCAAGGTCCCTGACTTGCAAGTGGTGGAGCTAGGACATGAACACCCAACCCCAGGAGCTTAGTCACCACACAGAACTGGGCACGAATGAAGGTTCACTTATCTCCCCTCTTACTTCTCTCCCCAACTTTGATCTCTTCAAGGGTGGGAAAGAATAGCAAGGTGAGGACATGGCTGCCTTCTCCTCTTTCTCCCCCTTCAATCTTGTAGACCAGTGGGTATAACACAGATCCATGCTCTAAAAAGTATTTCTTAAAGGCAGATTTCTTAAGTGAAATCTACGAAGCCTTCCATAAGAGCTGGGTCAAGAAGCAAATGTCCTGCCCATTGTATAGCTAAGAGAACTTAAGAAAGGAGTTGCTGAGATAAAAACCAAAATATTTTTGTTATATAGGCCTCACCCAGACGGCTTGACTGCTTCCTTGTCACCCTGTCCTACTGATTGAACCCCTGGATATAAAGCTACATCAGCAACAGTTTCCTACTAATCAAAAAGTTGAGTATCTTGTGTTACAATACCAGTGTTTACCTCTTCATCTTCATCATCAAAAAGCGAGACTGACGTGGGGAGTTTGCTAGGCAGGAGAGATGCATCTTTTGACTTACTCACATTTTGAGAAGAAAACAAATCCTGTTGGATCAAGATTAAACAAGACACATCAGTTTTAAAGTATCAGTTAGCTACAGAACACTAGACTAGGACGTGATAGCTTCAGTGCGTCTAGGTCTAGGTCAGACACAGAAGCTGGCGGAGACCATCCCAGGGGCACACGCACCAGTCTGTCCCAGCTGTGCGCAGCACAATGCCTGAATGCGAGGAGAAACAGACCACGTGCAACTCTGCGCCCCCCCCCCCCCTGCTCCAGGACCCTGAAGTTTGGGTACTCCCACTCTGCTTTATCCTGGCATCCCACCTTGATGATTTAATAAGGCAAGGGGAAAGTTTCCCATCAATCTCCTATCATGCTAAAATAACAATGACTTCCTTTTTCTATCCAAAGAATCAGAGAGATTAAACAGATCCCATAATGGAAACAGCAGGCAGATTCCCAAATTACTAGATCTATGCCTCTGCCTTACTTAGTAACAAATAAGAACACAGTATTTTTACTCTTGTAAGGATATAATAGTACTCCTTTTAAATAACTATCCACTCAATTTTTGTTTTAAAATGTTTGGTATTCTATTTGAGCTACAGTGGATGTTACAAACTATTTAAAATATCTGGTAGATTCTGAAGAAATTTTCAAATGCTACAAAATGTTAGCCTATAATGCAAAGAAAAATCTGCAAACTGAGCTGCACGAATTTAACATAAAATAGAACAACTGTTCCTTCAGGAAGAAACTTCAATACACAAGAGCCAGACAATTAAACAGGACAAAAACGTAATTTCTAAGACCTTTCTGGATAAATTTTTTTATTATGGAATCAATGTTTACTCCTCAAATAAAGACCTAATCAGGTCATTTGTTCAGTGGTTTTCGCCTGGGACCCATGGAGTCCTATGGGTCTGTTTCAGTAGAAGAGGCCACAAAGGGGCGCTCCAGGCTTCCTGTGACTCTCCTGCATTTTACACATTGACAAGATGTCACTGAAGACAAGGGCTCTGGCCCTGGCCGGTTTGGCTCAGTGGTGAGAGTGTCAGCCCATGGACCGATGAGGCACGGATTCAATTCTGGTCAAGGGCACATACCTCGGTTGCAATTTGCCCCCAGCCCTGGTTGGGGTCCTGCGGGAGGCAGCCACTTGATGTGTCCCTTTCGTGTCAATGATTCCCTCTCTCTCCCTCTTCCTCTCCCTCCCACTCTATCTGAACAAATATGAAAAAATGTCCTTGGGTGAGGATTAAATTTTTTTAAAAAAAGGAAAGGGCTCTGTTGCTTTAAAAATAAATAACTGGGACTTCCGGTCAGGATGGCGGGTAGGTAAACGCGGTATCCGTCCTCCCACAACCACATCAAAGTTACCACTAAACTACTGAACAACCATCATTCAGAGCCGCCTGACACCGAGCTGAATGGAAGTCCTACAGCTACGGAATTACAGCAGCAGCTGCATGGAGATGGGTAGGAGGGCAGAGGGGACGGGCTGGTCCCACACCCACGTGTGGCGGATAAAAATCAGGAGGACACCTCGGCTGGGAAGGTCCTCCCTGAGGACTGAGGGGTCCCCGTCCCACACCAGGTGCCCCGCTCAGGGTTCCAGTGCCAGGAAGAGAGACCCCATAACTTCTAGCTGGAAAACCAGCGGGAACTGAGGCTCAGGGAGGCTGAGGCGGCTGGAGCCCCAGGCAGCTCCTTAAAGGGGCCGCGCACGGACTTATCGGACTCTCCCTCTAAGCTTGGAGGGGAGGCAGCTCGAGGGGCACCAGAGACATAGAGGGAAGAACTGAGCTGTTTGGCACTGGAGCGAGGGCTGGAGAGGGGGCTTTCTTGGGGACAAACGTGCTGTCAGAGGCCTTCGTTCCTTTGGTGAGCCCTTCCCTGGGGCAGCAGACAGCCACCATATCTGGGACTCCAGCAACCTGGCTCACACTGGTAGCCCCGCCCTGCTGACTCCCTGAGGCCCCGCCCCGCCCAACTTTCAGGCCTACCCAAGCTGTTGCCAGTTGCTTAACCATAGGATCGGCCTGTCTTCGATCCTGCTTCAGGTTTTCCTAAATTCTTTCAAACAAGCAGCATCCTGTCTCAGCTGGCCCCATACCTCTCATTAAGTAATACACAGAAACAAACACAGGGAGGTAGCCAAAATGAGGAGACAAAGAAACAGGTCCCAAATGAAAGAACAGAACAAAACCCCAAGAAAAGAACTAAGTGAAATGGAGATAAGCAACCTAACAGATGCTGAGTTCAAAATACTGCTTATAAGAATGCTCAATGAACTTAGTGAGGGCCTCAAGAGCATAAAAAAGGACCAGTCAGAAATTATGGATGCACAGTCAGAATTGAAGGAGGCATTAACTGAAATAAAGAATAATTCACACAGATTCAATAGTAGAGTACGTAAATCCAAGAAGCAAACCATCGATTTGGAATATAAGGAAGCAAAAAACCCCCAATCAGAACAGCAAAAAGAAAAAAGAATCCAAAAAAATGAGGATAGTATAAGGAGCCTCTGGGACAACTTCAAGCGTGCCAACATTCGCATCTTGGGGGTGCCAGAAGGAGAAGAGCAAGAATAAGAAATCGAAAACCTGTTTGAAACAATAATGGCAGAAAACTTCCCTAACTTGGTGAAGGAAACAGACATACAAGTCCAGGAAGCACAGAGAATCCCAAACAAGATGAACCCCAAGAGGCCCACCAAGACACATCATCATCAAAATGCAAAAGGTTCAAGACAAAGAGAGAATCTTAAAAGCAGCAAGAGAAAGGCAACTAGTTACCTACAAGGGAGTTCCCATAAGGCTGTCAGCTGATTTCTCAAAAGAAACTTTGCAGGCCAGAAGGGAGTGGCAAGAAATATTCAGAGTGATGAAAAGCAAGAACCTACAACCAAGATTACGCTATCCTGCAAAGCTGTCATTTAGAATCGATGGCCATAGAAAGACTTTCCCAGACAAGAAAATGTTAAAGGAGTTCATCACCACCAAACCGTTATTATATGAAATGATGAAGGGTCTTTTTGAAGAAAAAGATAAAATATATGAACAAACAAAATGGCAATGAATACGTATCTATCGACAATGGAATCTACAAACGAAATGAACAGGCAGAACAGAAACATTCTCATAGATAGAGAACATTTTGTTGGTTGCCAGATGGGAGGGGGGTTGGGGGAATGGGTGAAAAAGGTGAAGGGATTAAGAAGTACAAATTCATTGCTAGACTGACAAACCTCAAAGGGAAAGGGCTTGGGGGAGTGGGAAGAAATAAACCAAAGAACTTATATGCATAACCAATGGACACAGACAATAGTGTGGGAAAAGGCGGGAGGGGGCGGGAGTGGGGAGGAGGGGGTCAGTGGGGGAAAAATGTGGAACATCTATAATACATTTTACATTCAACAATAAAGATTTAAAAAATAATAATAAATAAAATAAAATAAATAAGTAAGTAAATAAACCGAAACAAAGAACAGAAACAAATTTCAACATCATGGTTTTGGGCCCTTGACTAACATCATCCTTGGTATTGGAAAAAAACGCTTTTCCATTACCTCAAACATGTTCCCAAAATGATTTCGCAGGGCGAGCTTTAGCTCCACACTTGAGATGCAGAGGCAGGAGTCAAGAATCCATCCTTCTGGTCCAAAGCTGTATCTCCTAGACTATGCTGTTTTACTTCTCCTGCCTAAGCACCTTGACAGCATCCAGTAAAAACAACCTATGATGATGCACATGAAACAAAGTTTATTCAGTGGTCGTTTTAAAAACCTGTCTGGCCCTGGCCAGTTTAGCTCAGCAGTTAGTGTCGGCCCTCGGACCAATGAGTCACAGGTTCGATTCCAGTCAAGGGCACATAGCTTGGTTACAGTTCGTCCCCGGCCCTGGTGGGGTTGGGCAGGAGGCAACCAGTCGATGTGACACTATCACATTGATGTTTCTTTCTGTCTCTCCCTCCCTTCCACTCTACCTAAGTAGAAAAATATCCTCAGGTGAGGAATAAAAATAAATCAATAAATAGAAACCTGTCTGGCCCTGGCCAGTGGCTAAGTTATTGGAGCATCTTTCTGTACACCAAAAAGGTTGTGGTTCAATTCCCAGTTACGACACACATCTAGGTTGGGGTTCTCCCATCAGGGTGCATATAAGAGCCAACCGATCAATGTTTCTCTCTCTCTCTCTAAAAATTGATAAAATATATCTTCAGGTGAGGAAAAAAAAAATATCTGTCTGAAAATTCTTTTATATTCCTATCATCAAGAAGTGGAGTCTGGCCCTGGTTCAATGGTTGGAGCATTGTCCCATACACCAAAAGGTCACGGGTTCAATTCCAGTTCAGGGCACATATCCAGGTTACGGGTTTGATCCCTGGTCAGGGCGGCAAGGGTGTACACAGGAGGTAACTAACTGATGTCTCTCTTCCTCTCAAACCAATTTTTTAAAAATTTAAACAAACAGCCCTGGCTGGTTGGCTCTGCAGATAGAGTGTTGGCCCACAGACCGAAGAGTCATGGGTTCGATTTTGGTCAAGGGAACGTACCTTGGTTGCAGTTCGGTCCCCGCCCTAGTTGGGGTCATGTGGGAAGCAACCAATCAATGTGTCTCTCTCAAATCAATGTCTATCACTCTCTCTCTCTCCCTCCCCCTACCACTCTATATGAAGATAAATGGGGGGGGGGGGGTAAACAAACAAAAAAATCAGTGAAGTCTGTGTCCCCTCCTCTTGAACCTGGGCAGGTCTTGTGATTATCTCAACCAACAGACTGCAGCAGAAGTGACACCACCGACTGGTGAGACAAGGGTATGAAAGCAATACAGCCTCTATGCAGCTCTCAGGAATCTCACTTTGAAGCTCTGGGCCACGATGGAAGAAGTATAATTTCCCAGAAGCTGCCGTGCTGGGAGACCACAGAGATAGAGAGGGGTACAGTGCTCCAAGTGCCCCAGCTATGAGTGTTTTCACCCAGGTACCAAAACCGTGAGGGGGCTGACTCTCAGCTCAGCCACCATCACACCAGGAACCAAATGGGCGACCCTAAATAATAAGTGCATATGGTTTTTCGAAAAGATAAACAAGACTGATGGACCCTTAGCTACACTCACCAAGAAACAAAGAGAGAGAACCCAAATACACAAAATCAGAAATGAAAGAGGAGAAGTAACAACTGACACCACAGAAATACAAAAGATCGTTAACAACTACTATGAACAACTATATGGCAACAAATTCGACAATCTAAGCAAAATGGACAAATTTCTAGAAACACACAGTCTCCCAAAACTGGATCAGGAAGAGATAGAAAACTTGAACAGACCAATAACAACTAAGGAAATTGAAGATGTAATCAAGACTCTCCCAGCAAACAAAAGCCCAGGTCCGGATGGCTTCATGGGAGAGTTTCACCAAACAGTCAAAGAACTAACACCCATTCTCCTCAAACTATTTCAGAAAATTCAAGAAGAAAAAAGACTTCCAATCTCGTTTTATGATGCCAGCATAATTCTAATTCTAAACCAGAGAACGACATTATAAAGAAAGAAAACTACAGGCCAATATCCCTGATGAACATAGACACCAAAATCCTGAACAAAATACTATCAAATCGGATCCAGCAATACATCAAAAAAATTATTCACCATGAACAAGTGGGATTCATCCCAGGGATGCAAGGCTGGTACAATATTCGCAAATCGATAAATGTGATACACCACATAAACAAAATGAAGAATAAAAACCACATGATCATATCAATAGATGCTGAAAAGGCATTCGACAAAATCCAGCATTCATTTCTGATAAACACGCTCAGCAGTGTGGGACTAGAGGGATCATATCTCGACATAATAAAGGCCATATATGAAAAAACCTACAGCCAACATCATACTCAATGGGCAAAAACTAAAAACATTTCCCTTAAGAACAGGAACAAGACAGGGATGCCCACTTTTGCCACTCTTATTTAACATAATCCTGGAAGTCTTAGCCACAGCAATCAGACAGGAAGAAAAAATAAAAGGGATCCAAATTGAAAAGGAGAAAGTGAAACTGTCATGATTCGCAGATGACATGATACTATACGTAGAAAACCCCAAAGACCCCATCAAAAATTTACTAGACTTAATAAATGAATTTGGCAAAGTAGCAGGATACAAAATTAAAGTCAAGAAATCGATGGCATTCTTATACACCAATGATGAACTCACAGAAAGAGAAACAAAAAAACAATCCCATTTACCATCGCGGCAAAAAAATTAAGATACCTAGGAATAAACTTAACCAAAGAAATAAAGGACCTATTCACAGAAAACTACAGGACATGGAAAAAAGAAATAGAGGAAGATATAAAAAAGTGGAAGCACACACCTTGTTCATGGATTGGAAAAATTAACATCATTAAAATGTCCATACTACCCAAAGCAATCTATAGATTCAATGAAATCCCCATCAAAATACCAACGACATACTTCACAGAACCAGAACAAATACTTCAAAAGTACATATGGAACCAAAAAAAAACCTCAAATAGCCACAGGAATCTTGAAAAAGAAGAACAAAGTTGGAGGGATCACATTACCAGATTTCAGGTTATACTACAAAGCCACTGTAATCAAAACAACCTGGTACTGGCACAAGAACAGGCATATAGACCAGTGGAACAGAACAGAGAACCTAGAAATGGACCCAAGGCAATATGCTCAATTAATATTTCACAAAGAAAAAAAATAAAAAAATAAAATAAAATAAAATATTTCACAAAGGAGGCAAGAGCATACAGTGGAGTAAAGACAGCCTCTTTAATAAATGGTGTTGGGAAAATTGTACAGCTACATGCAAAAAAATGAAACTAGACCATCATCTTACACCATACAGAAGAATAAACTCAAAATGGATAAAAGACTTAAATGTGACTCATGAATCCATAAAAATCCTAGAAGAAAATGTAGGCATCAAAATTTCAGACATCATAACACAGCAGAATTTTCACTGATACATCATCTAAGGCAACAGAAACAAAGGAGAAAATGAACTATGGAACTACATCAAACTCAAAAGCTTCTGCACAGCAAAAGATATAATCATCAAAACGGAAAGGAAACCCACTGTATGGGAGAGCATCATTGCTAATGATATATCAGATAAGGGGTTAATTTCCAGTATATATATAGAGTGCTCATACAAGTCAACAAAAGGAAGACAAAGAACCCAATTAAAAACTGGGCAGAGGAACTAAACAGACACCTCTCCAAACAGGACATACAAATGGCTAAGAGACATATGAAGAAATGCTCAACATCGCTAATCATCAGAGAGATGCAAATTAAAACAACAATGAGGTATTACCTCACACCTGTCAGAATGGCCACCATCAACAAATCATCAAACAACAAGTGTTGGCGAGGGTGTGGAGAAAAGGGAACTCTAATACACTGCTGGTGGGAATGCAGACTGGTGCAGCCACTATGGAAAACAATATGGTGTTACGTAAAAAAATTAAAAATTGAACTGCCATTTGACCCAGTGATCCCACGTCTAGGAATATACCCTAAGAAAACTGAAACACCAATCAGAAAGAATATATGTACCCCTATGTTCATAGCAACACTATTTACAATAGCTAAGATCTGGCAACAGCCCAAATGTCCATCAGTAGACGAATGGATAAAAAAGCAGTAATACATATACACAATGGAGTACTATGCGGCTGTAAGAAAGAAAGATCTCTTATCCTTTGAGACAACATGGAGGGACCTGGAAAGTGTCATCCTAAGCAAAACAAGCCAAACAGAGAAAGACAAGTATCATATGATCTTACTTATTTGTGGAATATAATGAACATAACAGTCTGAGGAATGGGGTAGTCCCAGAGACGTGGAAGTGGGGTACAGACTAACAATCTCCAGAAGAGGGGGTGGTGGGGGAGAGATAAACCACAGAACTTATAAGCATGTATGCATAAACAATGGACATGGACCACAAAGCTGGGGACAGGGCGGGGAAGGAGGGGGAGGGGGGAATCAGTGGCGGGAAAAGGAGAAACATCTGTAACAAAAATAAATTAATTAAATAAAAAAAATAATAAGTGCCTGGTTTGTCTCAGCGGTCAGTGTCAGCCTGTGGACTGGAGGGTCATGGGTTCAATTCCTGGTCCAGGGCACATACCTGGGTTGCAGGTTTGATCCCTAGTCCTGGTCAGGGTCACAAGGGAGGCAATCAATCAATGTGTCTCTTTCACATTGATGTTTCTCCCCCCTCAGTCCCTCCCTGCCTTCCACTCTATCTTAAAACAAACAAACAAAACAATGAAAAAAATATCTTTGGGTGAGGATCAACCAAAAAAAAAATTTTTTAAGTGCCTAGTTGAACCTCTAGAACCTTAAGAGATAATGAAACTTGTTGATTTAAGTCACTAAGTTTTGGAGTGATTTATTTCATAGTAATAAGTAACTGGAACATCTTTTAAGTGCGTAAAATTGCTCAAAATTGTTTTATTTTTTTATGTAGTTAACAACTATTTGATGCCTTACCAAGTGTCACCCACTAGTGTAGGTACTAGGGATAAGGGCAGGGAACAAAACGTTCTACCCTCATGGAGCTTTTCCTGTTGGGACACAACGAATGAGTAGACATGAAATGTCACACGGCAATACATACTGTGGAGAAGGATAAACCAGAAGAGGGGGCTATGGAGTGCAGTGTGGTGAGTGCTGGCAGGCTTGTGATTATGTAGTCATCCGGAGAGGCCTCACAGAACACTGGAAAAAGTGAGGAAGCAAGCCATCTGAATTCTGGGAAAAGCATTCCCCAGAGGGGCAGGAGCCAGTGCAAAGACCTTGAAGCAGGAGCTCAGAGTAAGACCAGAGTGTGAGGCCCCATCACGCTGTGCTCATGTGTCAGGAGTTTGCCCTAACTGGATTTTGGTTGATTCTGATCTTCTGTACACCAGACATCAATGAAGTACAAGCCTCCAAGGTTTCATTCGTATCTACAGTAACCACTCTATGCAGCAGAGCTGTCTGTGGGTTCATCTGGCCATTAGTGCAAAGCAACCACTAGAGTTTAACTCAAAGTTCATATAATCCGAACTGACATGTAAGTTTCTGCCATGTCCACATATTTTTCCTGTGGAGGGGACAATCACAGCCCATTATATTCTCGTGTAGATCTCTGATCCCCTAAAAGCCTGGCCTGAAATTAGTTCCCAAAGTACCTAGGGCTTGGGAGTCAGAAAAGCAGTGACGCTTCTGAGAGCTGGCGCCACTCCACTGAAATGGTGCTTCCAGGCAGGTGTCTGGAGGGAGGACTGAGGCTGCCTGAAAACCAGTGCCAGCCACAAACTGTTACCAGCCACAAGATAAAAGCTGTACCAGAATGCTTATCACTTCATCACTAAGCCCAAGTTTTGGTGAAGCTACCAAACAACAAGCAGTGCGCAGGTTTCCCTTCTGCCACATGTGCCTCATCGCACTGAAGATCAACAAATAGCCTGCAACGGGAGCATCCTGAAGACAGAGCTTTTCCTCCCAGAAGACGCACTGGATTCAAACTCAAGAGTGAAAGGTACTGTACACACATTGCTCTCTGAAGACTGTGTGTATTCCCTGGCTGGATAGCTCAGTTGGTTAGAGTTGTCCCGACATCCCAAGGTTGTGGGTTCAATCTCTAGTCAGGTGGCACATACAAGAAACAACCAATGAATGTATAAATAAGTAGAACAATGATTCGATTTCTCTCTCTCTCTCTCCCCCCGCTTCCCCCGCTAAAATCAATATTTTTTTTTTAAAAGGACCATGTATTCTCAAGAGGTTATTTTCCAAGAAAAGAACTAAAAAACATAACAGAAAGTCTTGCACCTCTACTGAGAAAATCCTGATTCAGAGATAATTTGTAATGTAATAGCCACAGACTAATTGCCAGAACTAAAAAGAATTCCTTACCTCAGTGTCTTCCTCATCTGAAAATAAACCTTTTTGAGTCTTTGTTTCTGACAAAAGCTTAAGATTTTTGCTGGAAGGCAGAGTAACCTTTGTTGGGAAAAAGAAAATTGAGAGTTAACAAACAAGATGCCTGGAAATGAGAGTTGATTCCATCGTTCATTCAGAAAATGTACTGAGTCTCTGCTAGGATAAGGCACCAGGCCATGCGCCAGGGGAACAAACATGCCATGGACATTGGACGTGTGATGTATCAGATTCATACAGAGAATTACCTCCAAATGAGAAATATCATGAAAAAGAATTTCAAAATTGGTATAAGTTACAGTTCCTTGTAAATTTCTCAGCACAGACAGGGCCTGGACACAGGAGATGGTGCAGCAAAGCCATTGCAGGCAGGGGGACTGTGTGAGGAGACAGAAACAAGGGAAAGCAGCAGGCACACCTGGCGGAGCACAGCAGGCTGGACCCTACTTCCTACAGGAGACGATGGGAGGGTACAGCTGGAAGCTGCACAGGAAGGCAGGCGCACTGGGAGCCTGCCAGGTTCGCAATGCTGGGCCCTAGGTGGTTGGCTGTGGGCAGGGGCAGGGTTCTTCATGGGAAGACATGACACAGATGTGCTTAAGGAACAGCAAAAATGCCCTGGCCAGTTTGGCTCAGCAGTTGGAGCATCAGCCCACAGACCAAAGAGTCTCGGGTTGGATTCCGGTCAAGGGCACATACCTCAGTTTTGGTTTGGTCCCTGGCCCTGGTTGGGTCGCATGGGAGACAGCTAATCAATGCGTCTCTCTCACATCGATGTTTCACTCTCTTTCTCTCTCTCTCCCTCCCACTCTATCTGAAGATAAATGGAAAAATATCCTCGGGTGAGGATTAAAAAAAAAGATCAAGATGTGCAAGACACAATGGGGAAAAAATGTGGAACATCTGTAATACATTTTACATCCAACAATAAAGATTTGAGAAAAAAAAAAAAAGATGTGCAAGACAGCAAAGGGAAGGGGAATCAGCCGGAAGAGTTTAAAGAATGAGGGGGACGTATCCCATTGGCCAAATAAAGGTCAATAATATAACCTGTGAGCAACAACAACAAAAAAAAATACGATGCTCATGAATTATAATACATAAATAGAAAACTCCATGGTCCTATAAGGATACTAAAAAAGTAGGAAAGGAGGAGAAAAAGCTCTTCTCTTTAGGAGAATGACAGCTAACAAAGGTAGTAGAAATTCAAGAGATAGAAAAAACATTCTGCACCCCCAACACAATACTACTTCAGGCGAAGATCAACAATGGACGTTAAAACAACTGGGTAGGGCAAAGTCCTAGCAATCGTTGAATCTTGGTGGTAGTTCTTTGGGTGTTCATTGTACTCTTCTTTCAACTTTCTGTGTATCTGAAGTTCTTCACTATACACTTAAAAGGAAACAATACTTCCCCTTTGGGTTCCAGAGGAATTAACAAGATGCCCCAAATCAACACTCCTAGGTCCAGTCTTCCCTCCTGCTCACCTTTTTTTCTGCTCTTGCTTTATTTTTATCTGTCTGATTCACAGTAGCTTCTGGCAAAGTCACAGCTTGTTCCTTGAACAGATCTCCTTCCTCCTCATCAAAGATATTGGCAGTGGATTTGACTTTGTCTTTAAAAGATACCATAGCATAAAATTACATTAAGGTAAAAAATCCCATCATAGCCCTGGATGGTGCGCTAAGTGGTTAGAGCATCAGCCCATGCACCAAAGAGTCATGGGTTTGATTCCCAGTCAAGGGCAATAGTTGGGTTGCAGATTTTATCCCTGGTCCCAGATGGATGCATGCAGGAGGCAACCAATCGATGTGTCTCTCTCATATCGATGTATCTCTCTCCCCCTCCCCACCTCCCTTCCACTCTCTCTAAAAAGCAATGGAAAAAATATCCTCAGAGGATTAACAAAAGAAAAAAAAATTCCACCATAAAAATTCACAGATCAAAAGTTCTTCTCTCCCAAAGAATAAATTTAGAAAGTATGTTATTTCTTCTTTTTTGTTAACATTTTTAAAATTTATTTTAGAAAGAGAGCAAGGGAGAGGGAGAGAGAGAAACATGGATGTGAGAGATAAACCAATTGGTTGCCTCCTACACATCCTCGTACTAGGGATTGAGCCTGCAACACAGGCATGTTCTCTGACTGAGAATTACACCCATGACCTTTTGGTACATGGGACGATGCTCAACCAACTGAGCCACACCGTCCAGGGAATTATGGTATTTCTTTAACAGTAATAAAAAAAATATCAAGTGAACTAGATTAGAATTTTTCAAAGAACACAACAGCAGCTCAAATGAAACAGGACAAATGGTTTAACCATTTGGTTTGCACACTTATCCAAGCAATAGCATCCTATGCCTACAGTAGTGTGGACTGGCACAAAAGGTAAAGAGAGACCTACAGAAAGATCATTTAGGAGTCAATCACTCTAGCCCTAGCCGATATGACTCAGATGGTTGAACATCGTCCCATGCACCACAAGTTCACCAGTTCGATTCCCAGTCAGGGGAACAGATTTCTGCTCTAAGGAAGAATTCCTAGTAATTATTTTTCAAAGTAGAAAAGGCTGGTTCATAAAATAGAGATCTCCAAGGTACCGTAACTGCATAAGCAGAGATGACACAACTCTATGACAGGAATGCTTGCGGAGCAGTTCTGATCCTACAAGAGATATGAACCAGAGGAGCTTCATGTCCTTTGAGGTATTATTTCCCTGGCAAAATTCATAAACAGGCTGGAACAGGCACCTGACTTGGAGGGTTTGCTACTGGATGCTGCAAAAAAGTCGTCATCATCATCGTCATCAAAGAGGTCGGTGGGCGCTGAGAGGTGCAAGCCCTTCCCCACGGTGGGCTGCTTGGGCTTCTGGGGCTCCTTCAGTGATGGAGCAGAGGCTGTGCCCAACACATCAGCATCCCCTGTGGTGGAGAAACAAGACAGCCTGGCTATGACCTAGTGTAGGTGGGCCTTCTGACTTTACAGAAAAGAAAAAACACACTACCACCCACCAAGAACTTTTAGTTTCAGTTCACCCACTAAACACAGTAACAGGACCCAATAACTTCCAGCCTTTTCTGCTACAGAACATCCCATATGCAGAATCACCTGGTCACGCAAACACAAAAAAGGTCTAAGGTCACTGATTTCTAGCAAAATAGGAGCTAACCCCAGTAAATGAGCTCTTTCCTTATGCTGGTCCATGTCTTCTGAAGCTCCTCCTACTCTCCAACCTGCCCTCAGAAAATGGCAATTTAAAATGACAAAATAGCCCTGGCCGGTTTGGCTCAGCGGTTAGAGCGTCGGCCTGCGGTACTGAGAGACCCGGGTTCGGTTCCCGCTAAGGGCACGTACGTCGGTTGCAGTTTGTCCCCGGCCCTGGTCGGTTGTGTGGGTGGCAGCCACTCGATGTGTTCCTTTCACAACAATGTTTCTCTCTCTCTCTCTGTTCCTCTCCCCCCCCCCCACTCTACCTGAACAAAAAATGGAAAAATGTCCTCGGGTGAGGTTGAAAAAAAAAAAAAAATAAGCATTATAATACAATATTGTCTTAATATTTCAAGCAAGCCTATGAGTGAATGCTATTATTATCCTAATTTTACAGCTAACAAAATAGACAAACTGTTAAGTGACTTGTCCAAGGCTAGGAGGCAGCCTGGGAAGTTTGGTACCAAAGCTTATGCTCTAAATCACTATCCCATTTGTTTAATTTCGTCTCTTGCATTAGAGTGAAAGCTCCATGCAGACAGGGATCATCTTGGTGGTGTTTTCCACTGTGCCTACATGGCAGGTAACTATTGTTGGGTAACTATTCAACACAGTAACTATGTGTCGAAAAAAAAAAAAAAAAAAAAAAAAAAAAAAAATAAAATGACAAAATAATTCTTATACAGTTTTTAAAAACAAACCCTACAATATGATACCTAAAAATACAGAAACTGCTCCAGCTGGAATTTTCTTTCCGAGTTTGGAGGATGAAGACACTACAATGAGAAAGAATGACATAACCATTTCAACAAAGAAAATAACTTTCCTTGTTAAATGCACCTTCCTAAAATATGTTCAACACAACACACAACTACAGAGATCCTTTAAAACTAACTTTTCCTAAAAGAGTCATTTTAAAATTCCTTCATATCTTCTCTACCAACATCATGACTTTTTTCTTGGAACCAGTGCAATCTGAGCTGTGACCGCCATGGAAATGGCTGTGACTGGACAGACAGGAGCAGTGAGGCTGGCTGGAGAGGCCAAGGAAGATGCAGAGCACAGTGGGGGACAGGGACAGAGCAAGCTGGACTCCTCCACACAGGACCCCTCTACCCATTCCTGTTAGTAAAAATGAACAAGTAAAAAAAAAAAATAGCAAAAAATCTGAAACATCAGTGAAAAAATGAAGACAGTAACAGGAAAGAGGGAAGCGAAGCAAGTCACCGGTGCCAAAGGAGGAGAGCCAGGAAGTACGACGAGCAAGGCAGCCCTGCAGCAAGTCCAAACCCACAGCTTGTGGCCTTGGGAGACCAAGTTGCTTAAAATAACTAACACGCCAACCTAAAGGAATAAAATTTGTAGTTCTTCAACTTTTTATGTGTGCCTTTTTAAAAGTCCACAAATTATGATGCACACTGGGCTGGGGAATTACCGCTCTCCAATTTATACACAAAATTTCAGAAATGTTTCTTTAAATTAAAATATCCTCAATACTGTTAGAGTATTTTTCCTGTTTGACCTTTTATGAATTCTCTAAGAAACAAAATTGTGATGTGGGTTTACAGATGGTACTCTGTTTTTTCCAAGACAAGAATTAGTGCAAATAAACTGTTTTTAACTAGACCAAGGCAAACACAACAATTTCATGCCCAACAAACAGCAAGGTTTGGGAACAACGTCAGGGATCCACCTCCTAACGGGAAGCAAGCAGTTCTGGAGAAGTGTACACGAAGAAGCCAGCCTCAGTCCAAGCTCACCTTCATTAACAGGTGCTCGAGCTTCCTGATTCCGAGGGGCTTCCGTGAAGAGGTCACTCTGGTTGTAACACGGTATAAGACACAATTCAAAAACACAGTGGAAAAAGTAGCTGCCTTTGAGGCTTTCTAAAGAAAAGTACCCTTGTGAAGTTTAAAGACACATATATGCTGTTATGCCATAAAATCGGTTCCAGAGCAAAGCCCATGGCAAAATCAGACCCCTAAGTAAGTTAGGTCTGCCCAGGAATTAAGTAGACACAGAAGGAGACAACAGATGAGGTAAAAAAAAACTGCCTAATCAAGTAAATTGTTCACTATTAACACTCTCACATCCTCTCCCCACCTAACAAAGGACACCAGGATACAACATTTTCTCTTTGTGATTCTTAGTGCAAAATCTTCCCAAATATAAAAGCAGAAGAAACTGCCACCTAAGATGCCATCTTTTCCCTACTAAATGAACAAGGTGTATTTATTCCATCACACAGCTATGGAGGGCTTCAAATTACCAATGACTTACCTCCTCATCCTCATCATCAAAAAGCCCCTTCCCTCCACTGAACAGGCCACCTCTAGAGCCAAAGGGCGAGAAGTCTTCATCGGTCAGCTTGGGAGGTGTGAACAAGTTATCTTCTTCATCTAGCAAATAGAAAGGAATTTTTTGCAGGGCGAGTTGAAGATGGGGCTAGAACTCAAATTCCAGAAGTTAGCCTTTACAACTTCTCTAAAATTGGCATGAAGCTTACTAACCATATGTAACAAGGGGTATCTGAATGCCAGCAGTCTGAGAAACTTCAAACAAACACTCATTCAACAGTCCACTAAATTCCTTAAGAAGCTCTCTGGGTTCCCACCCTCAAGTCTATAAATGTCTGGAGCAGGATGAATTTTTTTTTTTTAATCCTCACCCGAGGATATTTCTACATTTATCTTCACACAGAGTGGGAGCGAGGGGGAGAGAGAGAGAGAAACATCGATCTGAGAGAGACACATCGAGTGCTTGCCATCCACGACCCCAACTGCAACCGAGGTACGTGCTTTTGACTGGAATCGAACCCGTGACTCTTTGGTCCACAGGCCGACACTCTAACCACTGAGCCAAACTGGCCAGGACAGGAGCAGGGTGAATTCCATATGTGATCCCCTTCATCCAGATTTATTTATTTTGAAGCAAGTACATCGTTTCATTGCCATTCAGGACCTACCCTACCAAGAATCTAGGGAAGAAGGCAGACTAAACACCAGCACGTTATTGTTTGAAAGAACCTAATCTATTCTTTATTAAAAAATAGTAGAGTTTCGCCCTGACCAGTTTGGCTCAGCGGTTAGAGCATCGGCCTGCGGTCCGGAGAGACCCGGGTTCGGTTCCCACTAAGGGCGCGTGCTTCGGTTGCAGTTTGTCCCCGGCCCTGGTTGGTCGTGCGGGTGGCAGCCACTCGATGTGTCCCTTCACGTCGATGTTTCTCACTCTCTCTCCCTTCCTCTCTCTCCCTCCCATTCTATCTGTACAAAAAATGGAAAAATATCCTCGGGTGAGGATAAAAAATAACAAAAAAAAAATAGTAGAGTTTCCTAGTTTTTATACTTCTAGAGAATTCCAGAAAGACAGCGAATGATCGTTAGAAAATCTAATAATTCAAATCTTCACGGCATTTTTCCTCCCCAGACATCTCCCCTCCCAAAGCATGCTTTTAAATGCTCTGAAAACATGAATAGAGAGACAGACCCCATCTGTCAATCATTTCAAGTGCACTTCATGAATTATGTGATATTCCTGAGTTAAGAGCCACCTAAAAATACAGAAATGGGTGATGTCAGAGGAATGGCAGTGTGAGAGGTCCCTCAACTAGGCCTCTCCCCTTGAAGTTTCAACAATTTGAACAGCTATAATTCAACAAAGGATTCCCTGTTCAACACACGAACACATCTGAGAGATCCATGCATCAAAACATCTTAACAGTAGGCAAGTGGAAGCAAATCAAGAAGGTGGGAAAAGAGAACTGAGATGATGCCAACGATGCAGCCCAGAGCTTGCAGCCTGAGATGGCTGCAGTACTCAGCCCCAAAGGGGAGGAACCAGGCTGCCGCTGACACTCCCTTTGGCCGGCAGGAGAAGAGATACAGTGAGCTTCCGGCAGGAGTGGGCAGTAAGAGCTGCAGCTGAACACAGCGACCTGGGCAGGGACGAGGCACAGAGGGGCAGCCACGGCTGTCTGGTTGTCTGGCAGTCAGCATTCCAGACAGAGAAACCCCGCCACAGAGCCCGGCTGCCTCCCCTCCCCTTCCCAGAGCTAGCAGCAGGCCCCAGAAGAGGCTGTAGCAGTGAGTGCCTGGTTGCAGAGCACGTTATCTGCAAACCTGAGAACTGGCACTGCAGAAACATTTTTTTCCCTTAGCGACAGGCGCACTCTGTGACTAACCCCAGGGTCAGGTAGAGATGTAGATGGGAGGCCACTGAGATCTGCCAGTCACCATTTCTAGGAAAGCAAAGCAACAAAGGCAGCTGCCTACTTCCTCCAGCTCACGCCACCCCCTCCCATCGCAACTGCAATGCTGGTAGCTTCTGGCTGCAGGGGACAACACTGGGATTTCACGGATTTGGAACCCTCATCACCCACCACATTCCCTCGTGGGGTTGGTCCCGAGACCCAGGCAACCTGAACACAGACAACGCCCACCTTTGCAGGAAACATAGGACATTTTCCACCACCCCACAGAGATTTGAAAAGCAAGAGCAATGCAAGAGAACTATATAACTTGTGCTCAGCGCCACCTACTAGAAAACAACAAAAAGGCTTATCAATCTGCTAGAGAAGTGTCACCCATACACAGATGCTTAGACAGAGAAGAAATCCATCAAATACCATGAATAACCAAAGTCACAAGGCAGCTCAGAAAGAAAATGAAAAATCTCAGAAAATAAAATTAAAGACATGAAAATACGTGATTTAAATGACAGAGAATTCAATATTGCAGCTCTAAAAAAAATTCAATGAGTTACAGAAAAACAAAGATAGGCAGTTTAATGAACTCAGAAATGAAATCAATAAACAAAACAAGTACTTTACAAAAGAGAGTGAAACTTTTAAAAAGAACCAAATAAAAATTCTGGAGTGAAGAACTCTGAGATAAAAACTGAACTAGTGTGATTAGGAAATAGAGCTGACCACATGAAGGAAAAGAATTAGTGATACTGAAGACAGAAATCTAGAAATGACACAGAGGGAAGAAGAGAGAGACTTGAGCATTAAAAAAAAAAAAAGAACTCTCTGACTCCATCAGAAAAGCACTATAACAAGAACAGGAATACCAGAAGAAGAGAACAAGAAGGGACCAGAGAGCCTATTCAAACAAATAGTTGATAAGAACTTCCCAAACCTACGAAAAGAGTCAGATTCTTGAATCCAAAAAGCCAACAGAACACCTAATTACCTCAATCCAAAAGGGCCTTCTCCAAGGCACATTGTTTTAAAACTGTCAAAAATTAATAGCAAAGAAAGAATTTTCAAGGCAGCCATGGAAAAGAAGACAGTAACCCCTAAAGAAAATCCCATTACATTATTATCAGATTTTCAGCAGAAACCCTACAAGCTAGGAGTAGAATCAAATATTCAAACTACTAAAAGAAAGAAATTACCAGCCATGAATAATATATTCAGCAAAGTTATCCTTTAGATATGAAGGAGAAATAAAAACTTTTCCAGACATTCGGAAGCTGAGGGAATTTTCCACCAGAAGACCTCCCTTACAGTAAATACTCGAGGGAGTTATTCTACTTGAAACACAGAACAAAAGGTCACAAAACTACGAGTATGATCACCAACAGACAGACGGAAGCAGGATATATCACAATGCTTTTTTAGAATAAGGTGTTACAGTCTTGGCCAGTTAGGCTCAGTTGTTGCACTGGAGTATTGTCCTGTGCACCAAAAGGTCTCAGGTTTGATTCCCGATCAGGGCACATACCCAGTTTACAGGTTCGATCCCCAGTCACAGCGCATACAGAAGGCAACAGATCACTGTTTCTCTCTCACATCAATGTTTTTCTCTATGTATCTCTCGCTCCCTTCCTCTCTCTCTAAGAATGAATGAAAAATATATCCTCAGGTGAGGATTTTATTTATTTATATATATATCTATATAAATATATATAATATACATAAATATATATAATATATATATCCAACTACTTTCATATATACTAACAATGAAACTTCAGAAAAAGAAATGAAAAAAAATTCCTCTTGCAATTGCAACGAAAAAAATAACTAAGAATAAACTTAACAAAGATGTAAAGAACCTATATACTGAAAAATACAGAGCATTATTAAAAGAGATTAAAAGTGACACAATGGTTAAAATAGATTGAAAGAATCAACATAATTAATATGGCCATATCACCTAAAGTGACATATAGATTTAATGCAATCCCCATCAAAATCCCAATGTGATTTTTATAAAGAAATAGAACTAAAAAATATCATCAAATTTGTATAGAACCACAAAGGACCCTGAATAGCCAAAGCAGTCCTGAGAAAAAAGAACAAATTAGGAAGTATCACACTACCTGTCTTCAAACTATACTTCAGAGGTATAATAATCAAAACAGCATAGCAATGGCAGAAAAACAGACACACAGACCAATGGAACAGAACTGAGAACCCAGAAATAAAACCACATGTATATGGGCAAATAATTTTCAACAAAGGAGCTAAAAACATACAATAAAAAATGAAAGCCTCTTCAATAAATGTTTCTGAGAAAACTGAAAAGCCACATGCAAAAAAATAAAACTAGACTGCTCTTTGTCACTATACACAAAAATTAACTCAAAATTAATCAAAGACCTAACTGTAAGACTTGAAACAATAAATTACACAGAAGAAAACATAGGTATTAAACTTATGGACCTTGGTCATAGAGATTTTATAGATTTGACCCCAAAGGCAAAGGAAGTAAAGGCAAAAATAAATAAATGGGACTATATCAAAATAAAAAGCTTCTGCACAGCAGAGGAAAATGTCAACAAAACAAAAAGACAACCATCCAAATGGGAGAAGATACTTGCAAACAACAGCTCAGACAAGAGGTTAATATCCAAAATATAAGCATAGGCAAAAGTAGGTTTACAGTTGTGAGTACACAGTTTATTCTTGTATTTTTATTAATTATTGTATTATTTTCTATACAAACAACTGTAAAACTTTTTTCCCACCCCTGTATATAAAGAAGTCATACAAAACACCAAACAAACAATCCAATTAAAAAATAGGCAGAAGATGGCCAACAGATTGATGAAAAGATGTTCAATCTCACTAGCTATTAGGGAAATGCAAATCAAAACTACAATGAGATACCACCTCACACCTGTTAGAATGGCTATTGTCAACAAGACAATAACAAGTGTTGGAGAGGTTGTGGGGAAACAGGAACCCTCAGTCACTGCTGGTGGGAATGTAAAGCTGGCACAGCCATTATGGAAAAGAGTATGGAGGCACCTCAAAAAATTAAGACCAGAGTTACTGTATGACCCAGCTATCCCTCTTCTGGGTATCAACCCGAAAAACTCCAAAACATTTATTCACAAAGATATATGCACCCCTATGTTCACTGCAGCACTATTCAAGTGGAGACAACTGAAGTGTCCTTTGACAGATGATTGGATACAGAAGATGTGGTAGATATAAAATGTACTACTACTCAGCCCTAATAAAAGATGAAATGCCATTTGCAACAACATGGATGGAACTTGAAAATATCACATTAAGCAAAATGTCAGACAGAAAATTTAAGAACAATGTGATTTCACTCAGATGTGGGACATAAAATTGAAAGCAACAAATTAACAAACAAGAAAAACAAAAATTCACAAACAACATTATGGTGGCCACCATAGGGAAGGGGATTGGGGGTGGTGAAAGATAAAGGGGGTCAAATATATGGTGGTGGAAGATTTGACTTTGGGTGGTGGGCACACAATGCAATATACAGATCATGTATCATAAGACTGTACACTTGAAGCCTATATGATCTTATAAACCAATTTCACCCCAATAAACTTAATTTAAAAAAATAAAGAAAATCCTGGAAACAGTTAAAAAAAGAAAAAGAAAAACTGAACTGACGAAAAAGGCCTACCATCTGAGGGAGTTCTCCTTTCCTTCTTCTCTTTCAATGTCTTCTGAGGTTTTGCTTCTGCAGATAAGGCTTGAAGAATATGTCAAAGTTTTAGAAATACTCTGCTATGCTTAGTATCCATCAACTGATTTTTTACATATGTATCTGTCATCATCATGACTTTTAAACTCAGAGCAAGCCATCCAACTTTGTATCTCAGCCCCACGAGTACTTCGGTCAGTGCCTTACCATAGGAGGCACTCAAAAGTACCTCTTTTTAAGCAAAAACCTTCAATTTTCATACCAGGGTCATGTACGTACCAGGGCTGCACCTGCTCAAAGAATTATCCTGGCATATTTCTACCCTGTTAAATCACTAGAATACACTGTTTAGTACATTTTCTTTTAGGCAAGATATAGGAGTATATATTATGACAGGGATTCTTAATCTGGGGTCATGCTTCTCTGAGAAATCCATTAATTCCCTGAAATTGCATATACAACGTTATATAAATGCGTATTAATGCATTTTAGGGAGAGGGGTTCACAGTGTTCAGTTATCAAAAAGTCTATAAACCAAAAAAAGAATAAGAAGTACAATTTAAGTCTCTCGGGCCTTAGTAAAATGAAACAGGAACTCTGCCCTCAGAGAGGTTCCCACACTTCCCCAGCACCACCGTGTTAACTCATCTCAAAGGAGAGGAGGTGTACCTCTTTGCTCCTCTTCTGTCTGGCTTGTGGCAGCCCCTTTGATCCGAGCTGCCAGCTCATCAGCAAAGGACGTGGGTCTTTTCTACAGGCAGAAGAAACCAAAAGAATCACTTTTTTGTAACATACAAACTAGTACAGTTTACTTTTGAATAGCTAACCAAATTTTCTAAATAATGGCAAAGAAATTGATATGAGAAAACAGTGTTTAACTAATTGAATTTAAACATATGCACCCATGCCCGGCCAGTGTGGCTCAGTGGATTGGCATTGTCCCATGGACTGGCAGGTGCTGGTTTGATTCCTGGTCAGGGCATATGCCTAGGTTTCAGGCTCGATCCCCAGCAGAGGGCATGCAGGAGGCAGCCCATCAGTGTTTCTCTCTCACATCAACGTTTCTCTCTCTCTCCCTTCCCCTTCCTCTCTAAGAAATTAATAAAAACATAAAATGCAATTAAAAATAAATAAAAATAAACATATGCAGTCCGACCAGAGTGGCTCAGTGGTTGAACATCGACCCATGCATCAAGGGTGGCTGTTTGGTTCCTGGACAGGACACATGCCCAGGTTGTGGGCCAATTCCCAGTGTGGGGCCTGCAAGAGGCAGTCAATCAATGTTCTTTCTCATCGATGTTTCTCTCTCTCTCTCCCTCTCACTTTCTCTCTCTCTAAAATCAATAAAGGAAAATTAACATATATACACTAGGTAATGAACACACAATTCAATATACAGATGGTATGTTGTAGAACTGCACCTGAACCTGTACAGTTTTGTTAACCAGTGTCACCCCAATAAATTCAATAAAAAGAAAAATTTTAAAAAGAATAGAAAAATAAACATATGTACCCTATACATATCACTGGAGAAATAGGACTGTGTGTTCCTTCCAAGTGAGGTGCTCCTTATTTCCTTATTATTTTATACTTCAAAGAGCTAGATAAGAAAACTACCATAAAGTCCTTGGGGTAGAAGGAAGGGAAGGAGTATTAGGGTCTTAAAGCTCTAGAACTGAACATATTCTGAATGATCTGACTTATAGAATTGCAACATTTGAAACTGAAAGTGATACTTGCAAGGCAGCCTGAGATGCTCAACCATTATTTTCAAAAGTGTAAATGAAAATACAAATATGATGTAAAATAAGACGGTTACAAATATAAATGACAATAAAAGGAATGAATCTTAGGTACCACTTCTAAACCTTGCCAAGAGATAGCAACTATATTCTTTCTTACAGGTCTAGGATTTTCTTCAATGTCCTCAATATCTTCCTCCTCCTTCTCAGAGTCAGCGAAAATGTCACAGCCATCATCCTCTTCTTCATCACTCATTTGTGCAGTGTGCTAAGAGTATAAAACACAGATTAGAACTATCAGATAAGGTCATCGAGCTGAAAAAGAGATACTGCTACTTAGCCTTTAGGAAAAATGGTAACAGTTTGTTAAATGCAGCAAAAGTTATGAAGCTAGAACAAATAATACATAAGATTTATTTTTAGCACGAGAACAGCAAAATAAAATATTAAAAATATCTATCACTAGAGAAATCATTAAACTAAATAAGTATCATCCTAACTTAATATTAACAGTTAAAAGAATAAAAAAGCTGCAACAATTGAAGAGACATCCAGGACATCAAGGGAATAAACTCAGAATGATAAACCCAGTATGATACTCTGCACCATCCTTGCCCCTATACCATTTCCATGGGCACAGATATACTTGCAAAAACAAAGAAAAACACTTGGATACATATACTCCCAGATCATAAAACCAGTTACCTATGGAGAGTGTGAGAGTATAAAGACTGGAGGGCTCAAACTGAGCTTTATCTGTTAAGTTCCAATTATAAAAGTAGCCATTACACCCTGGCCAGTTTGACTCAGCAGTTACAGAGTTGGTCCTTAGACCAAAGTCATGGGTTCGATTCCTAGTCAAAGGCAGATACCTCAGTTGCAGGTCTGATCCTGGGCCCCAGTTGGGGTCGTGCAGGAGGCAACTAATCAATGTGTCTCTTTCCTATCGATGTTTCTCTCTCTCTCTCTCTCTTCCCTTCCATCCCTCCCTCCCGCCCACTCTATCTAAAAAAATTCAATGGAAAAATATCCTCGGGTGAGGATTAAAAAAGATAATAATAATAAAAGCAGTCATTGGAATGTATAATTGTTTTAAAGACTGTTTAATGTTTAAATTAGTTCAAATCCATGATATATACTTTCTATTCTACATTTGCAAGCATTTGGTGAATAAAGGGCAGTAATCTAGATACTAAAAAAATAAATCAATAAACTATGCCAGGTACTATGCTAAAATCTTTAGAACTCTGAGGTTAGCTGTGGCACACAAAACCAGTCTATCTTTAACAACACAAAGAAATGGTTAAGCCAATGCTTTCAATCACTATATTGTATTGTTTAAAAAACTGTCTGAATTTACAGATCTTAATAGTATATTCCACAGACAAAAATTTGGACTACTAAAATTATAGAGACTAGCCACATTTGTGAATACAACTGAGAAAACAGAAATACCAACCAAAAAGTACTAAATCTTTCATTTGATAATTGAAAATTTTAATAACAAAATATTTCCCAACTAGGAAACAAATGCAAATTGAGACAATCTCTAGGTACCACTGTACATATATGATAGCAAAAATCATAATCCCAGTGCTGAGAAGACTAATCGCCCAGTGCTGTAGAAAAATCGTTATGCAGGGTCTATAATTTGGAATGTCCATCAGATAGTCAATAACAAGAGCCTTTAATATAACTCTACTCCAACTTCTACCTAAGGAAACAGTTCACATAACAAAGGATTTTTCTGTATGAAAATACTGACTACATTATCTCAAAAATAAAATCCTGAAAATAAACAATTTTCCATATACATTTAGAGACTATGATAGCATTATATATTAGTGTGCTTAAAAATACAGAAATTGCCCTGGCTGGTTTGGCTCAGCAGTTAGAGCGTCGGCCTGCGGTCCAGAGAGACCTGGGTTTGGTTCCCCCTAAGGGCACGTACCTTGGTTGCAGTTTGTCCCCGGCCCTGGTTCGTCGTGTGGGTGGCAACCACTCGGTGTGTCCCTTTCACATCGATGTTTCTCTCTCTCCCCCCTCCTACTCTATCTGAACAAAAAATGGAAAAATGTCCTCGGGTGAGGAAAAAAAAATACAGAAGTTTACTAAGCAAATTATAAAGGCTATTTAAAGTGACAAAGACAAGGAAACACCTATATTTAAACAGCAGAAAATAGCCCTGGCCAGTTTGGCTCTGCAGTTAGAGCGTCGGCCCGCAGACCGGTTTGGTTCCTGCTAAGGGCACATACCTCAGTTGCAGTTTGTCCCCAGCCCTGGTTGGGTTGTGTGGGTGGCAACCACTCGATGTGTCTCTCTCACATCGATGTTTCTGTCTCTTTCTCTCTCCATCTCTCCCTCCTGCTCTATCTGAACATAAATGCAAAAATGTCCTCGGGTGAGGATAAAAAAAAAAAAACCAGCAGAAAATAGGTTATGTATATGTTATGAAAAGAATACATCCTTGGTAGGATATAAAAAATAAGAGAATGATACCAAAACAATAAGATTAAAGATTCTTTTGAGTGTTCCTTAATGTTACTACTTTACTGTCTCAAATTTTAAAACATGGACAGGGATTCAGTTTAGGTAACTGGGCCTTCTTTTAGAGGCTCTGCTTCCCAATTTTGTTTCTTACTTCTTTTTTTCTAAGAAAAATTAAGATAAAACTATAAAGTAAAATTTAAAAATATATGTATGGAAGTAGTTAGCCTAAAAACATGAAAATGCTTGAAGGAAAACTAATTGTAAATATGAATAAATCCTTATCTTCAAACAAGTCATTCAAAAGTAATTTCAGTATCTACTTAGTACATATGCTATGCTTCATTTTAAAAGTAAAATCACTTTAATACATGAGCCTTACCTGGTTTTGATCATTGTCACTATGATTGGCAAAATCTTCTTCTGACTCCTTTAGAGGGAAAAGGCGTTGTCGTTAATAGAGGCTTTACTCAGAAGCACAGAAGTAAAATTTCGGGTCTAAGTCTTTGGGGCTTGTCAACACTCAGTCTCTGTGCTGATTACTGTACTGATTACTGTCACCTGAAGTATCAAAGTATAGATAAAGTGGATAACTGGCAATATCACCAAGGGCTGTTCCAGTGAACATATAATTTTTTATGGTTAAAACATCACTAACAATATGTTCATGTCTATCTGTACTATCACCTCTGACCACTGGATTTAAAGTGAGAGTAGCACATTTAATTAACTAAATTATCCCAAGTTGGTTTGAGTTACTTTAATTTTTATACTCCACTCTATATATTCCCTTCTAAATAGGATAACTACTTCATAGGGCCCAAGGAGGAAACGTCAGTATTTGCCACCAGCAATTAAATAAAGACTTGCATCGACGGCTAAAAGTGAAGGATTCAGCTAATGACCATCAGTTATAGCGAGGTCATTAAGAAAAGCTTATTTCCTACTGTTAGGTGTTATGTTTGGATGGCTAGCTAAAGGAGGGCAGGGGAAGAGGACAGGAGAAAAAGAGAGGAGAGGAGTATATGCATACAATACTGTCTCCTTTTGTCTCCACACTCAAATGTCTCTATCCTTTGCAATAGCAAATATTCTGTCTAAAGGAACAAAGCCAGATAAAACAGTGGTCAAGGTCCACAGACTCCGAGACACTAGAGCAGGGAGTCAGATTCTACTCTGGATATGCAGATACTACCGGCAACAACAAAGCTATTTAATAAGTGGATGCTTTAAGCATTCCTCTGGTGTAGGTTTTATAATAAATTTCAAATGTGTACATTTTTCCTAGAATTATTCAAAGATAGAACTTATTCAAAGACTGCATCTCAGGAAGAGATCCCACCAATATATCTAAGCTGCTCTCCTCAAATACTTTGGTAAAAAGATGATTTGGCAGGGAGTTGGAAGGAAGGGAAACAGTAAAAGGGATTGAAGCAGTTTTCCTTGTTTTTGTTCACAAGACAAGAAAATCCAATCCCAAGGAAAAAACTTCAGAATATGGCTTCTATCACTGTTGAAAGATTTATGAAAACAGACTGCTAATTCACAAACATGCTACTTACTTAGTCTACAAAACACAGCCTAAGCTTCCTGACAGCCACGACCTGGACATTAGACTGAACAGTGCTCACCTCTTCTTCGTTCTCTTCCTCACTGCCCACAATGCTGCCACGGCCGCTGCCTGCCGAGCCCTCTGTTCAGAAGGAAGACAAGGGTGTCGCAGTATTTGTGAGAATACATGCTTAGTTTCTTCTTAAAACCACAAACCACCATACAGCAGCATCAAAGAACTTGTGATTAACTATACCATTAACTGGAATTAAAAGTATCTTCACTACAGTGAGAAATAAAATATATAGCCTCACAGAATCTCCCCATAAAATACTTATAAATTACAAAAAATTATTAATTACAAAGGAAAAAACTGGCCTGTATTCTTCAAGGATGTCATGGTTGTGAAAAGCAAAGAAAAGCTTTTTTTTGACAATTAAATGCAGTGAGTGACTCTGGGTTGGATCCTAGATCAGAGGAAAGAAGTGTCTATAAAGGACATCATGGGGACAACTGGCAAAATTTGACTGTCACTGAGGATTAGCTAATAGTATTCTATCCAGTAAATTTTCTGACTTTGATTATAGTATGGCTATATAAGAGAATGTACTTGTTCTTAGAAAATACACAAACATATTTAGAAGTGATAGCACATAACGTCTGCTTGCTGTCTCTTCAACAGGTTCAGAAAAAAAAAATATGTGTACATACAGAGAGAAAGACAAAACAAATGTGGTGAAATGTTGACAACTGGTAAAGCTGGGTGATACATGGGAGTTCTTGGTACCATTCTTACAACATTAATGTAAAGTTTGAAATTATTTTTAAAAAGGTATAAATGTTAAAGGAAAAAAAATCTGGTGCAAAGAGTACCTTCACTGGACAGCTCTCCAAGACCTACGTCTTCTTGCTCCATGAACAGCTTTGACCCAATTAAATAAGGTAAAGGACGATCGATGTACAGATCCTGTAAAAAATTAGAGAAAATAAGCCAGTAAAGTCATGGCCAGTGTGGCTCGGTGGTTAAAGCGTCAATCTGTGTACCAAAGGGTTGTGGGTTTGATTACTGGTCAGGGCACATACCCAGGTTACAGGTTCGATCCCTGGTCTGGGTGCACGTGTGAAGCAACCGATCAATGTTTCTGTCTCTCTCTCCTTTCCTCTCTCTCTTTAAAAAAAAAAATCAATAAAAACATATTTTAAAAAAAGAAAGCCATTAAATATTTAGGCTTAAAAGTAAAATTAAGTTTTTCATTTGATGTCTTGCTTCATCTGACTACCCCCAAAATTTACATAACAAAAGCAGAGACTAAGACACACAGCAGGATTGAAAGTACAAAAAAAAACTGATTTTTTTGTTTTAAAGTCAAATCCTAGGTAAAGATGGCAAAACAAGGATGAATCACACAGAAATGCCTTAAGTGCCTAGTAATATTAACAAGTGACAAACGCCTGCAGAACATTTACCAGCAGTAATCGAACAGGAAAAGGGGCACAAATTCATAGCAGCATGTTCAAAAGGAGGACCCAGAAATCAGAAATTCTGGCAAGCTTTCATGACTCCTACCCCTATCGCCCCCCCCCCCTAAAAAGCAGCACTAATAAGCAAAACCAACCAACCACTCTTGAGATTCCTCAATAAGAGTTCTAAATTTGGAGAGAAGCACACTGAGGAAATAACCCAAAAGATTTTCTATGACTATGAGAAGACAGGTGGTTATGTCCAGGTTTTATGGAGGAGATCTGGACAAACAGGTCACAAACAAGGCACAGAGGGAATCGAGGCCTCCTTAACACTGCATCAAACCAAGGCTGGAAGACAGCACATGAAGCATGGGCAAGATTAAAAAAAAAAAAAAAAAAGACAACTATGCAAATATGTATAGTCAACAGAATGAACATAAATCTAAAAGATCGATGTGAACCTATCTGGGCAAAAAAATAACTACAGGAAGAGAATAACAGCTCCCAAATTATTCACACTGTATAACTTAGAAAAGTGAAGTTGGCAAAATAAGATCAGATGATAAACATCAGAATGAAATAAAGGAGACAGTGTACATGATAATATATGCTGGAGGCTCATCCCTCACACACATTAAAAGTTTAAGGACATGAAAGCCCTCCACTGCTAGGACAACCTCCCATCTCCACTGCAGGAGGAAAAGCTGACTTGTCCCAAGAGGCATGAACCTTGGCCATGATATATCTTCCCTATGAACAAGGGAGAATAATTCTGATGCTTCACACAACAGAAAGTTTGGGGAGGATAATGTAAAGGTTAAAGATACAACAGCAACCAATTTGGCGCAAAGAAAAGTGGTAAGTGGGCTAACTGTTCGATGACATAGTCCTCCTGTAAGATGAAGTGGTGTGGGACTTGGAACTAAGAAGTGTGGCCCAGGGAATACATTTCCCAGACTCCACTGCTAACTTCTAAATCCCTAGAGTAAAAAAAGCAAGCCAGCAAGTGTAACAGTGCTGAAGGATCAGCCTGAACTTGGTATGACACTGTAGCTCAAACTGAGAGAGAAATGTGCAGCTAAATGAATGACAAGGAGAGTTTGCTTTTGTGGCATGTTTCAATTCATAAGGCACTTATGCTTGTCACAGGACTCTCAAAAGCAAAATAGCAACTTTTGGTGTTTACTTGAGTGATTCTAGTATTGCCCCAATTGTCTCCTTTGCCAATCTGAGAAAGTAATAGTAAACCAATAAATACCCATTACACTAATACTGTTCATGAAGGAACACAGGAGTTTTATTCATAATAGGCAAATCTGAAAACAACCCAAATGCCTTTCAACGCTTCTGCTGTCTCCCTCAGCACAACTACAGAATTCAGATTCCCAACAATCTCTTTCATGAGCCTTCTCATCCTTCAAAATGCAATTCAAGTCTCATCTGTACCCTACTTTCCCCAGCTCAGAAGTCAATTCTCTCAGAGCACTGATGATGGTAACTCTCTCCCACCGTCTGGTAATGCAGTGATGGCATCTTGAGAGTGGGAACCACACCCTGAAATCATACTCTGCTAGCTTGACATGCTGCCTTGTACCTAGTAAGTGCTCAACCAAAGCTCTATGTCAGTTTTCCTGACATAGTCAATACAAGGATGCTAAGTGACATGTTTGCTCGCTAGACACAACAGGTGTAACAATAAATATTTGAACTGCATGTCTTTACCTTTGGTTCGAGGATCAGTTCCACCCGCTCATTAGCATCATCTTCTTCAGAGTCTGAGTTTCCTGCTTTTATATCTAGTTGCTCAAATGCACTGTCCAATACTTGTAAACCATAGTTCACAGCCTCCTGAACTTTAGGAATCAGATCTACTTCTTTCTGTTCCCGGGTCTTCTCCTACAATAAAACACTGTTCAGCATGGATTTCAATACATTGATACCATCATAATAAAATACTGCAAATGTTCTCTAAAGCCTAAATTCATGCTCCCCACACACAAAAAAATCTTCATTGAAAATGCTAACAAATGTCAGATTCTGATGAATGCCTTGATGTAGACTTTGGAGTAAGACTTTGGGGTAAGTTTTAAATCTCAAGTCTGTCATTTTCAGAACAGGGATCAAAGTACCTAAGGTCCTAGAGCTCCAGATTCATCGTCTATGAAGACAAAAGCAATATAGTGTGATGTTTCAGCAAGATAACTCAGGTGAAGGTACACTAACAATGAATGGCATGTCACAAGCCTTCAAATGGCACTTCATTTCCCTGCTACGGGAGGGGTGGAGGGTCTAGACTTTTAGCTTCACCATGACTGTATCCCACTAATGGCCCTTTTAGACAATTTTAGGAGTAAAGAACTAGAAGAAAATAGTCCAGCCAGAAGTATCATTTTTCAATTAAAATTAAAAAATAACAATAACTGGACAATTACAGTTACTTTATGAATTTGTTTCTAACCACAAGAGGGTTGGTTTCATCTCTAATCTGCCTTGTTCATCACCCTGGAACAAGCTCCCCCACCAACCCCTGAAGCTGTATAAATCACCAGCCTGCTGGAAACAGTCCAGTCTCCATTTCCTGCAACAGCAGCTCTCAATGACAGTCCCTGCCTACACTCAACTATGTCATCAGTTGTAAAAAATATTGAAAAAAAATGTAGTGTCATCTCCCCCCTTCACAAATATTCTAGAAACTGATACATAATTATAGAAAGAACCAAACCATTCAGTATTGTTCTGAGGGCCAAAAGGGAAAACCCTATGAGAATCGCACACTTTGATCTCGAGTATGAAAGTGTTTCTAATTGGGATTTCTTGTTTTGGCTGCACCTTGCTTCCACTCTGGTGTGCTTGGTTCTAATTAAGTAGCTAACGCTGCACTATGGGTGTGAACACATGTTTGTGAAATAAACATATACAGTAGTGGCTTTTTAAAAATAGTTCACTGAATACCTTCACTTTAAAGTTGAACCCCGTCTTGGTGAAACTGGATACTATTGCACTTAAAGAGTTAACAAATCCTTTAGTACTATTAAAAACTTTATTTAGCCCTGGCTGGTTTGGCTCAGCAGTTGGAGCGTCAGCCTGCGGACCAGAGGGTCATGGGTTCCATTCCGGTCAGGGGCATGTACCTCAGTTGGGGTTCGTCCCTGGCCCTGGTTGGGGTCCTGCGGAAGGCAACCAATCAATGTGTCTCTCTCACATTGATGCCCCCCACACTCTATCTGAAGATAAAATGAAAAAATATCCTTGGGTAAGGATTAAAATAATAATAATTAAAACTTTATTTTTAAAAAGGCTGGGAATAGGGACAACTATAACTGGTTTCTAATATCCTGTTCTAGTCTAACAGTTTCATACGCTACAAGTAACAGTTACTGATAAAGTACCAACTTTTTCAAATGATTTATACTTTTTAAGTGAGTTAGAACTGATTCAAAGCGCCTCCTATTATAAACTTGGTCACATTCCACTGTGCTTTCCTGAGTGGGAGGAAAAGGGTACAACTCTGCCAGAGTGCTAGAGTCCAGAACCTTTTCTCTAGGCTTTGGCAGTGACGTGAGAACCCAGGAAGAACACAGGAAGCCATGGGGGAGAAGGGCAAAGAAGGTAGAGTCTGCTGCCCCTCAACGTCTTAGCCCAATTTACGAAGCCCTTTAGCATCTACCTATCCCCACCTTGCCCTTCCTCTTTTCTGACCTCCAGTATTGTCCACTAACACAGTCCATAAAATACCAGGTACACCCCTCAACCTGGAACCTTGGCTTGTGGCATTCTTTCTTGTTGAAATGGTCTTAAAAATCTGGCCTTTCTTTTCTGTCAGTTAACATCTCATCCTTGAAACTTTTCTCTGCTATCTTATCCCTCTGAGTTCTTTTGCATCGAACATCTGAGTCAGTTAGCAGCCATGCAGCTGACATGCTACATCCTGTCACCCTAGCAAGACTGTAACCTCGTAAAGGCAGTTCTCCAAGTCACCAGGTCCCTGCAATCTCCCCGAGTCAATATATGTTCACTCCGCAGTCTGCATCCTCTGTACTAACACACCCTGTGGTACTCAGGAGCCCTCCAGTGTGTGGACTAATCCAGCATTCACCTTACTGCCATTTCTCACTGGTCGGAGTAAGAATCAAAGGAGTCACGAGAGGATAAATAAACAGTCTTCAAAGAACTCACAAACTACAGCCCAGCCTCTGGCCTGTTCCTATGTAGCCCTCAATGTAAAAATGGTTTTTATATTTTCAAAGGGGAAGGGAGACAAGGAAGAAGAAGATGAAGAAAAGAAAAAAAGACAAAGAAGAGACAGAGATCTGTGAGGCCTAACTGGCCCCGTACAGAAACTCTCTGCTGGAATGCTGGAACTTCACTGTGTATTTCTTAATACACGAAATGTCAGACGTAAGACTTCAATTGTGCAGCGGACAGGAGCAGTCTTCCCCATTCCCCTAATATCCCTCATGCACCAGCCACATTCTAGACCTCCATCACCTTCCGTCTCTAAGTCAGGAACTCATGGAAGAGTGATTAAATGCAAGTACCTGTTCCGCTTTTTCTGCCTCAGCCTTGAGAACTGGCTCTTCCACTTCTTCATCATACACACGCTAAATATGGAAGGAAATTCATTTTTAAATGGTTAGACCATCATTTGAAATAAATCACAGTGAAAAAATTCAATATAGAATAAAAAAGGATAAATTCAACATACAATAAAGACAGGAAAAAATGACATTTAACAAATGGGTGAAGTCACTAGTCAGAGACAAAAAGCAAAGATCAACTAAATAAAAAATAAATAAAAAGATACAATTGACTAGCAGACATGAAAACAAGTTCAATGTCATTGTTGGCCAGAGTCACAAAAACAGTAAGATAAGTTTTCACACCTTTTTGTTTAACCTAATACTGAGCACTGACAGGACAATGATACTGGCAATTCAATGTGGGGCTACTAAGAATGTCAACTGGTAGACCTTCACTATGAGGTAATGAGCTTTAACATTTTGAGCAATAGAATGGCAAAGGTTAAAGTTATTTTCATTCTGTTCCTTCAAATGGTTGGTAAATTTTATTATTCTATTTATATGAAAACAGACCACGCCACCCACCAATGATTTACCAGCAGGCCAGGTGTCTGAATGACCCGTGCACATGGATACACAGGCCCCTCTTTCCCAAAACAGAGCTATCACTCCAGCAACTCATTGTGATTTCCTTTAGTTTTTAAGTACTTATTGTTTTATAAATTCCCAAAATAAAATATGCTGTTACAAACAGTGGGGTGATGAAAATGTTCTGGAATTAGATACTGGTAATAGTTACAAAACTCTGTGAATGTAATAAAACCTATGACTTACTTTTTAAAAAGGTGAATTTTATGGAATGTGAACTGTATTTCAATTAAAATTTTAAAGTCAACATAAAAATACATAGAAGAGAGATATATTTAAAAATATTTCCTTCCCTACCTCCAACCTAACCCTTGGAATAACCAGTTGAAGTGTATGCTCCTGTTTCCTGTGGCTCCTACACAAATCTACACACACATTTACACATATTCAGAGTTCCTGCATCCTTCCTGCTTTTAAATAAAAATCCACTTATGCTATACGGTTCCCTGCCCCACTTTTTCACTTAATGTTCTCATAAGCTACTTTCTGGGTCAATCCTTACAAATTTGACTCATTTTCTTTTTTTTTTTTTTTCTTTTTTTTTATTATTATTATTTTTTTTATCCTCACCCGAGGATATTTTTCCATTTTTTGTACAGATAGAATGGGAAGGAGAGAGAGGAAGGGAGAGAGAGTGAGAAACATTGACGTGAAGGGACACATCGAGTGGCTGCCACCCGCACGACCAACCCTGGCCGGGGACAAACTGCAACCGAGGTACGTGCCCTTAGCGGGAACCGAACCCGGGTCTCTCCGGACCGCAGGCCGACGCTCTAACCGCTGAGCCAAACTGGCCAGGGTTTGACTCATTTTCTTAATATCTGCATAATGTTCTATGGTATGAACTTAACCATAACTAATTCGACAACTCCCTATTGGTGAACATTAAGATTTCCAGTTTTTGCTCATATGAACAAACTGCTGTAAATATATGCACACTTATATCTTAGGCCCTGTCCCTTTTATTTTTATAGGCTTTCCAAAACAGGAATGCCAAGTCCAAGGACAACACTATTTTTTTTATTTTAGTAGCTCCTTCCAGAGTACTATCCACAAATCTGTGATAACTCACACTGTCACCAACAATGTATTCAAGTGCCCATTTCCCAAACCTTTTCCAGCAGTGGATGTTATCCACATTTTTAAGACATCTGCCATTCTGATCAATGTTGTTTTTAAATGTCCGTATCTTCTAACCCAGGAATTCTACTTCTTGAAATTTAGTTCCATGAAAAATAATCACAAATGCAAACAATAAGATGCTTATGGCATCACGATTTACAGTGGAAAGTCACAAACACCAAATTTGTAATTCTAGGCAATGCCAATCAAAATGCTGATAGGATTTTCTATGGAATGTAAAAAGATAATTCTCAAATTCACATATGAGAGTAAAAAACCAAGGGTAAGTATGACAATTATAAACACAGAGAAGTCATGGGGACTTACCCTATTAGGACTTATTAGAAACCTATGGTATTTAAGATTGTGATACTGACAAACAGCAGATAAACATAAATAAAGACAGAGGTCAGAATTACATGTAAGCCTAATTTTATTTTCACATAAACACATATGCACACACATGCATTAATAGACATAAGTCAGTGAGGAAAATAACTACATGATAAAGGTCAACCACATGAGAAACAACAAAATGAGATCCCTACCTCATACTACACATATGCATTCATACACATTCACACACATATACTCTCCAGGTACAAAGGAACCCTCACCTAAAATGTGTAGAGTTAAGAAAAAAATGGGGAGTTGGTGCTTTTGAAGCAAACACGGCAAAATATTAAAATCTGTTAATGCAGGACGGTGCACAATATTAGCACCCGCAGTTATTATCTGTTCTTTTCTAGGCATAGATTACACTTCACTAAAATTTTTTATTTTGCAGGATTGTTTAATGAATTATGATCTAGTCATAGAATAGAATAAGAACAATAAAAATTAAGTTCACAAACACCCTACAGATGTGTTAAAATGCTTATAAAAGAATAAACATTAAGAAAAATGCAGGTCACACACACACACACACACACGGAGTAATCCAGAAAAGGTTAAAGTTAAAAAGAGAAAGAGTAGAAGGAAATATGCCAAAATGTTCCATGGTTGGTTAACTGGAGTGGCACAATTATAGTTGATTTTTGCAGCTAATTTTTGTACACTTTAATATTTTTTAATCTATGCCAATCTCTTTTACAATGAGTGTTCATTACTTTTATAACAAGAAAGGAAAGAAAACCTAACACCCAATGTCTGCATGGGAAATGGATTTGGACTGTATATGCTGAAGTGTTGAGCAGCTCCCCTCTAGCTGATAAGATTTCAGATGCTTCTTTTTCCATATCATTCTTCCTAATTGTTCTTGAAAGATCAGAAAATTGGAAAGTACTTTTCAAACACAGGAACAAAAAAGTAAGTAATTTTTTTAAGTTCCTTTTTTACAGAGGAAGGGAAAAGAAGAGAGAAACACTGATCAGTTGCCTCCCGTAGATGACCTGACCGGATGAACCTGTAACCTGGGTGTGTGCCCTGACCAGGAATCAAAGCTGCCACCTTCTGGTGTACGAGACAACTCTCCAACCTAGCCACAGCAGCCAGGGCAAGTAAGTAATTCTTAAAATTGAAGACTTTAAGACATGGAAGCCTCAGAATTTAAACAGTGAGAACATTTTCCCTAAAAGGTTGAGATTCACCCTGAAGTCTGAACAGCACCAACATCCTACTTTCTTCCTGCCTGTCATTAAAAACTGCCTCAGAAAATATCAACAGCCTGCAGCTGGAAAGCCAACATGACATCTCAGAAACCAACCAGCAAATACATAAAATCCAAGGAAAATGTTTAGAGTAACCAGGACTGTGCATCTCAAGTACTCGGTACACAGTAGATAATCAATGCTAACTTCCTTCACCCTTACTAGGCTGACCTCACAGGTTCATGTGTTTTTTTTATCATATTCAAATCAGGTAATCATACTCAGCATTGTATATTTATTTACCATTTTAAAATATTTTTTATTGGTTTGTAGAGAGAGAGAAAGTGAGAGAAAGAAATATCAACGAGAGAGAGAAGCATCAACATCGATCGGCTGCCTCCTGCAAGCCCCCCCTGCAGGGAATTGAGCCTGCAACCCAGGCATGTGCCCTGACTGGGAATCGAACCAGCAACCTCTTACCCAGGTCTACACCCAACCACTGAGCCATACCAGCTGGGCCATACTCAAAATTTAAAATATCTTGAGTATTTCTGCTCAAAGTATCTTTTCCTCATTTGGGGAGACATGGTAAGAGGTGAAGATAGGGAACTGGAGAAAAAGGGATCAGAGGCAGGGGATTTCTGAACAGATTATATAGCCCTGGTCCTTTCCATGTATGTGTTCTCTCATTCATTCATTCATTCATTCATTCAAATACTCAATGAGTCCCTATACATCAGGTTTGTGCTGGGCCCAAGGAATAAAACATTTAGCAAAAACACAGGCCTTGATTCAGTAGGGGAGTTGGCTGCATATCAATAAATGTAAAATTATAATCTTGGGAAATGCTACAAAAGAAGTTATTAACATCCTGGCTGGTTTGGCTCAGCGGTTAGAGCATCAGCCCGCACCAAAGGGTCTTGGGTTTGATTCCAGTCAAGGGCAAGAACCTAAGTAGCAAATCTGATCCCCAGCTCCAGTTGGGCTGATACAGTAGGCAACCAATCATGTCTCTCTCGCATCAATGTTTCTCTTTCTCTCCCTCCCTCCCTTCTACTCTATCTAAAAATTAACTAGGTCAATTAATGTTTTAGGACAAAATTCCTAAATTAACAGGTTAATAATTAAGAACTGTGTTCCCTTCTGTTAACATACTGAAGCAATTCATTATTAATTAGCATTTCTCCTCCTTCAGAATCCTCTCTGGAGCCTTTACTAAGGCACTAATTTCTCTTGCCCTACAAAGTCCTGACTGCTCTTCAGTTTCAGTAACTCCATAATGCAGTTGCAACCTTGTAGCTGCCTCTGAGGTTAATTACTAAAACCCAGAAACCTACCTGACTTAGAATATCTTTCTAATAAACCATGAAACCAAATGGTACCATCACTCAAGCCAGAATTATAATACATGAGTACCAATGTCGGGATTCAAAGAAAATACATAAAGAGCCAAATCACTGCCAAATATATTATCCACCTATAGATATTTTGAGAGTCTTAGCTGTACTCTCAATACATCATGCTCAGCATGAATGGAAAGAACATGTATCACACCCAACATAGGGGTCTGGGAAGCAGTTCAATTTGGCAGTGGCAATAGGCACATCCAGAGAGGAATTCTGGCTGCAGAATGAAACAAGAGAGACATAAAGGACTAAGGGGATAGACATATGGATGGAAAACAGAGAATCCAAGAAGTGAACAGTAATAAAGAACTATTCCAGCCCTGACCGGTTTGCCTCAGCAGTTAGAGCATCAGCCTGCGGTCCAGAGAGACCCAGGTTCGGTTCCCGCTAAGGGCACGTACCTCAGTTGCAGTTTGTCCCTGGCCCTGGTTGGGTCGTGTGGGTGGCAACCACTCCATGTGTCCCTTTCACGTCAATGTTTCTCTCTCTCTCTTCTTCTCTCTCCCTCCCACTCTATCTGAATAAAAAACAAAAAAATGTCCTCAGGTAAGGATAAAAAAAAAAAACCTATTCCAAAAAAAAAAAAAAAATCTTCAAAAACAAAAAAACTCACAAAAGCTAGATCATGGTACACTCAGAATCAAAGAAAACTTGGGCAATAAAGAAAAGCTAAAAACAAGAGAATTATTATTCAGAAAAAGAAGTACATGATGTCCCCTAACTCCAAAGTATCAATCTGATACCACTATAGTATAGGCACATAAGCTGCCTCCCAACTTCACTCCTTGCCCAGTCTAGGGCTGCGACACTGACTGCAGAGAAGAGCTGAGTGTCTGATCCAGCAGAATGAGATCAACAAGGATACATATTTAAAAGGGCACCATACTCAGCTTGGTAAAAAACTGATGGGGCTGCATATGCCAGTCAAGTAGAGATGAGAGTGCTGTACACTCTCTCTTCCAGTGAGAAAGATGCTCAGAAACAAACATGGACATTCGGTGTAGCCAACCAGAATATGACCACAGAGTTTACTAGAGTACTTGTTGTATTTTAAACTTATTGGAAAAGAGATCTCTAGGACCTTTATTAAGATCTTAATTTACACATAGCTCCCTCTAAAAGGTTAGTCATGGCATTTCAACCTGAACTACTAAAAAATGCACAAACATACTGCATAAGATACCTGTATCTGGTCATTTCATAAGAATCCAGAATCTTGAGCTTTCTTTAATCTTGCAATTTTCAAAATCCTTTCTATTACTTTACATCCAACAATCCTAGGAAATAGCCTATTTTATTAAACCTCTTTTCACAGATTAATTAATGCTGATACACAGGAAGTTGGCCACCACATGAGAAATATAGAACAGTTTAACTAAACCTCCTCTCGACTCTCATCTCTTAATAGTCTCACCCTCAGTCATTGGGTTCCAGCCACACTTGCTTCCTTCCTATTCCAGAATTACACTATTAAGGAAGATTGTGATTTTTTTTAAGGAGAGGCTCTATCTAATTTATCTATGTATTCCTAAGACCTAGCACTTAACAGGAACTCAATAAATATACAGACAAAATTGCATCTGGTGTTACAGCTCAGTAATCTGTTTAGATTTGATTCTGTATCATAGGTCCAACCATCATAACAAAATGTTAATTGAGACTATCCCAAGTAGACTGATACATGCCTTTAATATAATTTATCAGAACATAATGGAACATTATTAACTATAGCCACATGTTGGTGGCCCAGAGATCAGACCAAGTGCATGACTCTCTTTAAAGAATATGCCATAATCAAGGCTTGCTTGTTTGAGTGCCACGCAATTCTGCACAACTGCTAACTACTCTCATAATTAAAAAGGGATGGAAAAACTAGAGGAAATTTTATCACTAGATTTTTTAAAGGCTTTTAAAAAAACTTTAATTTTTTTTGAAAAGGCATTAATCCTAAAGAAGCTTAAATTACCAAGAACCACCACTTCCATAAAAATTCAGGAGAGAGCCCTGGCCAGTTTGGCTCAGCTGTTGGAGCAACGGCCCTCTGACCAAAGGGTCTCAGGTTCTATTCCTGGTCAAGGGCACATACCTGGGTTGCAGATTCAATCCCTTCCTCTAATCCAGGTCGTGTGGGAGGCTACCAATCAGTGTCTCTCTCTCACATCAATGTTTCTCCCCTCCCCTATCCCTCCCACTCTATCTAAAAATAAATGGAAAAATATCCGCAGGTGAGGATTAACAACAAAAAAGAAAAATTTGGAGGGAAACTAATAACAGATCACTTAGTATTACAATGACTCTTGTTCCTCCAAAAAGCATTATTTATAAATCTAATGTAACTAAGTAACTCACATTCTCGATGAACTGGGTATTAGACAGCATAAGGAAGTCATTGAAGACATTATGTAGGCGACAATCTGTGGCTTTAGTTTCCTGAATTAGTCCGTCCACTTGTTTCTTGATTTCATGGGTTCTAGAGAGAGTCTGCTGTGAAAATTCCTGTAGAAACTGCAGTAGCTTTTAAGAAAATAAACGTACAGAAGTATCAGTATTATATGCATCCACTTTTTGTCTCGAAACAAAATGGAACCTATTTCCCTCCATCTGCGTGTGTGCTGGAATGTACAAGGGAGGCTGGTTTTGTCAGGACTACGGCCAAGGGGCACTGAAAAACATTCAGAAAGCTCATCAAAACAGTGCCAAGTAGCCATGGGCACTTGCTGTTTCGTCTGAAGGAATTTTAAAGTCCTGTTTGGTTGTCATTCTACAGGGATCACAGACAAAGAATTAAATAACAAATCACTACTTTAAAAAAAAAAAAAAAAAAAAAACATTCGTAGGAGACTCTGGAATCACAGTTCTGAGCTTCTCGGGCCACCCGCCGGAAGAAGCCCCTCAAGATAACCAGTCCTAGCTAGTCGACCGCCCCCTAGCCCGGGCGCACCGAGTCGCCTCGCTGGGCCAGCGCGGGCCCGGCCAGGGCTCAGCTCTGCCCCTGCAGGAGAGGCCCGCGTCCGGGCCGCCGGCCGCCGGGAAGCACTGAGGGCTCAGGCCCGGCCCGCTCTCCCTGAGGCCCGGGCACTGCCAGGGTGGTTTCCGAGGGCGAGAAGGGACGTGTTACGTGCGTTATGACAGGTGACAGCGGGACGGACTCGGGGCAGGGAGCATCGGGGACCCGTCCTCCCGCCGCCGGCCGCGCCCCCGGCCCCCCTCCCGCCCGCCCCTTCGGCCCGGTCCCTGGGGCCCGCCTCTCACGCCCGCGTCGGCCGCCAGCGACCAGCTCTGGCAGCTCCTGCGGATCTCCTCCACCGACCAGGGCCGCTCCCACACGGGCTCGGACTCCGGCGCCCGCTCCTGCCCGGCGGTCGCCCGGCTCGTCTGCAGGGAAGGAGAAGAGAGGCTGAGCTTCGGCGACGCGCTGCCCCGGCCGGCCCGGCCCTGCCCCGGCCCTGCCCCGGCCCTGCCCCGGCCCTGCCCCGGCCCTGCCCCGACTCGCCCCGGCCCGCCGCCCTCACCATCCCGGCGGCGCACGTCGGCAGGATCGCGGAGCCCAGGACCGCAGCCCAGGCGCACAGATCCCCGGAAGCCGAGCCCCCAGCCGCGCGCGCTTGCACGTGACCACGCTTCACGTGACCGGGCCCCCACGTGACGCGCGGCGCTGCCGGAAGAAAGCACCGGGACCCAGGCTGGGGAGAAAATTAGAGCGCTCGCAGCTGGGCGGGGCCGGGCGGGGCCGGGAGGGTGCGGACGCCAGGGGGCGCTGAAGGGCAGGGCTCGGCGGCCTGCTCCCCAGAGGGAGGAGCTTGCGGGGAACTGCCCACCCGGCTTTGGGCGGGATGTGGGCAGAGGGAGAGCTCTTCGTGCTGCGCCTGCTCCTTGCGGGGTGGGCCTCAGGTGCTCAGTACATGGGGGTGCCTGACCTATGCGACCATCGCCATGCTTCTGATGCCATGCTAGTTCAGCTCCCTGCGCAGGACCTGCTGAAAATCCTTGACTCCCTGGGCATTGCACTCAGGTTGAAGTCCAACCTAATCGTATGACGGGCAGGAACCTTTTATAATCGAAGCCCTGCCTGCAACCCCATCTTCAACACTCCCACCTCCTGTAGTGCTCAGTGATCTGGCTGTTCTTTCTCACACTTAATTTGCAGCTCCCTCTGCTGAGTCCCTCCAGTGACACACCAACTTTTAAAAAGGAAGATCCCAATATCTTCCCGTTCCTGTGTGCTGGAAGGCCCGTAACTCAACCTCCTTGAGGTTTTGTTTGTTTGTTTAATAAAATTTATTTTCCTTTATTGATTTTAGAAAGAGAGGAAATGGGAAGGAGAGAGAGAAACATCCATGAGAGAGAATATTGACCCCCTGACCCCCCACTGGGAACCAGGCCCACAACCTGGGCATGTGCCCCGACTAGGAAGCAAACTAGCCACCTGTTGGTGCATGGGTCAACGCTCAACCACTGAGCCACACCAGCCTGGCAAAATAAAATTTTTTAGATAAAGTCACGGGAATATAATGTACAGCAAAGGGAATATTGTCAATAACATTTAATGACTATGTAAGGTGACAAATGGATACTAGGCTTATAGTGGTGATCACTTTGTAAGGTACATAAATGTCTCATCACTATATTGTATATCTGAAAGTAATGCAATATTGTTTGACAACTGTAATTGAAAAATAAATTTTGAAAAAACATAGATCTTACCATTTCTATGCCCTTTATTTGTCCAACTCTTGGGCTCTTTTTGTTGTTGCCTCTGTCACCTTGGTGAAGACCTGATTATCCCAAGTAAAGTTTAAGTGCCCCCTCAGTGATTTTCTATACATTTGTAAAAATATTAATCATGAAGTATTACATTATATTGTAACTTATTTAATCAGTCTCCCCTTTAATAATAATGGCTAACATTTATGGAGTGCTCAGTGTTTACGAAACACTTTCATACATACTAATTAATTCAATTCTCTCAGTGGCTTCATCAGGTAGGAACTATTTTCCCTGTGTTATAGTTACTGAGAAAACTGAGGCATGGGGAGGTTCACTTACTTACTCAGGACTAGAAAACCAGTAAAGAATCAGAGTCAGGAACCCACACAATTGGCCACTATTATACACTGTAGCTGGTCTTATACTGTGCTATACATAATTGATTGCTCTGTCTATTAGTAGGTGAAATGTTATGTCTTTTAGTATAGAGTTCAGTGATGCAGAGCATTCCCAGGGACTGCATCAGTATGTAGTCATCTGTGCTTTAGCTCAGTTCAAAAATTCAGTTTCACATGGAGGTGTGTTAGATCAGCTTCTAAGAGCACCCACCTGACCCGTCCCGCAAGTCGAGCAACGGGAACTCTAGAGGGGGAGTGAGGATGAGGAGGGACAAGAGACACGAGAAATGGAGACAAGACAGGGTTCTGATCAAGTCTCCTTTATTCAGGGGTAATTCATACAATATATAGGGCAAGAAGCACCTGTTGCCAAGCACCAGGCTTGCCCGAAGCAATTCTAGGAAATAGTACAAAGGAACAAAAGGTCAGCAAAGACTGGCTTCTTGAGTAAATGGTTACTTAAAGAAATGCAAAATGCAGAGATAAAGAAATGCAGAATGCAGAGATATCCTGCCTTGGGGCAGGTGATGGCAGAGCAGATTATAACAAAATTGACGCCATGCAAAAAGTCTCCCACACCCACCCCAGATCCATTTTAGATTGCTCTTTCGAAAATATTAACTCCACATTGATTTTTTTTTTTTTTACATTTCCTCCTTTCTGCTGAATTATTTTTCTTGTTTTAGAAAGCATCAAGGATTAATCATTAGGAGGCATCACTGGTCCACCATTTATAAAGCAGCACATCCTGCCCTGGCCAGTTTGGCTCCATGGTTAGAGCATCAGCCCGTAGACCAAAGAGTCGCAGGTTTGATTTCCAGCTAGGGCACGCAACTGGGTTGCAGTTCATCCCAGCCCTGTCGGGGTCATGTAGGTGGCAACCAATCGATGTGTCTCTCTCACATTGATGTTTCTTTCTCTCATATTGATATTTCTCTCTCTCTCTCTCTCTTCCTCCCACACTCCCTCCCACTCTATCTGAAGTTAAATGGAAAAATATCCTCGGGTGAGGATTTTTTAAAAAAGCAACACATCCATCATCACCAGGAAGGCTCACTCCTGGAATGTCACGTGCCAGGTAGGAGAGAAAGCATCTCCTGAGCACACAGTAAGAGAGCTTGTAGCCATATGTGAGCAACATGGAGGCTTATCAGAAGCCAAGCTAAGCACATATTTCTCATATAAAAAAATTTTTTTGTAGGTATGGTCTCAGTGGATTTATTTGTTGTAACATCTCCAAATGTTGGGCTAGGATTATTTGGGTAGTGGCTGGTAGTCAGTTGATGCACCTGGTAAAACACATAATTAGGTATAATCACAAAAACCAATGTGATTAAAGCCTGTAATATAGAATGAAGCCAGGTCGCTATTCCTGTAGGCATCCAGCTAATAGCTATCCAATCCCAGTTTTTAGAGTAATGTTTTGTCAGTTCAAAGATTGTAATTTATTTTTCAATGGGGCATAAAGACCATCTTGTTGGGTAGCCAACACATTTAGAGCTTTATGGTTTTTTAGTACTACTTCAGCCAGACTGTCAATTATTCCTTGTTGTCAAGAGCAGTTGCTGTAATGTTCCATTATTATGATACAAGAATGAAGATATTTCTAATAGACTTTTCTAATTCAGCTACTCCATATCAAGGAAAGAAAGCTCTAGTGAAGGCATGCCCAAAGCCGTGTTTATCTGTTACGGAGTTTCAGTTGGAGAGAGGACTGAAAACGCCATACCCCAAATCCCAATCGCATTGGCTTCGTTGGGTTGAGCTTTATAGACAAAGGAGTTTAGGGATAATGGCAAAGGAAGGGAGAGTCTTTCTGGTGGCAGCATCAGTACTAATGCCACATCTGCCTCACTATTGAGTTGGCAAGGTGGCATATAGTATTTGGGTCCCGCTCAAAAAGAAATATTCAGTGCCCTCAAATGAGAGTACGGAATTAAGTCCTTCAACCCAAGACTCTGAGGGAAGCATTAAGTCCTATTTCTGAGGCAGGGACTTCATGTCCTCTATATGTTGGATGATTATAATAGTCGTCATCACAGAAGACATTAAGTCATCGTATAGTTTATCATGAGAATTATTAAAGGAGTATCTGAGGTTCCTTTATATTTGGGTCAGGATTGAAAGATTAGCATGGGTTTGGTTGTTTTAAGTTTTTGTGCTGGGATTCCCTAAGAGAGGGGTATTTGTTTTTAACTAAATACCAGCTTTTAAATCTAGTTCCCAAGTGGTATCCAGGAGGGGGGACATGAGCACAATGGACATATTGCAAAATCAGGCAGACTTTACAAACAGATTGTATAATTTGTCCTGTGAAGTGAGTTCCCAGTTGCTACGGGGCTCTGAGAGGATTCCCGGGAGGAAAAGCTTTCCCAGAAGCATTTACTGACTTCGGAGTCTGTGACTGGAAGGCATGGGAGCACCTCCACCCAATGAGGAAACATACACATAACCACAAACACTAACAAGGATATTTGTGTCCTTGACTAGGGCAAACTGAATCGAGTCCATGTGCCCAACCTTGAAGGGGCTTAAAGCTGAAACGCAGGGGGAAATACTCCACAGAGGTAGGACTGGGCTTCCCAGGGCTGTGCCTTGGGCAGATTGGGAATTTTTGGTATACCTGAGAAGCTATCTCTGGAGATGGCGTCCAATAGTATTGTTTCGCCCATAAAACCATGTTGACAATATTCCAGTGAGCTAAGTCGTGTACATATTGTGATATACGACAGTGTATACAATCAGGGAGGAGTGGCCAGTTGTTCAGACCTACTCATAAGTTTCTTTTAGGGTCAAATTTACAGCCCTGTTCTAACCATTTCTTTCTTTTTTGTTGAACAGCTAAATGCTATGCTTCCATAATGTTATTGTTCTTGGGTTTTTTTTAATCCACACCCGAAGATATGGTTTTTTTGTTTATTTGTTTTTTTAATTGATTTTAGAGAGAGAGCAGAAGGGAAAGACAGAGAGAGAGAGAAACATGGATATAAAAAAGAAACATCAATCGTTGCCTCCCAAACAGGGATAGAATCCTTTTGGTATACAGGATGACACTACAACCAACTGAGCAATCCAGCCAGGGCTGGATGTTATCTTTTAAATATCCAGTTGCTGCAGCAGGAATGGGTCTGAGTCGAGGTAAGTGTTGTGCCCCAGCACCGTCTGAGATGTGCAGGTTCCTGACTTGTGCAGGGAAAATGTCAAGACATGAGACCAGGTGAAAGTGAGAGTAAATTTATTAAAGTTTTGGACAGTTGCAAAGGAAGGGCCCCTGGAGACAGGATGGGGGCAGGCCCCGGACAGGCTGCCTTGCTCATTGCTCCCTTGGGTGCAAGTCTCGTCAGGAGCCTCAGAGTTTAGGATAGAAGAGGAAGAGGACGTGGCTGTTAACTGGCATTCTTTGTCTTGAAAGTCTTTATCTATTTCCAGTAGGTGAGAAATGTAGGGGAGGTCCCCAGGGAAGACCTCAGACTATTCATCAGCTTTCCTGGTATGTCCTTTAGTTTGCCCAAGCATCAAAAGGAGTGTATTGTGGGGGCGGGGGTCATTCTCTGGTCAGTTTCACCTCTATCTAGAATTATCTAGAATTAGTCTATCTCTAATTGGTTTTCAGGCTCTAATTGGTTTTCTGGCCTCTAACTGGTTTTTTCATCTGTTCCCCTAACAAGAGGATATCTTTGGTTGGGAAGGATAGATTTAACCCTTCTGCCCTAGGTGTCTGTGGTTAGGGAGGACAGGGTCTTGTGATTTATTAGCTGGCTGCTAATTGCTCAGTTGTTCCAGCCATTTGTTCAGCTGTTTGTCTGTTTCCTCATTCCGCTGGCGAGGAAATTCTCCTAGTTTCTTACTAAGCCGCCTCAGGAGCACAGGTGCTTCCACTAGGGGGTGATCTCGTTTTAGTGCTGCTGACTTGACAGCACTGTTCGCCAAATGGTTACTTCTGTTTTCCTCTGTGTCTGCCTGTGAAAGTCCAGGGACTTCTGTGATTGCTAGATTTAGGTCATCGGATAGCCTCTAGAGTTCTAAAACATAAGAACTGGCCCTGGCCAGGTGGCTTAGTTGGTTGGAGCATCACCCTGTACACCAAAAGGTGGTGGCTTCAATTCCTGGTCAGGGCACAGACCTAGGTTGCAGGCCGATCCCCATTTGGGGCTTGCATATGGGAGGAAACCAATCAATGTTTCTCTTTCTCATTCTTTTCTCTGTCTCTGAAATCAATAATCATATCCTCGGGTGAGGATTATATATTTATATTGTGGGATTTAAAAAAAAAATTTTGTCAAGAAGAGGTCAAGAATCCTCTCTGCTTCCCTAGCATACCAAAGGCATACCTGCTGCCAGTATAAATGCCAGCCTTTATCCAAATTGCAAGCTTGAATTAGTGCAGAGAGCTTTGCTTGTGGAGCAGAAGTTGCCTGAGGCATTGGACTGTCCTCAGTGGTTTATTTAAAGAGATCATTACACAATCGGCTTGATAGTGGCCTGTTTTTATCTTTTAGGTAAGAACCATCAGTAAACCAAACTAATTCAGCCTTTTTAAGAGGTGTTTCCTGTAAAATAATATGAGGCCTTAGTAGTAGGTCTGTTAATGTCAGGCAGTCATGAGGGGTTTCGTCAGACAACACAGGAGGGGAAGTAGCAGGGTGCAGAATATTACATTAAGCAATAGTCACATTAGATGACAGTTAGGAGACAATAAGAGAACTCTGTAGGAGGTCAGTCTGCTAGCAGAGAGGTGCTGATTAATAAACGGTCTAAGCCGGCGGGAGATCACATCCACAGCACAAGGCCAATGTAGAGCAAAATGGCTTTATTGCATGCACCTGGCTGCAGGCAGGCTGAGCCGAGGTTCAGCCTTGAATCAGGGTTGGGGTGTCGGTTGTATACCCTACTGTTACAGAAAAGACTCAGAACACCGGAGGAAGCGAAGAGATTCCTTTATTCATGCATGCAGACCCAGAGGAGGCAGTCTCCAAATTCTGGGCCCCGAGCTGCAGGGTGCACCTATCTTTATAGCGGGCTGGGCGGACATTCTTTAGATGTGAGAGTCGTAAGCAGCTTAAAGAAGCAGGAAGCAAAAGGGTCTGGTTATCTCTAGGAAGCAAAGGGGTCTAGTTATCTCCTGGGTACCTGCTCTTTCTAAAATGACTTTCTCTATCATTCCCCCCTTTTGATGCTATTAGCTGCTATTGATGCTATCAGATGCCAATTGCATCGCGATACAGATCTCAATGATCTGGGTCTTCAGACCTCTGTAGGAGTTGATATCTGTACTTATACTGTTGGGGGCAATATTTTGGCCGTGGCCCGCCTGGTTACAGTGGACGCTAAAGTTTGGCCTATGTTCCGAGGCTTAATCCTAGGAGAATGATGGTTATCGGTTCAATTAGTGGAAGTAGCCATCGGAGCCAGCCCTGTGAGTCTATTTCCCAATTCCAATTTTCTCATTCATTTGCTCTGCGTCTTGTTTTCTCTGAGTTCTTTGACCTTTTGTGTTATGGTTCCAGACTGGTTCACAAAGTAGCAGCATTCTTCCCCCAAGAACATGCAAGTTCCTCCTTTTTCTGCTGTTAGCAAGTCTAGAGCCCGGTGGTTCTGTAAGGTTACTTCTGCCAGTGGATTAATCTGTCGTTGGATGGTGGTCAAGGAGTCTGCTGCTGTGGTCATGTCTGCATTAAGTTGGGCAGACAACCTGTAGTAGGTAGAGGCAGAGAACCCTAGGGCCCCCTGCCCCTGTCTGTATCAGCTGCAGTGCCAATTCCGGCTGCAACTGCTGTGTGTACCCCCCTTTAGGTTTGGGTAGTTCCCTTTCGGCTCAGTCAGAGTAGGAGTAGGTTCGATATTTCCAGGGGGTTCGGATGCTGAGGCTCGGGGTAAGGAAGACCTCCAAACCTCTCCCGGTCCAGTTGGCAGGGAGGCACCTATAGGCCTCCCGTCCACATGGGGAATAATCCTGGCTCAGTACAGAAGCTGCTGTTATTGGGGATACTGATGTTTCTGCTACAGAGCTCTGGGTTAAGAGACCCTACTGGGTTTCCTTCTGGGGAGACTTTCTCTGGCTGTAGGCAGGTTACATTTGACCCTCCAGTGTCTAGGAACACATCGGTTGTTATGGGCCCTTGGGCTAGGGCCTGACTGGGACCAGGAGGCGCCCCAGCATGACTCCAGGGAGGTGGAACAGGTATTCCTAGGATTCTTTCTCCTGGACGGTAGGCAAACCCAGCATTCCCGAGTGGAGTTGCTAGTGCTCTGGTGCGCTGAGTACCTGGCTCGTACTAGCTCCTGAACCTGTGCTGTGGGGCTGATTCTCTGTCGTGCCTCCCGGAAAGTGGTCAGGTTGGCACCTTTATATGTTATCTTTTCCTCCTGCTTCCTCCGCCGTCCGGCTATTTCTCTAACAGCTTCTTCCCGGACCGTCTCAAATTCTTCCGGTTAAATCACTTCATTGGCGGCAGGTGCTCCAACAAGCCTGTCTACCCGGGGGCCCGTATGCCTGACACTTCTGACTCTGGTATCCAATGGTCCCTCCCAACTTCCCCGTCATGTATAATTTATTGTCCAGACACATGTGGGGGAGCCAGTCTGATAGCGTTGTAGGCATTCCGCGGGCATAGCAGTGGCACATGTGAAGGGCGATGCAGGGAATCTATAGCTTGCGACTCCTCCTGCAAGTCGTACCCTTTCTGCAGGCCTGCTACATTGACATACAGGGTTTGCATTGGGGCAGGGGCTGCTAAGCAGAGCATACTAAGTATCCAAACCTCAGACAAGCCCAAGATATGTTCCCCCGAGGGCCAGTTGCTCTCAGGTGTTCTATTCTGTTGGGGTTACAGTCATCAGTCCAATTCCTAAGATTATAGCAAAACTCCCCACTGCAGTCAGGTACCACCCTGGGCACTTGTCCCTTCCTCTGAGCCTCCATCAGTGCCTGGTTTCCTTTTCAGCTTCAGGGTCAGCAGCCATGGCGGCTGGTCCTCTGGGTCCCCGTCGTCCTCTTGGAATCCGCTGGGTCCGTTGCCCTCTTGGCTCGGCTGTGATGCAACCGTAAGTGCGTTTGGGGTTGTTAATGTGATGAGGTGGGGCCAGGTCCATGTGGGTTGGAGGGGTTCCTTTTCCCAGGCTTTAGTCCATACATAGTCCCCTGGTCTATGTGAGTGGGCTGGCCCCCTCGTGGTAAGGGTCCTTGGCCTAGTCCGGCCTGACGTATCTGGCCAAGTGTCTCCCTGAGCTTCTGGAGGGACCCAGTCTGCCCTGCTCCCCTGTAATCCGAAGCTCTCCTCTAGGGAGGGTAGTCCGGCTGGCGGCCTCCCGTAAACTAACTCAAATGGTGTAAACCCTGTGGCCTTAGGGGCGTTCGTACCCTGAATAATGCTAAGGGCACCGGGGCTGGCCAGGGCAGGTCGGTCTCCTGATGGAACTGTGCAAGGGTTTCCTCTAGAGTCCGGTTCATACGCGCTACCTTTCCTGAGCTCTGAGGGCGACAGGCAGCGTGTAGCTTCCAAGGGATTTTTAACTGTGCTGCTAGTTCCCGGAGCACTTTTGCAATAAACGCTGTCCCGTTGTCGCTGCCAGTGGTCATAGGCAACCCAAAGCGGGGGATAATTTCCCTGAGGAGGGTCCTGACTCCCTCTCTGCTGTTTCTGTCCTGGTGGGGAATGCTTCTACCCATCCAGAGAAAGTGCAGAACAATACGAGTAGGTACCTGTGTCCCCGGCTTGGCCTGATCTCAGTAAAATCAATCTGTAGGTCCTCGTATGGCTGTTGCCCCCTGTGTTGTATTCCGGGGAGCCCTCTCGGGTGACCTGCTGCGTTGTTCCTGGCACAGGCCAGGCATTGAGCCACTGCAGCTGCACACAGTCCAGACATGTTAGGGAGGTAGCAATACATCCCGAGTGAGGCCTCTAGAGAGGTTTTCCCTGGGTGTGAGGGCCTGGCGTTGCCTGACGAGACTGCTGGCCTGGCCTTGAGGATGCAGAGCCGTTCGTCCGGCAGTTCAGGGCAGTTCTCTCGTGTGGCCCATTTCTGTTGCTCCGGGGTGCAGTCTGGCTGACTGAGGTTCAGTTCTAACAGGGCACCTTCTAGGGCTGGGGTATTTGTGGGGGCCTCCCTCTCTGTAGCTGCTGCCTCTGCTGCCTGATCTGCCCTGTTCCCTGGGCTACTCTGTCTCTTCCTTCTGGGGGCCCCTGCAGTGCATTCCTGCCGCTCCCCGAGGGGCCCAGCCTGCTCCAGCAGCCGAAGTATTTCCGCCTTGTTTTCATTTCCTTCCCCTCGGCTGTTCAGAGTCCTCTCTCTCGGTAGATCACCCCACGGATGTGTATGGTGGCGAAGGCATCCCGAGAGTCTGTGTAAACGTTGACCCTTTTTTCTTCTGCTATTTCGTGCGCCCTAATTAATGCCCCAACTTCTGCCCTGTGGGTGGACCAGGAGGCCGGCAGGGGCTTTGCTTCAATTACTTTCTCATTGTCCACGACAGCGTACCCGCCATTCGCTTCCCCTCAGTCGTGTAACTGCTCCCTCGGTGCAGAGCGGTGAGTCTGGCTGGTCAGAGGCTGGGCTGTAGGTCTGGTCGGCCGGCAGGCAGCTCCGCAGCTGTCTCGGGCCAGTCGTGGTCTGGTTCTCCCAGCTCAGCAGGGAGGAACGTAGCCGGGTTCATTCGCCGGACAGTGCTGACTTTCACTCGGGGACTCTCATGGAGAAACCCCTGGTCCTGTGTCAGTCTCGGGTTGGAGAGCCGTTTGTGTCCCTGTCCAGCCAGAAGGCTGGATACCGCGAGGGGAACAAATATGCTGATCTCTTGCCCCAGTGTTAGTGTGTCTGCCTCCTGTAGGAGAGCGACAGCTGCAGCCATGGCCCTGAGGCAGGGCGGCCAGCCTGCTGCCACGTTGTCCAGTTGCTCAGACAGGTGTGCAGCCGGCCTTTGCCATGGTCCCACTGGTTGCGTAAGGACCCCCAATGCTATTTGCTCCTTTTCGTGCGTGTAGAGGTGGAAAGGCCGACTGGGGTCTGGCAGCCCAGGGCCGGCGCGCCCCCAAGATGATCTTTTAGGGCCTGGAGGCTTTCTCCTCTTCAGCTCCCATAGGAGGGCTGCTGTCTGGGCCCTTCAGCACTTGGTAAAGTGGTTTGGCCGATGCTGCATACCCCGGTATCCAGATTGGGCAGAACCCGGCCGCCCCTAGGAACGCTCAAAGTTCCCTCCGTGTGGCTGGCGTTGGTAGGGCCATCATGACCTGCTTCCTTTCCTGGCCCAGGACCGTTTCCCTTGGGAAATGAGGAATCCCAGATATTTTACCTGGGCCTGGCATAGCTGTGCTTTCTTCCATGAGACCCGGTACCCTGCCTCTGTCAGCAGTTCAAGGAGCTGGCAGGTGCCCTCCCAGCACCGGTCCAATGCGGGGGGCCTAGTAGGAGATCGTCTGCATATTGTAGCAGCACCAGGTCCGTTTCTGTATCAGTTAAGGTTTTAAGTCTCTGGCCAGGGCCTCTCCGAAGAGAGTGGGCGAATTCTTAAATCCAGTGGCCATCTGGTCCAGGTCAGTTGGGGCTTTGCCGCAGGGGGGGTCTTCCCGTTCGAAAGCAAAGAGCGGTTGGCTGGCCTTGGCAAGTCGGAGGCAGGAACAGGCGTCCTCCAAGTCCAGACAGGTGAACCGGCCGCTTCCGGCGGGAGCTGGCTGAGGAGCGTGTGGGGGTTCGGTACCACGGGGTGCAGTGTGATTGTTGCCTCGCTCGCTGCTCGCAGGTCCCGCACCGGCCTCTATCCGCTCCCATCTGGCTTCTTCGCTGGCAGCAGGGGAGTGTTCCAGGGGGACTGGCCTGGGACAGGTGTACCTTCCCTCAGATGCTCTGGATGACCTCTGCGATGCCCAGCCGGGCCTTCCTGGGGGTGGGGCACTGGCGAATCTGCTTCGGTCCGGCTCCCGGCTTCAGTTCTATAATTATAGGTGGATGGTTCCCTGCCAATCCTGGCGGGTTGTCTCCTGCCCAGACCTCTGAGTATCTCTTTTGAAGGTCAATCCCCCTTCCCTCTGTGGGCTCCCGTTGGCCTTCCTCTGCTTCCTTATAGAGCCGATATTCTTCCCGGGGAACTAAGACTGCTGTGAGGTGTGGGCGCCACCTTGTCAGGGAGCCTCTCCCGATGGGCGAAAGGAGATCTGGGCTCCTAGCTTAGAAGCAGGTCGCGTCCCAGGAGCGGAACCGGGCACTCCGGCATGTACAGGAATTCATGCTTTTCCTGGTGGCCCCCAAGTTCTACAGTTCGGGCTGGAGAAAACTGTCTGGGGCCACTAGGCTGTCCGGTGGCGCCAGTGATAGAGATCTCGCGCCCTGAGGGAGGTGCATCCGCAGTTGTGACCACTGAAGGTTCTGCCCCAGTATCTACCATAAGGGGGAGGGTTTGGCCCCCTACTGTCATTTGGACCATGGGTTCATGGGGGCCGAGGTGTGGTGAGCCCGGTCTCCCCTAGTCCGAGTCTAGGCCTGCCAGACTGAGGATGGTGGGCGCCTGGGTCTCAGGTCCCGACTGCCTAGCGGCCTGCCTTTTCTCCCTTCGGTTGGGACATTCCCTTTCCAGTGTCCCCTTCTCTGCAGTGTGCACACTGGTCTGGGTCCATTCTCCAGTGTGCAGGCTTGTTTCCCTTCTGGCCGCCGCCTTCCCTGGGTGGCAGGGGCTTTCCGAGCGCGGCTGCTGGGAGGGCTGCCTCTTCTCCATTCTTCTCCAAGCCTCCCGCTCGGCCGCCTCCTCTCTGGTGCTGTGCACCTTGCTGGCAACCTCTGTGAGTTGGCTTATGTTCATTCCGGCAAAGCCCTCAAGTCGCTGAAGCTTCTTCCTGGTGTCCAAGGCTGATTGGGAGACGAACACCGTGTTGCCCATTCTCTGGTTGTCTGGCCCTTCGGGATCAAACAGGGGTATGTCTGACGGGCCTCACACAGACGTTCGTAGAAATCCCCAGGGCAGCCCTGGCCAGTTTGGCTCAGCGGTTAGAGCGTCGGCCTGCGGTCCGGAGAGACCTGGGTTCGGTTCCCGCTAAGGGCGCGTACCTCGGTTGCAGTTTGTCCCCGGCCCTGGTTGGTCGTGAGCCACTCAATGTGTCCCTTCATGTCGATGTTTCTCTCTCTCTCTCCCTTCCTCTCTCTCCCTCCCACTCTATCTGTACAAAAAATGGAAAAATATCCTCGGGTGAGGATAAAAAAAAAAAAAAAGAAATCCCCAGGGCATTCCTCAGGCCGCTGAGGCACATTAGCTGCCTTTGACACCTTAGAAGGCCGTCGGGCCCTCCCGGATTCCGCGGAGAAGGGCAGCCCTGCATCTCTGGAGCGCGGCCCTTCCTTCTTCTGAGCAGTGGTCCCAGTCAGGTTGGCCTCCGGTGCTGCTGCGCCTGCCCATTGGGCTGGGTCTGAAGTGCCCACGGGCACCGTGGTCTCTAGATATTGGTGGCTTCCTGGAGAATGTGCCTTCGCTCCTCGGTGTGGAACAGCGTGAGGAGTAGCTGTGGGCAGTCGTACCAGGGGGGACGGTGCGTCTGCATGATGGACGCCATAAGGTCGATCAGGGCCTGGGGTTTCTCCAGGTGGGATGGAGTAAGGTGCTTCCCGTATAGAGGTCAGTGGTGGTGAACGGTTGGTAATAAACGATGGTCCATCCTGGCTGCTCGGTACCATCTGGCCCAATTTGTGGCGGGGCCTGGGTCTCCCTGAGAGGCATCTGGAGTGGCTGCCATTGCCGGCGCCTTGTTGAGACCGGGGAGCGCGGGGGCGCTTCTGGGGCTGATGCTGGCGAGACAGATGGAGGTGGAGTTTCAATTTCAGGGGCCCAAGGGATTGTTTCGGGTGCATATCAGGGTAAGTGGATGGGCAGTTCTTCCTCTGGGTCACCTTTGAGAATGGGGGTCAGTGTGTTTTCTTAGATTGAGCCACAAGGACGTGGGCAGGGGCTGCCCATGTTTGGCAAGGTGAGGCCCTTCTCTTTGTTCGTTACCCCTGCCAATTTCAGCTCTTGCCCAGCACAGTGTTGGAGCCACCTTGGCATGTCCTGAGCTAGTTCCTGCCTATGTAGATGTGCTGGTCTGTGTGTCCTGGCCTCCCTGTCACTATCAGATATACTGCCCGTATGATTCCTAGGTTGAGGGTTCCCTCAGGGGGCCAGCCTACCCCAAAACTAGGCCATTGGGCTGAACAGAAGGTTTCTAATTGCCTCGGGGTCATGCTCAGATCCTGGCCCCGGAACCAATCAAAATTTTGCAACATGCAGTAAAGTACTGTCGATGGGCCTCCTCCCATGGTTTCTCCTCCCGTAATGGCACAGACAGACAAGGGGTGGGGATTTTCGGTTCACCCACCTGGCCGCTCCCCTTGCGGGGATTTAGGTGCCTCTTAGCTTTGGCAGGTCAGTACAAACCCCTGACTCGAATCAGGTTCGCAGGGAGGGACTGTGTCCCCCAGAACCTGATGCTGCCCTGAGCCATATGAGGTCACCACGGTACCGCAGGTTGGGGCACACTCAGACTCTGTAGGTTTGCACCGGTGGAGCCACACAGACATTCACACTCACTCACGCACTGACATTCAACCGAGTTGAAACGTCCCCTCCCGTTAGGGCTGCCCTACCTGGAGGCCGAGAGGACTGAGAGGTGATCAGTCTCTCCTTCCACCTCAAGGGTGGGCCTGTGCTCGGGCTCCTGGTCCCCGGGGCACTCACCCGTCCTGAGGCTGCTCAGTCCCTGAGGCTGGACCATTCATCTCCCCCGGCAGCCCGGGTGGGTGTGAACCTCGCTGACAGCTGGCTGCAGAGCCCAGAGCAGGCAGGGACCCGAAATGGCCAAGGCGCGCACTTGCCTCTGTCACAGGCTCCACGGAGCGCCCGCGGGGCCACCTCACCAGTGGCAATTGCCTGCTCGTGTGAGTCATTTCCCGGTCAGGGAAACAAAATGTGACGGAAAAGACTCAGACAACACCAGAGGAAGCAAAGAGGTTCCTTTACTCACACATGCGGACCCAGGGGAGGCAGTCTCCAAATTCTGGGCCTCGAGCTGCAGGGCGCACCTAGCCTCATAGCGGGCTGGGCGGCATTCTTTAGATGAGAGAGCGGTAAGCACCTTACAGAAACAAGAAGCAAAATGGTCTGGTTATCTCTAGGAGGCAAAGGGGTCTAGTTATCTACTGAGAAGCAAAGGGGTCTAGTTATCTCCTGGGTACTCGCTCTTTCTAAAATGACGGTTTACTTTTTCTATCACTACTTTTAGCTTCTGGCAGTTCCTGCCAATGTACTTTGTCTGGCCCATTGTCCACTTTGCAGAAGGACTGGCCAGGTATCTCATCCGTGCAGCATCTACTGGGTGTTTCATTGCCTTGCGGATAACCCAGGTCATCCTTTTCCATACTCAGCAGAAGGCTGAGCAAAGGTTATGCAAGCAACACTATTTCCAGTTTCCGCCTTTTGCAAGCTTTTACCTTCACCCTTTAAAATATTACTGACCCGCCCTGGCCGGTTTGGCTCAGCCATTAGAGCGTTGGCCTGTGGTCCAGAGAGACCCAGGTTTGGTTCCCGCTAAGGGCACGTACCTCGGTTGCAGTTTGTCCCCGGCCCTGGTTGGTCGTGCGGGTGGCAGCCACTCGATGTGTCCCTTTCACGTCGATGTTTCTCTCTCTCTCTCTCTCTCCCTCCCACTCTATCTGAACAACAACAACAAAATATTACTGACCCTTTCAATTATCATGAGAGTAAAGTAAGACTTCCACCCCGTCTTCCTTTGAGGAGTGAACTAACCTTTAAAGACACCAACAAGAACACAGATTTGGTGCATAAGACCTGGCTTTGTGACCAACTCAGGCAGTTGCCTTAGCAATAAAACATATAACGCCTTTACCTCAAATAAGGTAACATATAAGAGCCATTTATAAAATATAAACCTTTAAAAGACTGAGACATTGGTATAGATACATTGAGCTTGTATCAAGGCAAGACCAAAGAAAACATGACTTTTTCAAAGTAAAAGGTTATGACATGTAAAATTTTGGGAATCATCCCTTGATTTAAAGCCAACTACAAATGCACCCCCCCCCAAAAAAGGAGGGCTTACGCAGAATGAGGCACGTGAAGAGTCATTGGGGAGCCCGTTATTACCGTTATTACCTCTTCTACTTGCTGTAGTGGAGTGACAGGGGCCACGATAGCTCTCATACAGGGAGGGAGACCTTTGGCCACTGGATCTAATTGTTGACTGTGTATATAATGGGCCTACATTAGCTTCCAGGTCATTGATTCAAGACACCTAAGGCATTACCCTCTTTCACAGACAGAAAGGGAAAAGGGCAATTGATAATTAAGATGTCCTGAAGCAGAAGGATCGTAAATACTGCCTTTTATTTCACTGAAGGCTTTCTGTGATTCCCCTGTCCATGTGAGGGCTCTGTCTCTTCAGCCTTGAGAAGGGAGTATAAAGGCTGAAACATGACAGAAAAATTAGGATCTAGTTCCTATAATACTTGCCAAACCTAGAAATCTCGAGTTGCCTTTTAGTCTTCAGGATAGGAAAAGTTAAAATGTCCTGGATTCCCAAGGGAATCCAAGAAGAATCCTTTATTGGTAACTAAATGTCCCAAATATTTAACCTAAGTATTACAGAACTGAAGTTTCTCTTTAGATACCTCATGTCCCTTTTTTGCTAGTTCACGAAGGAAGTGGAGGCTATCTTGAAGGACTGCTTCCTAGGAAGGTAAACAGAGGAAGAGGTCATTCACGTATTGTAAAAGGGTACACCAGTCAAGAAATTCTACATTGGCAATATCTGCCTTTAAAATTTGGGGAAAGTGAGTTGGATTTTCAGTGTAGCCCTCGGCATTACTGTCCAAGACATTGTTGTCCTTCAGATGTGAAAGGGAGTGCGAACTGGCTTTCGGGATCAATGGGGATGCTAAAGAAAGCACTACAAAGATCTATAACTGACAAGAACTACTTTCTAGTGGTATGGCTGAGAGTGAGGTACGAGGGTTAAACACAACTGATGCCAAGACATGACTACATTATTTGTGGCTCTTACTGCTTGGACAAATCTCCATCCCCTCCCATGAAACTTTTTAATATGGAGGATATGAGTATTACAAGGACTCATGCAAGGAGTGTTGAGGCCTTGTTTGCAGTATTCCTCAATGATAGATTTGATTCCTTCAATGGTCTCTGCATTTAGGGGGTATTGGTGGACGTCAGACAGAGGTTTATTTTTCTCAATGGCATATTTTGAGCAGTTTATTTGGAGTGGAATCTAAAAGAGTCTTTGGTTCAGTCAAAGTTGGCTGAAAAAACTGACATAGCTATGGATGAGTCCTCTTGAGAGTCATTAGTTAGAAGTTCAAGATGTAAGAATATTTCCCCCTTTTGAGAGAAGGAAATTTGGGCTTTGTGAGCTTTAAGAAAGGCTCATCCTAGGAGATGAATAGGGGTAGAGGGAACCAAAAGAAGTGAACAGGTTCCTTGAACAGGTACAAGTTGAAAAGAAATTAGAAAGGATTCAGAATCATGGGTTGATTGAAAACCCTCCATTTGTTTGGTTTAGTATTCTGAGGAAGAGGAATGTAGAAACTGAGAATGTGGCTCCAGTATCTACAAGGGCCCTAGTTACTGCATTCCCAGTAGTTGTATCAAATTCTCCTAAAGAATTAGGAGGTAGCCCTGGCAGGTGTGGTTCAGTGCTTAGAGCATCAGGATTCCCAGGCAAGAGCACAGACTGGGGTTGCAGGTTTTATCTCCTGCCTTGTTGGAGGACCATGCAGGAGGCAACCAACTGATGTGTCTGTCATGTTGATGTTTCTCCCCAACCCCCTTCCTCCTTTTCACTCTCTCTAAAAATCATTGAAAAAAATATCCTCAGGTAAGGATTAACAAAAACAAAAACAAAAAAAAGGAAAGTGAACCAGTGGTACAGTACAACAGGCAATACTATATGAATTCAATATTGTAAATTCCAAGTGGATCCAGAGTAGGGAGAAAGCTCTGAGGGCTGTGTGTCAGAGGGGGGGGGGGGGGCGCGGTGGGGGGAGAGAGGGAGAGAGGGAGAGAGGAAACACATTGGACTTTGTAGTGTGGAATCGGGGTCATCAGAAAGGATTGCTGTTTTTGATGTGGTTGTCATGAGTACTTTACTTTTACAACATCATTTTAGAGGGCTCTAATAAGAGTTTTCCAGTTTAGCAAACAGAAAGGTTTATAAGTAGTTGATGTGAAACAAAAGAGAAATTTTAAATAGAAAAATGTATAAATCTGAGACCAATTAGAAGGAATTGGCATAAAGAGTTGTTCTGGCTGTGTTTCCAACTTTCACTGCCAAAGTAAAGAAGGATACTCCTTTTCTTGTTACACCTAAGAACTCAGAAAGTGGATAGCTCAAGGTTCATTGAAGGTCAAGGTTCACAGACTGCAGGGTTCATTGTGTCCCTGAAACCTTACCTGACATATAGTTTTTCTAGGCTACTTACATAAAATGACAACTTCCCAGCATACACATGGCTTTGTTTAGTAGGGTGCTAGAAACCTGTTCTTCAAGAGAGGGCACTGCTATCATTAGTTCGCTGCCAGGTACAGCAGAGCCTTTTCATTCCGTAAGATTCTGACATCTGGTGAGTACTGTGGGAGGGCTGGAGGGAGAGGTCCGGAAGCCTATTGTGCAATTATTGGTAAACTGTTTGTACCTACACAGTCCATTCCCTGGATGCCCAGCCAGTTTAGATGAGAACATGCAGAGGAAAAAATTTATCCTTAATTAGACTCATACCACAAATAATACACAAGTAATTTCCTTGAAAATAAAATCAGGCTTTACTAGTATGACTACGTTCTTTCCATCTCCCCCAACTTCTCCCTCCAAGGCAACACATACCACTCACTCCACTCTTCATCTCCTCTCCTCTCCTCTGAACTATGGATTTGATGTTTAATCTTTCTGGGATTGTTCTAGGTGTTAATGTATATATGTCTATCTATAAAATATATACATATGTATACATATATGTGATATTTATGTGGCTTTACACGTATGAACCAATTCTGTACCTTTCATTCTGTAAATTTTTAAATATTCACAATATGTCTATCCATATTCACAAGTGAATCTGAATTACTTTCTAACTACTGCAAAATATTCCACACTATGAACATGCTATAATGTATCTAGTCATTCTCCCATTGATAGACATTTAGATTATTTCCAATATCTACCCATTAGAAGTAATGCTGCTAAAATATCCTTGATTGTACCTTCTTGTACACATATGCAAATTGTTTATTTGAATAGATATGTTAAATTGCTCTTCAATTCCCAGTGCTGGGACATGAGGGTAACTGTTTGCCCAACTTCCCTACTAACACATGCTATTATTAAAATTGAAAATACTTGTCACCCTCCCCTCTCTGGTGTGGCTCAGTTGGTTGAGCATCATACCATGCATCAGAAGGCTGCCGGTTTGATTCCACTTAGAGCACATGACCGGGTTATAGGCTTGATCCCCAGTAGTAGACGTGTAGGAGGCAACCTCTTGATGTTTCACTCTCACATTGATGTTTCTCTCTCTCTCTCTCTCTCCCCCTTCCTCTCTCTAAAACTCAATTTAAAATAATTTTTATACTTGTCGCCCTGGCCGGTTTGGCTCAGCGGTTGGAGCATCGGCCTGTGGTCCAGAGAGACCCGGGTTCGGTTCCCGCTAAGGGCCTGTACCTCGGTTGCAGTTTGTCCCCGGCCCTGGTTGGTTGTGTGGGTGGCGACCACTCGATGTGTCCCTTTCACATCGATGTTTCTCTCTCTCTCTGTTCCTCTCTCTCCCTCCCACTCTACCTGAACAAAAGATGGAAGAATGTCCTCGGGTGAGGATGATAAAAAATAAATAAATTTATACTTGTCAATCTAATCAGTAAAAATTGCATCTTCTTGCCATTTTATTTGTATTTCTTTGACAACTGGTGAGATTGAGCTTGTTTTCTTATGTTAATCAGCAATTTTTATTTTCCTTGAATGGCATTTTCAAATGGATCTTTTATTTTTAGTCATTCAAAAAATGTTCCCTAATGTACATTATTATGAACACTGATTTGCTTGGGCTTAACCTTACTATGTTACGTTGTATTTTCTATTTATTATGTTCTCTTTTTGTTTATTTTTAATCCCCATTCCTGAGTTTTCTTCAGTTTATTACATTTTCTTTGTTCCCTCTTTTTTCCTCTATTAGCTAGAAATTTATACATCCCATTATTATTTTTCTAAGACTTACTCTTAATTTTTTATAACTATACATAACAAAATCTAAAGATAATCAGTATGTGTAACCTCTTTCCAAACAGGACCAGAAATTTTCACTTACCACTGCTGTCTCTCTTCTGCCCAACTCTCCTGTTGATATCATCTAGAATTCTAGTTCTAAGTTGTTATTTTAGACACTTTTGGCTATTAGTACTAATTTGATTTTTTTAAACTCATCTTTATTGTTGAATGTATTACAGATATCCCCCCTTATTTCCCCATTGACCCCCTCAGCCCCAATCCCGCCCCCCCCTTTGCTGTCCCCATACTATTGTCGGTGTCCATTGTTTGTGCATATATGCATAGAAGTTCTTTGGTTTATCTCATCCTTTCCTTTGAGGCTCATCAGCCTAACAACAAATTTGTACTTTTTAATTCCTTCATCTTTTTCACCCATCCTCCTGAGCCCCCACTTATCTGACAAGCAACCAAAAGCTCTCTGTATCTAGGAGTCTGTTTTTGTTCTGCTTGCTCATTTTGTTTGTAGATTCAATTGTTGATAGATATGTATTAATTGTCATTTCATTGTTCATGTTTTTATTCTTCTCCTTCAAAAAGACCTTCAACATTTTATATAATACTGGTTTGGAGATGATGAACTCCTTTAGCTTTTTCTTATCTGGGAAACTCTCGATATGTCCATTGATTCTAAATGATAGCTTTGCAGAATAGAGTAATGTTGGTTGTAGGTCATTGCTTTTCATTACTTTGAATATCTCTTGCCACTCCTTTCTGGCCTGCAAAGTTTCTTTTGATAAATCAGCTGACAGTTTTATGGGAGCTCCTTTGTAGGTTACAAACTGCTTTTCTCTTGCTGCTTTTAAGATTCTCTGTATTTAACCTCTGGCATTTTGATGATGATGTGTCTTAATGTGGACCTCGTGGGGATCATCTTGTTTGGGACTCTGTGCTTCCTGGACTTGTATGTCTGTTTCCTTCTCCAAGTTAGGGAAGTTTTCTGTCATTATTGTTTCAAACAGGTTTTCGATTTCTTGTTCTCGCTCTTCTCCTTCTGGCACCCCCAAGATGTGAATGTTGGCACGTTTGAAGTTGTCCCAGAGGCTCCTTACACTGTCCTCATTTTTTTGGTTCTTTTTTCTTTTTGCTGTTCTGATTGGGCGTTTTTTGGTTCCTTATATTCCAAATCAATGGTTTGCTTCTTGGCTTTACCTACTCTACTATTGACTCACTGTAATATATTCTTTATTTTAGTTAGTGCATCCTTTATTTCTGACTGGTCCTTTTTTATGTTGTTGATGTTTTCACTAAGTTCCTTGGAGGTCTCCTTAAGTTCCTTGAAGGTCTCACCAAGTTCCTTGAGCAACATTATTACCTGTGTTTTGAACTCTGCATCTGATTGATTGCTTATCTCCATTTTGTTTAATTCTTTTCCTGAAGTTTTGCCCTTTTCTTTCATTTGGGACATGTTTCTTTGTCTCCTCATTTTGGCTGCTTCCCTGTGATTGTTTCTATATATTAGGTAGAGTTACTATGTCTCCTAGGCTTTGTAGGGTGACCTATTGTGGTAGGTGTCCTGTAGGATCCAGAGGCACAGCCTCCCTGACCACCCCAGCTGGGCTCTTGAGGTGCATCCCTTGTGTGGACTTTACACCCTTCTGTTATAATTGAGTCTTGATTGCTGTCAGCACATCAATGGGAGGGATTTACTCAGGCTGATCAGCTGCAATCTCTGGTTATGCCCACTGAGCACTGGCCTCTGACTATCTTGGAGGATCAGCTGTGTAGGGGCCATCACACAGAGCAAGGCTTACTTCATCAGGGCTCTGGTACCCACCGAGTCCACTCATTGAGTGTGTCACTTGTGGAGGTGGTTCAGTGGTAGTGTTTCAGTGTGGTCTAAAGCTGTTCACTGGGTGTGCTGGCTCTGGAGCAAGGTCAGCCACTGCCTGTGTTCTATCTGGGGCCACCCAACATAAACTACAAAATGATCTGCAGATGGCTGCTTCTAGTGTCAGGCCTGAGGCCACTTAACAAGAGGTATGGGGCTCACTGAGTCCAGATGCTGCTTGTTTGAGAGATTTTAGGAAACTCTGAAGCAGGATCCAAGACAGGCCAATCCTATGGTAAAGCCTTTGGAAACAACTTGGGTGGGCTAGAAAGTTGGGTGGGGCAGGGCAGACAGTGTGAGCCAGGTTGCTGGAGTCCCAGATATGGCGGCCATCTGCCTACCTGGGAAGGGCTCACCAAAGCAACATCAACCTCTGCCAGCAGTCTGTCCAGGGGAAAGCTGCCTCTCCAGCCCTTGTCCTGAGACCAAACAGCTCAGTTCTTCCCTGTATGTCTCTGATGCCCCTCAAGTTGCCTCCCCTCCGAGCTTAGAGGGAATAAGTCTGAGTAAATCTGTGCACAGGTTCTTTAAAAGGAGCTGCCTGGGGCTCCCACAGCCTGGGGCTCCCACAGCCTCAGCCTCCTTCAGCCTCAGTTCCTGCTGGTTTTTACAGCCAGAAGTAATGGGGACTTTTCTTCCTGGCACTGGGACCCTGAGCTGGGTGCTTGGTGTGGGACAGGGACCCCTCACTCCTCAGGGAGGACCTTCCCTGCTGAGGTGTCCTCCTGATTTTTATCTATCACACATGGGTGTGGGACCAGCCCATCCGCACCTCCAGCCCTCCTACCGGTCTTGATGTGGCCTCTTCTTTAATTTCACAGTTGTAGGATTTCCATTCAGCTTGATGTCAGGTGGTTCTGAATGATGGTTGCTGTATAGTTTAGTTGTAATTTTTTTTTTTATTCTCACCCGAGGACATTTTTCCATTTTCTGTTCAGATAGAGTGAGAGGGAGAGAGAGGAAGGGAGTGAGAAACATCGATGTGAAAGGGACACATTGAGTGGCTGCCTCCTGCATGACCCAACCAGGGCCAGGGACAAACTGCAACCGTGGTACATGCCCTTAGCGGGAACCAAATCCAGGTCTCTCTGGACCACAGGCCAACACTCTAACCACTGAGCAAAATGGGCCAGGGAATAATTTGATGTGGTTATGGGAGGAGGTAATACTGCATTTACCTACGCCACCATCTTGACCAGAAGTCCATTACTAATTTGATCTTAAACAATAAGATTGGATGATAACTTAGATAGGAATTGCTTATTTCATATTGCTTCTACCTCTGGATTCCTTCTATTTTCTTTTTTTATAGAAATACATCTTAAGTAGTTCTTCCAGAGAGAATCTGTTGGTGGTAAATTTAAACTCAGAATGCTCAAAATGACTTTGCTTCACCCATGCTTTTCAATTATACTCTAGCTGGGTATAAAATTATAAAATGATCTTAGCTGGTATGGCTCAGTGTTTGAGTGTCAACCTTTGAATCAAGAAGTCACCGCCGTAGCCGGTTTGGCTCAGCGTTTAGAGCATTGGCCTGCAGTCCAGAGAGACCCGGGTTCGGTTCCTGCTAAGGGCATGTACCTCGGTTGCAGTTTGTCCCCGGCCCTGGTTGGGTCGTGTGGGTGGCAACCACTCGATGTGTCCCTTTCATGTAGATATTTCTCTCTTTCTCTTTCTCTCTCTCCCTCCTGCTCTATCTGAACAAAGAATGGAAAAATGTCCTCCAGTGAGGATAAAAAAATAATAAAATAAAATAAAATAAGAAGTCACCAGTTTGATTCCCACTTGGGGCACATGCCCAGGTTGTAGGCTCAATCCCCATTGGGGATGTGCAGGAGGCAGCCAATGGATGTGTCTCTATCATTAATGTTTCTATCTCTCTCTAAAAATAAATAAAAACATTTTTTTAAATTCTAAAATGACAGTTACTTTTTCAACAGCTCATTGAAGATATTGCCTCATTGTCTTCTTGTATATAGTGTTGCTGATGAAATTTACAGTACAAATCTGATTCTTAGTTCTTTGAAGTTAAACTATTTGGTGGTTTTTAGCATCTCTCTCTCTCTTCTTTTTTATTTTTATGTTCTGAAATTTTATAGCTTTCTTCACTTCTGGGGAATGTTTAGCCATTGATTAAATATTACCTTCTCCATTTTCTCTATTCTCTCCTTCTGGAATTCTTATTAGATGAAAGTGAGAATGTCTTGATTCATTCTTTATGTATTTAACTTTTTCATATTTTTTTCATTTGTGCATTCTGTAAGACTTCTTCAACGTAATCTCCAGCTTGCTAATTCACACTTAATTGTGTATATCCATTTTGTTACTCAGCCTATCTTTTGCGTTTTATTCTTTTCAACAGTTTGGGCTTTAGTTTTCACAATCTCTAATTGTTTTTCTTTTTTTTTAAATAATTCTTTGGTGTTATTTTGCTTTATGTTGCTGAAAATATTAAATTTACTTGTTTTAACTGATCTATTGATTATCCATAGATCGTCCATTTGCTCAGTGTGTTTTTCTCTTTCACAGAAGTAGCTTTCCTTGAACACCTGGCACTCCTTTTCTCTACACTGATTTTCTCATTTAGAATTCTCACACCTGACTCTTAGGACTGGCAGTATTTCAATGAATGCACTGTAGATATAATTGACATATAGCATTAATTTTAGTTGTACAAGAATGATTAGATATTGGTATATATGCAAAATGATCACCATGCTAAACTGAATTAACACCTCCACACATAGCTACAATTTTTGTCTTTGTGATGAGAACTTTTAAGATATGCTCTCTTAGAAACTTTTAAATATACAACATAGTATTATTATTTTTTTCTTTATTGATTTTAAAGAGAGAGGAAGGGAGAGGGAGAGAGAGATAGAAACATCGAAGAGAGGGAACATCAGTTTGCTGCCTCCTGCATTCCCCTCCCTGAGGATTGGGCCCACAACCTGGGCATGTGCCCCAAGTGGGAATTGAACCGGTGACTTCTTGGTCCATGGGTTGACACTCAATCATTGAGCCACACCAGCCAAGCACAATACAGTATTATTAAAATAGTTACCATGCTGTACACCACCTTCTCATGACTTGTTCATTTTATAACTGGAAGTTTGTACCTTTTGATCTTCATCCGTTTCTCCCACCTACCCATACTCACCCCCATGAGAGGCAGCCTCCATCTCTGATAACCCCCCAAATCTGTTCTCTGTATTTAGGAGCTGATGGGGTTTTTGTGTTGTTTTCTTGTTGTTTTTAGATTTCACATATAAATGAAATCATATGGTATTTGTCTTTCTGAAGAGGAATTTTTTTTTTTTAGTTGTTTTTTTGGAGAGAGAGAAAGAGACACATCAATTGGTTGCCTCCCGTACGTGCCCCTACAGAAGATAGAACCAGAACCTAGGTATGTGCCCTGACAGAGAATCGAAACCTTTTGGTGCATGGAACCATGCTCTAACCAAGTGAGCCATCCGGCCAGGGCTGAAGAGGAATCTTTATGACCCGTTCTGATACTAGAAGATAAAAACATCTCTATTTCTATATTAATCTTTTTTGTTGACTCTTGCTTCCTTTGATCTCTTTGATCTGTGTATACTATACCATCTTCATCTCTTTTTTTTGTCTTCTCCTTTGTCACCTGGGTCCAGTTTCTCATGTCTTTGGTCTTTGTTTGTTTTCATTTTCTGATCATGTGAACCAGAAAAATAATTATAAAAATTACATGTTGTTTTAACTAATATGAATATATTCTCTTTGCTTTCGTTGCCAAAGCCAATGAGTAAGGATTTTACCCTTCCTCCACTGTAAAAACTCAAACATCTTTCACTCTGCCAAAACCAACAGAATTTTTTTCAAGTGATTTTTTTTATTGAATTATAATGCATCTACAGAAAAGAGCATCTATTGTGCTGCAGAGATCAGTTAATTTCCACAAAAGAAACACAGCTCTATAGCCCACACTCAGGTCAGGAAGCAGCATCACCGGTTCTCTAGGAGCCCGCTTTTGCCCCCATCCAGTCTCTACTTTCCTCTCACCCAATGCAGTCTCTACTTTCCTCTCACCCAATCCAGTCTCTACTTTCCTCTCACCCAATCCAGTCTCTACTTTCCTCTCACCCAATCCAGTCTCTACTTTCCTCTCACCCAATCCAGTCTCTACTTTCCTCTCACCCAATCCAGTCTCTACTTTCCTCTCACCCAATCCAGTCTCTACTTTCCTCTACCTCTTTTTGTGCTTTATATCAATGGAATTAACCATCCTAAGTTTAGTTTCCCTAGGCTGACCCTAGTACAAGGACTTTAGTGCAAGCAGTTTTGGGGGGAGGTAGATGGAACACTAGGAGAGGAGTGGATAAGGGAGCCAGAGAAGAGGGGCAGTGACCAGTAAGGGTGGGTTATGAATCAAGCTATCACAGTAGGCAACTGGAGCTTACTCCCCTAGTGAATTTCTGGTAAATGCTGCAAAACACATTCCTAACAATGATCAATGCAAAATGAGATTAAGAAATCAATTCAAGACGACTTCTGGTCAAGATGGAGGGTAGGTAAACGTGGTATCGTGCCCTCCAACAACCACATCAAAGTTACAACTACAGGACAACCATCATTCAAAACCGCCTGACATCGAGCTCAATGGAAGTCCTACAACTACGGAATTAAAGCAGCAGCCACATTGAGACTGGTAGGAGGGGCTGAGGCTGACGGGCTGGTCCCACACCCACGTGTGGTGGATAAAAATCAGGAGGACACCTCGGCTGGGAAGGTCCTCCCTGAGGACTGAGGGGTCCCCGTCCCACACCAGGTGCCCCGCTCAGGGTTCCAGTGCCAGGAAGAGAATCCCCATAACTTCTGGCTGGAAAAACCAGCGGGAACTGAGGCTCAGGGAGGCTGATGTGGCTGGAGCCCCAGGTAGCTCCTTAAAGGGCCCGCGCACGGACTTATCGGACTCTCTCCCTCTAAGCTTGGAGGGGAGGCAGCTCAAGGGGCACCAAAGACATAGAGGGAAGAACTGAGCTGTTTGGCACTGGAGCAAGGGCTGGAGAGGGGGCTTTCTCCGGGACAAAGGTGCTGTCAGAGGCCTTTGTTCCTTTGGTGAGCCCTGCCCTGGGGCGGCAGATAGCCACTGTACAGTGATACCTCGGTTCTCGAACGCCTCGGTTTTCGACCAAATCAGGATTCGAGAAACTTTCGTCTCGGAATCCAAACAAATATTTGGAACTCGAACTTCCGAGTTGAGCCGAATGGCGTTCATTCGGCCCAGCGCGCCTTGCTTGCGTCATCAGTGTGAGTGCAGAGAGAGAGTCACGCTTTGTGGAGTCACGCTTTCCTATTGGTTTCATTGCTTCGGTTCTCGAACAATTCGGTTCTCGACCATCCTCCTGGAACGAATTATGTTCGAGAACCGAGGTATCACTGTATCTGGGATTCCAGCAACCTGGCTCACACTGGTAGCCCCGCCCTGGTGACTCCCTGAGGCCCCGCCCTGCCCCACCCAACTTTCAGGCCCACCCAAGCTGTTGCCAGTTGGTTAACCATAGGATTGGCCTGTCTCAGATCCTGCTTCAGGTTTTCCTAAATTCTTTCAAACAAGCAGCATCTGGTCTCAGCTAGCCCCATACCACTCGTTAAGTAATACACAGAAACAAACACAGGGAGGCAGCCAAAATGAGGAGACAAAGAAACAGGTCCCAAATGAAAGAACAGAACAAAACCTCAGGAAAAGAACTCAGTGAGCCCTGGCCGGTTTGGCTCAGCGGTTAGAGCATCGGCCTGCGGTCCTGAGAGACCGGGTTTTGTTCCCGCTAAGGGCATGTACCTTGGTTGTAGTTTGTCCCCGGCCCTGGTCGGTTGTGCGGGTGGCAGCCACTCGATGTGTTCCTTTCACATTGATGTTTCTCTCTCTCTCTCTCTGTTCCTCTCTCTCCCTCCCACTCTACCTGAACAAAAAATGGAAAAATGTCCTCGGGTGAGGATAAAAAAAAAAAAGAACTAAGCGAAATGGAGATAAGTAACCTAACAGATGCTGAGTTCAAAATACTGCTTATAAGGATACTCAATGAACTTAGTGAGAACCTCAGTGAACTTAGTGAGGGCCTCAAGAGCATAAAAAAGACCAGTGAGAAATGAAGGATGCACAGTCAGAAATGAAGGAGGCACTAACTGAAATAAAGAATAATTTACACAGATTCAATAGTAGAGTAGGTAAAGCCAAGAAGCAAACCATCGATTTGGAATATAAGGAATTAAAAAACGCCCAATCAGAACAGCAAAAAGAAAAAAGAACCAAAAAAATGAGGATAGTGTAAGGAGCCTCTGGGACAACTTCAAGCATGCCAACATTCGCATCTTGGGGATGCCAGAAGGAGAAGAGAGAGAACAAGAAATAGAAAACCTATTTGAAACAATAATGGCAGAAAACTTCCCTAACTTGGTGAAGGAAACAGACATATACATCCAGGAAGCACAGAGAGTCCCAAACAAGATGAACCCCAAGAGGCCCACACCAAGACACATCATCATCAAAATGCAAAAGGTTAAAGAGAGAATTTTAAAAGCAGCAAGAGAAAAGCAGTTAGTTACCTACAAGGGAGCTTCCATAAGACTATCAGCTGACTTCTCAAAAGAACTTTGCAGGCCAGAAGGGTGTGGCAAGAAATATTCAAAGTGATGAAAAGCAAGAACGTACAAACAAGATTACTCTATCCTGCAAAGCTATCATTTAGAATCAATGGACATATACAGTTTCCCAGACAAGAAAAAGCTAAAGGAGTTCATCACCACCAAACCGATATTATATGAAATGTTGAAGGATCTTTTTGAAAAAAAAGAAGATAAAAAATATGAACAAAGTGGCAATAAATACATACCTATCAACAATTGAATCTACAAAGAAAATGAACAAGCAGAACAGAAACATTCTTATAGATACAGAGAACATTTTGTTGGTTGCCAGATGGGAGGGGGTTTGGGGGAATGAGTGAAAAAGATGAAGGGATTAAGAAGTACAAATTGATTGCTAGACTGACAAACCTCAAAGGGAAGGGGGCTTGAGGGTGGAAAGAAATAAACCAAAGAACTTATATGCATATATGCATAACCAATGGACACAAATAACAGTGTGGGAAAAGGCAGGAGGGGCGGGAGTGGGGGGAGGCGGTCAATGGGGGAAAAATGAGGAACATCTGTAATACATTCAACAATAAAGATTAAAAAATATTTTTAAAAAAGAAAGCAATTCAATTTACAATAACATCAAAAAGAATAAAATGGTTATGAATAAACTTAACCAAGGACTTGCACATGAAAAGACCAAAAGGCTGGTACACTAAAAACTGCATGAAAGAAATTACAGAAGACATAAACAGAAACATATCCTATGTTCATAAATTGGAAGAGTTAATATTGTTAAGATATCAATACTACTCAAAGAAATTTACAGATTCTCTGCATCGAAGGACACTATCAACAGAGTGAAGCAAGGAGAAAATATTTGCAAATCATAAATCTGATAAGTAATTAGTATTCCAAATATATAAAGAACTATAATTCAATAATAAAAAAGAAACAACCTGTCCAGCCCGTGCGGCTCAGTTGGGTGGGCATTGTCCCACCCAGAGGTCGCTGGTTCGCTTCCTGGACAGGGCCCATGCCTGGGTTTCGTGCTCTATCCCCAGTAAGGGATGTGCAGGAGTCAGCCTCCCAATGTTTCTCTCATTGATGTTTCTCTCTCTCTCCTTTCCCTTCCTCTCTCTCTAAAATTCAATTTTTATTTTATTTATTTTTATTTTTTTATCCTCACCCGAGGACATTTTTCCATTTTTTTGTTGAGATAGAGTGGGAGGGAGATAGAGGAAGAGAGAGAGAGAGAAACATCGACATGAAAGGGACACATTGAATGGCTGCCACCCGTACGACCAACCAGGGCCAGGGACAAACCGCAACCGAGGTACATGCCCTTAGCGGAAACCGAACTCGGGTCTCTCTGGACCGCAGGCCGATGCTCCAACTGCTGAGCCAAACCGTCCAGGCCTAAAATTCAATTTTTAAAAAACTTTAAGAAAAAGGAACAACTCGATTTAAAAATAGGCAAAAAGACTTGAATAAATATTTATCCCAAGAAGATAAACAAATGGCCAATACGTATGTTAAAAGGTGCTCAACATCTTTAATCACTAGGCAGATCAAATCAAAACCACAATGATATACCATTTCATACCCCTTAGGATGGTTGTTATCAAACAAAACAAAACACAAAATAACAAGTATTTGATAGGAATGCAAATACTGTGGAAGACAGTGTGATAGTTCCTTAAAATGTAAACATAGGATTAGCATTTGATCCAAAAATTCCACTTCTAGATATATACACAAAATAATTGAAAGCAGGGACTTGAGCCTGGCTGGTGTGGCTGAGTGGTTGAGCATTGACCCATGCACCAGAGGTCACTGGTTTGATTCCCGGTTGTGAGCCCGATCCCCAGAGTGAGGCATGCAGGAGGTGGCCAATCAATGTTCTCTCTCATCGATGTTTCTATCTCTCCCTCTCACTTCTTCTCTCTCTAAAATCAATAAAGAAAAAAAATTTAAAGAAAAAGAAAGCAAGGACTTGAATATGTCTTTGCATACCAATATTCATAGCATTATTCACAATAGCCAAAAGGAGGAAAAAACCCAAACATTCATCATAGGATAAATAGATAAACAAAATGTTTTCTATACATACAATGGAACATGATTTAGTTTTTAAAAGGAATGAAATACACATGCTATCACATAAATGAATCTTGAAGACAGTATGCAAGTGAAATAAGACAGTAACAAGAAGACAAATGCTGTGTAATTCCACTTATATAAGGTCATAGAATGATCAAGTTCTTAGAGGCAAAGAATGGCGGTTGCCAGCATCTGGAAGAAGGGAAGGAGAGTTCATGTTTAATGGGTACAGAATTTCAGTTTGGGAAGAGAAAAACGTTCTGGAGATGGATGGTGATGATGGTTGCATGACAATGTGAATGTACCTGATGACACTAAATTGTACACTTAAAAATGGTTGTATGCCCAGCCGGTGTGGCTCAGTGAATTGACTGTTGTCCCATGGATTGAGAGGTCTAGGTTGGACTCCCATTCAAGGCATATGCCTGGGTTGCAGGCTCGATCCCCAGTAGGGGGCATGCAGGAGGCAGCTAATCTATGTTTCTCTCACATCGATGTTTCTATCTCTCTCTCCCTTCTTCTGTCTCTGAAATATCAATAAAATTAATTTTTTTTAAAAAGTGAGAAGAACCCTAGCAGTGTGGCTAAGCAATTAGAGCACTGGCATGCAGACCAAAGGGTTGAGGGTTTGATTCCTGGTCCAGGGCACATATCTGGGTTGCTGGTTTGATCCTCAGCCACGGTCAGTGTCTCTCTCTATATATATATCTATCTCTCCCCCCTCCCTTTCACTCTTTATGAAAAGCAATGAAGAAAAATAGCCTTGGGTGAGGATTAAACTAGCCCTGGCCACTTTTGCTCAGTGATTAGAGCATCGCCCCACGGACCAAAGAGTCACCAGTTCTATTCCTGGTCAACGGCACATACTTTGGTTGCAGCTTTGATCCCCAGCCCCAGTTGGGGTCGTGGGGGAGGCAACCAATTGATGTGTCTCTCTCATGTCTATGTTTCTATCTCTCTCTCCCTTCTTCTCTCTCTAAAATAAAAAAATAAAATTTAATTTTTAAAAATCAATGGAAAAAAACATCCTTGGGTGAGGATTAACAACAAAAAAAATGGCAGCAATAATAATAACGAAGAAGAGGGCATACTGGTATGGGGAAAGGAAACAGAATCTCTTACATGCCAGATATTGTTAGTTTTGCATGTTGTCTCATGTAATCCACAACCTTGTGGTGAAGATTCTGTCTTCTCTATTTCCTGAGACGTTAAACAATTTCTTCAGATCCCTCAAAGAGTGAACAGTAGGGTTGGAATTTAAACCAGGTCTTCCTAAAAACAAAACCCATGTTCTCACCCCTATAAATGCTAAAGGCATTATGGAAAATTCACTTCTATATGCACTGCAAAGTTGTAATGAATTACATCAATTAGCATCGGCAATGTAAGATTCCACCTGAGAAATTTATTTTAGACATTTTAGATTTAATTAATTACTTAAAAATTAATTTTTTAATGTTAACGTTTTGGAAACCTGCCGGGGTGGGGTAGAATGTGTCTTTGTTAGGATCTGGAATGCGTCACGGGCTTTGTTATTTCTACGTCCCTGAAAACCAGGGGCCTCCTGCCCAGTGCTGACTGCAGCTCCGGCCCTTCCACCAGGATGAACTCTCTTCCTTTCTTACCTTGACTTGCCGTTGCTATTTGATCAGCTTCATTGTCTGAACTTTAAGCTTCACTTAGAATTCCTCTGGGAAAGGGCACAAAATTAAGCATGTATGTCACTTTGTCCAGTTTATACTGAAGGCCATAGCCTAACGGGCCAGGCTGGCACTCAGAGGGTCAAAACTGGATGCAGCTCACGCTGGATCGAGCAAGTACCGGGACAACCTGCCCTACATCAGGAAACCAGCAGAGCTGTCTTTCTTTACAAAGAAAACACATTCCCTTGTTACTAGGAACTTCCACTAGATTAGCCAATGATTAACTAAGGACGGGACTAATGTGTACATGCTGTGATGGAAATCTAAAATGTAAACATCCAATGGGTAAAAAGAATTTCCTTCTTCTTTATCAAATCCTGTTTGCCCAATACCACCCAGATAAGAAAACTCAAGAAGTCCCAGGGCTAATCTTGTGGCTGACAGGATTGGAAAGGTGCCAGCAATTACATGTCACCCTCTACTCACAGCTACAGGATAATCGAAGCTGATTTATGGGAAATGCAAATACAAATTCCTATTTGTAACGACTCGGTTTCCTTTAATAATGAGAGTTCATTCCTTGAATTCAAAGCCCTGTGTCAATTTCTGGCTCCAAAATTTTGCAGAATCTGACATCTGAAAAGGCAGTATTTTTTTCTTTCAAGTGTGTGTGTCGGGGGGTGGGGTGCAAGTGCGTTTGTATTTTAAAGAGATTCGTTTGTAGTTGAACGTTAACTGACCCCAGTGGCAAAAAGTGGAAGCTGCTGACCTGCACAGGAACTGTCCACCTCAGCTGCAGATGAACTCAAGGTGGGCTGCAGGGATGTGGGGCAGGCGGCAGTAGCATCTATTCTAATACTATTTAAGGAAAAGTTGTTATTGATTCATGGAACAGACTGACAGATCTCAGAGGGGCAGGGATGGGGGACCGGAAGAGATTAAGCAAATAACATATCTGAATATACACATAGCCCACAGACACAGACAATAGCCTGGGATGGGCAAGGGGCTGGGTGGAAGAGGGAAGGGGGGGAAACCAGGGAGGTCTGTAATACTGTTAACAGTGAATTGTTTTTTAAAGAAGATGTTGTTGACCTAGGGAACAATGTTTTGGGGGACTTTCAAGAACCTGAGTTGAGGCCCATGGTTGACATGGAATTGTTCTGCCTATTACATCTCCCCAGTCCCTGACCCCCCTCCTCCCAGCCCCGCCCCCAGCCCCAAGCTCAGGGAGCATGATCAGTGGGTGGCTACAGCTGCCAGCTCTTTCAGGCCCTTGGTTTTCAGAGTGAGCTTGGGTCCTTCGGGGCTGCTGCCTTCCTCCAGCAACTGGCTGAAGCAGAGCACGAAGGTCTGACAATCGCCGTTGAAGTGGACACTCTGGTGGGAACTAGTCGCTCCAGGGTGCCCCCAGGAAGGCTTAGGCATTGCAGGACCTGCGTTGCAGCTCAGTCTCTTCCTCTGCTCCCTCCGCTTTCTTCCCCTGCCTTTCACAGGTGTTAAACTCTAATAAGTTCCACGCACTTCAGATTTCATTCGCTTTGACAAGGCCCCCCAGGTAACGCCCCCTGTCACTACACAGAGCTCAAGGAAGGGCAGCTTCCCCAGAAGGCCTTCTTGCTTACAGGCACTTGGCTTCTCCAGACCACACACTTGGCTAATTGCATTTTTTGTATCTTCCCCCTTGTATTTTTTTGAAATTCTATTGGTTTTATTTATTTATTTTTTTAATCTTCACCCAAGGATGTTTTTACATTTATCTTCAGACAGAGTGGGAGGGAGGAAGGGAGAGAGGGAGAGAAACATCAATGTGAGAGAGACACATCGATTGGTTCCCACCCGCACTACCCCAACTGGGGCCAGGGACGAACCGCAACCGAGGCACATGCCCTTGGCCAGAATCAAACCCAGGACTCTTTGGTCTGCAGGCCGAAACCCTAACCGCTGAGCCAAACTAGGGCTATTTTCCCCCTTTTAAATAATCTGTTTTTTGTTTGTTTGTTTTATTGTTTTGGTATTTTAAATTGTGGTAAGATACACATAACATAAAATTTACCATTGTAACCATTTCTAAGTGTACAGTTCAATGGCATTAAGTACACTCACACTGTTGTGCCCCCATCACCACCGTCCTCTCCAGAACTTCTTCATCTGGCGAAACTGAAACTCTGTGCTCAGGAGACAACAACTCTCCATTTCCCCAGCCCTCAGCCCTTGGCAACCATCATTCTACTTTTTGTCTGTATGAATTTGACTGCTCTAAGTAACTCATATGGGTAGATCAGACAGTATTTCTATTTTTGTGAGTGGTTTATTTCATTTTACATAATGTCCTAAGGTTCATCCATGTCGTAGTCTGTGTCAGAATTTCCTTCCTTTTTACAGCTGAATAACATTCCATTCTATGACCACACTACCTTTGCTTATCCATTCATCCATCAGTGGACACTTGGGTTGCTTCCACCTTTTGGCTATTGTGTATATGCAGCTATGGACTTGGCTTCTCTTTCAAAATGGTTTTGACCTGTTTGTATTTTTTTCTTTTTCACTGAATTTATTGGGGTGACATTGGTTAATATAATTATATAGGTTTCAGGTGTACGATTCTATAATACATCATCTGTATATTGTATAATGTGTTCACCACCCAAGTCAAGTCTCCTTCCATCACCATTTATCCCCCCATTAATTGCATTCTAAATTAGCAGGTACCACAGGTCTTTGGCTTAGAGACTCAGTCATTAGCCCTGATGTCCTCTGTGGTGATCAGCCGGCCCCTCAATGCATTAACTGTGTCAACATAAGAACGACCAAACCTATAGAGAATTTTTATAAGATTTTATTTGAGCCAAATTGATGACACTGCCAAGAAGCAAGATCTCAAATGCTCCAGATACTAACAGTGTGCGGTTTGTTTTATGCATTTGGAATGAAGGAGGGAGCGTAAGGAAGACCACAGGGAGGTGGGAGAAAACAAGGCGAAAAGTGGATTGCAGGACAGTGAACAAGATTACGTGCTCTCGAGTGTGGCTAAGCTGTCGAGAGGTCCGAAAAAGAGGCATTTCAAAGGTCCATCAACCTAACCCTGGCCAGTGTTGCTCAGTGGTTATAGCATAGGCTCACACACTGAAGGGTCTCAGGTTCAATTCCCGGTCAGGGACACATTCCTGGGTCACAGGTTCCATTCCCACCCCAGTCAGAGAGCATGCGGGAGGCACCAATCGATGTGTCTCTCTTACATTGATGTTTCTCCCTCTCTCTCTCCATCCCTCCCTCCCTTCCACTTGCTCTGAAAACCAATGGAAAAAATATCCTCAGGTGAGGATTACAAAAAGAAAAAAGAAAAGGTGTATTAACCTAGATGCACAAGAACAATGGACAGGGCTGGCTTAAAAACCTTTTAAAAGAAGTTATAGGCCTGGGGTTGACTGCCCAACATGACCTGCCCAGTTAGAAATTTATGAGCAGTTCACTCTGTGAGGTTACATTTGATCACTGAACTTGTACACTTCCATTTTTGTACACGTCCGCACATTGTTAAGTTATCCCATCTAGAAATATCCCAGAAGGTTCTCTCTTCTGGAAACCTAGTGCTCAGGACAGGTAAGCCTGAAACCTCTCTGAGAACTGGACTATTCTCCAGCTATTGATGGAAATCTAGCTCCAGTCTGAGACTGTTCCTGGTATTTGTTGCTGAAGAAGAATCCTGTGGGGCACAAGGCTTGGAACAGAGACAGTCATGATTCTCAGTGCTGCTCACTCTGAACTCATTGCATAAAATAGGAGCAAGATTCAGATGTTAGCAGACAATTCTTCTTACCCTCTAAAGCTACATGTAAACACAATCACAGTATGATTCTGATAGAAGGACTGTGTGCAATAGTTCTGGTTCTCAATCTGGGATAGTAGAACTTAGTAGACTTCATTTGGCCTCACTAGCTATATGACCTAGAGTCAGATACTTAATCTTTTGAGAATTTGTTTCTCCAAGTAACATGGGGATACTGATGCTTGATGTATAGGTCTGTGGTGAGGCTGACTTGAGGTAATGTATCTGAATGCCTGATACAGATCCTGACAAATTATAGGCATTCCAACAAGGGTAGCTGCAGTATTGTAAGTTACAAAATATTTGGTCTTCATTCAGTTTCTGGTTCACAGCTACCAAATCCCTTGGAATTTCTTAAGAGGGATAAAGGTGGTTTTTTTCCTTAGATTAATGAGGTGATTTTGGGGACCCCATTTTGGGTGGGCACTTGTTGCCAGGAAACCGGCCACATGATTAGAAGACTGAAGCTTTCAGTCCCAGCCCTCCCCCCACTCCCGACGTCTAGAGAGGAAGAAGGGAACTGGAGGCTGAATCAGCCACCAGTGCCAGTGACCTAGTCAATCAGACGACACAATGAAGCCTTCAAAAAACCCAGGACAGTCTCTTCATGGGGAGGAGCTCCCACACTGGGGAACCAGAACACCTTGATGTGCCACTGAGCTCTTTTGTTATGGACCTTGTCCTATGTATCTCTTTATCTGGTTGTTGAATTTCACCCTTTAATATCCTTTGTAATCAATTGGTATTCTAGCCCTGGCCGGTTTAGCTCAGCAGTTAGAGCGTTGCCCCTCGGACCAAAGAGTCAGGGGTTCGATTCCAGTGAAGGGTGCACACCTTCGTTGCAGTTCCGGTCCCCAGTCCTGGTCGGGGTTGTGTGGCAGGCAACCAATTGATGTGTCTCTCTCATATTGGTGTTTCTCTCCCCTCCCATTTGAAGATTAATGGAAAAATATCCTCAGGTGAGGATTAAAGAAAAAGAGTTGGAGAAATAATTTTTTTAAAAAATTGGTATTCTAGTGAGTAAATGGGTTTTCTCGAGAGAATTAGAATTTGAGTTGAATTCTTGAACACTCTGCTAGTATCCAAGAATTGCTTGTGGTGTGTGGGAAACTAACCCCCTCCCATGTTAGAAACTGGGTCCGGGAACCTATTCAGTAGCTATCATGGTTCTGATAGTTATTGTTACCACTAACTGTTAGCAGCCCTTGCCTCTTCAGGGTGTCTGATAACTAAGAGAGTATCAGCATACTGAGTTCACAAAATCTTGGGAAGCTTCATTAGCCTTTTGGTGTCCACTGACTTTACGTTGAAGGAGCAGCTCATAGGAATAAGCATTCATGAAGGTTCATATGAGAATATGTTCATCCAGCCCTGGCTGGTTTGACTCAGCACTTAGAGCATCAGCCTGTGGACCAAAGGGTCTCAGGTTCGATTCCCGGTCCCCATAGGGACACGTGTGGGAGGCAACAAATCGAAGTGTTTCCCTCATATCGATGTTTCTTTCTCTCTACCTCCCTCCTTTCCGCTCTATCTAAAAATCAATGCAGAAATATCCTCGGGTGAGGATTAACAACAACAACAAAAAAGAAAATGTCCATCCAGCCCAGTTGGTGGCTCAGCTGGTTGAGTTTCATCCCATGCACCAAGAGGTCACAGGTTTGATTCAGTCAGGACCCATGCCTGGGTTGCAGGCTCAATCCCCAGTGAGGGGCGTGCAGGAGGCAGCTGATTGGTGTCTCTCTCACATTGATGTTTCTCTCTCTTTCTCCCTCTCCCTCTCTATGAAATCAATAAAAAGATATCTAAAAATAATAATAATAATATATCCATACCTCAACATCTTTCCCAGTCTTAGTTAGGTTCCTTTCATCATCTTGACAGTCCACATCCCATATATAAGCACGTGGGACTGTTATTAAGAGGGACAGGCCTGGCCAGTGTGGCTTAGTGGATTAAACATGGTCCCATGGACGGAGAGGTCCTGGTTCAATTCCTGGTCAGGGCACATGCCCGGGTTTCAGGCCCCATCCCCCCCAGTGAGGGGCGTGGAGGAAGCAGCTGGTTGATGTCTCTCTCTCACATTGATGTTTCTAACTCTCTCTCCTATCCCCTCTCTATAAAAAATCAATAAAGACATATTTAAAAGAGAGAGACAGACAGACAGAAAGGGAGCCTTTGCGCTTTCCTTCTTGGCTCTTTCTTTGTCTTGTGGACACTTGTCATTTTGTTGTTTCAGGCACTTGCCAGTTAGCTTTCTAACAGTTTCCTTTTGCTCCATGTGTTGGAAAACTCCAAGTAAGTTTCTTTAAATGCCATGTACATCCACATGTCTTTTCCCTGTCTTCTAGTACCACTAAAACAAGTACTCATGCTCTGGCCGGTTTGGCTCAGCAGTTGGAGCGTCGGCCTGCAGTCCAGAGAGACCCGGGTTCGGTTTCCGCTAAGGGCACGTACCTCGGGTGCAGTTTGTTCCTGGCCCCGGTTGGGGTTGTGTGGGTGTCAGCCACTCGATGTGTCTCTTTCACGTCGATGTTTTTCTTACTCTCTCTCTCTTCCTCTCTCTCCCTCCCACTCTATCTGAACAAAAATGAAAAAATGTCCTCGGGTGAGGATAAAAAAACAACAAACAAGTACTCATGTGCATCCTACGTAGGCAAAATGAAGAACAGCTGTAGTTATTTACATAGGCTCTGAACCAAAAAGCAGGCTCTAATGTCCCAAGGCACAGGGGAAAAGGGAATGTAGACAGGACAGGAGGATGTTGCCCACAGATGGGGTCATAAAGAAGCTTTATAAGGGCAAAGAGCTCAGAAGCAACCAAACAGGTGGCTAATAAATGCTCCCCACCCTAAACATGAGCCTCAGAGAACTGGAGAACAAGGGCAAATGTAACGCCTGGCAGGTGACAGCAGATTTCTGACACTCAGGAGGCCGGTGTTGCTTGTGTCAGGTCCATCTTAGCATCTACCTTGAAAAGCACATTCCTATTTTTGTAAGCATTTCCATTTGACAGAGGGGGTAGGAAACAAATGGATCAAATGTATGCTAGTATTATTATTTATTTATTTACTTATTTATTGTTAATCCTCACCCGAGGATATTTTCCCATTGATTTTTAGATAGAGTGGAGGGGTGGGGAGAGAAAGATCAATGTGAGACACACATCAATTAGTTGTAACCCTGACCAGGGCTGGAGATCTAACCACAACCAAAGTACATGCCCTTGACCAGAATCGAACCCGAGACTTTTTAGTATGCAGGCCTACGCTCTAACTGCTGAGCCAAACTGGCCAGAGCAAGGTTTTTAGTTTTCTTTTGTTGTTGTTTTTTTAAATAGCAGACATATATCATCTGATTCACTACTTGTTAGTATTTTGCCACATTGGCTTCTGGGAGGAAGCAATTTGATGCAAATACCATGTCACTTTACCACAAAATGCCAAAAACCAGGATATTCTTCCACAGAAATATAATGTAATTATCATACTCAGGAAATTTAATACTAATACAATACTATTTCTTAGCATATTGCCCATATTCAAAATTGCCCGGTTGTCCCAACAATATTCTTTTTTTTTTATTTTTTATCCTCACCCTAGGACATTTTTCCATTTTTTGTTCAGATAGAGTGGGAGGGGGAGAGAGAGACAAACATCGACGTGAAAGGTTGGCTGCCACCCGCACGACCCAACCAGGGCCAGGGACAAACTGCAACTGAGGTACGTGCCCTTAGCAGGAACCGAACCCGGGTCTCTCTGGACCGCAGGCCGACGCTCCAACCGCTGAGCCAAACCGGCCAGGGCCCAACAACATTCTTTTTTTTTTTTTATCCTCACCCGAGGACACTTTTCCATTTTTTGTTCAGATAGAGCGGGAGGGAGAGAGAGGAAGAGAGAGAGAGAGAAACATCGACGTGAAGGGACACATCGAGTGGCTGCCACCCGCACGACCAACCAGGGCCAGGGACAAACTGCAACCGAGGTACGTGCCCCTAGCGGGAACCGAACCCGGGTCTCTCTGGACCGCAGGCCGACGCTCCAACCGCTGAGCCAAACCGGCCAGGGCCCAACAACATTCTTTATAGCAATTTTTCCCTGATTCTGAATACAATCAGAGATCATGTTGCATTTATGTGTCATAATTCCTGGTAGTGACTTGCATGTTTCCCAACTAAAGAACTGAAACCATATACACTGCCTGATAACAACTGCATTTCACATTTGCTGCAACCCCCCTTTCCCCGAGGGTCACTGTGCCGGCCCTGACCCTGCATCTTCAAGCGGGTGCGTCCTTCTCCTTTGCGCTTCACCACACTGCTCCACTCACGCCGCCAAGGAAAGCCCCACGCCGAGCCGTCTGCAGCTGCCGCTGGGGCTGCCCTCACGACGCCAGCCTGCCCCTCCCTTCCAGTTTCATCAGCCCCATCATGAGTTCCATCTCTGAGTTTGGAGCCGGTTTTAAGGCCCTTGAACTTGGTGTGATTCTTGGTTTCCTTGTCTTTGACCATTGACAAAATACAGATTCTCTGCTCTGATTTTTCTCTAACGTGGTCACTCCAAATAGTAAGTTGAACTATATGAAACTGCTATTTTTGTAGGTCAAAAAACAGACAAATATTTCAATGGTTCAACATAAAAAATGACTCTCTTGAGTGATTCAAACACTTAGAGACCCAAAAGCTGGCGCGAGCCCACGTGGCCTGTACTCCAGCCAGGCTGGTTCCCAACAGCGTGCGCAGTTTCGGCTCCGCTTCTCCAGGTGTCCGACTATTTATCACACCCTTTTGATGTCTGGTAAGTCCCTTCTTGTTCTGTTTCAGAATTGTTTGGGCTCCTGTTGCTTGTTTTCTCTTCCCATGTGTACATTAGAATCAGCTTGTCTGTACCAAAAATATACTGTAGGTGTCTTAAAAATAGATTTATAGATCAACTTAGGAAGAACTGACATCTTTACGATTTTGAAAGATCCTCTTCAGGAATAAATATGCCTTTCCATTTACTCATCTATTTATTCGTTGGTAGAATTCATTCCTTTTTCTTTGTTTGTTAATCCGCACCCGAGCATATTTTTTTTCTATTGATTTTTAGAGAGAGTGGAAGGGCCGAGGGAAGGGGAAAGAGAGAAGGAAACATTGATGTGAGAGAGACACATGAACTGGTTGCCTCCCGCACGCAGCTGGAGCGGCCCAGAGATGGAACCTGCAACCCAGCTCCCCTTGACCAGGAGTTGAACCCGCAACTCTTCAGTCTGTGGGCCCACACTCTAGCCACTGAGACGCTGGCCAGGGCAGTAGAATTAATTCTTAATAGAAACTTTATTGAGATATAATTAAAATATCATAACATATACCATCTTAAATTGTACAAATCACTGGTTTTTAGTATAGTCACAGAGTTGTCTAATTCTCACCACAATACATTTTAGAACTTTCTAACACCTCAAAAAGAAGAAAAAAACCCATGCCGTGGCCAAGTGGCTCGGTTGGTCGGAGCGTCATCCCCTACACCAAAAAGTCTGTGGGTCTGATTCCTTGTCAGGGCACATGCCTGGGTTGCTGTTGGATCCCCCATCAGGGCATGAACCAGAGGCAACCAATTGATGTTTCTGTCTTTCTCTCCCCACCCCCCAAAATCAATAAAAACATATTCTCGGGTGAGGATTTAAAAAAGAAAGAAAGAAAAGAGAAAAGGAAAAGGAAACCTTTGCCTCTTAGCTATTACTTAGTTCTCTATTCTCCTACCGGCTAGTAACCACTAATCTACTTTCTGTCTTTGTGAGTTGGCTTCCTCTAAATATCCCATAAGTAGAATTATATATGGGTTTTTGTGACTGGCTGCCGGATTAGATCTTTTGAAAAATGACCTGTGGCCAGGTCCAGACAGCGGTCCAGTCCGAGAAAGCCCAACCCACCTGTACTTGTCCAGGGAAAGAAGGGGGCTGTTCCAGTGGCCAGCAGGTGGGGAGGGGGGAAACTTTTCTTGTTCCCCAAAACCCATCTCGCCCCCCTCAGTGCAGACAGGGAGGGGGGTGTTCCTAAGGGGGACGGTGAAATCAGAACAAGGAGACCAGGGTGGGGGATGCTGTGTGGGAATTAAAGCGCTGCTTCTCCAGAGAAGGGGGAGTGTGGGAAGGAGGGGGCTGAGGGAGTGTCACTTCCAAGGTTCTCTCGTCCTGGTCCTCCCCCTCCCTCTCCCCTCTCTCTCCCTGTCCCTGTCCCTGTCCCTCCCTCTCCCCTCTCTCTCCCTGTCCCTGTCCCTCCCCCTCCCTCTCCCTTCTCTCTCCCTGTCCCTGTCCCTCCCTCTCCCCTCTCTGTCCCTGTCCCTGTCCCTGTCCATCCCTCTCCCCTCTCTGTCCCTGTCCCTGTCCCTCCCTCTCCCCTCTCTCTCCCTGGCCCTGTCCCTCGCCCCTCCCTCTCCCCTCTCTCTCCCTGCCCCTCTCCCTCCCCCTCCCTCTCCTCCCTCTCTCCCTGTCCCTCTCCCTCCTCCCTCCCTTTCCCCTCTCTCTCCCTGTCCCTCTCCCTCCTCCCTCCCTCTCCCTGTCCCTCCTCCCTCCCCCTCCCTCTCCCCTCCCTCTCCCTGTCCCTCCTCCCTCCCCCTCCCTCTCCCCTCTCTCTCCCTGTCCCTCTCCCTCCCCCCTCCCTTTCCCCTCTCTCTCCCTGTCCCTGTCCCTTCCCCCTCCCTCTCCCCTCTCTCTCCCTGTCCCTCCTCCCTCCCTCTCCCTCTCCCCTCTCTCTCCCTGGCCCTGGCCCTCCCCCCTCCCTCTCCTGCCTCCTCCCTCTCTTCTCTCTTCTCTCTCTGTCTGACTTGGTCGGTTTTCATCACGGACACCTGTGGATTTCACAGCTGGCTGGGTGGGCAGTCCCTCCTCCCTGGAAACGGGCTTCTTGAAGCTGTGAAAAGAAGCTACATGAGAATAACACTGGGTTTTATTTACACGTTTAAGATTCCAGAAGGTTGGCTGCAGCCTTCAAACTGAATGCATAGCCTTTGTATCGCCGAATCGTCATGTTAATTTACGGTTAAATTTTATTCCTTTTTCTTGACTAATTATATTTTATTTAATGGATATGCCACATCTTTTTATCCATTCATATTTGATGGACATTGGGTTGTTTCTGCTTTTTAGCTTTTATGAATCGTGTCTAGTACTTTTGCTGTACATAGCTTTTTGCTGCAAAGATTTTCACTGAAAACTAAGTAAGGCAAGTTGGCTGTGAAAAAGGTAAATATCTGGTTGACAGTTTGGTTTTTTGTTTGCTCATTTGATTGGAATATGTTTTTATTGATTGTAGAGAGAGAGGGAGGGGGGAGAGAGAGAGAGAAACGTCAATTGGTTGCCTCTGGTTCATGCCCTGATGGGGGATCCAACAGCAACCCAGGCGTGTGCCCTGACAAGGAATCAGACCCACAGACTTTTTGGTGTAGGGGATGACGCTCCGACCAACCGAGCCACCTGGCCAAGGCATGGGTTTTTTCTCTTTTTCTTTTTATTAAGATGTTGGAAAGTTCTCAAATGTATTGTAAGAATTAGACAACTCTCTGACTATACTAAAAACCAGTGATTTGTACAATTTAAGATGGTATATGTTGTGATATTTTAATTATATCTCAATAAAGTTTTTATTAAGAATTAATTCTACTGCCCTGGCCAGTGTCTCAGTGGCTAGAGTGTGGGCCCACAGACTGAAGAGTTGCGGGTTCAACTCCTGGGTTGCAGGTTCCATCTCTGGCCCGTTCCAGCTGCGTGCGGGAGGCAATTCTCACATCAATGTTTCTCTCTCTCTTTCCCTTTCCCTCCTCCCTTCCACTCTCTCTAAAAATCAATGGGAAAAAATATGCTTGGGTGAGGATTAGCAACAATAAAAAATGAATTAATTTTATTTCTCCATTGACTAATCAATTAGCAGCCATAAAAAAGGTAAAATAACTGGCTTATACTTGGGAGGTTTTTTTGTTTGTCTGGTTTCATTTCTCCATCAACAAAGCAACAACCTTCAGCAGACTAATGTATTTTAAGGGAGTTGCCAGTTTGGTTTCATTTCTCCTTTGATGAAGTTCTTGCAGTAACTCCCATTTTTATATGATAAGATATATAAATCTTAGCAAGGGTAATAAATCTTACGAGGGTAATGGTCATTACAATCACGTGTAGACATGGGGGTGCTTTACAGTAGTGAGCATTTCTTCCAGACTAGTATGATTGACCCCAAGAATTGGTTTCTAATTTTTAAACACACTGCAAGAGGAGGAAAAAGAGAGGCACTGAAGGCCCTCACTGGGGGCACAGCGTAGAACCCACATTTCCCATGGAAGGAACATGGGGCTTTGGTACAATCCACAAAATAATATCAGTCATTTTCACAGAGTTGCCATGAGTCTACACACATTTTAAATGTATTCAAATATTCTGTATTTCACAAAGTCTTCTTAATTTTCTTAAGTTCTTTTTAATGTCCCTGTTTTATTTTTCACAATTTTATCTTTTTTTGCAAAACTGCCTTATGGCCAATTAGTTATGTAGAAAAATGTTTGTGGCCAAAAGTCTTGTGGCAAAGATATCTACAACAAAGATGCTTACACAGAGAGTATCTAGAACCTTATGAATATGCTTCTAGGAGCATTTGTGTGGAAACATCTGTTTGAATGCCTGTTGTCAATTCTTTTGGGTATATCCCAAGAGTGCAATTGCTGGGTCATATAACTTTATATTTAACATTTTGAGGAACTGCTAAAATGTTTTCCAAAGAGGCTGCATCATTTTACATTCCCACTAGCACTGTATGAGGGCTACTTTCTTCAAATTCTTACCACCCTTGTTATTCTCTGTATTTTTGTTTTAGCCATCCTAGATGAGGAGCTGTATCTTGTGGTTTTGATTTCCATTTCCCTAATGCAAAGATGACTACTGATGTTGACCATCTTTTCCTACTCACTGGGCATTTGCATGTCTTCTTTGAAATGTTTGTTCTGAAAGGGTTTTAAAGAGTGAAGGTAAAAGTTTGCAAAGGGAGGAAACTGTAGAAATTGTGTTGCTTGCATGACCTTTGCTCAGCCTTTTGTTGAGTACGGATAAGGTTTGTCTGGATTATCCGAAAGGCAATGGATAACCCAGCAGATGCCGGACAGACGAGATACCAGACCAGCCCTACTGCAAGGCGGACAATGGGCCAGACAAAGTACATCAGCAGGCCTTCTGGAAGCTAAAAGTAGGGTATATAACTGACACCCCAACCCTAATTCGAGGCTGAACGCTTCTCGGCTCAGCCCGCCTATACCCAGGCGCATGCAGTAAAGCCATTTTGCTCTGCATTGGCCTTGTGCTGCGGACATGATCTCCAGCCGGCTCACTTTTATGTTCAACCTATTTGCTCATTTTAATTGAGTTATTTGAATTTTTGATACTCAGTTGTTCAAGTTTTGTATGTATCCTGGATACAAGTCCCTTAACAGACATATAATTTGCAAATACAGTGATACCTCGGTTCTCGAACGCCTTGACTTTCGACCAAATCGGTATTCGACCAGGAGATTCGAGAAACTTTTGTCTCGGAATCCGAACAAATATTTGGAACTCGAACTTCCGAGATGAGCCGAGTTGAGCCGAATGGCGTTCATTCGGCCCAGCGCGCCTTGCTTGCGTCCTCAGTGTGAGTGCAGAGAGAGTCACGCTTTGTGGAGAGAGGAGTCACGCTTTACACTGAATTTAACCCTTAGACATACTGTACACTTTTATTTCTTGTTGAGACTTATGTTTTTCTACATATTATATACAAATTAGGCCAGTAAATAGGCATTTTCTGGGGCTTGGAACGAATTAATCCAGTTTCCATTATTTCCTATTGGGTTTCATTGCTTCGGTTCTCGAACAATTTGGTTCTCGACCGTCCTCCTGGAATGAATTATGTTCGAGAACCGAGGTATCACTCTATATTCTTCAATTCTATGGGCTGTCTTTTCATTTTCTTGTTGGTATTTTTAATATTGATGAAGTCCCTTTGGCTATTCCTTTTGTTGCTTGTGCTGTGTCTTTGCCAAATCCAAGGTCACAAAGGTTTGCTGCTATGGATTCTTCTAAGAGTTTTATAGTTTCGCTCTTACATTTAGGTCTATGATTCGTTTAAAATTAATTTTTGTATATGGTGTGACATAGGTTTCTACTTTTTCCTTTTGCATGTGGCTATCCAGTTGTCCCAGTAGTCTTTATGAAAGGACTACTATCTCCCTATTTGTCTTGGCACCCTTGTGGGAAATCAATTGACTATAAATGCTAAAGTTCATTTTGGACTCTCAATTCTATTCCATTGGTCTATATATATTTATCCTTATGCCAGTAGCACACTGTCTGGATTACCTTAGCTTTGTAATATGTTTTTATTTTTTTACCTTTTATTTATTGATTGATTTTAGAGAGAGGGAGGGAGGAAAGGGAGTTGGGGGGGGCGAGAAATACAGGTTTGTTGTTCCACTCATTTATGCATTCATTGGTTTTTCCTTGTATGTGCCCTGACCCGGGTTTGAACCAGCAACCTTGGTGCATCAGGACGATGCTCTAATCAACTGGGCTCCTGGCCAGGGCTGTAAAAAGTTTTTAAGTGGGGGAAGTGTGAGTCCTCCAATTCATTCTTCTGTTTCAAGATTGTTGGCTATTTTGTATGTAAATTTGGTGAGATTGCCATCTGAATAATATTAAGTCTTCTGACCCATGAACAGGGGATAACTTTCAGTTTATTTATATCATCTTTAAATTATTTCAACAATATTTTATAGTTCTGGAGTTTAAGTTTTACAATCTATTGTTAAATTTATTCCTAAATATTTTATTCTTTTTGATGCTATTGCAATTTTTTTATTTTCAATTTGCACATTGCTACTGTATAGAGATGATGGGTTTCTGTTTACTCATCTTGTATCTTGCAAGATGCATTTATTTTCCAGTTCTAATGCTTTTTAATGTTGCCCTAGAGTTTTCAATATACATTTACAACTAATCCAAGTCTACTTCCAAAGAACTTTGTACTGCTCATAGGGAGTGCAAATACCTTATAACAGACTATTCCCACAATCTCCTTTCTACCCCTTACATTGTGTCATTTATTTCACTTAGCTACCAGCTATACTCACAGAACACATGGTTGCTATTACATTTTGGTACAAACTGTTAATCTGTGAGATCAATTAAGAATCAAAAATTACAGGATTTTATTCCACTGCTTTTCTTTTCTTTATGCAGATCCAACTTTCTAACCTATAGGCCATTCCCTCTCTTCAAAGAACTTTTAACGTTCCTTACAAGGCAGGTCTATTGGTGACAAATTCTCTCAATTTTTGTTTGTTTGAGAAAGTCTCATTTACCCTTCAATTTGGAAGGCCAATTCTCTGGAATACAGAATTCCAGGTTGGTTTTTCTGTTTGTTTGTTTGTTTGTTTGTTTGTTTGTTTGAACATTTAAATATTTCTCTCCACTCTGTTTTGCTTGCCTGGTGTCTAAGGAGAAGTCCAATGCAATTCTTATCCTCATACCTCCATAGGTTAGACACCCCACCTTTTAGCTTTTTTCAAGGTTTTCTCTTTGTCTTTGATTTCCGAAGCTTGACTATAATATACCTAGATATATATATTTACTTGTCACACTCGGTGTTGTTTGAGGGTCCTAGACCTATGGTTTGGTGTGTGCCATTAGTTTTGGTCAATTATTACCCATTGTTATTTCAAATATTTCTCTGTTCCTCTCTCTCTTTTCCTTCTGATCAACTGATTAAGCATATGTTATTCCTTTTGTAATTTCCCCACAGTTCTTGAAAATTCTTCTACACTTTTTTCTTTTTTACTTGCAATAAGGTTTTGAAGTTTCTATGACACATCTTGGAGCTCACAGATTCTTTCCTTTGCTGTGTCCAAGCTACTGACGAGCCCGTTCATTAAAGCTTTCTTCATTTCCATTAGTGATTTTTATTTCTACTGTTTCCCTTTGATTCTTTTTTAGTATTTCCATCTCCCTGCTGATATTATTATTTTTTTATCTTCACCCTAGGACATTTTTTTCCCATTTATTTTGAGATAGAGAGGGAGGGAGAGGGAAGAAGAGAGAGAGAGAAACATCGATGTGAGAGAGACACATCAAGTGGTTGCCACACACATGACCCCAACCGAGGCTGGGGACAAACTGCAACCCAGGTACACGCCCTTAGCAGGAACCGAACCCGGGACTCTCTGGTCCGTGGGCCGACACTCTAACCACTGAGCAAAACCAGCCAGGGCCTCCCTGCTGACATTATTCATCTGTTCTTGCATGTTGTCTGCTTATATCCATTAGAGCCCTTAACATATTACTCATTGTTATTTTAAATACCAGTCTAATAATTCCAAAATCTCTGCCATGTATAGGTCAGTTTGATGCTTGCTTTGTTTCTTCAAACTCTGTTTTTTGCTTTAACATGCCTTGTAATTTTTTATCGAAAGCATGACATGATATATCAGCAAAAGGAGCCAGGGTAGGTAAGCCTTTAGCATGAGTTTTGTGTTTATCTGGCTAGGAGGTAAGCTATAGTTACTGTTTGCTGTAGCTATAAGTGTCAGAGGCTAAACTTTTCTCCAGTGTCTTGTTGTCTTTGGGTTTTCCTACAGACTTCTTTTTTAATGTTTTTTAAGATAGAGGGGAAGGGACGGGGAGAGATAGAAACATCGATGAGAGGGAACCATCGATCTGCTGCCTCCAGCTAGCAATCAAGCCCACAACCTGGGCATGTGCCCTGACCAGGAACTGAACCCCGGCATCCTCCTGGTGCACGGGACAATTCTCAGTCCGCGAGCCACACCGCTGGGCCCCTCCGGACTCCTTAGATAGGGTCTGAGGTGTGCAGTTCTCTCAGCTGTCACCCTCTGTTGTCACACAGGAGCCCTGTTGGTGTGGCAGTCAGGTGTGGGGTGTGGGAAGCATTCTATAACCCTGTGATGGGGCTTCAGTCTTTTCGTGAGTCTGAGTTGCATATATTTCCCTCTATGTCATTTAAACTTTGGTAAAAATAGTTTCCCTTAAGAGCACGGCTTTTTAGAGGAGGACAAAGAGCTCTGGGCTTATCTCAAAATAGGTACTTTCTTCTCGCTGCCGCAAGGAGAGGGGAGTTCAATCTTCACCGTGAGAACCCGCTGGGGCTCCTGGAGGTAAAACTCTTAAAAGGTATTGGGGCCTCCCTAAGACTGGGCCCCTTAGAATTTTAACTCTCAGGCTAGTCTACACTGAGCTTCAGCAATTTATCAATTCTGGTTTAAAGAGTTCTTACCCATATTAGCTCCATCTGAGGCCCTCTGCTTTGAGGCTGCTGCTCCCAATGAGCTCTGATTCTCGGCATCTGCTTTCTACCCCTCCAGTAAGGCTCGTGGGGGTGGGGCAGTAGGAGGAGTAGGGGAGATAAGGACATGCTAAATAGGAATCAGAATAGCACAGGGGAGGTGCTTGACCACAGAGGCCTGTCAGTCTGACCTGGGAAAGGGATCATTGGTCAGGGGGTGGACCCATCAGAAACACCGAAAGCTTGGGGAAGTGATCCGTTATTTAGAAAAAGCTCTTCCTGCCTGGCTGGTGTGGCTCAGCGGCTGAGCATCAACCCAGGCATCAAGAGGTCACCAGTTCAATTCCAGGTCAGGGCACATGCCCAGGTTATGGGCCAAATCCCCGGTGGGGGGCATGCAGGACTCGGCCGATGGATATTCTCTCTCATCGATGTTTCTCTCTCTCTCCTTCTCTCTCCCTCCCTCTCTAAAATCAATAAAGAAAAAAAATTTTTTTTTTTAAAGGCAAAAGAACTCCTGGTTATAATCCCAGGTGAACACCTGGTAACACACTCGCTTGTTCATTCCTGAACCCGCTCACCTGGAAACACGTGACCATGCGGGTTTAACAGTCTGGGGTCTCACCAGACCTCACGTGCTCCAGAGGACTAAGCTTTAACATGAAGCGGGAACTCGGGACCTGGCCTTCGTTTTGGCCTTTTCCACAGCGGCACCCAGGCAGATGGAGACTCGGGCACCTTCCCAGATTAACCTTGCCACGCCGCAGTCTCCCGGGTGGGTCCGAGAAACGTTTTTCCTGAGATGCTGGAGAAGAGCCTGAGTTCCACCAGTGCCTCCAGGTGGGCAGGCTGAGCGGGCGTGTTGACGGGCATCCTGGCTGCCTTCCCCGTGCCGAAAGCTGCAGCTGGGCACCGGCCGCTCAGGGGAGTTTGTTTGGAGCAAGATGTAGCGCACACCCGAAAGACAGTGCGTAAAGCCTTGAAAATGCTCATTCTCTCTTAAACCTTGCAGTGTTATTTTTAGAAACTTACCCTACGGAAATGATTATACCAGGGAGAGAGATTCAAAATGTTGTTTCAGAAATTGCTTACAAAGTCTAAATACTAGTGAAATACAAATGTCCACTGATGGGGATTAGACAGATTTTGGCATATCGAGCCAGTGGAAGTCTACGCAGTTTTAATGATACAGACCTATATTCACACCAAGTAAGGTACAGATTTAAATTGACACCAACGTACCATTATAGGTGTTATTCATAGTATGATCATATATTTAAAAAATATTTGTGCATGTGTGTGTGCGCATAGAAGTAAATCTGGAAAGATACATACCAGGTGTGAACTGGTTCGAACAGTGGGGCTAAGTGAAATGATCTTTTTACTTGTACGCATGTTTCTTCAATAAAAATAAGTTATGTGCCTAATCAAGTAAAAAAGATTCTTTATTTTTCCTTTTCAATAGTTTGATTATAATGTGACTATGCGTGGATCTCACTGAAGTTATTTCATTTGGAATTCACTGAGCTTCTTGGGTGTTTAATGTTTTGTTTTGTTTTTTTAATTGAATTTGGTATGTTTTCGGCTATTATTTCTTTATTTGTCTGCTCCCCTCTCTCTCTTCTCCTTCTTGGACTCCCATTATGTTGCTGTTCTTGGTAGGGTTCCACAACTCTCTAGGCTCTGTTCATTTTTCTTCAGCCCTTTTCCCCCTTCAAACTAGATAATCTCAGTGGATTTATCTTTCATTCACCGATTCTGCTTTGTGCCAGCTCAAATATGTCATGATTCCCTTAATGAATTTTTCATTGCATTAACTGATTGTACTTTTCAACTCTGGACTTTCTATTTATTTAATTTACTATTTCAATATCTTTATTGATATTCTGTGTTTGGTGAGACACTGTTCTTTCCTTTTCTGTTTTTTGCTCTTTAGACGTTTTGTTAGATTACCTTTGGTTTCTTGACCACGTTTCCAATAGCTCTTTTAAAGATTTTGTCTAATAAATTCTATGTCTGGGCTTCCTCAGGGGCAGTTTTTACTGACTTCCCTTTTTTCCTGTGTTTGCAGCATACTTTTCTGTTTATATATCTCATTATTTCTTATTGAAAGCTAGACACTTTAAACAATATAATATGACAACTCTATAAATCAGATACTTACCACCAGGATTTATTGTAGTTAATATTTGTTGTAGTTTTTATTATTTGTCTGTACTAATTCTGTAAAGTCTGTTTTCCTTGTCACATGTGGCCACTGAAGTCTCTGCCCACTAAGTCCAGTGGTTAGCCAGTGACTGGACAGAGATTCCTTGACCGCCTAGAACTAGTAGGTCCCCAGCTCTTGTCAAGGGGCCTGTGTCTGTGGCACACCTCCATGCTCCGCCCGTGTACAGCTCAGCCTCAGCCCTACCTCCTGCTTCCACAGCCCAGCCGAGGGGAGAGCTTGGGCCCTCTGAGGTCTTAGCTGGGCGTGCACACAGCCTTTAGACCAGCAGGAACATGTGGGAACTTTTCAAAGTCTTCTGTGAACATCTCATTCCCAAACTCTTCCTTTTATGTTTTTGGTCAGCCTCTTCTTTGTTACAGCTCTTATCCTTATTTTAGGTACCTACAATATTAAACAGTCATTACTGATTTTTCAAAAACAAATGCCCAGGATAAAAAAGGCTTTTCATAGTGAGTAAGCTCTGAGTGAGGTCAAATAAAGAGGAGCCCTGCAGGTGTGGGATTCCAGGAGCCTCCAAACAGTCTCTGAAAATCGGGCTCTACACCTGTTCTCCTCGCTCCATGTCTGCAAGGCTGCTGGGTTCCACACCTACCATGTTAGTGAGGTTGGTGGTTTCCAAGGCTACCACCGGGCTCCCTGCTTTTCCTGAGATTCAGCCATTTTTCTTGAATAAATGTTCACTTCATTGTTGCGAGCCTTTGGTTCATTTTCAGAATTCTGAAAAAGTTAATTGTGACCATTTTTGGAAGAGTTATCATTGCTTTTATGGAGGCATGGAATTTTGGAGATTCTTAGTCTTCCATTCTATTCTTGTTGAATTGTTGTATTGCTTATAATATTTTTTTTGTTGGTTCTTATGAATTTCTAGGCAAATAAAGGCATTTTCTACAAATAATGATATTTTACCATCCATTCTCCACAATGTTGTACATTTTTTCTTATTTAAATGCACTTGTTAATAACTTTGGGACATGTTGATAGTAGTGAGAATGAGGGTTTTTATACTATTCCTGACTTAATTGGATATTTTTTCATTATTTTACCATTAGGCTTGATGCTCCTTTTTTTTCCAGTCATCTTCAGAGTTTTTTAAAAATTTTTTTCTTAAAAATTTTTTTTTCCTCCCGGCCAGTTTGGCTCAGTGGTTGAGCATCAACCCCTGCACCAAGAGGTCACCGGTTCGATTCCCAGTCAGGGCACATGCCCAGGTTGTGAGCCAAATCCCCAGTGGGGGGCATGCAGGAGGCGGCCAATCAATGTTCTCTCTCATTGATGTTTCTGTCTTTCTCTCTCTCTCTCCCTCTCCCTCTCTCTCTAAAATCAATGTAGAAAAAAATATTAAATAAATAAATAATTTTTTTTCCTTATTGATTATAGAGAAAGAGAAAGTGAAAGGGAGAGACAGATAGAACATCGATAGGAGAAAACATCAATTGGTCGCCTCCTCCATACCCCTGACTGGAGATCAGGCCCACAACCTGGGTATATGCCCTGACCAGGAATCGAACTGGCAACCTCTTGGTACATGGGTTGATGCCCAACCACTGAGCCGCACCGGCTGGGCGTTGTCTTCATAGTTTTTAAATATGTGCAGATCACCTGGGCCCTCTGCCTGGTTGCTCTTCACCATGCCTTCATCTCAGGGCAAATCTGTCTCAGCCCTTCTTGTCCAGGCTGGGTCCTCCTAGTCACAACACTCTTCCAACCTCCACCCTGAAGCAGAGCAGCCAGGACGTCATACTTGGGAGGAATACCCCAAACAGAAATATAGCACCTATGACAACAGCAATAACAACATTCCAGAGGGCAACCTTGGAGAATATTAAAGTGTATATCTTAAATTCATATTTGCAAACAGAATCCAGTGTGCTGACATGTTTATAGCTCCATAATTGATGATTGGTAAAATCACTGTGTGCCCTCTAGCTGAACCTGTTTTCTAAGGAATTTAATTAACAGGATAGAGATCAAAATAACCTTAATAAATTGGAATACCCCCTGTCTAAGAAATGTCAGGTCCCCAGGCACTGGACCAAGAAATGTCAGGTCCCCAGGCACTGGACCAAGAAATGTCAGGTTCCCAGGTTAGCCAGGCTAGCCAACTGCCTAACTGCATGTTTTCGCTTCTGTAGGTGCTTGTTTGCTACGCCCCAGTGCGTACCGGAATGTGGTTTTAAGTTTTAAAAGGTGTGTGTGGCCCTGGCCGGTTTGGCTCAGCGGTTAGAGCATTGGCCTGCGGTCTGGAGAGACCCGGGTTCGGTTCCCGCTAAGGGCATGTACCTCGGTTGCAGTTTGTCCCCGGCCCTGGTTGGGTCATGTGGGTGGCGACCACTCGATGTGTCCCTTTCACATCAGTGTTTCTCTCTCTCTCTCTCCCCCTCCCTCTCTCCCTCCCTCCCTCCCTCCCTCCCTCCCTCCCACTCTATCTGAACAAATATCAAAAAATGTCCTCGGGTGAGGATAAAAAAAAATAAAAAATAAAAAAAATAAAAGGTGTGTGTGTAAGGAGGTCGGGGCTGGTTCCGAGGACTCTGTCGCAGGGGTGTTCGGGATCAATCGCCGGCCGGCTAACAAACGGCTCTTATCTGGACTTCAGTTCTCTAGTGGTCTTTCTTTGACTCAGTCGCACCACAACATCTGGAGGCCCCAGCGAGATTCTCCCTTTCTTGGGAATCTCTAGACCACTGGAGCGGCCGGGGAGACTTGGATCCGACCCGCCCAGGGGAAGGCCTCTGAGAGGCGTCCCTCAGCCCCGGTGCTCGGAGGGGCTCCTGACTTCCCGGATGGTCTTCACAGATTTGTCTATGAACAGAGTTAGGAGCCATCTGGATTGAATCTCACGGGTGAGTACAAACCTTCGGTTTGTTCTGTTTGGCTCCATTCGGTGGCTGGACGAGCATTACTTCCCCAGCCTGGTCCTAGGACCAGACCACGCCCTGGACCCAGATTTGAATGTCAGGCCTGAGTTCTGTCCATACCAGTATCTGTATCTGTGTTTTATGTTTGTGTATTTGTCCTTGTTGGTCTCTGCTTGTGCCTGTCCATTGTCCAGCTTCGTTATGGGTCAGTCTTCATCAACGCCTCTAACTCCTTTGCAATGCATACTTAATAACTTCCAAGATTTTAAGAAATGGGCCACTGGGTACGGGGCCATAGCAACGCCCTTTGACTTACAGAAATTCTGTCAACTCGACTGGCCTACCTTCAGGCTTGATTGGCCACCCGAAGGCAGCTTCAATTTGCAATTGGCTTTTAAGGTTCAACGAGAAATATATGGCAATCCTGGCCACCAGATCAGGTCCCCTACATAGATGTCTGGATTGATATCACTATGACACACCTGAACATCTTAAGGATGCCAGTGTCCCGTGAAGTCCAAAAGGATGTTCTCTTGACAAGACCTCAGTCTTCCCTGAAGGATGATGATTCCTCTACACCCAGGAGGACTCTCTACCCTGCCCTTCAGCTCCAGCTGAGGACCCTCTGCTTACTGAGCCTCCCCCCTACATGGGGCACCCAGGCCACCACGCCCGGCTGATTCCCCGGGGAAGCTCAGCCTCTCAGTCCCCCGCGCACCCGCGGAGCAACTCTTACCGGCCTGTAGCGAGGCTGCAGCCCCTGACTGTCCATCGGCCACTATGCTGCCCTCCGACAGGTTGCTCCTCCACCTGGCAGGGATCCCCAAAGACCTCTTATGGTACACGTTCCCTTTTCTACAAGTGATCTGTACAACTGGAAACAACAGAACCCTTCTTCCTCTGACAAACCCCAGGCCTGATCTCTGTTAGAAACTTTCCCACACCCACCAGCCCACCCGGGTGACTGCCAGCAGCTCCTGCAGGTCCTCCTCACCTCCAGGAGGGAGACAGTCTAAGGGAGGCGCCAAAACTGTCCCCGGGACCGGTGGCACCCCACCTGCGACCCTGACCGAATGGTCGCCTGCTGCCTACCCCAGACCTGCCTGGAGCCCTAGTGGCGATCAGGTACGAGGCTCTCGGACGATGTCGCCTGGCTCTGTTCCGGGGCACCGGGAGCGGCCAAGAGGCCGACTGGTATCTGAGGTGAGCGGGACCGCTGCGCCCAGGCCAGTCGCCCGCCGCCTTCCTGAGCGGCTCAGGGAAGCTTTCCGGTCATGTACCCCGTAGACCCGGAGGGCCCTGAGATAGGAGAGCCATTAAGGTTGCTCTGTCACTCAGTCGGCCCCAGATATTAGAAAGAAGCTACAAAATTAGAAGGTTTTGAGGGGAAGGTTTTAAGCAAACTGGTTGAAATCACTCAGTGAGTATTCAACCCGGCGACGACCCAGATGTGACCCAACCTAAGAAGAGAGCAGAGATCTTGGTGGCAGTTGTGAATGAAGGAATAGACCAGAGAGAAATGCCAGAAATTAGAACCAGAAAAAGGGTCAGAATAACAACAGGGGGAAAAGACTCTGATCTAGGTGCCTAGCGAAGAGAAGGGTCATTGGAAAAGGGATTGTCCTAAAGGAAAGATAAACCAGATCAGAAGGTCCCCATTCTCCTGGAGGAGGCTGAATGACAGGGCTGGAGCTCCTTTCAACTGAGTCCCGGGAGCCCAAGGTACCTTCAGATGTCGGGCGCAAACCAGTCGCATTTTTAGTTGACACGGGCTACTTTCTCAGTCCCCCAAGAAACGGATGGACCACTCTCTAAAGACAAAACTCCATCCAGGGGGCCACAGGAAAGACCAAATCTTACCCATGGACTAAAGCGAGAATAACTGATTTCGGGAAAGGGACTGTCACCCACTCCTTCCTAGTCATGCCGGACTGCCCATCCCCCTCCTTCAGAGGCTCCGAGCTGCTCTCTCCGTGGAGACTCCGCCACGCTCTCTGTGGGGTCACAGCCCACCACTCTTCTCCTCTCTTGTCCTCTCTCTGAAGAATACATCCTCTTTGAGGAACCTGTCCCTCCTCAGCGCAACCCTCTGCTCCAGGAACTCTAAGCATCCATGCCCACTGTTTGGGCTGAGACAAACCCCAGGGCTGGCAGCCATCGGCCTCTGATTGTAGTGCAGCTAACCAGCTCTGCTGCCCCAGTGAGAAGTCCCAGTACTCGATTAATCTGAAGGCTCGACGGGGATTGCAAAACATCAGGAGTCTCCGCGAAGCAGGAATCCTTGTCCCTCGCCACTCTGCTTGGAACACTCCTCTGCTGCTGGTACAAAAGCCAAGGACTGATGACTTCCGTCAGGACCTCCAGGAGGTAAATAGCAGGTCGAAGCCATACACCCAGCTGTGCCAAACCCCTACACCCTCCTCAGCCTCCTGCCATCAAGCCGCACAGTCTACACTGTCCTCGGCCTGAAGGATGACTTCTTCTCCTTACCATGAGCCAAGGTAAGCCAACCTCTTTTTGCTTTTGAATGGACAGACCCCGAAGGGGAATTCTCAGGGCAATTGACTTGGACTGGCTTCCCCAGGGGTTTAAGAACTCCCCTACATTGTTTGATGAGGCCCTGAGTCAGGAGCTCTCTAAATATAGACAAGAGCACCCTGAAGTTGTCCTCCTCCAATACGTAGACGACCTCTTACTGGCTGCAAGAACTGTCTCAGACTGTTACAAGGCCACTAAGGACCTATTTGAAGGAACTAGGTGCTCTTGGATATGGAGCATCTGCTAAAAAGCCCAACTATGCATTGAGAATGCTACCTACCTAGGACATGAACTAAGAGGAGGGAAACAATCCCTCTCTACAAGCCAAATAGAAGCTATTTTAAAGACCCCCGGCCCCAAAAATGCAGGTCAGCGAATTTCTCGGGGCCGTCGGGTATTGCTGGCTCTGGATCCCTAGGTTTGCTGAGATTGCGAAGCCCCTCTATGCCAGCACGGGGGTCGGGGGGGGGGGAGGAAGATGGCCTAAGTTGGACAGAAACAGAGCAGAGGGCTGTTAAGAACCTGCAGCAAGCCCTCACCAGTGCACCGCGCTCGCTCTGCCTGACATCTCCAAGCCTTCCTACTATACATCTCTGAGGGCCGAGGCATTGCCAAGGGAGTTCTCACCCAGGCCTTGGGCCCTTGGCAATGCCCTGTCGCCGACCTCTCTAAATGACTATGCCCTGTGATGGCAAGATGCCAAACTGCTTGAGGGCAGTGGCGGCTAGCTATCCTAGCTAAAGAAGCGTCAAAGCTAACCTTGGGGCAGGACTTGCACACTGCACCCCTCATGCAGTAGAAGCTCCCCTTCGGAGCCCACCAGAGCGCTGGCTGTCCCATGCCAGGATTGCCCAGTACCAGGTACTGCTCTTGGACCCGCCGAGGATTCGGTTCCTGAAAACTGCTGCCTTAAATCCCACCACGCTACTCCCTGACGATGACCCAGAGGAACCCACCCATGACTGCCTGGAGTCCCCAGCTCTTTGACAATCTCCGAGATGATCTAAGGGACACACCATGGCCTCATCCGGACGCTGAACTATACACTGATGGGAGCAGCTTCATGGCAGATGGAACACGGACGACAGAGCTGCGGTGGTCACCCATGATGAGCTACTTTGGGCCCAAGCCTTCGGCCATGGCACCTCTGCCCAGAGGGCTGAACTAATAGCCCTCACCCAAGCCTTACAGTGGGGGAAGAACAAAGCTATCAATGTCTACACCAATAGCAGGTACACCTTCGCCACCGCCCATGTCCACGGGACACTATACCAGGAGAGGTGTCTTTTGACATGAGGGGGAAAGGACATTAAAAACAAACCTGATGCCCTGGCCAGTTTTGCTCAGTGGTTAGAGCGTTGGCCTGCGGTCCAGAGAGACCCGGGTTCGGTTCCTTTACTTCAGTTGCAGTTTGTCCCCAGCCCTGGTTGGTTGTGTGAGTGGCGGCCACTCGATGTGTCTCTTTTGCATCGATGTTTCTCTCTTCCTCTCTCTCCCTCCCATGCTATCTGAATAAAAAATGGAAAAATGTTCTCGGGTGAGGATAAAAACAAAAAAACAAAACAAAACTGAGCCCTGGCTGGTTTTGCTCAGTGGTTAGAGCATCAACCTGCGGTCCCAAGAGACCCAGGTTCAGTTCCTGCTAAGGACATGTACCTCGGTTGCAGTTTGTCTCCGGCCCTGGTTGGGTCGTGCAGGTGGCAGCCACTCGATGTATCCCTTTCACGTCAATGTTTCTCTCTCTCTCTCTCTCTCTCTCTCTCTCCCTCCCACTCTATCTGAACAAAAAAATGGAAAAATGTCCTCGGGTGGGGATTAAAAAAAAAACCAAAAAACCTGAGATCTTAGCCCTGTTAGAGGTTATCTGGCTACCCCAGAGGGTAGCTATTATACACTGTAAGGGGCATCAAACTACGATGATCACATAGCCTGGCTTAACACATTTTCAGACCAAACTGCTAAAGAAGTGGCCCTAAAACCAGTGGGGCCTCTTCAAATCTTACCTGTATTACCCCCGAGGCATCTCCCAAATGCCCCCAACTAGTCTGAAGATGAAATAAAAGTAAATAATGTTTTAGGCGGAACACTGGACACCACAGGATGGTATATACTCCCTGACCACAGAATATTGCTGCCGGAGGCTCTGGGATGGGACCTCGTCCACAAGACACACCAGAGCACCCACCTGGGGGACTAAGCTAACTGGCTTCTTGGGAGGGACTGTATATACCTAAGCTCCACAGCCATGCCAAACAGATTGCAGCCCGATGCCCTACGTGTGCGCACGTGAACCAAGCCCTGAAGGAAAAACTGACACCGGGACACAGACCAGAGGACAAGGGCCTGGGGAACAATGGGAAGTCGACTTCGCTGAGGTGATCCCGGGAAAATTCCAATTCAAGTACCTTCTAGTTTTTATAGACACCTTTTCAGGATGGACTGAAGCCTTCCCCACCAAATCAGAGACAGCTCAGACGGTTGCTAGAAAATTAGTTTCGGAAATAGTTCCCCGATTCAGCCTTCCCTTAGAAATGGGGTCCGACAATGGCCCAGCGTTTATCGCCCAAATTACCCAAACAGTAGCTAAAATCTTAAACATAATTTGGAAACTCCACTGTATATACAGACCTCAGAGCTCAGGACAGGTAGAAAGGATGAACCAAACACTAAAAGAAACCCTCACTAAATTAAAACTAGAGACAGGCAAAGACTGGGTGAGTCTCCTTCCCTTTGCCTTACTGAGGATGAGATGTTCTCCTTATATTCAGGGTCTGTCTCCCTATGAAATAACGTATGGGAGACCTCCACCTCTCCTCCCCAAGACAGGGGAGGAGACATTAGCTGAACTAAATAATCATTCTCTTCCTGAGTCCTTACAGGCTCTGCAATTTGTCCAACAGAGAAATCATCAGACAATAAAGGATTCTCTTCCTAAGACTTCTTTTCCAGATAATTCAGATCCCTACAACCTCCAACCAGGAGATTGGGTCTGGGTCAAGAAAATTCAACCTGCTTCTCTCGAACCCAGATGGACTGGACCATTGCCAGTGATCCTCGCCACCCCAGCGGCCCTTAAGTTGGCAGGCCGCCAGTCCTGGATTCACCATCCTCGGGTAAAGAAGGCACACCCTGACCAGATACCGAAAGGGTGGACCATCCATCCTACGGGGGATCCTTAAAGGTAAAACTCTCTCGATCCTGATTATCCTGATTGGGACCACTGTAATTCAAGAAAATCCTCATCAGCCAACCCAACATATTTGGACCCTCACCTGAACCACTGATGGACAGAACATCTCTACCTACCCCACTTTGGGGCTCCCCCTGATCCTGATTAGATATGTGTAACCTCTTTGGACTAAAATGGAATATGCCCCCACCTAGACGTGGGGACATGTAGGGGCCCGGCCTACGGTGGTGGGACCGTCTCCTTAGAGAATGGGCTACGGCACTCTCAGCACTGTTTGCCCTGCCGAGGGGCCCAGCAGACATGTGGGGTCCGGCCTACAGCTCTCAGCACTGTTTGCCCTGCCGAGGGGCCCAGCAGACGTGCGGGGTCCGGCCTGCGGCTCTCAGCGCTGTTTGCCCTGCCGAGGGGCCCAGCAGACGTGTGGGGTCCGGCCTACGGTTCTCAGCACTGTGTTTGCCCTGCCGAGGGGCCCAGCAGACGTGCGGGGTCCAGCCTGCGGCTCTCAGCACTGTGTTTGCCCTGTCGAGGGGCCCAGCAGACGTGTGGGGTCCGGCCTACGGCTCTCAGCACTGTTTGCCCTGCTGAGGGGCCCAGACTGCCAGGGGCCAGATGAATATCACCGCGCTTCTTGGGGTTGTGAAACCTTGGCCCCCTCGACCTCCTGGGACCCAGATATTCAGTTCCTACGTCAAATCCAGCCCCCACCAGAAAAATGTACCATACCAGGAACTTGCAACCCTGTCATAATAACTGTAAAAACTTGGGACCACCCCATTTGGCTGACAGGAAGGACTTGGGGCCTGTGCCTGCATGTAACAGGTAGAGATCCCGGCACTACTTTTACTGTTCAAAAGACTCCCATCAAGCAGGTTACCCAGCCAATAGTTCCTAACTTGGTTCTTAACCCTGTTTTGGACAAGGGACCTGATGCTCCTCGACCTAATCTCCTACCCTCGACCTCAGAGACACTCCCCCCTCCTACTCCAGAGCCCCACAGTGCTCAGCCGGTACCTCCCAAGAGGCCTCTCCCAGACACCCCTGAAGTGGTCTATAGCTTTGTAACTCAAACCATCCCCAATGCCCATCAAACTGCTGGATCTGTCTGAATCCTTCCCCTCCATATTACGTGGGGATTGGGACCAATGGATCCATAGACTCTTCTATGGATCAGATCAGAACTATTTCCATCAAAAATATCACATGGGACATGAATATTTGTTGCTGGGGACAGGAACCAAAACTAACTTTGGGAGACTTACAAGGATGGGAATTTTGTCTCATATCCAAGGGCTACCAGGTACATAACTCAGCATATCGAGACTCTTGTCTAGGAATAATATCTACTGAAGAACCCGAGGACCCCGACTGACGAGGGCCCCTTTTTCCTAGCAGCCCCTGAAGGCACATGGTTTATTAAGAAAAGAATCCAGGCTGTGAAACTTATGGTCTTACGGACCCATTATCGGCATATCTGTAGTGGAAATGATGAGAAAACAATGATTTGATTCCTCCTAAAAACCAATGGGGAATGTGCTGACATGTTTATAGCTCCATAATCGATGATTGGTAAAATCACTGTGTACCCTCTAGCTGAACCTGTTTTCTAAGGAATTTAATTAACAGGATAGAGATCAAAATAACCTTAATAAATTGGAATACCCCTGGTCCAAGGAATGTCAGGTTCCCAGGTTAGCCAACTGCCTAACTGCATATTTTCGCTTCTGTAGGTGCTTGCTTGCTATGCCCCAGTGAGTACCAGAATACAGTTTTAAGCTTTAAAAGGCGTGTGTGTGAGGAGGTCACAGCTGATCTCGGAAGACCGTCACAGGGGTGTTCAGAATCAGCCGCCGGCCGGCTAACAAACGGCTCTTACTTGGACTTTAATTCTCTCATGGTCTTTCTTTGACTCTGTCGTGCCACAACACAGAAGTACATGAAAGTAATACTATGCCAGTGAAATGTCTTTTTCAAACATGCAACAGTCTTCCAATAAAAGGGAACCTAATAATATAAATTGACATCTTAAAAAGTAAAAAAAGAGATTATTATACCATACACAAAAATTAACTCAAAATGAATTAAAGATTTGACTGTAATACCTGAAATCATAAAATTAGAAGAAAACATAAGTGGTAAGCTCCTTGACATTGGTATTGGCAATAATTTTTTGGATTTGACAACAAAAGCAAAAATAAACAAGTGGGACTATGTCAAACTGACCAGCATCTGCACAGCAAAGGAAACCATCAACAAAAAGAAAGGCAACCTACAGAATGAGAGAAAATATTTGCAAGTTATATATCTGATAAGGGGTTAATATCCAAAATATATAATGAACTCATACAACTCAGTAGCAAAGAAAGAAAGAAAAAAGTAAAAACAAATAATCTGATTTTAAAATGGCCAGAAGATCCGAGTTCCAAAGATATACAGATGGCCAACAAGTACATGAAAAAGTGCTCAGCATCACTAATCATCAGGGAGATACAAATCATCATGATAAGATATTACCTCACACCTGTTCGACTGGCTATTTATAAAAAAGACCAGAAATAACAAGCATTGACGAGGATGGAGAAATGGGAACTCCTATGCACTCTTGGTGGGAATGCAAATTGGTGCAACCACTCTGGAAAACAATATAAAGGTTCATCAAAAAATTTTAAATGGAACTATTATATTATCCAGCAATTCCATTTCTGGTTATTTGTCTTAATAAAATGAAAACAGTAACTTGTAAAGATACATGTACCCCTATGTTTATCGCAGCATTATTTACACTAGCCAAGTTATGGAAACAGCCTATGTGTCCATCAGTGGATGAATGAATAAAGAAAATGTGAGATATATATATATCTCACAATAGGATGTAATTCAGCCATAAAAAAGAATGAAATACGGCCATTTATGACAACACGGATGGAACTTTAGGGCATTATCCTAAGTAAAATATGTCAGACGGAGAAAGACAAATACCAGTATGTTAGCATGGGTAGCTAGATATTAAAAAGGAAGGGAGCAGAGAGAATCAGGCAGTATTAAGCATAATAAACTAAGGAGCTGAATTGGATAATAAGCCTGCTTTGCTAGGAAGTTGCAGACCCCAGGGGATTGTAGCATTGTCACTGTAAGGAATCGGGGGCGCCGCCGAATAAAACAGAGAAGAGACTGGAGAGCCAATCAGCCGAATAAACAGGGATCAGGCTTTATTGGGTGCACTCCGGGCGGGTTCACAAACTCCGGGGGTCGAGTCCTAGAAGCCGCACTCAATGTAGGGGCTTGTGTCTTTTATATCTGCCTGTTGCAGCTGGAATTTGTCCCTTAGGGTTTGGCCCTGTGGGGGCTATGCATGGAGCCTCTGGAATGTGGATCGATAAGAGCAAGATGGGAATTAATCTACAAGCTCCAGGCCGTTCAGGGTGGGAGGCAAGGCTGAAGGAGCAGACAATGGTCGAGCACTTTGCCTGGCGCCAGTCCCCAGGCTATCGGACAGTCACCAAGGGCAATTAACACCCTCTGTGTCCGCACTACCCCCCCTCCCACCAGAAAGGAAGGCCCAATTTTTCCATCCAGTCCCCTCATCCAGACCAGACTATGAGCAGAAAGAATAAGCAATAAAGGGAAAATTCCTCTGTTGAGTGCAAGCCCAGTAAAGCCAAGATGGTGCAGGGGTGGTGTTTCCACTTTGAGGCATGCACCGTAGGAAGCAACATGGTGACCATAAAAAGGCAGAATTTAGCCTGGGTAAAGGATTAGATTGGATAAGAAACACAGACCCCCAGAGATCTAAGAAATTGATTGATTAGGGGAAGGGCACAACACCAGCCTGTAAAAGAATGGGAAATTGATTAATTAGTTGAAAAAGCACCTAGCACATGCACAGGTTGTGGGCCGGATCCCCAGTGGAGGGCATGCAGGAGGCGGCCAATCAGGGTTCTCTCATTGATGTTTCTCTCTCTCCCTCTCCCTTTGTCTCTCTAAAATCAATAAATGGGGAAAAAATTAAGAAAAGAAAAACCACCTAGTCTTCTCAAGCCCAAAATAATGTAATCCAAGCGTAACAAAGCTCCCTCTCTTGTCCACACCTCGCTCTCGCTCGCCCATTTCACTTGCGCGTTCTTTCTCCGTGGCAGCTGTGTGGTCAGCAGCCATGCAGACTCCAAGCACAGGCTCCAAGCATGAGCCTGGGTGCAGCAACATAGGGCCTACTGGAGTGCCGCTGGGAACAGCGATGAAGTTAGCTGGATGGGGACAAGGACTGAATTGGACTGAACAAGTGGCACAGAACATGTGGGCCCGGGCCTTTCTTCTGGGTTTGATGGAGACGAGGCTGGACTTTGTGCACAGCAGGATGGACAGAGATGAGACACCGGGAATCTGGGGGCAGCTTTCTATTTCTACTCCAGTAAACCTTATCACTACACCACCACCTGTGTGTGGGTCCCTGGAAATACTTTTCCCCTGACTCCATGAAAGGACCCCATTTCCACCAGCAACATCATTATCTCACTTATATGTGGAATCTAAAATAAAAACCAAAAACAGAACTTCAAACAAATTTATAGTAGCCAGAGGTCTGGGGGGGGGGGGGGGTTGGTGGAGGGGTGTGAAATGGATGAAGAAGATCAAAATAAAAGAAAAAAGTCAAAGAGAAAAACCATATATGATAATTTCATAGCTGCCAAAAAGATGTGAAGAAATTCAAAATTGAAAGGGGTAGGAGAGAATAGAATACTAGAGAAGGGATCATAGTAGGGCACTAGTCATAGTTATAAGGAATGTTCATCATCCTTGCTCTGCTAGTCGGGGTTGCTTTGTTCTGATTAAAGAAAGCCCATTATGACCTGGCTGGGAATTGTGTGCCCTGGGACCTGGGAGTTAACCTCAGATAAGCCGCCCATTCTCTTTATCTGAAAACTGTCCCCTCATCGTGGAAAGACTAACAACCTTGGAGGCTTGGAGGTGGTGCCCTGGGGCAGACCTTTGTAGTCCCCAGCCCACGCCCCCAGCCCACATCCCCAGCCCACACCCCCAGCCTGTTACTTACCCAGGCCCGTAATCTGTAACCGTGTTACCCATTCTTACTCCTTTTGCCTACTTCCCATGTAATTTTTGTCTTTCTATCCAATATAAGCAGTTGGCTTATGGGGGTGGGGGGGCAGGTAGAGCAGTTGGGTTATGGTTTATGGAGCAGGGCGGAAATTGTACCGTGTCACATTCCACACAACTCGGTCACGAGAGGACTGTGCTCCCCCACGCTGCTGGAACAAGTGCTCGTGCGGGGTCGGCCTGGTCTCTGCTTGGCTGGCTTCAGTAGCAGCAGCCGCTGCCCCTACCCTCATTGTCCCGTTTCAAAATCGATTCTTAACCAAAAAACTTAGTCAAATTAAGAAGATATACTTCCTTAACATATCAGGGCTAAAGTGTTACCAAAAACAAAACCAACAAGTTTGGATGCTTGCTGCTCAAAAGCTGACGTTTAAGAGACCAGTGTTAGGTGGAAAGGAGAGGTTGCTCTATTCAGGAAGCCAGCGACCCGAAGGCTGTGGACTAAGGTCCAAAGACCATCTCTGAAGTCTTTTAGCAGAAGACCAAGCAGAAGAGTGTTAAAGGAGAGGGGGAGGGAGCGTTCCGGGAAACAGAGAGAAGTCTGTTTCTTGTCACCGATAACATTTTTTTGCATCAGACTCCTGGGCGCCAACAGCTGGTCACAGCTACCTTGAAGACATTCTTTGCTTCTGCAAAACAAATCCATAAATTCTTCTCCAACCCCGAAGTTACCTCCTCCTGCTTGGCAAAGAGACACCAACCACATCAGCAACTTGTGACTACATTCCTGAGAACGTAAGGAGTTCAACAGGAAAAGTAGTCAGTGTGAACAAAGTCCTAGTTAAGAATTAAATTCTTTAATTCTAGCTGCCAAGACTACTAGGGGCACTAAAATCACAAGGGATTCAGGGCTCCCGGTCACATGAAGCACTTGGACTTTCTCAGTTCCCTTTTAGTCACCAGATGTGTGTATGTTTGGGGTGAGGGAATTTCACTAACCAAGCAATTTCCTGACTCTCCTGACACCAGCTAGGTGCCCAATAGTTTAACTCAGTTCTGCCCCTACCTGGAGACAGCACTGGATACCATAGATCAAGGGCTGTCTCTCAAGACTGCACCTCCACCCTCACAATTCTGATGCCTGGGCAAGTCCAGGTTACTTGTGCTTCTAAACGGTATAAATTGAAGGTTCCCAAGATCTTCTCCTCTGGTTTGATTAATTTGCTAGAGAGGCTCACAGAACTCAGGAAAACATTTTCCTTACTAGGTTACTTGTTTACTGTGAAAGGATATAATTCAGAACAGCCAGATGGAAGACATGCGTACGGCAAGAGGTGCGGGAAGGGGCATGGAGCTTCCAGGACCCTCTCTGGGTGCTCCCAGCACCTCCTGCGTTCACCAGCTGAGAAGCTCCCAGAACTCCATACTTCAGCCTTTTATTGGAGGCGTCGTTACACGGGCATAATTCATTAGATCATTGGCCATTGGTGATTGATTTAACCTTCAGCCCTTCTCTCCTCCCCTGAGACCAAGGGGTGGGACTGAATGTTTCAACCATCTAATAACATAGTTGGTTTCCCTAACAATCAATTCCTATTCCTAGGGTCTTTCCAAAAATGATCACATTAATGTAAACTCAGGCTTGGTGGAAAGGAACTTATCATGAGTAACCAAGGACACTTTTATCACTTAGGAAACTCATAGTACTGTAGGAACTCTGTGCCAGAACCAGGGATAAAGACCAAATGTATGTTTCTTATTACAAATCACAATATTACAGTTCCCAAAATGAGGAACAAAAGAAATGGGATCTTGTTACATTCCATACAAGCCCCCCTTTCACTGGGATGATAGAGAATTCTCTCTCAGTCCCTTTGCCAAGTTTCCTCCTGTTCTCCAGGGCATGTCAGGGTTATGGGGGTTAGAGAGTCAAAATTTTGTAGAGTCTCCTTGTGTTTCTGGGGAGATAGATATTCATTGTCTCCGGCCATGTGTCTCTTTGGATCTAGTGACTCAAAGATAATTCTTTTGAGGCAGGATAGTAAGAAGCTAGGAAAATTCCTTGGTTACCAAACCAAGTGGAATGGGGAACTGAGACAGCTGAACACACTGGCCAAGCAATTTACAGCCAAACACAGGAGGTCGACAGGGCGGGAAGCCTGGGGTGCCTAGTGATGGGCAAAACTGCCGTCAACCTCGCCCCCAGGGTAGCCTTTCCCTCCCTGGCATATGGCTGGTCATGTGGTTTAGAACCCCTGACCTTTCCTCTCTAGAGATGACATCTAACCTAAATTGTATTTCAGCTCCAGGCCCAGAAAAGCAGCAAAACCAGGTGGGTGATGTTAGGCCAGCTGCAATGACTAATTACCTCCTGCCCTGGTCTGACTAATCAGTAGAGACCATGACCCTGAAAGGGAACACGTGGAAAAGCTGGTGAATATTTTAGTGAGATCCTCCTCTCAACTCCTAGCCTTTAAAAACCCTCTAAACAAAGGACCCAGTATGTGCTCTCCCTCCTGGGAGCATGGCCACACCTTTCTTTCTCTTTATTCTTCCTCCACAGGCAGCATCTTCTAAACTCTAAGGGGCCCCATGAGACTTGCAACAAGGGGAGCACTGGGCAGTGGCGGCTCATCCTGGGCTAACTCCTTGAACCTGTCTCCAAGGACCCCCTTTCTCTGACTCCTCACTGTTATAGGACACCAGAAACACCAGAGAATATGTTATTGGACAAACCCCTGAGTTGAAGGTAGAGGATTATTGCCTTCTAGATTCTTGTCAGTCTCATATGAAAGATTTCAAACAAGTGACACTGGACAGCAGTATTGTAGTAAAGCAAGTTAATTTGTTAAGGAAGCAAAGCATGCAAATTTATTAAACGAGCAAGGCAATCAAATGTATCAAAATACACCCAACTTAAAGCACAGGTGGGCACTCAGCTAATCTGAGCCACAAGCCTGGTAGGGGTTCAAGAAGTTTTATACCCTTCTGTTTATAGGTTTGAAGGTTTCTCTGCCAGATATCTTGGGCATAAACTAGATTTCAAGGTTCCCTTTTTATTTTGTTGTGGCTTTCCCAGAATTTATGAGAATATCTGGCAAGTCCCAAGACTGCTGACTTCCTTGTTCAGCGAGTGAGATAAAACTCTCTTTTTTTCCTTCTCCCTTCCCACTCCTGCCTTCGCAGTTCCAGGGTGATTTAAGCTATGCACTCTCTGGTTATGCAGGAGAGATATTAACCACTTGCTCTCAAGTGTCCTTGGTTGGGGAAGATAAGGTCTTGCGATTCACAAGCTGGCTACAAGTTGGCCTTGTTTAATTCTCTTTTTTCAGTTTCTCTACTCCATTTGCCTAGGAATTTCCCTAGCTTCTTACTATCCTGTTACATCAGTGAGTCAAAGCAGCCCTGCCTTGGCTCTCCTGTTGCTGCTTCTATCTAAGCCCTTCCTTGGTTCACTGCCCCAGCTTTAATAAGTGTACTCGCAAAGTCACTTGGACTCATATAGTAAGATCTTTCCTGCATGAAGTCAAGAACCCACACGCTACAGGCTGGCCATAGGCAGACCCCCAAAGGCCAGGTCCCCTTTCTGGTAACATTTTGGGTAGGAGAGACCTGGGACTTCTTATTTCCTGGATGAATTCCTCAACTATTCTTCTCTGAGGTCCCTTTGCCTCTCCGGAGACCTCTGGAAAGGAAGGCTCAGGTTTCTAGCCGCATACCTGCTCCTCAAAGGCTTCCTAGGTAATAATAAACTATGTGTAATGACCCGCGTGCTGTGAGCCCAACAAGTAGGTCTTCCCTCCAGGTTCATGTCCTATCCTTCATCATTTCTCATCTAACACGGTTCCTGTCACATTGTGGAATCTGGAGGGTCAGTGTTCAAATCTCACCACATACTAGCAATGCACTCTTAGCACCTCCCTTACCTCTCCGAGTCTTTGTTTCCTTATTTGTGAAATGGGACATAAGGAATTTCCTGGACTACTCTGATGATTAGGATGAGACTGCCTGCAAAGCAACTGGCTGCGAGAGTTGGAAAAATGGAAGCTTTCGTTGCCTGGCTGGAGCGACTCCGTTGGCTGAGTGTTCTCCCTTGCACTGAAAGGCTGCCAGTCCAGGCCCGTCAGGGCGCATGCCTGGGCTGCAGGTTTGATACCCAGGTGGGGAGTGTACAGAAGGCAACAAATGAATGTTTCTCTCATCTCTCTCTCTCTCTCTAAGCTTGTCCTTGGGGGAGGATTTAAAAAAATTGAAGTTATTTTTATTCTAACCTAGCTCTCTAGCTCACTTGTGATAGAAAGCCCAAACAGAAAGACCCATGGGAAAACCTTTCTACTGCTTCTGGCCTGGCTGTACTCACAGAAGTGTACTAAGACCCCAAATTTACACATGTGCTCCTCAAACCTACTAGAACACATCTTTTTTTTTTTTTTTTTAAGTTTTTATTGATTTTTTTTTTAGAGAGAGAGGAAGGGAGAGAGAGATAAAACATCAATGAGAGAGAAACATTAACATCACATCAACATTGATCAGCTGCCTCCTGCACACCCCCTGCTGAGGATCAAGCCGGAAACCCAGGCATGTGCCCTGACCAGGAATCGAACCGGAAGCTCTGGTGCATGGTGACACTCAACTACTGAGCCACTCTGGCTGGGCCGGAACATTTCTTTATGCCTCTAAAGTGGGTTTAATCTTTCTTATGAGCCTCCATCCACATGGCCAACAGACAAATGAAAAGATGCTCAACATCACCAATCATCAGAGAAACACAAGTGACTCTTGCTTTTATTTAGTTATATAAAGTTTCTTTAAAAATATGTGTATTGCCCTGGCCAGTTTGGCTCAGCGGTTAGAGCGTCGGCCTGCGGTCCGGAGAGACCCGGGTTCGGTTCCCGCTAAGGGCACGTACTTCAGTTGCAGTTTGTCCCCGGCCCTGGTTGGTCGTGCGGGTGGCAGCCATTCGATGTGTCCCTTCACGTCGATGTTTCTCTCTCTCTCTCCCTTCCTCTCTCTCCCTCCCACTCTATCTGTACAAAAAATGGAAAAATATCCTCGGGTGAGGATAAAAAAAAAAATATATATATGTGTATTTAGCCCTGGCCAGTTTGGCTCAGCGGTTAGAGCATTGCCCTGCAGACCAGAGAGTCCCAGGTTTGGTTCCCGCTAAGAGCACCTACCTTAGTTGCAGTTTATCCCCGGCCCTGGTTGGGGTTGTGTGGGTGGCAACCACTCAATGTGTCTCTCTCACATCGATGTTTCTCTCTCTCTCTTCCCCCCTCTCTCCCTCCTGCTCTATCTGAAGATAAATGCAAAAATGTCCTCGGGCGAGGGGGAAAAAATATATATGTATACATATACATATATATTCACATATATATGTATGTGTGTATTTAAATAAAATGTGAGCCTATTTAAAGAAAAAGAATAAAACCACAATGAGGTATCACCTCACATGTGTCAGAATGGCTATCATCAATAAATCAACAGACAATAAGTGTTGACAGGATGTGGATGGAGAAGGGAGCCCTTGTGCACTGTTGGTGGGAATGCAGACTGGTGCAGCCACTGTGGAGAGCAGTAGGGAGTTACCTCAAAAAATTAAAAATGGAACTGCCTTATGACCCAGCGATTCCACTTCTGGGCATTTATCCTCAGAAACCCGAAACACTAATTTGAAAGAATGTATGAACTACTATGTTTATTTCAACATTATAGCCAAGATCTGGAAGCAGCCCAGTGTCCATCAGTTGATGAGTGGATAAAACAGCTGTGGTACATGTACACAGTGGAATACTACTCAGCCATAGAAAGGAAAAAAATTTTACCCTTTGCGACAGCTTGGATGGACCTAGAGAATATTATGCTGGGTGAAATAAGCCAGTCAGAGAAAGACAGTACCATATGATTTCACTCATATGTGGAATTTAATGAAAAAACTGATCTAACAAGCAAAATAGAGACAGACTCATAGATAGAGAGCAGGCAGACAGCTCTAGTGGTGGGGAGAGTGTGGGAGGTGGTAGTGGAGGTATTGAGCAAAAAAGAAAAAAAGAGAGAACTCATGGACTTGGACAACAGTGTGGTGATTGCAGGGGGGGTGGGTGGAGGTAGAGAAGGGTAAACAGGGGACAAATGGTGACTGGAAAAAGATAAAATTAAAAAACTTAAATAGATAATTAAAGAAAATTATTTGTATCAAGTACTTAGCATAGTACCTGGCACAGAGTAGCACTCAATAGATGTTGGCCATTATTAGTTGAAAGTATTATTATTAATCTCCCCCCCTTCCTTTATTTCTTCATGCCAGAAGAAACAAGCTTTCTATCTCTTCTCTGAGACACTTCCCCTGTTACATACCCTAAGTTTTCTTCTACTGCGGAGCCAAAATTCTCTGATCAAGTCAGACTTGTTTTTAAATTGTACATAAAGCTTAAGTAGGGTGAACATAAAATTTATTATACAAACTGGAACACTTCATAAAACAAAAGAGAATACTTTTTAATACCTTTATTAAGATAGAATTCACATGCCATCCAATTCAACTAAGTGTACAATGCAATATTTTTTATTATATTTACAGTTCAATTTTAGAACATTTTTCAACCCCCAAAAGACATCCTGTACCTTTGGCTATAACTTTCCAGTTTTCCATCCCCCTAGTCCTTGGCTTCCACTATTTTACTTTCTGCCTTTATATATATTTGTCTATTCTGAATACTTCATACAAACAGAATCATATAATATATGGTCTTTTGTGACTGGCTTCTTTCGCTTTGCATAATGTTTTCAATATTTACCCATGTTCCATTAATATAGTAATACTTTATTTTTTTCATTGCTGAGTAATAAATATTTCATTGTATGGATAAAGTAGATTTAATTTATCTATTCATCCATTTATGAACATTGGCGTAATTTACCCCTTTTGGCTATTGTAAATAATGCTGCTATAAACATTTATGTACAAGTATGTATTTGAGTAAGTGTTTTGAATTTTCTTGAGTATGTACCGCTAAAAAGCAAAATTCAGCCATGAAAATGTGAAGATCTAATTGATTTTAATAAGAGGTTTTTCCTTAAATATAACCTCAGTATATTTATCAAAATCAGGAAACGTAACATTGATAAAATAATACTACCTAGTCCACAGTCCACAGTCACACTTTAATGGTTCCACTGTTCTATATTTGAGTCCAGGATCTGACCTAGGATCAAATATTGCATTTATCTGTCATATTTCTTCAGTTGCCTGTAATCTGGAACATCTCCTTCTCTTCATCTCTCCTGGCCTTGATATTTCTGAAGAGTATGGGCTAGTTATTTTGCAGAGATGATGCAGTTGTTCCAGAGGTCCAGGGACCCAAGGGTTCATGACCCACGTGGGTTCTTGGCTTCATTCAGAAAGAATTCAAACTCAAGCCCAGCACAGAGTTTAAAGTGCAAAGGAGTTTATTAGTGAAGCCAGAGAGTAGGCTACTACACAGGCAGAACACCCCCATCAGTGGAATTTGCCTTCTTTATTGAGGTTCATTTAATTGGGGGTAGGGCATTCGCTGAGGGGGAGGAATATTCAGGGTCTTTCCAGAAAAAGGGAGAAGATTTCTCAGAAGAGCCCCGTGGGCCATTTTGTGTTTCAACATGGGCTTTCCTCTTCTGGTTGTGGCTGCCCGGGCTGCATGGTTTAGCATGCTAATACACTACAACGAGTGTACAATGAGACTAGGGGTTACCATAACATGAAATTAGTCACCATGTTGGATGGAGTTGGTCTCTACTGGTTTTAAGCCATAAATCTGGGGGTGCATGGTCTTACTTCTTTGTTGACAGTTCCTATAGCTGTTTTTTAAAATTGATTTGAGAGAGAGAGGAAGGGAGAGAATGAGAGAGAGAGAGAGAAACATCAATTTGTTGTTCCACTTACTTTTGCATTCACTGGTTGATTCTTATATGTGCCCTGACCAGGGATTTAACCTGCAACCTTGGCAGGTGATGCTCTAACCAACCGAGCTACTGGCCAGGACCTACAGTTTCCACAGCTTTTATCGGCTGCGGCCCTTTCACCACATTCCTACCTGCTCCTTCCTTGTGATGAGATTACATTGTGCATTTTTGGCAGAAACTCCACAAAGAAGGTCCTTAAGGCATCACATAGCAGGAGGCTCACTTTTGCCCCAGCATCAGCAATTAGCTTTGATTCCTTGGGTAAGGTCGTATCACTTAATCTCCATTGAAATTACTATTTTACCTTTGGTAATTAATAAGCAGTTTGAGATAACACTCTTGTCAACAAAAGAATGTCTGGCCTGTGAAAAGTTTTTGTTTGTTTGTTTTTATCTCTCCAAATCCTTCCTTTAATGGCAGGCAGTGCTTCCGCCCGAACGCATGCAGGATACGCACTGCAGAGAAGGGGACCGAGGGCGTCTGAGTCATGCACAGTGTGGGTCAAACCCCGACCCAACACGAAGAAGCAGTCAAGGGCTTGGAAGATGGTATTCTCTTTTCCCTTCCCATTTCTCTTTCCTACTGGGCTTAAACTAAATCCATGGAAGAGCCAAGGGTTCAATCAGTGGAACCAGTGGCCCCAGGGTCTTGGAGGGGAGATCTGGTTGTACAGTATTACAAAATATATTTAAGAAAAAAGCAGCTCAGGTCTCCCAGAAGCAGCCCAAATGTCAGCTGGTTCAGAGGCCTGACCTCCACATCTAGGTGCTGGACACGGGAGAGGGTGGTTGCTGGGCACTGGTGTTGGTTAGTGACGAAGCTGCGTAAGATTCCTGCTGCCCTGGGAACATGTACATACACATTTACAGCTCCCTCAGCTCTGCTCTGCTGCAAGGAAGCTGCTGGGACTAAGTGACAGCTGGGCACAAAGTGTCCAGTGAGACCAGTTGCAGGGTCGAATGCAGTGAAGTAAGTCATTCAGGACCTCTTTCCACACAGGGGCAAGGAAAAACCAGAAACTTCTAGCTCAGCCTTTGGACTGAAACATTCCAACCTATACATTACCTGTAGCAAGTGTCTCAGCTCAAAACAGGTCTTAGCTTCCACTAAAGTCTGAAGGATGGCAGGGTCCTCCTCCTTCAATAAACCCCTGTTCAGATCTGGCTCTATTTCATCCCGTGGAAGTCCTTCAGGATCCCCATCATCGCTGCAAAGCTGCTGGCCTTGCGCAGAGATGCAGTCATCCTCTTCGGATGAGCTGCAGGTAGTTCTGCAACATTCAGGGCTGGCAGAACAAAGCGAGGGAACTGATGGAAGCTCGAGGACCTTGACCTCGGTCTCCTCGGTGATGTCACTAATGACAAAGGAAGTTGTAGAGTGGAATAAGGATCCAAAACAAGGTAAAAGAGGAGACGTTTGAACTTCCCGTAGCGGCCGCCATGGTCTCAGCTTCCAGGTGTGCCTCAGAGGGTATGCATCACTCCTGACCTGGGCAGGGGTCTCCTCCATCTGTAGCAATCCAGGCCGCCACGGTCTCAGCTTCCAGGTGTGCCTCAGAGGGTGTGCATCACTCCTGACCTGGGCAGGGGTCTCCTCCATCTGCAGCAATCCAGGCCGCCACGGTCTCAGCTTCCAGGTGTGCCTCAGAGGGTGTGCATCACTCCTGACCTGGGCAGGGGTCTCCTCCATCTGCAGCAATCCAGGCGGTGTCAGCCCGAGTAGGGGCTGGGGGCGCTTCCCTCAGACACAGATCAGAGATGTGGGGCAGGGTCTCAAACGATGCCTGGGGACATGGCTTCAGGGCAGGTGGGTCCCAATTCTTCTCACTGCACCTTGAGCAGCCCATGCGGCTTGTTTTGCCAGACTGGGATGGTCCCATTGGCTTCCATTCCCGACATCTCAACCGGCGCCTGCACTTGAAGGACAAGGCAGCTGGGGAGGCGGGAGCGTGATTCCTTCATGTCAGGCCACCTTCAGGGACACCTGAGCTCCCTTCCTACGACTTGGCCTGGCACCTAGGAACAGTCTTATGAGAGTTTATTTGTACCAAACTGACAATTGCTGGGAAGCAAAGTCTCAGCGGACTGAGAACATGCTCTGGAGAAGGCAGTTTGCAGCTCACTTGATACATCAGAGCCAAAGGAGAGGACGCAGGGAGGGTTACATGAAGGTCATTAGTGGGAGAGTAGAGAGCAGGAGAAAGCAAAGGGGGAAGTCTCTGAGACAGGACTACAAGCAAAACAGAGAGACAACATTTCTTTTACTTTGGTGGGTGCGGGGTAGTTGATATTTACAGGTCACAGAGATGGTATGTGGGCAACAAGATAACAACGTGGTCTGTGCCTGGTGCTGGGATTGTGCCTTCCAGGGATCTGGAAAAGAAAATGACTCTGACATTTCAGAGGTATGTTATCTTGATGCACAAAGAATAGACAATTTCAAGAGAAAAGATTGACTTTTGTCAAGAAAGCTACAGGCTGCAGGCCGAGGACTGACTCCCACTCAGACCATCCTGTGTGTTTACCTTCAGTGTCCGAATTGTAAGACCTGCCACGTGGGCCTCTCCTGAGTGTGTCAAGCTTAATATGTGGTCCCTTTCCAGTCCACATTCTGTCCCTCGTCAAACGTGTATTCATTAGTTTCAGCATCCTGTGTTTTTTGGTTTGTTTGTTTTTGTTCATTCTCACCCAAGGATATTTTTTCATTGACTTTAGATAGAGTGGAAGGGAGGGAGGCGAGGAGGGAGAGAGACAGAGAGAGAGGGAGAGATCAGTGTGGGAGAGACACATCTGTTGATAGCCTCCTGCATGACCCTGACGGGGCAAGGGATCGAACCTGCAACCCAGGTGTGTGTCTTTGACCAGGAATCAAACTCGTGACCCTTTGGTCTGAGGGCCAACGTTCTAACCGCTGAGCCAAACCGGCCAGGACTCCTGTGTGTTTATTAAAAATCTGTTTTACAATTTAATTTACCTGCAATAAAACTTGCTTATTCTAAGTGTCCAGTTGGATGAGTTTTGACAAATGAGTAGCGTCACGTAATTGCTGACGCAGGAAACGCCCGAACCTGTAAAGAATGTTTTATAAGACTGCATTTGAGATCTGGAATGCTTTTGAGAATAACAATTTTGCAGCCTTTTTTTTTTATCCTCACCCGAAGACATTTTTTTCCATTTTTTGTTCAGATCGAGTGGGAGGGAGAAAGAGGAAGAGAGAGACAGAAACATCCACGTGAAAGGGACACATCGAGTGGCTGCCACCCGCACGACCAACCAGGGCCGGGGACAAACTGCAACGGAGGTACGTGCCCTTAGCGGGAACCGAACCCGGGTCTCTCTGGACCGCAGGCCGACGCTCTAACCACTGAACCAAACTGGTCAGGGCTTGCAGCTTCTTATATGCATTTGAAATTTGGGAAAGAACATAAGGAAGATGACATGTACATAGGAGAAAGCTCAGTAGAAATTGGGTCACAGGGTAGTTAAGATTATGTGCTGTCTTAATGGACACAGATGACAGTGCCGTGAAGGTCGGGGGGAGCTGGGAGGAAGGGCGTCAATGGGGGGTGGAGGGGAAGGGGCAACTGTAATACTTTCAACAATAAAGAAAAAAATCATGTGCTCTCTTGAGAATGTGCTAACCTCGCTGCACAGAAACGATGTACCTGGCTTGCTTACGGGAAAGAAGCCTTTTGTGAAAGTTGTATTCTTGGGATGTGACTATCCACCATGACCTGCCTACTCAGGGACGGATAATAAGATTATCCTGTGAGGTTACTTTCCATAAAACCCCTTTTTCATCCACATCGCCACCACCATAATACAAATGTAGAACATTTCCATCAGTCCAAAAAGGTCGAAAAGGAACCTTTTTAATAATGTGGGACCATGGGAGCCTTGGATCCTGTTCCTGGCATCTCATCAGTTTGGCTCAAATAAACTCATAGAAAATTTTAAAATAATAATAACGTGGGACCACAGACATGAACATAAACGTGGGCCATCCCAGTCTTAAGGAACTTGGCATCTTTCTAAACCAGGCCTGACCTTCAAGATCATTGTTTTGATGGGAACTTAAAACAGAAGCCAACATTGAGGCCCAAAGCAAAACAGTAACTCATTTGTTCAAGGCGGCACCCTCCTGCTGCCTGGCTCGATGCGTGGGAGGCCTCGAGGCAGGGGACCTACAGGGCGTGCCAACAGGTCTGGAAATGTTTCCAGGCTGTCCCTGCACACCGCGGACTTTCGCCTGTCCTCATTGCACAGGCTCAAGCACAGGGGCACTTTTAGGTGTGCCCCCTCACCATCCTGGGAGCAGGAGCCAGAGAAGTTTGCTCCATGCTGCCGCTGTCACCATGCCCCATAGTTCAGGGGTGTTCAAAGACCTCTCTTGGTCTCCCTGGGCCTCACAGGAAATAAGCACAGCTTTTCTTTCCCCGTTTGAAGATCCTCCTACTTCTTGGGGCTCTGTCATCTCCGCCTTTTCCTCTGCTGCCCACACTGGGTGGGGTAATGGTTAGGACACAGGCTTCCTCCCAGGGCCCCACATCAGTGGCTCGCTCTGCTGCTCCCTCTCCAACTCTCTTTTCCTCAGGCCAGTGGGGTCTTCATGTAGTCCGAGCAGGTGCTCAGGATGTTTAATACCGAGTGCTCGAGCTAAGAATTGGATTTGTTGATGCCCCAAAGCCTTTTCCTCTATTTGCTCTGCCATGACCTGTGAAAGTCTCTTCTGAAAATTGAAGTTGAGCATCGAGTCACTTCTTGCTGAATCACCGCAGGAAGCACCTCCTCTCAGCAGGGATGCCGGAGGCAGAGCTGGGCGAGGGTGCAGGGCGAGCTCATTGCTCTCATTTTTCAATACCATCCCATGAGGGAACAGGTGACTTGGGGAAACGAATACAGGACTTCACGGTTATCTCCCTTAAACATTATCATTGTTTATCTATCTTAGTCCCTCCTCCTTTTGACTGTAAAACAAATTAAATATTTGCTTATTTATTTATTTTTAATATGTTTTTATTGATTTTTTTACCGAGAGAGGAAGGGAGAGAGAGACAGAAATATTGATGTGAAACATCGATTGGCTGCCTCCCGCATGCCCCGCACTGGGGGCTGAACCCACAACCCGGGCATGTGCCCTGACCGGGAATCCAACTGGGACCTCTCAATCCGTGGGACTTCGCTCAATCCACTGAGCCACACCAGCTGGGCTAGTAAATATTTATGTACCTGGTGACTTAAGAACAAACCAAATAAGGAAATACTCTTCTTTGCTGCTTTCTTTTTTTTTCTTTTCTGGTATTGTAGCAGGTAGGAGGGAGATAAAGACAAAGTAAAGAGTGGAAAACAGTAAGAGATTAGATCTCGCGGTGGACATGAACCTGGCTTTGTAGAACAGAGCACTGGGCCGAAGGGACGAGGACAGGCCTCCCCGCAGCGTGAGGACGGCGCCTGTGCTGACCACAGTGCGGGGCGGACTGCGAGAAAAGAGGCCGGTCCTCCAACTTCACATCAACCTACCTACGTTTACTGTACAGAAATATTACACATTATAAATACAGGACACATCTAATAATAGTTTCACTTGTCCCAGAACTATGGACGGTTTCTCAGTGTTTATCCCAGGCCGTGGGCACGTGGGTTTGATTCCAGTGGTTCTAGTGACTGCGCCGTCTTCAGTTCTGTGCGGCGATCTCTGGGCGCTGCTTAAACAGTGTGAAGGAAAGGGGTCTCCGTGCGGTGGATACGATAGACAAAACGCAGGATGGGATTGGGGAGATCTCATTTTGAAAAAAATTAGAACTGGACTTGAGTCCCTAATTAACTAGGTACCTTAAAGGTCACTCAGCATGCCCGCCTGCAGAATAAGTATTATCGAACCTCAGAACTAAAACAAAAAGGCAATTTAAAGGAAAGTATAAAGCACTGTATAGATTGAACTCTAATTCTATTGAAGCTAGCCAAATGTTTCACGAGCTTGAGATTGTCTCCCAGGTCCCCTTTCTGCCTTAGATTGCATGAAACGTGTGAAGGGTGTTGCCTCCATGTGCCTCCTGCGGCCTCCTGCCCACGCACAGATGCACATCCTGTTCTCCTGTGAGTCTGTCTGCTTTTCCTTCTCGTTACAGGCGCTTGGAGTTAAGTTTCCCAGCTGTTGACATACACAGGCTTCCATTTGGTGGAACCTGCGAGACACATTCCTAAGTGAGCTCCTTGATACTCTGAGAAGGACATTGGACTTAGATTTAGAAGGAAAGAAAAATGTAACATTTATTGGGTGGAGGGAGGTAATGGGGAGACATCTGTAATACTCTCAACAATAAAGATACTTTTTTTTCCTTTATTGATTCCTAGAGAGAGAAGGGAGAGAGAGAGAGAAACATGGATGAGAGAGAACATCGAATGGCCGCCTCCTGCATGCCGCCCACTGGGGATTGGGCCCACAACCTGGGCATGTGCCCTGACCGGGAATTGAACCGGTGACCTCTTGGTGCATGGGTTGATGCTCAACCACTGAGACACACCGCCGGGCTAAAGACAGATTTTTAAACAAAGTAACCTTTACGAGATACAATGAGTAAAAGTTTTATCTGTGTTACCTTAACCTTCCCAACAACTCTGAGGAATAGTCGTAAATGCCCATATGTCCAAGGTCATATATGGAAGAGCCAAGCTTTGAGCCCAATTGCATCTGGTGCACTTTTGTTTCTTCTCTTTATATTTCTGAATGCTGACTAGCCAAATAACTAAACTTAGGTAAATTATACTTTTTCCCAAGACTATTTACTTCTCAGTAAAATAGTACCTTCCCAGGTGTTGGGAGTGGTGGTGGTGGAAGAAAGTGAAAAAGGAAAGAGAGAACTTATGGACATGGACAACAGTGTGGTGATTGTGGGCGGAAGGGGGTGGGAGGAGGTGGCAGGGCATAGAGGGAATAAATGGTGATGGATAAAATAAAATAAGAAATAAATAAAGTTAAAAAAACAACAACAAACCTTCCCAAGAGCATTTGAGACCTTGTTTACCAGCAAGTCAGTTTGGCTCAAATAGATTCTGATAAAAATTAAAAAATAATAATAATACTTCCCCACCAATCTGTCCATTTTTATACAAGACTGAATAAGCAAGTTACAAACGCTCTCATTTTGCTCACATAAGAGATTTCCAAAATCTAATGAGTCCAAAGAAATTTCTTCGAGAAACATGAAAGAGGAAATTGGGTTATGCAGGCATTCTTTTTTTGTTATCCTCACCCGAGGACATTTTTCCATTTTTTGTTCAGATAGAGTGGGAGGGAGAGAGAGGAAGAGAGAGCGAGAGAAACATTGACGTGAAAGGGACTCATCGAGTGGCTGCCACCCGCACGACCAACCAGGGCCGGGGACAAACTGCAACTGAGGTACATGCCCTTAGCGGGAACCGAACCCGGGTCTCTCTGGACCGCAGGCCGACGCTCTAACCGCTGAGCCAAACTGGCCAGGGCTCTGCAGGCATTTTTTATTCATTTTCATCCAACCATCCATTCAACAGACATTTATCTAGTTTGCTGTCTACCTTATGCAGCACTGCCTTTTAAGGGTTGGTGGACCGGTAAAGGCTGCACCCTCCTGCCACGGAAGTCAGCCCACGTTTTGGAGCAGGGGAGGTGCAGCACTTGAGGAGCACCTGTCCGGTGGGGACGCAGGGACCCTGAGAAAGGAGGTTTTTATGATGGCAAAGGCCATGGCAGAGAGCCCATGAAGGCGAAGAGCAGTCTACGAACACATAAGAGACTACCAGCAGAGGAGATGGCCATGAACTTGGCCAGTGGGACTGGTTTATGAGAGTTTAAGTAGTGACTCCATCACAGACTAGCTATATTGGGCAAACTGACCCTTAGTCTCCCTGTCTGTAAAGTGGAGACTATAACGGGGTGTTTTGTGCTCTTTGAAAACAAACAAAAAAAACAATAAATTCAATCTAAAGGCAGAATTAATAAAAGAATATCATAAAGCACATCACTAGAGCCTGAAAGTATTTTTATTTAGGTACCATGTTGTGGATCACCTTTCCTAATTGACAGAACATTTAAATCCAGGAAGCTAAGCAGAAAGTTCGTATTTACTAACTAATCAAGTTGAGACAAGGCTCAAGTAAAGCTAAACTTCACTCTGATTTATTTATTTATTTTTTATTTTTAAATATGCTTTATTGATTTTTTCAGAGAGAAAGAGACAGAAACATGGATGTGAGAGGGAAACATCGATAGGCTGCCTCCTGTACACCACCCACTGGGGATGGAGCCTGCAACCTGGGCCTGGGCCCTGACTGGGCGTCCATCTGGACCTCTCAGTCCCTGGGACGACACTCCATCCACTGAGCCACACTGGCCGGGTGACTCGGAACTATTATAAATGACAGCTTTTCCTCTGTTGTTTTTTCTGCCATTTGACGAAAAAGACAGAAACTTTCTGAAATCAAAACCTCAATGTGTGTTAGGAATTATGAACGATGGCCAGCTAATTAAGAGAAATCATAAAATATGACCATGTAGGAGATTTTAATTGTTCATAAAGTCTATTTTCAACATGAATGGAGCTTAAAAATGGACTTACTGTATTTGGATTTTTTCTTTCCTGTTGTTTTAGGCTGCTTGGGCGGCCATCACAAAACACCACAAACTGGGTGGCTTGAACAACAGAAGTTGATTTCTCACAGTTCTGTAGGCTGGAAAGTTCAAGATCAAGGTGTTGGCAGGGTTGGTTTCTTCTTTTTTTTTTTTTTTTTTTCTTTAGAGAAAGAGGAAGGGAGAGGAGGAAAAAGATAGAAACATTGATGAGAGAGAACATCAATTGGCCACCTCCTGCATGCACCCCACTGGGGATCTGACCCACAACCTGGGCATGTGTATGACCAGGAATCGAACTGGTGATCTCTTGGTGCTGGGGTCGATGCTCAACCAGTGAGCCGCACTGGCTAGGCAGGGTTGGTTTCACTTGAAAGCCTCTTCTCTTGGCTTGTAGACAGCCGCGGCCTTGCTTCGTGCTTATGCGAGCTCTCTGAGGTCTGTTCTATAAGGGCACTAATCCTGTCATGGAGTCCCCACCCTCATGACCTCATTTAACTTTAATTACTTCTATAAAGGCCTTTATCCAACTGGGGGATAAGGGCTTCGACATGTATTGGGAGGTGAGGAAGGGGAGCAAAACATTTAGTCCATAACACCGGTCTACAACTAGTCCCTTTTATTTTCCAATGTTATAACCCCCACTCCCACGCCCAACTATGACCTCCCAGTATTTGCAAAAAGCTGACATGTATTGTCTTTCTTCTATAGGAGTCCACAATGACCCTAAAAATTTTAAATGCTTTTGGCCATCTCAAAAGCAAAAGACAGTGGGGAACTATAATTACACCTCAACGCAATTATCCCCCTCCCACATCTAGTGCCCCTGATACTTACCTAGACCCTGGTATTCTTCAGAAAGTTCTGCATGTAGGAACTTTGTTGGAAAGAGGGGAGATCACATTTAAATTGCAGGCCCTCTGATTCCATATTTAAAAATACTATTTATTAACATTCTTAAAAGTATAGAAATATGCAAAGAAAATAATTTAGTCCCAAATCCCACTTCCCAATAACCCATATTATTTTTTTAAGAAAAATTCAGGCAGTCCAGAAAATGAAAAGTAAGTCCTCCAGCCCTCACTGTTCCAACCCTTCACCCCTAAAGAAACTATTGTTAATACTCATTCCTTGTAAAATACTGGCCGCGCACCTGCCGTGTGCTGCCACTGTTCTGGGTGCTGGGAACACAGTGGGCGGAGAGGGCGTCCCGCTCTGCCTCCTGGCGCTGGCACTGCAGTGGACACCGGTGATGAACACGTAATCTGAAACATACTGAATGTAAACTGTAGCTGAAGCAAGTAGTGCCAGCATGGTCAACGCTGCGAATAAAAAGCAGTGCGAAGGGAAGAGAGCCTTGGGAGAAGGAGCTATTTTGAGCCACGACCTGCAGTGAGGGAATGAGACTGCGAATATCTGGGGCAAACACATTCAGAAAGATAGAGCACAAATACAGGGTGAAAGTTCCCTTGGCTTGAGGAAGACCAAGAAGGCCAAAGTGGCCAAAGCAGAGCAACGAGGGACAGTGACGGGAGCTGAGGGCCAGCTCAGACAGTTAGTGGCTCAGAATGGCAATTTGTAACTATTTCTCCCATTTGTGTGGCTGAGGGGTTGCCTCTTGGGGGCTTTGCTCAAGCAGCTACAAACAGATGGCAGAGGGGATCAGCTCAGGCGATTTGGGAAGGACCTGCAGACTCAGTCCCCTGGGAGCTCAGCTTTGTTGACAGAAGGGAGTGTTGGCATATGGTCTCTTCATGAGGCTTGGGCTTCTCAGAGCATAGCCAGTGGGTTGCAGAAGGAGTGTCCCAAGAGTGACTAACGCAGACACTGCAAGCCTTTTACAACCTAGCCTTGGAGGTCCCAGAGCGTTCCAGTGCCACATGCCATGGGCAAAGCTTAGCCAGCCCAGATTTAAGGGGAGGAGAAACAGACTTGACCCTTGAAGGTGGGGAGAAAAGATTACATTGCAGAAGAGCAACTTTATAGCCATCTTTGGAAAGTACACTTCACCACCTGCAGTGTTTGCATCTTGCCTTTTACTCTCAAAAGTATACTTGGAATTCTTTTACACAGTATAGGGAGAACTACCTCATTCTTTTAACATCTCTGTGGTAGTCCTGTACGACCACGATAATTTAATTAGAGTTCCCGGCAGGGGAGCATTTCGATGCTCTCTCTCCCTCTCTCTTTCCTTCTCTCTCTTTCTTTCGCTCTCTTCTAATAGATACAGTACTACAATGATCATTCTAGTGTTTATATATTTAACAGACTTTTGCCAATGTATCCAAAGTTTAAATGCATGCATTTTTAAAGTTTTATAGCTATGCCTTGGCCGTTTTGGCTCAGTGGTTATAGCATTGGCCTCCGGACCAGAGAGTCCCAGGTTTGGTTCCTGCTAAGGGCAGCTACCTCGGTTGCAGTTTGTCCCTGGCCCTGGTTGGCGTCGTGTGGGTGGCAACCACTCGATGTGTCTCTCTCACATAGATGTTTCTCTCTCTCTCTTCCCCCCTCTCTCCCTCCCGCTCTACCTGAAGATAAATGCAAAAATGTCTTCGGGTGAGGATAAAAGAATAAAATTTTAAAAATTATTTTGTTTTTAAAATTTAAACTATTTTATCAGAAGCAGTTCTTTATTACTTAGGCATAATAACTTATTAATTTTTTCTTTAGTTTTCAGGATAAGCAGTTTTAGAATCTAACTTTATTGTGAGCCTCACAGAAAATCTCATTTCCTATACCCTCTTCCACAGCCCCCTCGGTGATTCTTCTCCACTCTAACGTTTGAGGACAATGATTTTGTCCAACCACCTCACTTCATAAGCGGGAAAACTGAAAGCAGATTGATGGCTGCTTTGTCCTTTCCTCATGTTCCTGTCACATCCTTTACCACAAAATGTTCTCTTCAAAATACGAAGAGAGGCCGGTGTCAGGTGTCTCCGCAGCCCAGAGCTTAGCCCCATGCTGGTTTGCGCTAGGAGCTCAGTATGTACTTGTTGGATGTCAAATCCATTAACCACATATATAGGGCTTATTTCTGATCTGTAACTTTGTCCTTAGGCCAGTACCATAGCATCTTGATTCTGTGGCTTTTTAGTGACGAAGATTCTCTCCTTGACCAAATTTGAGTCAACTGCCTCCGAGCCTTCTTCTCCGAGCTTCAACCTTGGCATGTGAGAACTGCAGGCTCTCGGCACAGTTTTGTCCACCCCCCAACTCTAGGAGATTTGAACAAACACCAGCATAACTTCTAACAGCTCAAGGCTGCATATCCGTATGACGACCCCAGCCCCCTAAGTTCCTCCCTGAGAAACCTCGATGCTGCCCAGAGAACCTTCTGTTTGTTCCGTCCAAGCCTCACTATAGGCCCCGACTCCCTTTCCTCAGCGCATCTACTTTAGAAAGCTTGCAGTTCGAAATCCTGTCTCTGTCTCTTTGAGGTGTATCTTCCATAACCCTGAGAATTTCTTTCTCCAGGACCTAACCATCCAGAAGGATGGGTGCCGTCGGCCAGTCTCTGGGGGAGTGCAGAGACCTGGTTTCTCTGGGCACCAGGTGGAACAGGACGGTCAAGTCCCACTGACCGAAGCCCATGTCCTGCAGTACTTTCTCCGGAGCACAGCCTCGCAGTCATAAAGCCTCCTACTCTTGCTTTGCTGGGGTTCACCTCAGTTTCTCCCACCGAGGTTCTCCCTAATGCTGTCTGAATAAAGCCTGTCTTGCCATATTTATCAAGAGTCTGGTACAAAATCTGCATTGGGGGGAGGGGGAGGCAACTCTTCACTAACCTGAAAACTCTGAAGATCCTTGGGGCATTCACTCGGGTCTTGGCACAGCTTTCTGCCGAGACAGTGGTGATAAACCACACAGAGGCCCTGAAAGGGATCAGCCTGCCCACCAGCGCGGGAGTCTTTATTCCCTAGCAACGGGGGACTTTGATTTTCGCACAGGCAGCTGGAAATCAGCATTTTGGTTGGTAGCCCACCCTCCTGAGTGCCTCCTGGTATAAAACAGTACACCTTTTATTAAATTTGGACTTTATTCCTTGATCTCTCCTTGCCTGAACATAGTATGATTAATCTGCCATTGGTTTGTAGTATGTTATTTCTTTCTTTCTTTTTTTTTAAAATTGTTGACAGTATTAAAAATATCTCCCATTTTCTCACTTTCCTCCCCCCTCTCCACCCAACCCCGGTCCCACCCCAGGTATTCCCGACACTGTTGTCTTTGTCTATCAGTTAAGCATATATGCATATATATTCTTTGGGTAATCTCTTTTTATCTCTCCCTTTCCCTCAACCCCGAGATCTGTTACCCTGTTCCATGCATCCATATCTCTGGACCAATTTTGTTTCTCAATTTATTTTATTCATTAGGTTCCACATATAAGTAAGAGCATGTGATATTTGTTTCTCTAACTGGCTTATTTCTTTTAGCATAATAGTCTCCAGGTCCATCTATGCTGTCCCAAAGGGTAAGAGCTCCTTTTAACAGCCACATAGTATTCCACTGTGTACATGTACCACAGCTTTTTTATCCACTCATCTACTGATGGGCGTTGGGCTGTTTATAAATCTTAGCTATTGTAAATAATACTGCTATGAACATAGGTGTGCATACATTCTTTCTGATTGGTGTTTTGGGATTCTTAGGACATATCCCCAGAAGTAGGATTGCTAGGTCAAACAGTAGTTCCATTTTTAATTTTTTGAGGAACCTCCATACTGTTTTCAACAGTGGCTGCATCAGTCTGCGTTCCTACCAGCAGTGTACTAGGGTTCCCTTTTCTCCACACCCTCACCAGCACTTGTTGTTTGATTTATTGATGATAGCCATTCTGGCAGGTATGAGGTGATACCTCATTATAGTTTTAATTTGCATGTCTCTGATAATTAGTAACATTGAGCATTTTATCATATGTCTATTGGCCATCTGTATGTCCTCTTTGGAGAAGTGTCTGTTCAGATCCTCTGCCCATTTATTTTTATTTTTTTTTATTTTGTTAATCCTCACTAGAGGATATTTTTTCCATTGATTTTTAGAGAGAATGAAAGGGAGGGAGGGGGGTGAGGGAGAGAAGGGGGGAGAGAGAGAGAGAAAAACATTGATGTTAGAGAGACACATTGATTAGTTGCCTTTTGTATGCACCCCAAACAGAGTCAGGGATCACACCTACAACCCAGGTACATGCCCTTGACCAGAAATCAAACTCATGACCCTTTGGTGCATAGGTTAACATTCTAACCACTTAAGCCACACCAGCCATGGCCCTTTGCCCATTTTTTAACTGACTTGTTTGTCTTTCCGGTGTTGAGTTATATGTGTTCTTTGTAGATTTTGGAAATTAACCCCTTATCAGATGTATCACTGGTGAATCTGTTTTTCCATACAATAGATTCCCTTTTCATTTGGTTGATGGTTTCTTTGCCTGTGCAGAAGATTTTTAGTTTGGTGTAGTCCCATTTGCTTATTTTTTCCTCTATTTCTCTTGCCCTAGGTGATGTATCAGTGAAAATTCTGCTATGTAAGATGTCTGAGATTTTGCTGCCTATGGATTTTTATGGTTTCACAGCTTACATTTAAGTCTTTTATCCATTTTTAGTTTATTCTTGTGTATGGTATAAATTGGTGGTCTAATTTTTTTTTTTTTTTTTTTTGCACATACCTGTTGAATTTTCCAACACCATTTATTGAAGAAACTGTCTTTACTCATTGTATGCTCTTACCTGTTTTATCAAATATTAATTGACCATAGTGGTGTGGGTTGATTTCTGGGGTTTCTGTTGTATTCCATTTTTCAATATGCCTGTTTTTGTGCCAGTACCAGTCTGGTTTGATTATAATGGCTTTTTAGTATAATTTGATATCTGGTATTGTGATCTCTCGAGTTTTGTTCTACTTTCTCAGGATGGCTGTGGTTATTTGGGATCTTTCTTGGTTCCATATAAATTTTGGAAATATTTGTTCTAGGTCTGTGAAATAAGCCATTAGTATTTTAATAGGAATTGAATTGAATCTGTAGATTGCTTTGGGAAGTATAGACATTTTAATGATGTTAATCATTCCAATCCATGAACACAGTATATGCTTCCACTTGTTTGTATCTTCCTCTGTTTCCTTTTTCAATATCCTATAGTTTTCCAAGTACAGGTCTTTTACCTCCTTGGTTAAGTTTATTCTTTGGTTTCTTATTTTTGTTGTTATTGCAATGGTAAATGGGATTGTTTTTGTTTGATTGATTTTAGTTTCTCTTTCTGAGAGTTCATTATTGGTGTATAAAAATGGCATTGATTTCTGAGTGTTATTTTGTATCCTGCTATTTTTCCAAATTTATTTATTAAATCTAGCAGTTTTTTAGTGGAGTCTTTAAGGTTTTCTATGTACAATATTGTGTCATCTGCAAATAATGAGCTGTACTCCCTTCTTTCCAATTTAGATGCCTTTTAGTTCTTCTTCTTGTCTGATCACTGTGGCTAGAACTTCTAGTACTATGTTGGATAAGAGTGGTAAAAGTGGACATCCCTATCTTGTTTCTGATCTCAAGGGAAATGCTTTTAGTTTTTGCCTACTGAGTATGACGTTGGACATAGGTTTGCCATATATGGCCTTAATATGTTGATGTATGATCCCTTTATTCCCACTTTGCTGAGAGTTTTTATAAAAAATGGGTGTTGGACTTTTTCAAATGCTTTTTCAGTATCTATTGATAGGATCACATGATTTTTATCTTTCATTTTGTTTATGTGGTTTATCACATTTATTGATTTGTGAATATTGTACCAACCTTGCATCCCTGGGATAAATCCCACTTGGTCATGGTGAATAATTTTTTAATACATTGCTGGATCTGATTTGCTAATAATTTGTTGAGATTTTGGCATCTATGTTCATCAGGGATATTGGCATGTAATTTTCTTTTATTGTAATGTCTTTATCTGCTTTTAGAATCAGGATAATGCTGGTTTCATAAAAAGAGCTTGGAAGTTTTCCCTCCTCTTGAGTTTTTTTAGAACAGTTTGAGGAAGATAGGTGTTAATTCTTCTTTCAATGTTTGGTAAAAGTCACCTGTGAAGCCATCCAGTCAGGGTTTTTGTTTGCTGTGAGTTTTTTCTTTAAAAAAAAAAAAAAAAAAAATTACTGCTTCAACTTCATTAGTTGTTATTGGTCTCTTTAGGTTGCCTGATTCTTCCTGATTGAGTTTTGGCAGATTGTATGTTTCTAGAAATTTGTCCATTTCACCCAGGTTGTCCAGTTTGTTAGCATATAGTTGTTCAAAGTATTTTCTTACAATCTTTTGTATTTCTTTGGTGTCAGTTGTTACTTCAACTCTTTTGTTTCTGATTGTATTTATTTGAGTTCTCTCTGTTTTTCGATGACTCTGGCTAAAGATTTATCAATCTTGTTTATTTTTTCAAAGAACCAACTCTTGGTTTCACTGATATTTTGTATTGTTGTAGTCTCTATGCCATTTATTTCTACTCTGATCTTCATTATTTTCTCCCTTTTACTTACTCTGGGGTTTTCTTGTTGCTTTCTTTCTAGTTCCTTTAATTGGACTCATCTAGCCTTTTTTTTTTTTTGGTCTGTGAAGCTCTTTATTTTTAAATGATAGCCTGCTAAATAGAGTAGTCTTGATTCAGGTCCTTGCTTTTCATTACTTTGAATACTTAATGCCAATCCCTTCTGGCCTGAAGTGTTTCTGTTAAGATATCAGCTGATGTTCTAGTGGGTACTTCCTTGTAGATTACTGTTTGTCTTTCTCTTGCTGCCTTTAAGATTCTTTGTTTTCTTTAATGTTTGTCATTTTATTTATGAAGTGTCTTGGAGTGGTTCTCTTTGAGTTCCTCTTGATTAGAACTTTCTGTGCTTCCTGAAATTGGTGGCTTTTTCTTTCTCCATGTTGGGGAAGTTTTCTGTCATTATTATTTTATTCCTTGCTCACTTTCTTCTCCTTTTGGTACCATTAGGATGCAGATGTTTGTATCTTTTCTGTTTCCCAAGGTTCCCTTAAACTATCCCCCTGATTTTTAGTTCTTTTTCCTTTTTGCTGCTCTAGTTGGGTGTTTTTTGTTGTTGTTGTTTTTTTTCAACCTTGTCTTCCAAATCACTGATTCAATTTTCTACCCCATTCAATCTACTTTTGATTCTTTCCAGTGTATTCTTTGTCTTTAATCCACTAGACAAACAAGATTTCTGAGCCTCCTAGGAGAGGCCTGCATCTGCCCTTCTCTGGAACAATGTCTGGTTAGGTTTCTCAGCGGTTCATCCCACACGTTTGCTTTAGCTCCATTTCTTTGTTTGTGTTTCATCTGTTGTGTTCATAGTCCTCTAGATAAGCTTTCTTATTATCTTACAGGAAAAAAAAATATTTACTAGAAGTCTTCCAGGTCCCTGGCTTCTTAACTTCAAAATCATTATTTTGACACCTCCCCCGGGTAAACAAGGCTCAAGGCATTTACAGGTCCCTGATTGGCCCCAGAAAACCTATACCTGCCACAGTTCTTATTGTTCTATGAATGGCTTCATAGTCTCACTATAAGTTTCCATTGGAACTGCAGAATCTTTGTTTCATGTCGCCCTTGCCCAGTGTAAGTGGTTCACATTACATCCCTGATAGTGTAAAAGACACTCTGCTATGTCTTTTGGAATATGTACTGGATGTGTCTTATTGTACTGAAGCAGATGGAAACATTTATTTTACATAAATGAAATTATATGATAGCATTGGCCTTCATCTTTCTGATTTCTGGAGAGTGAAAGCTCTTTCATAAGGTCTGACATAGTCTCGGTCCCTAAATCTAGAAGCTAGTTCACCTCTGGACTGAGCACTTGAACCCAAAACATTTCCTTTTGCTTATGCTCATTTGAGTTCACTTTTCTAACACAACTGACAATATCCTGACAATTGCAGAACCTGGTCCTGCCATGGGGTATCACAAGTATCAGACTCTAAAATGAAAAACTGATAGAGGATTTGATCTCTCTTTCCCTGGTTTCAAACTTGGCAATTCACATGCGTTGGATACTTTCCATCTGCTCCCACAAATCCAGTTGTCACCAGGGAGGCTGGAGGAAGTCCCTGGGAAGGCATGTGTGTGTGTGTTTGGCAAGGGGGTGTAGATACAGATATCGCTGCTGGGCCTGTTGAAGGATTGGGAGAAAGTGAGGCCAACGTGCACGGGACAGACAGGGCCGTTCTCACTCTGTTCTCCGCGAGATAAGCAGCGAGATTATCTTCAGGGTGTGAAGGAGGCACAGGTGGGTGGGAGGTTTAAGAGACCGATAACCACTTGGAAAGGCTCTGGGGAAGTGTGCAGACAAGTAATCAGCTTGAATACTGGTGAGTGGGGGCCCCACTGACCCCGGGAAGCCAGTCCTGCAGCAGCCTCAGCCCGGGGCTCTCAGTGCTGAGCAGCTCTCTGGGGGCAGGGCTGGGGCAGGAACCTGTAGGGTTGACCCACTGGTGGGCATAGAGTCACGCAGTGGAAAGTGGGGTGCCGAGGAGCTTATACTCTGGCTGATATTCTATTGGAGTCCACCCCCCTTGTGTGGCAAACTGCAGTCAGGGGAGGTAACACCTCTTACCACAGAAGCAAAAATTCTCAAAGATAACAACTTAAAAGAGACAAGAGTGGCCCAAGGTATAGTGGGAAATGTGCCCCGACCACCTTTGTCTGGCTTTGTAGGCTCTGTGACAAATTATCAACAGGAACGGTGTCCATTATGAAGATTCCATTTCCAAGCCTGGCTTCCACAGGCCACCTTAAAGCAGCTTGTTAGGTTTTAGGTAGGGACAGATTCTGGCATGTTCTCTCCCACTGCTTGCTGGTCAATCATGTGTTATCAGGGCTGAGCTTCTGCTTGGCAAACAGTGTTTCTCATTTCAAAGCTCATCTCAAAAGATTAAAAATGAGATCGATGGTGGCCACTAGAAATTCCTGAACATTCTGTGTTACAACCATAGCAAGAAAAGCCTAGTTTAGAAAGAAAAAGCACAGAAAGAAAAGCCTAGTCTTCACAATAGCCATGGTGCACCCATTGTTTTTATTTTATTTTATTTATATATTTTTTATTGATTTTAGAGAGAGAGAAAGGGAGAGGGAGAGATAGAAATATCGATGAGAGAGAACATCGATTGGCTGCCTCCTGCATGACCCCCCAGGGGACCTGGGCCTGTTCCCTGACCAGAAATCGAACTGGTGACCTCTTGGTGCAGGGGTTGATGCTCAACCACTGAGCCGCACCGGCCAGGCGGTGCACCCATTCTTATTCTTCATCCGTCCCTGCCCTGGTCCCTAAGACCATAGTCATTTCCTTCTGACAATATTTGGAACTCTGTAGTTTACTAGCTAGTCACTGGATTCCCTCAAACTCAATCTGTGCCCATAAAGTCAGAGCACACAATCCCTGCAGGGCCCCGCCAGCCCCGAGATGCTCCTGATTACAATGGTTGCTGTTTAACAGACATAATACAGTTTGTTACAGTAAAACATTTTAAAGGCTCACTTGTAAAATCAACTCACTTGTAAAATCAACTCTGCAGAAAGAATAGATACACATAAAGGTCCAGCAATGTCACACCCCTACCCCCCCCCCCCCCCGCCCCACAGCATCTGTCTCCCATGGGAGTCTATTTTAATTCCAGCCACCTATCAATTTAGCAAACATGAATCCCCCTGGGTTAAGGTCAGGAAAGTTGTATTTCTGAAAATAAGAAAATCCTGGATTGGGATTTAAAAGGAGGACTTACTGTGCAATCAGAAGGTATTGAATGGCACTCAAAAATGTCAAGTAAACGCATCAGAACTCCTGTATATGCCAATGCTCTGCCCATCTTCTATCAAAGGCCCACCTGTGAAATTATAGAAGAGGACCAAACTACACAAAGTGAGGTGTGCAGACCATCAGAAAAGATGGTTTACCCAGCAGATATGATGGGATGGCACAAGGTAACTTATAAAATGTAAAACTGAATCTCCTTGAGAAGAAATCAGCAAGTAAACATGCACAGGTACCAAGATCATCCACCTGTACAGGGTAGCTGCTCTCACCTTTCCTCTTCCCAGAACCACCAGCTACAGACCACACGATGGGAGGGTGGTCTCATGCTTGTGGCTTGTGGGACTCTCCCCGGTGTAGAGGTGGATGACAGACCACAGAGACAGACCTGAGCAGGGCCTCGCTAACACTTCCTAGAGAAGAGGGGGCTTCAGCCACCAAACTCCCAGGGCAGAAGGATGCGGCAAACTGTGGTTGCTCTAAGGTGCTACCATTATAAAAAAATGATGACATCACCCTTTATCTAGCACTGGGCTCAATGCTTTAGATACATTGCTCATTTATTTTTATGCCAACCTTTTTGGGGGAGATTATCATCTCTTGCTCAAGGTCACACAGCTATGTAGGGACAGAACTTGGATTAGAATCTGCTCCTGTCCTGACCTCTGCACTCAGTCTCCTTGCTCTGACCCTACACGACCTCAGTCCCCAGGCAGTGTTTGTAAAGGAGGAGACTGTGGTCAGGACACAGTGGGGCACAGGAGAGAGTGAGGGTGGGAGCTCGCAGACTTAGCTGCATTGCAGGCACTCTCATTTACGAGCTATGGGATCCTGAGACGGTCTGCAGTTTCCTCATCTGCAGAGCAGGGATCCACAGATGCTCACGGGGAAACCCCTCTTCCAGTATGCTGCAGGGAAGCCTCTCCATACACACTGCTCCCTTCCCTTCCCCTCCACAGTGTGATGAAGGGACCTCATTGGGTTGACATTTATAGATGAGCTTCTTGGGTGTTTGGTGCAACCTGTGAGGTCACACATCAGAAGCAGTGATTTTGTCCATATATTTAGATTCCGAGCATCACAGCTAGAACACTGTAACCCTACCAGGACACTGTAACCCTACCTGGACACTGTAACCCTACCAGGACACTGTAACCCTACCTGGACACTGTAACCCTACCAGGACACTGTAACCCTACCAGGACACTGTAACCCTACCAGGACACTATTCCCCATAAAGACCTGGCAGCCAAGCAAGCCCACTGCCCAGGAGAGTGTCTTCACGTTGCCCTCTTAAACTATAGCAACATTAAATACACTGGCACAACTCTCATTGCATTGAGAGTCCATGTCGGAGGAGAATAATGGGGTCTTTTCTGCCTTGAGTTAGAACCTGGAATCGGACAACAAACACTCAGAGGCCAGTGGAGGAAGAGACTGGCATAGAGGCCAGATTCCTGGCACCAGGGGGAAAGCACACATGCCCCACCCACAGCACTTATTCATTTATTATTTTGGTCTTCGCCCAAGGATATGCTTATCGATTTTAGAGAAATGGGGAGCAGGGGAGAGAGAGAAACACGGATGAAAGATTGAACATCGATCAGCTGCCTTCTGCACACACCGAACTGGGATGGAACCCACAGCCCCAGAATGTGCTCTGACTGGGAATCAAACCCACAGCCCTTCAGTATACAGGACGATACTCCAACCAACTGAGCTACACTGGCCAGGGACTTCCAACAGCGTTTATAGTGGCAAACTGGTCAGGCAGAACACGGAGCAGGAGACTGGCGTCCTGCTGGGGACAAACAAATCTGTGCATGAGTATTCTATGACAAGTTGGTAGTTCTGTTGAGACATGGGGAGTAGTCCAAACAATGAACACAGTCTTGTGTGAGTAGAAAGGTTATCAACAAACAGCCTTGTCATAATAACTCTCGCCTATTTGTATAGTACTTTACATGTTCCACAACCCCTGCACATACATGGCTCCGTGTAAGTCCCGCGGCAGGCCTGGTGTCTGCGACCACGTTCTCAGTGTGCACAACAGCAGCAGCACAGCATGGCGCTCTACAGAGCACAGTTAAAGCCTGTGCATGTCCTTCTTAGCCATTCATTCATTTAACAAGTACTGTTTGAGCCCCTCATCTGTGCCAGACACTATGCTAAGTATTGGGCATGAAACCATGGACAAAAGAGTCCAAGTGTCTTCTGTAAAGGAGCTGATATCTTAGCTGGGTGGTGAGGGATGCGGGGAGACAATGACAAATCAACAGGTGACTGTGTCCTAGGTAGGGTGAGCATCAGGGCCTTGTAGAAAAACAAAGCAGGTGCAGAGAAGGGGAGTGTGGGGGCAGGCATGTAGGTCAGATGTCATATAGCAGTTCAGGGAGGGACCTACTGAGAGGGTGAGATTTGACTAAAGATCTGGAGGTGTCAGACGACCAACAAGGAGGTGTGAGGGCAGCTGGGAGTGTGTGAGGGCCTGTAGGGGAGATAAGGCCAGAGGGGCAGGGGGCGGAGGGTCATGGGACTGGGAAGGGCCCCAGCTTAGACTGTGAGCAGGATGGGAAGACTGAGAGAGGCCTGGTCTGACTTGACTTTAGCATGCTTTATCTCATTTCGTTTTCAGGACAACTCCTCAAGGTAGGTGTTATTATACTTCCCATATTAGAGGAATAATTAGGCACGGGAAGATTAAAGAAATTGCCCAAGACCATGTGGGAAGCACTTTGGAACCAGGATCCCAGCTCCGGCCTGTCTGCCTGCACAGCCCACGGTCCAAGCCTTCCCTAAGTGGCACCGACTTTCAAGCCCAAGGAAACTTGCACCATGTTTCAAGTATGTTCCCAGGATCACACGCCCAGGAGGCCATGGAGTAGTTGGACTCACTGAAATCTTTTTGTTTTTCTTGGACTGATCTCCAAGACTTATACTTGTTAATACTTAACTTATACATGTTAATATTTTATAATTTTCATCTTTATGGGGAGAATATATGGAACAAATATGTAAAATATTTTAAAAGTGGTATGAACCCTAGACTTTTCTTATGACACCAGATTAACGCTCGTGCGCCCACGCGCGCGCACACACACACACACACACAGAAATAAATAGAAATGTATTAAGGAACTGTATAAAGGCCATCTAATGGAGGTTGTCAATTATAAAGAGGTTAGGGCATGTCCAATATTACTTTGGGCAAGTGACAGAGCCAGTGTGAGGTGTCATGTGTCCATGTGCCTCTACTTACCTAACCCTGCTTTGAAAGTAACATGGGTAGAAAAGGCCCAGAAAGCCAAGAGGAATGGTGTTAAATGGGAACTGAACACAACAAAAATCGCATGTAAAAACTGATGAGCCCAGCCCTGGCCAGTCTGGTTCAGTGGGTAGAGCATCAGCCCTCAGACCAAAGGGTTATGGGTTCAATTCCCCATCAAGAGCACATACCTGGGTTATAGGTTCAATCCCCAGCCCTGGTCAGGGTGTGTGCAGGAGATAATGAATCGATGTGTCTCTCTCACATCAATGTTTCTCTCTCTCTCTCTCCCCCCTTCCTCCCCCCCTTCCACTCTCTCTAAAAATCAATAGAAAAAATATCCTCCAGTGAGGATTAACAAAAACAAGCAAACAAACAACCAAAAAGCTGTTGAGCTCAGCTGGAGTGGCTCAGTTGGTTGAGTGTCGTCCTGTGCACCAATAGGTTGCTAGTTTGATTCCTGGTCAGGGCATATAACCCTAGGTTGCAATAACGGATCAATGTTTTTCTCTTACATCAAGGTTTTTTTTTCTCTCTCTCCCTCTCTCCCTTCCTCTCTGTAAGCACATCCTCAAGTGAGGATTAAAAAAAACAAACAAAAAAAACAAACCCTGATGAAGTCAGAATAAAGTCTACAGTTTATATATAGTGTTGCACTGTTGTACTAATGCCATTTTCTTGGTTTTAAAAATGGACTACAGTTATTTAAGATGTTATCATTGCAGAAGATGGGTACACAGGAAGTCTTTGCATTATTTTTGCAACTTCTTGTGAGTCTTAAATTATTTTTTGTTTGTTTTGGTTTTTGTTTTTTTTTGGTACGTGCCCCTAGCAGGAACCAAACCCGGAACTCTCTGGTCCGCAGGCCGAGGCTACAATCGCTGAGCCAAACCGGCCAGGGCTGAGTCTTAAATTATTTTAAGATAAAAAGTTTCTTTTTAATTTTTTATATATAGGTTTTTTGTTTTTTTTTTTTTAGAGAGAGACATTGGTTGGTTGTTCTACTTATTTATACATTCATTGGATGATTCTTGTATGTGCCTTAACTAGGGATTGAACCCACAACCTTGGCATATCGGGATGATGCGCTAACCAACTTGAGCTACCCAACCAAGGCAAGATAAAAAGGTTTTGTTGTTTTTATTTAATGGGAATGTGGCTCAAAGACATGTGAACACGTATTTGTAGCAGCATGGTTGGTAATAGCAAAACTGGGAATCAACTTAAACAGCCCCCTCATTGACAGGAGACTGGCTTCGTAGATTCTGGCACATGCATGCAATCAGGTGTTAGGCAGCCGCTAGGAAGAACGGAGCACGGAGAGAAGAAAGCAAGGTGCAGAACCGCGGTGACGCCGAGAACGTTCCTGCAAGCACGCGTTCCAGCGTGCGGAGCCCGGAGGCTGGGAGGCAGGGGAGAGAGGCTTTTTCTTTATTACAGCAATTTAACATAAAGGTGCATGCATTACCTATTTAAAAGTAAAATGTTTTCAAATGTGAGGAACCCTGAAAAGAAGCCTCAAGACCTTTCTAGCTATTAGCCATATATAAATAAAGGCAAGAAACCATATAATAAATGCTTGATAGATCTAAGTCAAAGTTTAAAATCTTTATATGTTAAAATCACTTTAAAGGTAAAAAGAAATGAGGAAATTTTCTCATTTCTTAGGTCTAATTCCAGAGTCAGTGTTCTGATTATAAAAAAGTGAGGGAGCCCTGGCCGGTTTGACTCAGCAGTTAGAGCCTCAGCCTGCGGTTCAGAGAGACCCGGGTTCGGTTCCCGCTAAGGGCAGTACCTCGGTTGCGGTTTGTCCCCGGCCCTGGTTGGGTCGTGTGGGTGGCAGCCACTCAATGTGTCCCTTTCATGTCGATGTTTCTCTCTCTCTCTCTCTCTTTTCCTCTCTCTCCCTCCCACTCTATCTGAACAAAAAATGAAAAAATGTCCTTGGGTGAGGATAAAAAAAAAAGTGAGGGAAATATTTGTAGCAGCTGTGACAGCTGAAGATTAAAATCTTTAAAATATGCCCTGTCCAGTTGCTCAGTGGTTAGAGTGTTGGCCCATGAACTAAAGAGTTGCAGGTTCGATTTCAGTCAAGGGCATGTACCTCAGTTGCGGTTCGATCCCCGGTCCTGGCCGGGGTCATGTAGGAGGCAACCAGTTGATGTCTCCCTCTCACATTAATGTTTCTCTTTCTTTCTCTCTGTCTCCCTCCCTCCCACTTTATCTGAAAAATCAATGGAAAAATATGCTTGGGTGAGGATTAATAAAAAATAAATAAATAAAACCTTTAAAATATTAAGAGCCTATCTACTAATAGAGAGGAAAAACATAAACACCCCAAAACAGAAAAATTGGTTAAGGATATGAGTGATGGGCTACTCACAGAAGAAGAGTATATTTGGCCAATAAATATACCAAGAAATGTCTACTCTCGCCAAACTTCCAAGAAAGGTAAATTACAGCAAAATAGCATTTCCCACCAATCAGACTGGCAAAAAATGAAATAATACATTTTACCCAGAAATTCTTTCTCTACAAATTTATCCTAAGGAAATAAGCGTTGCATGGGGAAATTTTTATATAAAGGATAAAATTTCTAATTTAAAAAATTCAGAAATGACTTGATTGTTCAACAAGAAGAGATTGATCAAATGAATGAGGGCTTAGCTATTCTGTGTAATAAAATGTAGCCATTAAAATAGTGTTCAGACCTATATTTATTGATAGGCAAGGATGGTCATAGCACTGCTAAGTGAATAAATCAGATTATATAACAATTGCTAAAAACCTATGTCTAGCACTAGATACAATGTTCCATCTTGGGGAAAAGTGCATATGATTTTTGTCTCTCCTAAATGAAAATATATCTAGAAAGCTTTGAACGGAAACCCTCCAAAATGCTGACCGTGGCTCTCTTGGGACAGGTCAAACAGAGCATTTTTTCTTTTGTTTATCTTGGTTCTCTTTTTTGCCTATGCATATGGTGTGTGAGTGTGTGTGTGTGTGTGTGGGGGGGGGGGTTAAATAAATGAAACAATAAGGCTTGTTCATTCTATTAAGATGAAAATTGCAATAGCATCAAAATCAGGCATGTTTGGACAAAGCTGGTTGCAACTCGTGTGGAAAATGCTGCTTATTTTCTTTTTCTCCCCAGTCCCAATAGGCAGCACCCAAACCTACTCACAACATCCCTTTCCCATCACAAGCCACAGCTCTCGCTGCGGGGGATGGGGCAGCGCAGGTAGGGACAGCCTTCCTTCCAGCACCTAGGAGTGACAGGTGAGCTCTTTCTCGTCGTGGCACTGACTGGCAATGTGGGATACCTGCATTAAAGCAGCTATGATTCTATTCTGCATGGTGCACTATACCAGGCACTGGGCCAGTCATTGGGAAGGACACGGACAGGAATAGGTAATGGTCACCATCTTGGTCACAGAGGTATTAGTTGTGAACAACAGGACCTGCTCCAGTGTGAGCAGGAAAGAATCTATGAAAGATGTCACCCAGCTCACAGGCTTTGTGGAGGGCCAGAGACAGACAGACTTGGCTGCCACAAGGCCAGGTGAGTGACCCCAAACCTCACTGCTGATTGCTTCAGCAAGACCTCACTGACCCTTCTCCCAGTCACTGTCCCTCACATGACTGGCACTGCACATTGGTCTGCCAAGACCCTCGCCCTGGGAAACATGTCCCCCATCATCATTCTCAGGGCACTGTGCATGATGCCAGTTTCCATGAATCCTCTTTGAGGGGTCCCGCTCGGTGTGTCTGATTGTGGAGCTCAGGTCACATGCCTGTGGCAAGGAAGGGGGGACACAGATGCCCAGCTACCGCACAGGTATGGTGGGACTCACTCTGTGAGAAATTCTTCAAACTTGGTGCTTCAGAAGACACGGAAGGGCCACCAGCCCTGATGAGCGGCCCGGACCTCCGGGACTTTGCGTCCCCAGGCAGCTGGAACGGCCGAGGTGGGAGCAGGAGCGCGGGAGCCCGGCGAGCGGGGGCAGCCCTCCAGGGGAGCGGAGGAGCGAACTCGCGGCACTGGAGCTGGCGAGCCCGGGGTCGGAGTGGAAGAGGGGCACAACAGAACCCCCGTGGCCAGCTCCGAAGAGCTCTGAGAACCAGAGAGGCCTGAGCTGTCGTCCGTGGGGACAAGGAATCCAGAGTGGGATTTAGGCCCTGAGCAAGCTGTGGGGGGAACCATTCGGGGACAAAATGGTGTCATGGACTGAACTGCATCCCACGAAATTCATATGTTGAAATGCTAACCCCTAGGACCTCAGAACGGGACTGTGTTGGAGAGAGGGCCTTTAAGGAGGTTAGTTAAAATGAGGCTGTGAGTTCGAGATCTAACCCAATACGACTAGTGTCCTCATACACAAGGGGATAGGACACGGACGCACGGACAGGGAAGGCCCTGGAAAGACACAGGGAGCAGGTGACCACCTGCAAACCAAGCAGAAGAAACCAACACCTTAATCTCAGACTTCTGGCCTCCAGGATTGTGAGAAAAAGAGTTTCTGTTGCTTAAGCTGCCCCGTCGGAGGGATTTGTTATGGCAGCCCAAGCTGACACCCACGTGATAAGCCCCTTCAATGTTCCGGGAGCTGGTTGCCGCCCCCAGTGCCCTCCTGGGCGTAAGGCGTAAGGCGGGCGAGCAGGTGCTTCTGAAGAGCATTGTTGAGCAAGATATGGCTGGCTTGGTGCAGCAGAGAGCAAAGGCTTCAGATTCGAGAAGAGTTCCGGAAAGTTCTGGAAAGCGCTCTGTGAGCACAAGTGGCTTGTCAAGGGAAACGGCTGCCATCTGCTCCTTCAGGACAGGCCCTCAGGGTGCCCTGCTAGGCCCAGGGCCGACCCGCTGAACCGTTCAAGTGCCTCCTTGAAGTCCAGCCACCGCCTGGCGCGTGATTGGCATCCCCGAGCCTCTGTTTCTGTATGAAATCAAACAAGATAGCATGTCACATGCCCAGCCACGCACCCGGCGCAGGGGCAGGCTCAGCCCAGGGCAGCTCTCCTCTTCATGTCAGGGCAAGTGCATATCAGGGGTGGAGGAAACACACAATTAGGGTGGAGACCTGATTTATGAACAACTCGTAAATCATCTGAAGCCAGTTTCCTGTTCACAGTCAGCCCTCTGTAAACACTCAGTGTGTCCTTGGCGGCTTACCTCTCCCAGCGATGCAGACACGTGGCAGCCGTCTCCTACATAAGTCTGCTGTGGCTGTCCCTGGGTGCACGGCCTGTGAGGACCCTTGCTCATCACAATGGTAGGTACACGAAGGCCAGGAAAAGGAAAAAGGGCGTGCCGTTTATTCCTTATTTTAATGTGCTGTGAAATGTGCTTCTGCTAGACACAACCTAATGGTAAATGTGAGCTAGTTCGGAATCTTCTCTACATTAGTTGCAATTCAATGTGTAGAGGGTGATGAGAGGCTGGGAGGCAGAGAAAATCTTAATGAGGTTAGCACTATTTCTGTTCTCTAAGATCAAAGCTATTGTTTTTTCCACTAAGTTTGGGATTCAACTAGGTTTCATATGTGTCTCTCATCCTTGGGCCCGAGGTGAGTGATTTGTGAATTAAATATAATTTCAGAGCTACAGCACTGCATCGACTTACGGGTGAGAAAGCGAGCCTGGGGAGGGGAAGCAGCTGCCAGGGGTCTCCCTGCTCTCGGGTGGCAGCTGACACGGGAGTCCAGGTGTCCCTCTGTCTAGGCCGGTGGCTCCCAAACCAGGCTGCACAGTGGACTCACCTGGGCACCTCTGATGACTTCGATAACTCACCCCACACCAGACACTCTGAGTTCATTGGTTTGCAGTGTGTCTTTGGTAATTGAGGGTTTTAAAAGCTCCCCAGGTGATTTTATTTTTTGTTAATCCTCACCAGAGGATATTTTTCCATTGATTTTTAGATAGTGGAAGGAAGGGAGGGAGAGAGAGAAAAACATTGATGTGAGAGGAACACATCAATTAGTTGCCTCCCGCATGACCCTGACCAGGACTGAGATGGAACCCACAACCCAGGTATGTGCCCTTGAGCAGGAATTGAACCCAAGGCCCTTCAGTGTGCAGGCTGATGCTCTAACCACTGAGCAAACCAGCCAGGGCTGCCCGGGTGATTTTAATATTCAGCAAAATTTGGGAACCATCACCCTAAGCCCTTTCCAATGTATCATGTCATATTAAGAACAAGTTTTGCATCAAAATCTATGAAAACTCATTTAGTCCTCCTTCTGTCTTCAATTTGAACTTGATCCTTTAAAGGTATCTTTTGCTAGAACCAGTAGAAGGGAATGAACTGGGCTGTTCTTGGGGTGCGAAGGAGAAGAGGAAGGAAGGGCCACAGCTGGGAGTAGAAGAGAGAGGTTGCTGGATTCTCTGAGTGGAGCTGGGGCCTCCTCAGGTCACACCTCAGAAATGGCCTCAGAAAGGTGAAGCTGGGAATAGTAGGAAAATGGTGGGTGGGATCCTCAGAGTGAACTTTGTAAACTGCAGCCCTGGCAACATCCCTGCCCTGCTTAGGACCCTTAAAGATGCCTGACTCTTGATGATGCAGGGAGACCCAAAGAGCAGCAACTTACCCTAAAGGACACTATTTCTAGGGGCACTGCTAGCCTGCTTCACGCCAAGGCTGGCATGAAGCTGCTCTCTGGAAAGTCTAACAGAAGCCTGCCTCCTGGCTGCACTGTCCCCTGTGCCTGCACACATCAGGTGCTCATCGTTACTGAATGCAGGAAAGGAAGCGCAGAAGGGAGGGAAAGAGGTGGAGGAACAGAATATGACAACAGAAAGGACTCGAGAGCCTCTCTGCTCAGGTGGTCTTCAGCCCAGCAGCATGGGTGTCACCTGGGAGCTTGTAGAAATTAGGGCTCTTCGAGTCCCACCAAAGCAGAATCTGCATTTTATTTTACAGAATGTCCCAGGGATCCATATCGACACGAAAGCAGCACTGTTGTGATTGTGTTTCTTGTGCTCCTCGCCTGGGGGACTTGGTACAGGTGCGAAGGCCTTAGCCCTGTCCTTCTTCAATGAGCTTGAGACTGTTCATTAGCAGCCTAGGTTACTACGATGCCTGCCCGTGTATGAGACCCCTGTTTTTACAGGGGGGAAACTGAGGCAGAGAGAAAGAGTAGGGAAGGAAGGGAGAAAGAATGAGAGAAAGAGAATGGAGGTTACATGTTTAGATATTGTCAACTGGTTAATCTCAAAGCTGAATACTTTGCTCTCTCTTGTCACCGTGTTTGAACGCCATCCCTGAGTCATTCGATTGGGTGCCTCCACTCAGAGCAGCGGGAGATCTGGGACTTCTGCCCCTCACTCACCCTGGGCTGCAGCCCGGGTTTGTACCCATTGATGCTTCTGTTCTGTGACTAGATAAAACGAGATCTCCAAGATTCCTGTGATCATCAGCGCCTCCCAGGAGCCCCCTTTCTGGATGAAGGGAAAAGAGATTCTGTCAATAAGGCTGGCTTTTAAATTAGTCTTATGTGTTGTTGCTTTTTTGTTTTCTTTTTGCAGGAAAAATATCAGATTTCCACAATGATCTTAAGCTGAAGATTATGCAAAAGAATGAAATAGAGAGAGTAGGAGCAACCTTGAGTTCTGAGCTAAGCACATTGAGAGTTTATTGTAGGAATCGACTTATTCCTTTTTATTATAAAACCAATGCATTTCATTGTAAACAATTTAGATAATAAGAGGAAAAGCCCAAAGAAAAATCCCACATGTCAAAAATCACTTGTTAAAAGATGGTACAAAACTTCAGTCTCTTTCTGAGCATCTTTCTCTACATGGGTCTTTTTCACCTCATAGCAGTTACACAATGCAAATTTTTCACTTACTCATAATAGTGATCATTTATGCTACTTCATGTTCTCTTACCTCCTAAGTTACCAGTTCTCTTTTTCGGAATCACTATGTTCTCAAACAGCCCTATTTGGGGACATTTTGGTTGTTTCCAGTTCCCTGCTGCAGTGAGCATCCTTGAAAAGAAGTCCGTCTCCTTCTCTCTGCCATTCTTCTTAGGATCACGTCTTAGCAGTAAAAACATGAAGTCGAACGTTGTAGACAGTTTTAAGAATGTGGATATACACTCTCAAGCTGTGCTCCATAAAGAGTATTACAGCCTAAACCAGCCCTGTGCATTCACTTCCCAGATGTGCCTCTGATTCCCTCTGGATGTTAGAGGTGAAAGAATTATTTTTGTCATCCCATGTGGTTCTATTTTATGTACATATTTACACTGGCTTTTTCATCAGTAAGTTGAACTTTGCCATATGTTTGTTCATCATTTCTATTTGTGTATGTGTGTGAGAAATGTCACTTTATTTTCGTTGCCATTTTTCTACTAGGATGTTTTTCTTTTTCTTGTTGATATACAGAAATTCTTCATAGGATGATGTTGTTCTCCAAATTTGGTAATTGTTTTTTAATTTTGTTTATGGACTTATACCTGTTACATTTTCAAATCTATTTCTTATCTTTTTTATACTTACAATAAGATAAATATTTACTTATATTTTCTGATTGGTTTATGATCTTTAAAATTTTTTGTTATTAAAGTACAGTCAACATACAATATTATATTAGTTTCAGGTGTATCTGTCATTGTACAAAGTTAGTTTTATGATCTTATTGTAAAAATATTACCTTCAAATCCTTTTAGAATTTATTTGTGGGAACTAAAATAGAAAACTGACTGTATTTCCTTTCAAATTTGCCCACCATTTGTTCTAATACCATTTATTGATTAATCATTCTCTACAGATTTCAAAGACTGTCTTTTTATAATAAACTTTTATTTGTTTATTTTTAATATGTTTTTATTGATTTTTTTAGAGAGAGAGGAAGGGAGAGAGAGATAGGAACATCGACATGAGAGAGAAACATCAATTGGCTGCCTCCTGCTGGGGATCAAGCCTGCAACCCGGGCATGTGCCCTGACCGGGAACCAAACTGGGACCTCTCCGTCCATGGGGCACCTCTCAGTACGTAGGGCACTGCTCAGTACATAGGGCACTGCTCAGTCTACTGAGCCACACCGGCTGGGCTATGTGCACTTATCCATATACTTTGTGGGGTTTCTATGCTGTTTTCTTTACCTGTCTTTCTATTCTTATATCAGTAATACACTGCTTCAGGTAGCATCAGTTCATAATGAATCTTAGACATCTTGCATAACAAGTACCCTCACCCCATCTTCTTTTTTAAAAGGTTCCTGGAAGTTCCAACGTTAAAGTTTGCTTTTTTGGCTTGCTTATCTCAAAATGATGACAAAAGCAACTTGATACTTTCTTTGTCCTGTAGCTCCAGTATCGGCCAGATGAACTGATATGTTCATGCAGCCACCAACAATGCCTTTATCATTTGGAAAATGAAGTCCTTAGCCTCATGGTCTAAGAACTCCGACTAACCCAGTTAGCTCCATCAAATCTCCTACTGTGCTTACTTCAACTTTTTGTCAGTCTTTTATTATCTTCCTGAAACTCTCTTCTGCTCCTCCATTTCTGTCCTTTAAATTATACACACTCTGCAAAGCAACTAAAAATAAACTATCCGCAAGGGTTCCCTGAACCTCCTCTGTAATGAAATAGCACACTATGTCCTGCTGGTGTGGCCCAGCTGGTAGGAACATCGCCCGGTGCACCAAAAGGTCACAGGTTCATTCCTGGTCAGGGCGCAAGCCTGGGTTCATGCACGTACAGGAGGCAACCGATTGATGGTTCTCTCTCACAGAGAAATTTCTCTCTCTTTTTCTCTCTCTCAATTCAATAAAAATATATCCTCAGGTGAGGTTTTAAAAATAGCACACTATCATTATTTAATGGTCTATGACCTTTGACTCACATTTAGCTCCTTTTTCCAGCTTATTTTAGTAACTTGTATGGGTCTTGCTCCTTTGAAGCTCCACCTTTAAACCACCTGCCAGAACCCAGCAGGGATCCTCACACAGGACACTCTGTCACTGACTACCAATTTATGTCATTTGTTTTTCTTCCTGACCCTTCTTTACAATACAGAATGCTCTTCTGGGAAGCCTCGTGGTTTTGGCCACCTTTGTGACTTTATGCAATGCCCAGTGTATGTTCATACCTCGTACATACGTTCCAGGCGATCTCTCTAATGGTAAGTCCTGGCTTTTTAAGTTTATTATTTTACTGCAGCCCGGTAGATATAACCTGTTGATAGATGAAGGCCTTTAAACCACATGGGAAGGAAGGTTAGGGAAGATATCAAAGGGAGTAAAACGAGAGACTTCAGTTTGCCATTTATATAAGACAGTGTTTCTCAGCCCGAGGTGTATGAGAACTGCCTGGACAGCTAATGAAACCTACCAGTGCTCAGGGGCCATCCCAGTCCAGGCAACTCAGAAACCGTGGGGCGGAGCCACACATTTAAAGCTTCTTGATTGACCCCTACATGCAGGCAAAGAGCCATCGATTATTCCAAAGCAGTACTTCTCAAACTTCAAGGTGCATGTGCCTCTGAGGATCTCATTAAAATAAAGGTCCATGCTGTGGGCCTGCACGTCCAATGCAGTCTCCGGGAGCACACCTGGACCACAAAGGGTTAAGCAGCGGTTCTGACCCTTGGCTCAATATTTGAATCACTTGGGGAGCTTTCTAAAAATATGGCAGCCTGGGCCCCATGCCCAGAGATTCTGATTTCATTGTTCTGGGGTGGGACCCAGGCATAGCTTCAAAAAATATATATATCCAAGATGTTTTACATGTACTTTTAGAGTTGAGAAGCAAAACAAAGGGAAATTGAAAAATGAGACATTTATCCAGAGATAATCCAGCAGGAAAAAACCAACCAACCAACCAACCAAAACTTGGCTCCAAGTACCTCTAGGCTCACAATAGCTATCTGATTAAAGAGGAAGGCCTTATTTTTTTCTTGTAATGTCTATTTTGAAATAAAATCTGGAAGGGTTTCAGCTTGCTGTAAGAAAACATGATCAGTGCCATGAACTGGACAGTACTGGAATTTTGCTGTGGGTGAGCACAGAAGCACTTGTCTTTTATTTAAAAACATTTTTTTCCTTTACCGATTTTTAGAGAGAGAGGAAAGGGGAGAGAGAGAGATAGAAACATCGATGAGAGAGAACATTGATTGGCCACTTCCAGCCCCCCACCCCCACTCCCCCGGATTTGGCCCACAACCTGGCATGTGCCCTGACCGGGAATCGACCCGTTGACCTCTTGGTGCATGGGTCGATGCTCAACTGAGCCACACTGGCTGGGCTCTTTTATTCTTTTTAACGGATTTTTTAGGGAGAGAGAGATAGAAACATCAACGAGAGAGAAACATTGATCTGCACGCAGCCCACTGGGGAACTGAGCCCGCAACCTGGGCATGTGCCCTGACCAGGAATCGAACTGCGACTTCTCAGCCTGTAGGACAACACTCAATTCACTGAGCCACGCCAGCCGCTTTTTTTAGATGCTCTTAAAATTGATGAGATTTTCCCTCTCTGGTAGGGGTCCAGATGGCAGGGCTGGCCCCAATGTCCTACAAGTCTTGTTCCAGTTGCATGACTTGGGGACACCACTGCTGATGCCACATGTCTGATTTCAGAATGTACGGATGCCAATGGGGTCAAACACGCACTGAAGTCCACCTGGAAGACCGAGGACTGCAAGGAGTGTTCCTGTGGCCCCGACGGCGTTCACTGCTGCAGCACGTAAGTGCCGAGCCAGCGGCGCCACGGGCCGCCGCTGCGGGGCGCTGTCTCCGGGGCCGCGGCTGCCGCTCTGCCAGCATCCCACCCTGAAGGGGTTCAGTTTTCAGTCCTGCTTCTTTTCTTTTCCTTTTCTTTCTTTTTTTATCGTGGTAAAATATACATAACATAAAATTTAGCATTTTAACCATTTTTAAGTATAAAATTGTGTGGCATTAAGTACATTCACCTTTTTGTGCAACCATCTCCACCATTCATTTTCAGATTTTATCTTCCCAAACTGAAACTCCCTACCCGATAAGTAGCTCTCCGTTTCCCCTCTTTCCAGTCCCTGGCAACCACCATCCTACTCTCTGTCTCTATGACCCTAACAACTCTAAGTGGAATTGTACGGTCTTTGTCCTTTTGTGACTGGCTTATTTCAGTATAATGTCCTCAAGGGTCATCCGTGTTGCAGTGTGTGTCAGAACTTCCTTCCAAAAATAAAATGTATACACATATACATTTTATTTGTTTGTTCACCTGTTGATAGACATTTGGGTTGCTTTCACCTCAGTCTTATTTCTTTTAAGTTGTTTTCGAAACTTGATAAGTATCTTTATTATGAAATAGTTACATTTGAGTTGCTGGAGGTAGGGAATGGTACCCAGTGGTCTGAAGCTGTTGTAGAATGTAGCTGGCCTTCACTTCCGCCTGGGTCTGTGGCGATTTGCAAGAACTGAAGTGGATCTGGACACAGGCAGAGGGGACGGGTGTGAGGTATCAAGGATGATCTGCAGTGTTCCGTGCGCTCTAAACTCTTCACTGCTTATGTGTAACTTGCGTCAGCCCAAAGATCATGCAGATGTTTCCTGCTGGCTTGCTGTGGACACCAAATGTCTGGTACTTGGGCCAATAGAACAGAGCATACCTCCAGCATGGGCCTAATTTTTCTATTTCCTCAGCAGCTACACCATCTAGCTACTCCATTCCATAACTCCCCTGCAAAATCCATCTGATGCCTTCACTTTAACCTTGGCCTATAGTGTTTGACAAGAACAGGAGTGGTTTTGATGAAAGAAGCATTGGTATCAAGTAGTGTTTCCCAAACTTGCCTGATCACAGACTCATCTGGGAAAGCTTAATGAGATACAGACTCCTGGGGCCCATCCGAGAACCTACTGAATCAGAGGCTATGAGGCCTAAGGAATCTGAATTGTAACAAGTACCTCAGAGAGTCTGTGGCACCACCATTGAGCAGAGGAGCAAGCAATTGACTTAATCAGAACATCTGAGAGGTACAGAAGTTTAAATGTCCTAAAAGTTCCTAACACATATAATGAAGCATGGCCCATGCTAAGTACTTCACGGAACAAGAGGGATATCAGAGCAGGAGACTTTCTGGCTGGCTGCCAGAGTAGGTGTCCAGGTATTGCCTCAGCTGATCTTGACATTACAACTGAACCTTGATTTTGTAGCTCTGGAAATCTGACATTGTCTTTGTGTCAAGTGTCAGTGTGACTCTGCATGTGACTGTATCAGCGAAGTTAAGGGCTAGGGAACCATACCTCCCTAACATTGCAGCATACCTCCAAAGTGGCCAAAGCATGCATGTCGCCAGGATCTGACACCCCCACCCCCACCCGCCAGTTGGGCTATACAGCCTAGGGTTCCCCTGGACCTAGTGCAGAAAAGAGTGAAGTGGGATGAGCGTCGATGCTGGAGTAGAGTAACGGAGTCTGAATCTCCGTTCCCTTGTACACCTGCTGTCTGACCATGAATACATTTCTTAATCTCTCTTAGCCTCAGTTTCCCCACAGTAAAATAGGGATAATCAGGTGTATATGATAGTCAAATGAGATTCTGTATATAAATTTATTAAGTCAACATATATGTATGCCTTCTCTATGCCAGCCTGTGTCCCCTGAGCCTGGGGCAGTAATGAACACCTAGCTGGAACTCCACGTGTCCCTTCTCTCCTTCTGTCCATGTGCCTGTTCCATTTAGCACACTGCTCTGCAGGGAGGAAATGTGCACATTTCTCTCCGACGTTCAAAGCCAGCTCCTTTCCCCTGTAATTGCCTCATAGCCAACCACGTTTTTTTCATCTTTTTTTTTTTTTTGCTATAGCAAAATACAGCTTTTGATTAAATTTTCTCTAGGATAATTTTTTTTAACTCATTGCACTCTCTAGGGAACACTGTTCGGATCTCAAGCTGCCCCGTGGCCGCCCACTGCCAAGGCCCCCCACCCCAGGTGCCCTGGGAAATCTATTTCCAGTCCTCACTCTGTTTCCCAGATTACCCTTTGGGAGGAGGATTGAAATGTCTTCTTCTGTTTAAATAAGTCAAAGGTCAACTTTCGGAAAAAAATGTTCTCACAAAGGGCCCTGGTGGCAGCTACTTCTGTGTACACTTTGTGCAGGGGCGATTCAGATCTGGGATTTATGGGTTCCAAGAGAGTGATGAGCCCTAACATTATTTGTACCCTTGACTGTGTGGGTGGACTTTCCTGGAGAGACTGTCCCTGGGCTTCATGATCCTGGCCTGGAGTGACACCTTGTTCCTGTTGGCTTATTCAGCTTATTCCAATAGTTCTCTACTAGAATGGGACAGCTGTTCCCTTCCCACTTTCAAGCAGCGGTATGCTGGCCACTTCCTGAGCAAGGACAACAAGACAAGTCAGGCTAGAGCAAGCTGCGTGGCCCCAGAGTAGCCCAGACCTGCCTTTGGGCCTCTCGGAACTTACTACCCTCCTGGCATGCAGGGTGGATCTTAGGGATGATGACAGGGATGGTCCGTGTGTTCATAGACCAGGTTCCATGTGTTCAAATTCAGGTTTCTGAAGGCAGCACTTCAGGGTTGCAGGTCAAGGGGTGACCTTAAGTTGGTGAGGGGCATTCCTGATGGCTGGAGTGTGGGCTGCTTATGGAGCAGAGCTGGCCCCAAGGAGGCTGGGCATCCTATCCTTTCTAACATGCCTTGCTCTTGTCTCACTGACAGTGTTGCTGTACCTAAGGATTATGACATTAGCAAGTGCAAGAAAATCTTTGACAAGGACAACTGCAAGTTTATCGTGGTGGAGCAGGAGAATCCAGACCGACATTGTGTTGTCAGTAAATGGGTGTTGTAATGTGCTTCTAGTGGGCCCGGGTCCTCCCAGGCCAGGCCTCGTTCTCCTGTGGCCTCTTACAGTCTGGATTGTGTAACCCTACCTATCAGTAAAAAATAAAATAAAATAAAATTTGAGCAAACACTTGAATATGTGTGTACTTGTAATTTATGAATTATGTGTGCATTGATTTTTATACCCACTATAAAGCATTCAGACATTTAATGGAGAGAACAAAAAGAAATATGAATAAAGGTTATATGTTCCTATACTCTAATAAATCATTCTATGTCCCCACTTAGGCACTGCTGCTTCTGTTGCTTCAGATACAGTTATCTGCGCTGTAATGCCCCAGTGTCCCACTATCTGGTGAACAATTAAAAAAATAAATATGTCTTCAAAATGAAATCAGGTCCAGCCAGTGTGGCTCAGTGGTTGAGCATCGACCCATGCACCAAGAGGTGGTTGGTTCGATTCCCAGTCAGGACACATGCCCAGCTTGTGGGCCCGATTCCCAGTGGGGGGCATGCAGACGGCAGCCAAACAATGTTCTCTCTCATTGATGTTTCTGTCTCTTCTTCTCACTTCCTCTCTCTCTAAAAATCAATAAAGGAAAAAAAAATTTTTAAAAAGAAATCAGATCCCTTATTTTCTTTGTTTTCGTTTTTTTTTGTTTTTTTTTATCCTCACCCGAGGACATTCCTCCATTTTTGTTCAGATAGAGTGGGAGGGAGAGAGAGGAAGAGAGAAACATCGATGTGAAGGGACACATCGAGTGGCTGCCACCCGCACGACCAACCAGGGCCGGGGACAAACTGCAACCGAAGTACGTGCCCTTAGCGGGAACCGAACCCGGGTCTCTCTGTACCGCAGGCCGACGCTCCAACCGCTGAGCCAAACCGGCCAGGGCTGTTTTTCATTTTTATCCTTCCTTCCTCTTCTTCAGAGAACGTCCTCCATGGTGCGTCCCTCACATACCTCTGTGTTCACCTGAGGTCAGAGCAGGTTAGATAGAGCAGGACAACTTGGAAACAGTAGCTCTGAGACCACATGCAACCTGATGGGGTATTAAAAGGCCAGGGGCTCTGGCTTGGGGGAATGGCTTGAGTGCAAGGCTCCAGTATCAGTTGTCTCTGACTGCATACAGACCACCCCAAAATTTAGGGACTTAAACAGTGACAATGTCGCCCTGGCCAGTGTGGCTCAGTTGGTTGAGCATAGTCCCATGCACCAGAGGTTTGTTGATTCCTGGTCCAGGCATCGGCTTGATCCCTGGTCAGGGGGTGTGCAGGAGGCAACTGATTGATGTTCCTCTTTCTCTCTCTCTAAAACCAATAAAATCATATTTTAAAAAACTAAACATCTTATTTTACAAAGGTATGATTTAAAAAAACAACAACAAAAACAGTGACAATGTTGATCATCTCTTGCTTATGTGTTAGAAAACATCTGTTCACTCAACATATCTTTACTAATACTTGGGCCAGGCAGTGCTATGGACCTGGGGATACAGCAATGAACCAGAGAGACCAGGTTCCTGCTTTCCTGGGGCGTGGAGTCTGTTGTGTGTGTACGTGACAGATCACAAGCAAGCAAACTGTCCTCTATTGAATAATCCGGGCAAATGGGTAAAGAGCTTTATTTCTCCTCTGCCCCCTAACCCTATCTGTTCAAACATGCTATTGGGCTAGTTGAGCAATTCTAGGTAGGCTCCTTAGTTTTTTTTAGGTCATTCTACCATAATAAAAAAGTGCTTTGAGCCCGGCAGGTGCAGCTTAGTGGTTCAGCATGGACCCATGCACTGAGAGGTCTCCCGCTGGTTCAATTCCAGGTCAGGACACATGCCTAGGTTGTGGGCCAGGTCCCCAGTGGGGGGCATGCAGGGCGGCCAATTGATGTTCTCTTTCATGGATGTTTTTATCTCTCTCTCCCTTCCTCTCTATCTAAAATCAATAAAGAAAAAAATTTAAAAAGTGCTTTGGTTACTTTTAGTGAATCTGCTTCTGAATTGAAAAGGGAGTAGGGGAGGGGTGAGTTAAGGGTAGGATGCAGTCTTGGCTCCCTGGGCTTGTAGCAATGCTTAGAGTGAGTACTTCCTCACAGGCTCCGGTGGGCCTCTGACATTCCCTACTGCCCCTTTCCTCCACAGCTGCCCTTCCACTTAAAGACTGATTATGCCTCCTTAGCTTCTGCATATGAATCTACATTTCCTGTTGCTTCTGGCTGAGCTCGCCTTGCCCCTTGCAGGAGTCACTCTTGGGTGGGATCCATAAAACCCTATCATGATCATCTCCTTTGCAAACCCTACTTAGATGGCCCTTCACCTCTCTGGGAAAGGTGGGGTGCAGTTAGCACCCAGTATTGGGGGCCTCTGTCAAAACAGAGACGGAAAGATTCCTATTTTAATATCTGGTCACAAATAAATAAACAAAAAAATTCCAGTGTGGATAACCCACAGTGGGCAGAGTGTGAGGAGACGCAGAGTGGTGGAGTGCAGAAAACTGCTGTGACCTGCTACAGGCATGCTTTGGAGTCAGATGACGGGGCTTGGAATGCGGGCTCTGACATTTACTTATTTATTTATTTACTGAATTAAAAAATGGTGGCAAAATACACGTAACATAAAATTTGCCCTTTTAACCACTGTTAGAACACAACGGAGTGGCGCTGAGTACATTCAGAGCGCTGCGCAGGCATCACCGCATCACACACTGCAGAAGTCCCCCGCGCCCCAGCCCGCACTCTGTACCGGGCAACAGTAATTCACCGTCCCCAAGCTTGTGGCAACCGCCCTTCTGTTCTGGCTGCAAATCTGACTCCTCTGGGTGCATCAAGTAAGTGGACTCATGCAGTGTTTGTCCTTTTGTATCGATTCGCGAAGGCCAAATGATCTCCACCTGGCGAGGACATGTGATGTGACAGGATCACTGAGGCTATCAGTCGGTACAAAGTTCGCCTTCAAAAATATTTGTTTCATTTAATCTGATTTATTCAGGAAGGACGAAAGGACAGTGACCCAGAGCACAGGCAAGAGCGTGCGCCTGCGCTCTGCGCCCTCTGCAGGCGACAAGGCCTTTGGGCCGGCCCGAGCAGAGCTCTCGCGAGACTGTCAGACGTGTGCGTGAGGCGTGAGAGGAAGGCTGTGCTGTCGCGAGAACTCTGCCTCGGCCCTTGGCCTGTGTCAGGCGGCGCCTGTCTCCTGAAGGTCCCCTCGCAGCGCCCGGAGTCGCCGTTGGAGCCGGTAAGAACCGGAGCGGCGGGGAGAGCGGCGCGCCTCCTCCGGCTCTCGCTCCGCAGGCTGGGCCGGGCGCCCTGGCCGCCTGCCTGCGGGCTCGGGCCTGCCCTGCGGCCGGCCTCGTCCTCTCCACGCCGCCCGGGGCCCCTTCCCTCCCCGCGCCTCCCCGCCGTGACGGCGCCTGGTGCTTGCCCGCCTCGCCAGCGTCTCCGCGAGCGAGGAGGGCCCGTTTCCCAGAGAGTGCCCAGAATAGGTGCCCGTCCCGCCTGTTTCTGGGAGCGCGAAGAAGACGCTGTTTCTATCGGCCCTTTGTGTCCACCGCCTCGTGCATTCTCCCGGCGGCCCGAGCGTGAGCGCCCGCCGGCCGGCCGGGAGGGGCGAGGCGGGCGCGGCCCTGCCTCAGGCACCCGTGGCCACGTGTCTCTGCCTGTGTTCAGGGCGTTAGACTGGCAGTGAAAAGTAGTCGCAGCCGGTACTCTCGTGGACCTGGTTTCCTGCGACGGAGGAACGGTGGTTATAAATAGCCTCCGTGCCGCGTGGTGCGGCGGGGGACGCGATCGCGGCAGCTTCCCACCGACATTTGCCTTGTTTCTAACCGGGTCAGGTGCACCTGGCATCGCTTTGCACCACCCACTTGGTAATTTGGAAATATGGTTGGGTGAGGATGGGCAGGTAATCCTAGTTGGCTCTTTTTGCACTGCGATCCTCGTGTGACATTTATGAATTTTAATGACCATCAGACCCTTTGAGGAAGACTTACCCAGATGCTGCAGGGCAGGTGGGGGCAGGGGGCGTGTACCTTGTGGTTTAGGCAAGTTACCTGGTTCGCACTTGCCAAGATTTGCTAGCTTGCAAATTTGTTAAGATAATTGAGTGAGATAGTATATGGGAAGTCCAGCACGGTGACATTTGTTATATTTTATTTCTCCTTCCCCTTCTATGGAACTTTCGATCTGTTGGTTCCTAGGGAATATCCTATGGGTCTCAAAGTTTTATGATATTTTGTGTCTAAATAAACCTTTACAATTACATTACTACTTTTGGGCAAACAGGTATTTCAAAGGTGGAAAACTGTGGAGAGCTGTGTAAGGAAAGGAAGATGTGATTCTTGAAGCGGGAGGAGATACCGAATTTTCGGACCCCCCCCCCCCTTTTTTAAATCAAATCTGCTTAGCTGTGCCAGAATCTCGGGAACCTGTGTAGGGACTTCATAAAATTGCACAGGATATTTTGATACACATCTGAGAGCCTATTGGCTAGTGTTTTATAGTAATTTCCCTCATAGAGTGTGAGCATGCTGGAAGACATTCAGAGCCACTTATGGCTGCGGATGGACTTTTAAATCTTAGTCTCTTGTTTCATTGAATTAGTATTTTTTGTAGTTTTTGGTGAATCAGTGGCACAAATTCTCTAGGTGGCAAGTTCCCCATTATGTCCTCAGGGACTACACTGTATATGTCAGTTTAGGCACTCAGTAAGTATTGTTGAATGAATACATAATATCTTAATAACTAAGGGTAACAATTCAGTTCAGTGAAGTTGTCAACTTAAGCAACATTCAAACCTATAGAGAATTTTTGTGAGTGTATTTGAGCCAAACTGTCAACAATTGCCCGGAAGCAAAATCTCAACAGATTGTGATAATGCTCCACAGAATGGCAGTTTTGCACTTTATTTTATACATTATAATCAAAAGAGAAGATGCAAGTGGGTTACTTCAAATCCACTGGTGATAGATTAGGGAAGTGGGAGAAAGCAAACGGGAAAACTCTGGGAATGGATGAAAAGTAAAATGATAGACACATACATCTTTTGAGTACATTTAACAGTTAACAATTACTGTGATAACAATAACAATGAGAGGATTTATAGTCTCCTTCCTGGTGAATTGATTGTGCCTTGAGGGGTCTGGAGAAAAGAGAGTTACCCTGCATTCCAAAGCAATGTTATTGTAGATGCAAAAGACACTAGACAGGCTTAGTTAAGGTCAAGATGAACTTTTTGTCAAGGAAGAGTCTAGCCTAGATTTGAGTACCTGACATAAACTGCTTTTAGTTAAAAAGTTATTTTTAATTCAGACCATCCTTTGTGGTTACTTGAGTTTGCAAGGCCACCACACAGGCTGAGCTTGTCAGGTTAGCATGAGGCCCTTTTTCATTCACAGAGTGAATAACTGACAGAATAGGTTAACTTTTTTGCTTGTCTGTTTGGTCATAGATAGGAAGTTAAGTCTTTTAATACTTGGATGATTACAGATTTCATGAGAACAAAATATTGGGTATATATTGAGTTTTATTTTGGCATTATTGCTGGTCGCACAGGCTTTAGAGGAAAGAAAATATTTTGTCACTTGTTTACTTATATGGGAAAAACCACAAGATGTTTACTATATAAAATCAGGGATAAAATAGTATTATTACTGTGATGATAGATAAATACATGTTTTCCTATCCTTGACTATATTATGGTGAGAAGTATCAAGTTGAAGTTAGGGCACAGCCCCAGTTCTGAAAGCCTGCCAAACTTCTGTGATGTCAGCTGGAATGTTTGTGGCACTGCAAAATCTGAGAAAAAAAATCCAGAGTTGGTTGTAAATACAGTCATGTTTCCCCTTTAACCGACAGACCTGCTGGGGCTTATGGATCTGTTTAGCTAAACTTTGAAGGGTCTGGCATCAGAAAAGACACTTTATCTCAGTGTCTGTCCTAGAATCATGGTTTCAGTGGCAATACCCTTGCCAGTTTTATCTTGTTTTAAAACAAACAAAAGTAATGGAAACATTTCTACTTCTGAAAAACCTTCCTCAACTAATGAAGGCCTTGGTGGACACCAAGTATATTATTTATATGTTTAAAGCAGAACTATACCATACTTATTGTAGGTCTGAATTTAAGCATTTGTTTATCATTTTTTTTCATCCATCCATTTATTTAAGTATGTATTAAGCCTCTTGAGTTTAGGGCCACAGCAGTGCACAACTCTAGGGCCACTGTTCTCTTTCTGTCAGTTGCACATAGAATGTAAAGGGAGTTAGTAATGCCAAGGTACTGATACCAGGCTATCTGTTCAACAATAGGGTGTACAAAGCCAAATAAGACATGGACCCTTCTCTTGGAGAACTCTAAGGCTAAGGAAGCAATAAGTAAAAATAAAATAACATGTATTACAGGTATCATGCTGGAAACCCATGCATATTACAAAGGAAGCAGCTGCTAACTCTGCTGTCTAAAACTATTGAGGAATGGGGTGCTTGGTCAGGAAAGGTTCATTAGTAGCTGTGACTTGAGCGTAGTTAGAAAAATGGACAGGCAGGAACTAGCATTGCTGGCAGAGAGAGTGGGAGAGCCAAGCTGGACAAGGCGAACCAGCCTGGGCAATGCATGGAACAAGCTGTCTGGAAGATCATGGTGTGGGGCTGCTCTGGGGAGAATGCAGGAGAGTCAAGCTGAAGCCAGAAAATAGAGAATTTTATTGCCTTTATAAGAAATTTATCCTGTAGGCAACTGTGAAGTCATTGGGGAGTTATAGTTTATGCTCTCTCTAGATGAGCTGATCTACTAGGAAATGAGACAGCATAGAACTCTTGAAGCAAAAGAGAAGTAAGATGCTTTATGAATTTTTTCCCCTTTAGAACATAAAAATTTTATAAAGATCCAAGGACAAATAATGCAGTTTAAGGGAGTGAAGAAGTGCTTGCAATTTGGTCTAACTGCAGAATTCTAATAGATTTTTATGATTTTTTTCCTCAGCCTTTTTATGTTTATGTAATATTTTAAAAAATCACATCATTATAGTAACAGCTGAAGCTGGCATAAACTGACAAAATAAACACTGACTCTCAGTAATTGTGTAACTCAGTGGGAATTCAGGTGAGGGAGAGCTGGAGCATTTAGTGAAACATAGGTCAATATCTTTTAGAAAGAGCTTAGAGACTGTTGGTTATGTAGGTGACTTAAAGGGGCACATAAAAGAGAGATGAAAGTTCTTTGCATCAGTTATATTTTAATAGAAAAATCCCTCCTTTCTAGCTATTGACTGAAAGTAGAAAGGGCCATAAAAATTTAGCTGTTCATCATTCGGAGGTATATCTAGTTTTCTTCTTGTATCTTCACAAAATGTTATTCAATGAAAGTATTTTGAAGTAAGAGAGAAATTGTTTTCTCAGTTTTGGTAATAAATGCCTGAAATGGGATCCAAGAAATTGTGGGCATCACAGTTAAAGCAGGCTCCTCCACAAACTATTCATCTGAAATCTGAGGGATGCTTAATTGAGGGTGATGGCCTTTAGGGTTCACTCATGGATGTTTTTCATTGACTTTCAGAGAGAGTGGAAGTGGGAGAGAGACAGAGAGACAGACAGACAGAGACAGACAGGGATCAAACTGAAACTTAGTTATGTGCCCTGACTGGGAATTGAACTTGCAACCTTTTTTTTTTTATCCTCACCCGAGGACACTTTTCCATTTTTTGTTCAGGTAGAGTGGGAGGGAGAGAGAGGAACAGAGAGAGAGAGAGAGAAACATCGACGTGACAGGAACACATCGAGTGGCTGCCACCCGCACGACCGACCAGGGCTGGGGACAAACTGCAACCGAGGTACGTGCCCTTAGCGGGAACCGAGCCCAGGTCTCTCTGGACCGCAGGCCGACGCTCTAACCGCTGAGCCAAACCGGCCAGGGCTGAACTTGCAACCTTTTGATGTTGGAGACCATGCTCCAGCCAACTGAGCCACCTGGCCAGGGCTAGGGTTCCTTTTCTGGTCATGTGGTTTTGCTTTACTCTCCCTGTTTACAAAAGTAGGTTTATATGCGTAGACAAGAGTATTTTACATTTAAAAAAATTAATTGAAAGTGAATGTCAGTGCTGGCTAGATTTTATCTTCTGGCCAGATTGAAAGTACCATGAACATGATAATCGTAAGACAGGAAGTACTTAATGGGTGCCAGGCACTGTCCTAAACATTTTACACATATTAATTCATGTAATTCTCTTAGAATTAGTTCCATTACTATTGTCCCCATTTTACAGATGGGACTCTGAGGCACAGATTGGTTAAGTGACTTGCCTAAGGTTGCACAGCATCTAAGTGGCAGAGCCAGGTTTTGTACCAAAACGGATCCATCTTCTTAACCACCGTGTAACGTATTGTCTTCCAGATAGGGCTTTATTTCACTTATGTAGTCACAGCACCTAGAATAGTGCCTGGCATCTGGAAGGTGCTCAGTCAACTTTTGTTCAATGAAAAGTATCCATGAGTGTTAAAGCAGCACTGGACTGAGACCGTGTGGGAGTGTGTATGTGTATGAGAGAAAGAACGAACCATAGACACCGGGCATGTGTGTGTTTGTGTGTGTGTGTGTGGGGGGTCGGGGGCATTACAGGTAGAGGTGTGTCAGAGATGTGAGGAGATGTCTGAGAACCTGAAACTAGGGCTGAACCTCCAGCTGGGCTAACAGTGATAATCTCAGAGGGAGTCTTAAGCTATTGACCAGGAACATTCCAACAATAACTCGGTAAGCTTCTGCCTGTCCCACGTTTATTTCTCTGTAGTAATTAGCAACAAAATCTTAAATTAGCAGCAAAATCCTTAAATCATGGACGTCTTGACGATTTGGGGCACAGCGGGGTGAGTGGACACACGCTAAACACTGGAGCAGGTGGACCGAGAGGATGGAGAGGAGCCCTCTGTGAACCGGCTTTGCCCAGAGCCGGGCGGGCAGGGACAGGCCCGGCAGGGAGTTTAGAGTTTAAACCGTGCAGCCGACCTCCGGAGGCTCCTCGCCAGAGGGGAGGGGCCCCTCCTGCTTCCGGGAGGGCCGAGTGGGCGGAGCCTCCCGGCAGAAGCTTGCGCTCCCCACTGTTGGTGGCTGCCTGCCGTCAGTCGCGTGAGCGGGGCTAGCGTCACCCACGGGCTCGGACACCTTCCTCACCCAACTCCTGGATAAAGCAGCCTTAGGCTCTTGCGGCAGCTCACGCGCAGCGGGGATCTGGTCTTCGAGGTACGTTTGGCATCTCAGGATCGAAACTGCAGCCTTCGGGTCGGCTGGCCTCACCGGGCCTTGCGGCTAGAGCTGTGCGCATGCGTGCTGAGCGGTGACCCTGCCAGCTCGGAAGCCGAGTGTGAACGGGGCTCTGGCTCTAATGAAAGTGTTGATGAACCTGGAAAGTCTCATGGGTCACTGTTGCTTTCGAACTAGATAAGCCTTCTTGGCATTAGATGGTAAATACCAATTTTGTGGTCAGTTTTCAGTTACTGTTCCGGAAAGTTGATTAGCTGGGATTGATTGCTCATAATTACTTGTATAAAGGTAGATAGATCTGAGTTCAGTAATCTCTGAAGTGTTAAACAACCTTAAAATATGTTCTTGTGAATTTATTACTACCTTATTTTGTTTAAGGCATTGACCTTTATTTGTGTGGTTTTAAAAATTACAGGGAATGAGATCTTGAATTTCTGAAACAGCTTGTCTTAAAGAATTAAAAGTGGAATGGCACTAGGATAAGATATATATAACCCTTGAGTTAATGAATGTGGTATAAAAAAGAATCTTATTTTTTTAAAGAAGGAACATGTGTTTTAAGGGACTGGGCTTCTAGCAGTGATTTGGATGCCAGGAAGATAAATAAAAAGTGGACTTTTTTTTTTTGGAGAAGCGATGGGTGGCAAGTGGGAACAAACAGCTGGAAGCTGCAGTTAGAGATGATCTCGAGTAAGCTTTCATTCAGACAAATGGAACTCTGAGTGGTTGTGATAACAGATTTGGGATCAGAACCCAGGGCTCTTGCTCCTGTCCTTCATACTTGTCACTGGTGTTTGGCAGTGTCTTGATTCTGACATGCAAAGGTAGTATTTGTTTTGTTAGCATTATCCAAAGAAGGTTCTGAAAAATGTATTGAGGGCTATGAAAATGGACTGAGAAGCTTAATGGAAGTTGTTTGAATAGTAACCTAAATGTTACTATTTGAATGGTAATTGGAATGATAATTTTGGAATGTTAAGTTCTAGTGTTGGTAAATAAAAATAATTTATGGGTGATAATATACTAAAGGAAGAACAAGTTGGTCAGAGAGAGCGAATCCAGTACTAGACCTTAGGAATCCAAATCTCCCTTTAAATGGTCCTTTGTGGCCATTAGAACAGTAGTGTACTAAAGAGAAGGTGAGTTTTTTGCGACCTCAGATTGTGGTTTATGTCGGTTACACGTGGGTCATAACTCTGGAAAATTTATGGTTAAACCATATGATAATGACTTAGCTTTTTGTGGTTAGTTGCTCAATTCTGGTTCCGTGATCTTTGGATTTGATAACGAGATTTGTGCAAAGCATTGTGCAAATATGGCATACATAGTTTCCTCTGAGGAAAGCTCCAGGTTTTCCCCCTCCCCCAAAACCTCAGGCAGGAATCCTAGAGGCAGGGAAGTTTTCTTTAGAAACATGTAAACTTTTAACTTTGTCTCAGAAACACATGTTTCAGGCAGTCCTCTTTGGAAAGTGGTAGGGCAGTAGTTTGGATTATAAAGGTGAATATGAAAAGACATTTTTAGTAGTCTTTTATTGATTGAATTTTAGAATTAGAGCTTATTTGGTCCAATCTTTTTACAGGTTAGAAAACAGGCAATGGTGTGCATACTTAGGTTAGACTATTGAGTATACTTAGGTTAGACTACTGAGTTAATAAATGGCTAAATTATTATGTTAGGGCCTCCTCACTTCAAAACCTTTTCCAGTGTCAGTGCTGCTTTCTATAGTCCAAAGGTGGAGGTTCCTAAGGTTACTATAACCCAGGTAAACATAATAATAAACACAATATTAAAAAATATTTATGCAGGGGCTGGGTCAAGTGCTTATAGGCAGATAATGTCTCACTTTAACTTTACTGCAGCCCTTTGTAGCTACTGTCATTTTCTCCCTTTATTCCAGAAGAAATTGAGGCCAGAGAAGTTAAGTTACGAAGTTCATGGGTTTCAAGCTTGCAAATGCAGTTGAACTCTGGTTTGTCAGACCCCAGAGTAATCTGAACCATTACGCTTGCTTCACTGGCACTTGAACCTGAAACAGATGGTGAATTGTTGTAAATGGCTATATGAACTAGTTACCTCAAACAAGTCTTTGGAGGTGGCATTTCATAATGCTAGCTCAGGCTTCACCGCATTGTGATTGGAGTTCACCCGTGTAGTGGAGTTCTTGATTTAAGCTCTGAGAGCTTCTTCCTCACTGCAGTATAAGAAGGCAAGCATTACATAGTTCCCATCTTGGGATCTGGGCTGTGGAAACTGTCCCATAAAGGGGGAGCGGGGGCAGAGCCAAGGGCAGTGAAGGGACAATCACCCTGGGACTGGCCATAAAGAAATGAAACTGGTTTTCTTAGTTGCTGACAAATGGCATTCTAACAAGATGCCTGTTTTGAAGAATAACACTCATTTTAGTTTGAAAACTTGATAGGTGTGTGTGGAAAAATCAGTTTTGTAACTTTTAAATCTCATCCTACCTTCTGTTCATAAGTGATAAAAGAAAAATCTTAAGTCGTGCACTTCTGCAACATTCTGCTCTTATTAGGCAGTGTATAGTGTTTGTGATTCAATCAAGAAGACTTATTTAGGGATCTGTTAATACAGTCAGCACTGCATGCATTTGAATTTGTCTCCCATATGATCTAGAACTCTGGGTTTTTTGACATTATGAAGCAAAATTTTAATTTAATTTTAATGATTAAATTTTGCACTGTGCCAGGCATTGTGGCATCTCACACAAATGGTGAGAACCTAAGAGTGGGACATTTGGTACAGGTGAAATTTGGTTAATACATCTGAAAGACAGCTAAACATGCCTGGCATATGACTAACCTAAGTGCAAAGTGAAGCAACTTGTGGTAATGAGGGGGAGAGCTGAGCCAACATCTTGCTCGTGTCATGCAGGCTTTCAAAGTCCCTGCAGTGTGTGCCAAGTGTACACTGATGTCTATATTTAAAGCAGCACAGCTTATAGTGTGAAGAAAGAAGGCAGCAAAGTAGGTACAGCTTGGTGTTGCAAGGGTTGGAAAAACTGTCAAGGATTTCTGTCAAATCCTGGGGAGACAGATGAAGGTAACAAAATACCAAGGTGAAGTTAGAAAGTTTCCCGAATATTTCAGTTTCTTACAGGAAGTTTATAGTTGCTGAATGTGAATCTTTTGCTGAGATGGTCAAAAGAAAGCCTACTGGGCTTCTTCCTCTCACTGTTTTATTTCTGAGGGTGGGGCTCTTACTACTTTTGTCCCTTTCCAGCTTGTAGCTAGTCTCCTGGCCCTCGGCCTTTGGCGGTGTAAGCCAAAGAGCCTGTTTCAGCCATTTCAAGGATTGTGTTGGGTAGGCTGCTGTTCAGTTGAAAGCTGGCTTTCCTGAGGTCATTGCTTTCAGGACTGTTGGGAAGTTCTTTCGGGAAGTTCTTTCATATATTGCCTCAGATGTCTCCTATTAATTATCCTTCCCTTACTTTGGGTTATTTTGAACAAGCTTAATTCTATGACATATCTCCACATATTTGAGAAGAGACTTCTCTTGTCAAGGCTGAACAGCTTTCCTTCTGGAGACATTTGTCATGGTTGCGAAGCATCTTTCCCTTTTCTAAATGCTTCTTCTACAGTATGTTATTCAGAAATAAATTTCAAATATAGTTTAATAAACATGGGACAGATTAGTCCTGTGACAAGCACTATCCTTTTGATGAATTCAGTAAGTTATTTTCCCCTCAGACCCAGCAAACTGCTGCCTCATATAGGACTCTTTCAGTTAAAAATCTGCATCCTTTAAAAAATTTATACTCTTCCACCTTGTCCTCCCCGATTCAAGTTTTAAAAATTTACATTTTGGCCCTGGCCAGTTTTGCTCAGCGGTTAGAGCGTCGGCCTGCGGTCCAGAGAGACCCGGGTTCGGTTCCCGCTAAGGGCACGTACCTCAGTTGCAGTTTGTCCCCGGCTCTGGTTGGTTGTGCGGGTGGCAGCCACTTGATGTGTCCCTTTCATGTCGATGTTTCTCTCTCTCTTCCTCTCTCTCCCTCTTTCTCCCTCCCACTCTACCTGAACAAAAGATGGGAAAATGTCCTTGGGTGAGGATAAAAAAAAAATTTACATTTTGTTGTATGAAGTTTAACAGCTTGTGGAGATTGTTTTGGAATCTGTTTCTCTCACATTCCCATGTTATCTCCAGCTTGAATGTCTGCCTTCTGTTTTCATCCAAGTCATTAGGGAAAACATTTGAGTAACTGGGGAAAACAGGGACATACCTCTAAAAACCTTACAGACTGGCTTCAGTCTGAGTATTTTGTAAAAAATTATCATATGACTTAATTGTATTTCGGTTTAGCCCAAATTCACTTTGTGCACAAAGATAGCATACAAGCTTGTCACAGGTCTTACTGTTATCCAGATATGTGGTGTTTATGACTTTACATTGACTGGCTAGTTTAGTAAAATATCCAAGAAGGAAACAACTTTGGTAGTGTCCTAGAGCTTAGTGAACCCATGCTGGGCTACAGCGATCACTGTTTTCTTTTTCTAAGTGTTTAAAAACCATCTTTGATTCTAGATCTAGCCAGGATAGATAGATACCAGTGGCTTCTGTCAAGCTCTCCTTCATTGCATTTCTTACACTCTTCTGTCTCAGTCTCCCATCATTGCATCATTGGTTATGTGCTATTCTTTCTATTTACCTCTCATAAACCTAAGCTTATTAGAGAAATCTCTGTAGTTTGCCACACTGATTTCTGTAAGTACCTCCCCTTATGTCAGAATCCTATTAAATTATTTTATTAGATTTATGTTCTTGAGAGCTTCCTAGTTATGAAGACATCCCTAAGTTCCTAAATTTAAAACAAATTATTAAAAAAGAAGAGAGAAAATAAATAAATTGGTATATTTTTTCAGAAATATCTGTTCACATGTAAAGTATCATTGAAGTAGATGCATAGAATTTATGGCCGGAACACAGCAGTGGTGGGCAGGGAGAGGAGGCAGTATTTATTAAGAGTGTACTATGTGCCAGGCCATGTCGGAGGTAATCTAAGCAGTTAGTAACTGGGAGCTGGTTGGAACAATCGTTTGGGGGAGAATTGAAAGGTGATTTCTGGTTGTAATTGTGGTGCAATGTGGATTATTTGGATTTTGTTTGTTTTCTTTTAAAGGAACAGTGAGCAGAATGAGTACCTCACAGGACCAGAATGGCTCCACTAAGAGAGAACCCCTTTTGAGGTGTTGTGATGCACAGAGGGACTTGGAGATTGCTATTGGTGGAGTTCTCCGGGCTGAACAGCACATTAAAGATAACTTGCGAGAGGTATGATGTGTGTTTTTCTCTTGCCATGTCTGGACTCTTAGCACAGGGGTGGTTACAGCACAGCCAAGGGTTGGTTTCTCAGTGCCAACCAAGAAGTTTCACCCATGCTTTGCATGGTCTGCCTGAAATGTTGATGTCTTTGATTCCAGAGGGAAATAAAGCAGATGGAAGAGTCTGGAACCTTTTACCACCTTAGAGAATTAGTTTGGCATGCATTTTTTATTGCACTTCTGTGTTGTCGCTCTGCTGTTAATAAAAAAATAACAAAATGAATGAGCAGTATACTGCTCATCTCTTTCTTTGTTGCATAAACAATGGCTCTAGATCCTGTCCCCTACCATCGTTTAACTTGGTGGTAGGCATGGTTTTGGTGGTGGCACGGTTCTGTAAATGACTATATCAGAGCAAGCCAGAATGAAATGTTTGTTCCATTGGGTTAATAGTATTCGCTTGGTGAGTGGGTAGACTAGGTTACACGACTTTGAAATACAACTTTATTATACAGAAAAATGTTTTAAAATAGTTTAACTGTTTTGATTTTTTTTCCTTGTGATGTCTATATTTGCCCCTCTTTGAATCACTGTTTATACTTCCAGAAGCATTTAGTTTATAATCTTCATTAAGCTGTCTACCTTAGTGGTCTCTGGCTGCTGACATGTAATGGCACATTTTTTACGTTGGCTTACTATAAATGGATTGCTCATGTGTAGGGTGAGAAAAGAGTTAATACTCATATTATTCCACTTATAAATTTAAAAAACTATAGGTTTTCATATGAAAAATTGAGGGGGATCAGTATTACCTGACAGACACATCCTTATATTTTTCTCTTGATTATTTTAGGACCCTAAAAGAAATCTGATTCTCTTAGAATTGTGGGAGGATTTTAGAGCTTAGGTATGCCTATATGGCTGAAAGTCTTAAACTGGATCCTTGGAGCCTGGGGACACTAAGAAATTATATAGTCTTTGGGCTTACAACACTAGTGAAGCTAATGTTTGTGTTTCCTAGATCAAAGCCCAGATTCACAGCTGCATAAGCCGTCACTTGGAATGCCTTCGCAGCCGTGAGGTGTGGTTGTATGAACAGGTAGATCTCATCTATCAGCTTAAAGAGGAGACACTTCAGCAGCAAGCCCAACAGCTCTACTGGGTAAGGTAGCTGGTTTCTAGAGAATGTCTTCTCTGTATTGCAGCATGAATATAGATCAGATCAAAGTTTAACCCCAACTGCTATTTGTTAACTTGTACACTTGGTGCTTTTAGTATCATTGTTCTTTTTTTTTTTATAGTTACTGGGCCAGTTCAATTGTCTTATTCATCAACTGGAGTGCACCCAAAACAAAGATTTAGCCAATCAAGTCTCCGTGTGCCTGGAGAGGTAAAGACTGTTTTTCCTTGTTTTGCTTTTTGGCATTTTGACTTGGGTGTATTAAAAAAAAAAAGTCAATTTTGGAACTTATTTCACCTGTTGGATTTAAGTTGACTTCTCTGTTCCTGTGATAAGATCATTTTGTTTTATATATTTAATATTATACTTGGTGCATGTTAAGTCATCTTTTGGTTGAGAGTTAAAAAAATACAATCATTTCAAATAAGTCACAATTTGGCTTTTATTTTGGATGAGATTGAAATAGATGTTTCTTAAAAATAGATTTTATGTTTTGTTTTTCTTCAGACTGGGCAATTTGACCCTCAAACCTGAAGATTCGACGGTCCTACTCTTTGAAGCAGACACAACTGCTCTGCGCCAGGCCATCACCACATTTGGGTCCCTCAAGACCATCGTGAGTAATGTTGATCTCAGATGGTTCATAGTGCGCTTCTTAGGTCTGTGGCTTCACAGATGGTCTTAAAAATCATATTTTTACTATGAATAGTGGCTTTCTTGAGAATTTGGTGAACTTCAGAAATTTCACGTTCTGTTTAAGTCGACAGAGCATTTGGCTGGTAGTTCTTGGGATGTGGTATTGACTCATGGATAATCTCAAGAATTCATCTTGTATCTCTTAAAATCTTTTACATATTTCTTATAAAATTTATTGCTTGAGTGGTGTTTCATATAAAGAACCAAATGTGGTGTCATTTGGGGCTTGTTAAAAGTAGTAATACTACCAATTCTGGTGAAATTTCTTGTATGATGATAGTTATACAGTAGAGAATTCTCAGATTTGATAACTACTTTGTAGGTCATTGAACTTAGTGTAAAGAATATTTATTCTATAGAAATGGTAATACTTTAATACTCTTGAAATTTAGGAATTACAATTTCACTTTTTTGGTATGAAAGTATAACAATAAACATGATTATTTTGCTTTTATTTTATAGCAAATTCCTGAACACTTGATGGCTCATGCTAGTTCATCAAATATTGGGCCCTTCATGGAGAAAAGAGGCTATATTCCATTGTTAGAGCAGGTAAAGTGTAAGTTTGTTTCTGATAACTGAGTTATTACTTGGCTAATATTTCTTTGGGTTTCAACAAATTTTTTTTTGGCTGCCATTTATTTGTAAAAGGGCATCAGTAGTAATGAGTTAGTTTATACAGTTAAATAGTTCTCTTGAGACTGAATGTCAAATAGAAATTTAGAGGTTATGTCAGTGTTGAGTAGGACAAAACATTGTTATCAATTAGTTCATAAGAAATTGTCATCAGCTCTCTGATTGGGTTGGTTCTATCTTGGGGATCCTTTTTTTTTTTTTTTTTGGTACGTGCCCCTAGCGGGAACCAAACCCTGGAGCAGGCCTACGCTCCAACCACTGAGCCAAACTGGCCAGGGCTATCTTGGGGATCCTTTTCAATTCATAGAGATGATTTACTTCTAAAGGCAATTCAGAGGTAGGTTTCTAGACATTTTGAGTTGAAAAGTACCCTGGAGCTCAGCCATACTCCTTTTATAATTGTGAAAATGGAGGCTTAGGGAAGGAAGTCATGTAACTTGTGAAGGGTCAGTGGCAAGCCAAGATTAGAGAGCTTTGGTCTCCTTTTTTCCTGGTGAACTTTCTACTGCGTTTGACATTATCTTGTTAAGCAGCAAAGTATTGTGTGATCAACAGAAGTCAGCATCCAGCACCACAGCTGTCCCTCTCAGTGAATGGCTCCTCGGAAGCAAACCTGCTAATGGTCATCAGGCTGCTTACTCACCCAGCACCAATCTCCAGGACTGGCTCACCCAAAAGCAGACCTTGGAGAATAGTCAGGTGTGTTGCTTTGTTTCTGAGGTAGATGTAAGTTACTAACAGATAGTATGTCTTTGTTTAGTTTTTAGTTCTAGTCTGGAAACATGAATTTTTAATAACTTTTAATTACAATGGTGATACCTCTTCAACACAGATAGAAAGTTTAGAAAACAAAGAACTATATAAACAAAGAACTATATAAAAAAATACAAACCCATACCCGGCCAGTGTGGCTCAGTGGATTGACTGTCACCTCATGGACTGAGAGGTCTGGGTTCAATTTCTAGTCAGAGCATATGCCCGGGTAGTGGGCTCAATCCCCTAGGGGGTGTGCAGGAGGCAACTGATTGATGTTTCTCTCTCCCCGCCTCCTCTCTCTCTCTAAAAAAATCAATAAAAACATTTAAAAAAAGAAAAATCCAAACCCATAATCTGAGCATGCAGAGACAACCAATTTAAAATGTTTATTTATATACTTTATTTTTCTGTGCATACATGTACTTTAAAAAATTATCCTAGAAAACCTGTTTTGGCTAGCAAATTTTTTCACTGATAGAGCATGAATATATTTCTCTGTCATTTAATTCTTCCATAAAACTCTTAATAGAATACAATGTTTCATCGATTGGCTATAACTTAATCTCCAGTTTTTCTGGATATAAACAAAGTTGTTCTAAACATCCAGGGGCTAATTATTTGTGTACGTCCCTTAGGGAGTAAATTTCTAGAAGTTGTATTCCGGGATTACAGTTTTAGATACATATGGCCAATTGGCTTTCCAGGAAATTGATACCAATTTATATTCCCACCAGCACAGTATTGAGTGTACCCTTTTCCCTGAAACTTCTCTAATAGTAATTATTTATAAGTTTTTTTCCTGAATTTGACACAAAATAATTTTGAGTTTTTTTTGCTTATTAAGGAAATTGAGTATTTTTTCCTGTTTATTCACCCGTTTTTTATGATTTGCCTAATCATATCTTTTGCTCATTTTTGTCTTTATTCATAAAGGTATATTATATAGAACTAACTTCTTTTTTCTGTCTGTGCTACAGATGCTTCCTCCTTTTTTGCCTTTTATTATTTTTTAGCTTGCAAAAAATACAAATATATATTTTAACATTGCAACAGAGAAATTCCCTGTCTCTTAAATTTAGAAACATTGGGCAGTGCAGTACATAGGCAAATAGAACGTTATCATTGAATCCCAAAGCACTCAGTGTTCTAGTGAACTAATACTGTGCTCTTTTTCATAGACTTCTGCCAGATCCTGCAATTTCTTTAATAATATCTGGGGCAACCTAAAAGGCTTGGAAAACTGGCTCCATAAGAGTCAGCAACAAGAAGTTCCTGAACAACCAAGTTACCAAAAGGGTAACAGCTATTCTACCACCAGTTCTTACTCCGTTGATACTGAAAAGGTTGAACATCTAGAGCTTCTTGATCAAGATGAGGTGGATCTTTCCGATTGGCTATTGACTCCCCAGGAATCCCAAAAGTTGGAGAAGCCTGGGAATGGTAGCTGTGAAACCAGAGAGAAGTTTAAGCTCTTGTTCCAGGTGTTCCAGGAGGCCTATAGTGTGAATGATTGGCTCATCAAGCCTGATTCCTGTACCAATTGTCGGGGCAACCAGCCCAAAGGTGTGGAGATTGAAAACCTGGGCAATCTGAAGTGCCTGAATGACTACATTGAGGTCAAGAAACCCTCGTCCACTTCCAGCATGGTTATTGAGGATTGGCTTGTCCAGAACTATCAGGACCCATATAAAATAGAAGAGGTCTGCAAAGCCAATGAGCCCTGCACAAGCTTTGCAGAATGTGTATGTGATGAAAATTGTGAGAGGGAAGCTGTGTGGAAGTGGCTGCTGGAGAAAGAAGGGAAGGATAAAAATGGTATGCCTGCGGAACCAAAACCTGAATCCGAGAAGCTCACAGAGTCCCTGAATATGTGGCTGTGTCCTTCCAGAAAAGAGGCAACAGAACAAGCTAAGACATCAAAGGCTCCTTCGAGAATTGCTGATTCCTTCAAAGTGATAAAGAACAGTCCCTTGTCAGAGTGGCTCATCACACCCTCATGCAAAGAAGGACATCCCAAGGAAGTGCCTAGTACCGAGGACAGAGCTGGCAAACAAAAGCTTATGGGTCCCATGGCCACGTCCTGGTGTCCCTTTAACACAGCTGACTGGGTCTTGCCAGGAAAGAAGACAGGAAACCTCAGCCAGTTATCCTCAGGAGAAGACAAGTGGCTACTTCGAAAGAAGGCCAAGGTAAGTGCAGACATCAAAATAGTACCATTTACAATATATTTTAATAGATTTTTATTTTCTTAATCCCAAACCTTGCAAATGGCCCCAGATCCTTAAATATGTTAAAAATTCAATTTGGCTTAAGTATTAATTTTGATGCAATGTTAGCAACAGAATGGAGGATTTATGATTATTTAGACTGAACTTTTTGTTCACTTTCCCCGTTCACAGTCCCTAGCCTGCAGAGAAAAACAAACAAATACCCACAAAGGAAAGTCCAGCCTGTTTTATTGCTATTTATGGAAAAGATTTAGGGGCACAGGAAGCAGCTGTCACCTTTGCTCTTATTAGAGAGAATGCCCAACATTTACATTACTATATATTATTAGGAAGATTTTGTAGCAATCCACCCTTTTTTTCTTGCAGGAAGCATTACTTAATTCACCCCTACAGGAGGAACATAACTTCCCCCCAGACTGTTATGACCTCCCAGCAGTTTGTGATCTCTTTGCCTGTATGCAGCTTAAAGTTGATAAAGAAAAGTGGTTGTATCGAACTCCTCTACAGGTAGGTACATGTCACTAGTGTAAATACTACATATTTTACTGCTTATGTTTTGTCTTATATGTAAATTAATAATTTGCCCATTGAACCATATTCATATTAATGGAACGAATATTAGGCAAGTGAGGGTGGGAGAGGGAGGTTATAAAATTTCATGTAGTTCACTTGTATTTGCTTTATGAAATAACTAGTACATACTTGGAAGTGATGTTTCAAGATGATGTAGTTGTCAGGTGAATTTTTGGAGCCCGTGTGGATTTGAATAGCTTACTGAGAAATGAATGAGCCATGCTTTAAGGTGGGGAGAAATGCTTTTATCCTACAGTGAAGTGACTTTTCATCTGTGGACTTTTCTTTACAGATGTGAAGGAATGGAGTACTAGAGTCAAGCAACTTTTTTCCAAAATATCACACTTCCATGAGCCGAGTGACTGCAGCTTGCCAAATCATTGTGTTTCTGGGTGTGAACAGTCAGCTTAGTTCCTTTCCTGCCTAATTTTGAACTAAAGAGAATAAGTCATCAAATTATGAGTTACTGTATAAAAGAAAAAGGCTGTTTGTCGATGTTGAGGTGGTTCAGTTCCTTCTTACAAAGTATTAACTTAATTCACCCCTACACTAGAAACACAGCATCTTGGTGGATATTTCTTTCATAAGCCTCCATGGCTCCTTAGATTGGAATGTTATTAGTTCATTAAAACATAGCTTTAAAAATGAAATAGTTCTATAATCAAGGTGTTGATTAAAGCTAGTAACCTTCCTTAACCTTTCTTTAGATGCTTCCCTTGCTGTGGGTTTTTTTCCTTTCCACTAGTGGTAGAAGTCATTTAGAGCATATTTCACATAAATAATTAACCTTGAGAATATAGTGATTTTTTTTTTAAACCAAAATGTGTATCAACATTTTGGAAGTTTTTGACATTAATTACAAAACAGTCCACACATCAGATTCTACATTTTCTTTTGGAAGAAACTTAGGTACTGCAAATTTTGTCTTTCTTCTGTAAATGTTATTAAATTATCTAGTGAGCTCTTTGGGACTCTGAATTGCTTCAAAATGATGTCCTGGGTAGTCCTAACCTCTTTGAAAATATTCTGACGAAATACAGGCAAAAGAGCCCCGGTGCTGACTAATCAAAGCAAAAAGCAAGACGTGTTGGAAGTGTAGTACTTAAAAGTATTCATTATCCTAAGGGTTGGTTATTGGTGCATCCTGTGTAAAATGGAAGTTGAGCTTGAGATCGACACTTGGTGCTTTTACCTAGGGATAAATTAAATGTCCTCTTACTTTAGGCATAGTGTACCTTTACCTCTAAAAGTGTACTTGCAGTGACATTTTAGTGAACTGGCCGTTTTGAACACTTGTGCCTTGGGGTGTTTATTGAAGCTTTATGGAAACTGATGTTTTCTCAAGATCCTTCAAGTCATATCCATGCTTGAGAAAAGTTTCTCTGTAGGAGAGAAATGGAATTTATAATGTTTTTAAATTTTCTGCTATACCTGCTTTCCAGGCTTTTAAATTATTAAGCCACTCAACTTGCTTTGGTGTGTATGGTATTGGAAATACTTTTAAAGTTTGTGATGTTGTCATCTAGAAAAAGCCTTTTTGGGGACAATTCAGTCTGACAGCGTCGTTTGTCATACAGCTTCATTGGAATTCTTGAACCACAGCTGGAAAAAGCCCTTTATTATTTTTAGTCTCACCCAGACACCACTTAGAACTTTAATAAAGGTGGTGGGTAAAAACTTAAGCAGCCTTCCCATTATCTTAGGTTTCAGGAAACTGTGTAGTTTTTTTTGAGGTTTAACACTGTGTACTCCTAAATTTAAATTAATCACTATGCTAATGAGTATGTAAAACAGTCTTTGCATTGATGCATTTTGTACCTCCATTAAAAGCGTTAACAGCCGTAGTTTGTGTATTTGTAAGAGTACCTTGTAACAAAATACTCTATCACATGTAAATGTGATAACCTTTGGTTTACTAGTACAGCTGATAAACAACTGAACAACAAAAGCTTTTTATATTTAATAAAATATCAATGTATTTTATGACTCTCAAATGAGCAAGAACCAGCTATGTTGTTACTAACTTCCATTTTCAGTCTGTTGCTGCAAACTCTTCATGTTACTTGTTACTCATTTAATTTCTAATCTGCTAAAGTCCAGTGCTTTTCTGCCAAATCCCTCAGTAGATTCATCCAAAAGGGCCCTAACTTTACTTTTATGTATATGTATAACCTGCAGTGCAATTTCATTTTTTCATAGATGAAAAAACAAATAACTTGCCCTTATTTCCTTGAGCTTTTCGAAGGCCTCCTTAAAAACTTTTTGTCTATTTCATCTCTTTTCCTAACTGTCCCCAGAAAGGGGATGAGTTAATGTATACAGAATTAAGCATGATCACTGGACAGGTCGTTCCAGCACACTAATGGTACAATGTTTAATCTGAAATATCTTGAGGTTATTTAGTGTCAACTCTATTGGAGAAAAATCTTAACCTAGCTGTTAGTGCTGCCAGTAACCGTTTAACACAAAAATGAAAACATGTTTTAGCCTAGCTGGAGCAGAAAAAAATGCCAAGAATAAATTTCACTTTAAACCCAGAACGATGCTTTTAAACGGAGACACCCACTATGTTTCCACTGGAGTGGACTTTGGTTCTGTTCTCACCCTTTATTGGGAATACAGGGCAATATTACAGTTTAGGATCATTAAATGAACAAACGTGGTGATACAGTATTGACAATAAGAATGACCTCAATTATGGGAGTAAGTGGTTTTCCAGTTTGGAGGGTAACAGAACAGGTGCAAGATCTTCAAAGAACCAGATTACTCAGCCACTGAAAGGTTTTGGCCTCAACTAATGGCTGGAAGGAGAGCCAGTTGGTCAGCCATCTTCATCACAGCAAATCAGAATCTGCACAATTTTTCAAACTAATTTTAGGTATAAGAGAGAACTCCAGACTGACTCATAAATTGATCTGGATAACTACTAAAGTGTCCTCTATTCACAAGTTGGCAAAATCTTCAGAGTGACTGTTGGAGCAAGGAGCCTTTCATGTGCTCCCAGTTGTTATATAGTGCATAGAGGCTAGTAAGTGTTAGTCCTGCTAGACCACCTCGTGCTACCCCTCGAAGACCACCTGGGGGAGAGAGAGAAATAGATTTGTACTGCATAGTGGCCTAGCATCAAAGGATTAAATAAGAGTATCATAAAATTAAAACATACCCCCATTCATATTTATAAATACTCCATCCCAAACAGCAGAGTAACCAATCAGGAGATAAATTCCATACTGTTTCACATTTAAAAAACTTTTTTTTAACGTCACAATTTTTACCTAAGATAATCAGCATTAACAATTTCTTGACTTTTCTCCATCTGACTTGTGCTAAATACAGTTCTAGACTTCACTGTCACTGTTAATTGATTTGAGGCTATAGTATAATCAAGGCCACACCCCTTTTGGAAATAGTGAACAGCCTTTGGACTCTGCACTGGCTCTCAAAACAACTTGGAAGATTCAAGTAGAGATAAGATGGCTATTATGAAGCTTTGAGTTAGGCGCTGATGAAGCACCAACTCGCCCACCCCCCACATTCCTACACAGATGTGTCAAAAACAGTCTATAACTACTGAGCAATGAAGCTTCTAGCATCATCACATTAATTGAAAAACATTGAAGAGTTAGACTGAACTATTTTTGCTTCACAAAATATTTTTCCTGTGGAAAAGGGTAAGCAATACTTTGTTTGAAATGCAGAAACAAAAATGTTTCAACCAGTTATCTGAAAATAGCCCCAAGACAGATACCTAAAGAAACTTAAGTACTTGATGTTTCCTTACAGTTTCATAAATAAGTAGGGACCATAAACTTCAGGCAACCTATACTGTACCTATGGAGTTTATTTTTCAAGTTGTGTCAGGAAAGCAAAGGGAATATGGAGTTATAGTCCACTGATTATCTCACTAGAGGTGTGGGACAGTCAATTCTGTGAAATTCAGTGATGTTGCTGAGTTCACTTCACACCAAACATTTTTGCAGTGAATATCCTGCCAGACGGCTTCAGCTGATAGATCAAATGGCCACTCCTTCCAGGAGCCTCTAGTCTGAAGAGTTCTGATAGCTGACCTGCTTAGACTTCTACTATGAAATACCCTAATTATCTCTTTCAAACAGACCCAAATACAAACTGCATACATCAGCTATAAATAGATGTCAAATATGGAGGAGGGAGGAATCAGAAATACATAAATAAGCCAGGAACTATAATTAGAAAACAAATTTAAAGTAAATAGGAGATACCTCCTTGAAGTCAAGATCTCTTTATATCATCTTGCTATAGTTAGACTAGGCACTGCAATTGGATTTGCAACTGTATTCAATATGACTGAAACATAAAACTAAGGTATAATGTGCTAATTAAAAACAATCTCAGTCTAGAAGGATCTGCTTCATGTCTTTGACCAGTAAGTCAATAAAAAGTTTTATGGAATGCAAGTGAACTATAATTAGAAAATTCCTAAAATGAAAAATAAACTACAAAGTACAGGAGAATAAAAGCTAAGCTGTTTGCAAGAACATCACTATGGCTCAGTTATTAAACCTCAACTTTGAGTGTAATGAGGGTTCTCTCAAACAGGTTACAAAACTTTCATACTCGAACCCATTTTGAGTCAACACAAAGCAAAAGCTAAGGTGACGTCACCACTGTTTATTAGAAAAATGATGAAGGCAGGTAACTGAAAGCTCAATAGTTTCTGCAGATACTATTTCCTGGAACCAGACACTCAGACTAACGCCCCTGGACCTTTAGTATATAGATTACAGAACCACAGAGCTCTGTAGTCTGCCTACTGGGTTTGGAAATAGCTGCAAACTGTTTCTGCCAGTTGGCACTTTGTTTTGAGTATCTAAACATTGTTTCTGCTTGGCCCTTCTGGAGGGATTTTCACACTAGTTTTCAGCCATCAAATAAGCCTCCTGGAGGGCACAGGCACTGGGTAACAGAATTACAAAACTTTCAGGTCTCTGGAACATTAATGGCATATTACGTGTTCATTAAGAACAACTTATCTGCCCAGCCGGTGTGTCTCAGTGGACTGAGCATCGCCCCATGGACTAAGAGGTCCAAGTTTGATTCCTAGTCAGGGCACATGCCCGGGTTGTGGGCTCGCTCGATCCCCAGTACGGGAAGGAGGAAGCCGATTGCTGTATCTCTCTCACATGTATGTTTTTCTCCCTCTCTCAAAAAAATCAATAAAAACATAATAATAATAGAAAAGCTTTCTACTTTCTAACTAAACTGAAATAAACAGTTCGAATCAATTAAATTACTTCTTTGAAGACTAGAAAAAAGTTATTTCCAGCAAGAAAAAAAAAAGCAGTGTTTGATTTACTAAGCAGTTAATCCTGACTCAAGGGTAGCCTTTTATCACATAGCAGCCATGTTTTAGTTTTAACTCTTACTACTACTTTCAGAGTTTTCCAACTGGTTGCTCTGTGAAATGTTTGAGGACCTTGGCTTTAGGCTTTCTGTAATCAAACAACTTCTGGCTAGCTAAGCACAGGAAGTTGATTAGCAAATATACTTGTTTTGAACAGAGAGTAATCAAATAAGGCCAACGGTCAGTCTCTATAAAGCACAACAAACATGAGATGTGTGTTTCACAAAGTTTTACCTTCCATCTTTTTTGGATCCTTATACCACTTCCAGAAAGGGCAAATATTACTTCTTTAAACATGGGGAAATGAAGCCCAGGGCTGGCTAGTGGCAGAGCTTATACATTAAATTAATAATTACTTCACAGCAGGAATTGGTAAATTTTTCTTAAAATGGCCAGAAAATAAGTATTTTAGGCTTTGAGACCAAAGGCTATTATGTAGTACTTATAAAAGCATTTGAAATGTCACTTTAAAAAAATGTAGACACACGGAACAGGTAGGCATCTGGCAAACAGGAATTGGTGGGCCCCTGGTTTAGAGGAACAGACTTACCTATACACTGATATAGCTACTAAACACCATTCAAAATATTTTTCTCATTAACTTAAAAGAATTTGGTTAAATTTATTATTTTTGAAAATTGTGGTAAAATACAAATATGGTATTTACCAAAGTGTACAAGTTCAGTAGCTACCATCATCACCATCCATCTCCAGAGAACCTTCATCTTGCAAAACTGAAACTCTGTACCTGAAATAGTACCTCCTCCTCCACCTTCTCAATCTAACGCTTAATATTTTTTTTATCCTCACCTGAGGACATTTTTTCATTTTTGTTTAGAGAGAGTAGGAGGGAGAGAGAGGAAGAGAGAGAAACATGGACGTGAAAGGGACGCATCGAGTGGCTGCCTCCTGCATGACCCCAATGGGGACGGGGACAAACCACAACCAAGGTATATGTCCTTAGCGGGAATCGAACCCGGGATGCTCTGGTCCACAGGCCAATGCTCTAACTGCTGAGCCAAACCGGCCAGGGCTATAAGATGACTTTCTGTTTTTAAAATTTTTTATTTTATTTTTATTTTTTTGCATTTATCTTCAGATAGAGCAGGAAGGAGAGAGGGTGGAAGAGAGAGAGAGAAACATAGATGTAAGAGAGACATCAAGTGGTTGCCACCCACACAACCCCAACTGGCCTTTCTGGTTCGGGGTCTGACACTCTAACTGTTGAGCCAAACCGGCCAGGGCTAAGATGACTTTCTTATGGAAGAAATAAGATTAACAGATCAGGAATGTTTTTTGAATGGGAAGAGGGGCCCGTGTCTTGGTCTCTAAGGCCTTGTTTCCCAAAGAAAGTCACCAGGCCTCTTAAACATTCCTAAACTAATGGATGACAGCAAAACTACAGCTGTTCTTGTTCTGGCAGAATACTGATCATTATTAAACACTTTCATATGCCACAGAAAAATCTAATAACGACATTTCACGCCTCCCTAACTGAACTAAAATCATATGAACAAAGTGAACTACCAAGCAAAGTAAGAGAAAGACTCATAGAGAGCAGGCAAACAGCTCAGGGAGTGTTGGGGGTTGTGGGTGAGCAAAAGAGAAAAACTCACGGACATGGACAACCCTGTGGTGATTGCGGGGGATGACATAGGGGGGTGGAGGTGGAAGAAGGCATAGAGGGGGGATATACAGTAATGAAAAAAATAAAAAATTAAAAATATCGTATCATCAGAATTATTACTTTAAAAAATTAGCCTCTTGCTATGGCTGGGGGGCTCAGTTGGTTGAAGTATTGTCCATACACCAAAAGATTGCAGGTTCAATCCCATCATGGCACGTGTGGGAGGCAACCAATTGATATTTCTCTCCCCCTTCCTCTCTCTAAAAGTATTACTCATGTACTAAAGTTACTACATTGAATCATACTACTTTCATTCTAAACTCCTCCTTCCTTTTATTAATTAATTTATTTTTTATTCCTCACCCGAGGATACTTTTCTATTTATCATTAGAGTGGGAGGGCGGGAGGGAGAGAGAGAGAGAGACAGAAACATCGATGTGATAGAGCCACATCGACTGGCTGCCTCCCGCATGACCCTGCCAGGGCCGGGGATGAACCGCAACCCAGGTATGTGCCCTTCACTGGAACTTAACCCTCCACTCATTGGTCTGTGGGCTGACGCACTAACCACTGAGAAAAATCGGCCAAGGCTAATTTAATTTTTTGTTGTGAATCCTCACCCAAGAATATTTTTTTCCCATTGATTTAAGAGAGTGGAAAGAAAGGAGGAAGAGAGATAGAAACATCACTGTGAGAGTAACATCAATTGCTTGCCTCCCACATGAGTCCACCCAGGGACTGGGTATTGAAACTGCAACCCGTGTATATGCCCATGACATAGTATTGAACCTGCAACCTTTTGGTGCATAGGCCAACATTCTAACCAATAAACCACACTGGCCAAGGCTAACCTCCTTCCTTTTTATTTTTTATATATTTTTTTCCCTATTGATTTTAGAGAGAGGAAGGGAGAGGGGGAGATAGAAACATCAATGAGAGAGAACATCGACTGGCCGCCTCCTGTATGCCACCCACTGGGGATTGACCCCACAACCTTGGCATGTGCCCTGACCGGGAATTGAACCAGCAACTACTTGGTGCATGGGATGACGCTTAACCACTGAGGCACACCTGCCGGGCTAACCTACTTCCTTTTATTAAAAAAATTATCTATTTTTTATCCTCACCTGAGGACACTTTTCCATATTTTGTTCAGATAGAGTGGGAGGGAAAGAGAGAGAGAGAAACATCGGATGTGAAAGAGACACATCAAGTGGCTGCCACCCACACAACCCAACCAGGGCTGGGGACAAACTGCAACCAAGGTACATGCCCTTAGCAGAAACCGAACCTGGGTCTCTGGACCACAGGCCAACGCTCTAACCGCTGAACCAAACCAGCCAGGGCAAAAAAATATCTATTTTTGAAGAGTACACGGGACTGGAAATATTTTAGGTCAGTAGGAATTAGCTCTTTGCCAAATGTAAAATTCTTCCCCTAACAGTTTATGCTATTTCTAGATTAAGAGTGCCTAAACTATTTTCTAAACATGAAAGTTGAACTACATTAATATTCTTGCCACACAAATCAATAAGACACTGATCTGCCTTTGTTAGATTGACTGTGATGTGCTGAGCTAGGAATTGTGAAGCAATGCTGGAATTCTGGTTCAGCAGATCATTTACTTACTTTATGTTCCACAACTGAAAGGAAACTGCAACCAACTTACCACCTGATGGAGTTAATGAACAATCCTTTTTGCTTTTTCTCTTTTGAGCCAAGGGCTTTCCACTCCATAATTTATGTTGAAGTTGCCCCAAGCTATTACTGCAAGAAAGTCCTTGACACAGAAAACAAGGCTCCCATTTCTTTGATAATATCAACTGTTTAGCTTTTCCCTATTTTTAAAAAATATGCATAATGCTTTAAATTAGATGACAATTTGTATTCTTATATTCAGAACTTCTCCTAACACAGGAAATGGCACAATGGCTTACTCTAAGAAAATGGAATGGTGGGGACCCAACTGGAGCTTCAGTGCCTACCCACTGGGGTAGAAGCAGCTTTCCACTCTGCTCCAGCCATTTGCCACCATAACGTGGAGTGAGCTGGGTGTCGTTGTCAAAAACAGCTGAAATTCCAGATTTTTGTGAAATCTCCATTTTTAAAAATACTAACTTGTCATTTAAAAATCTTTGCTGGATGAGTGCTACCTTTGTGAGGCCATTTAAAATTTTAATTCTTTTGTCTGACCCTACAGATTTTCAATGTCAAAGTATTTTTAGGTTTTTAACAAGGTTTTTCTATGCCAAGGCAACAGTTCAGGGACATATTCTATGTGAAGCTGTTTGTGTGTAAACACACATAAGTGTTGCAAGAAGTTTTGTGAGCTCTTAGGAATAAAATTCCAAATGCAATCTATTTTCAATATAGAAAAGCCTCTTACTCTAAGATATGTTAGGACAACTTTGACTTTATAATCATGTGAGATTTCTCTCATTTCTTTCTAGTAAAAATTAAGCAAAAATACTACCTGATATGTGTGATGGAGGAATTCCTAACAAACAGAATGACTCAGTTAATCAAATATCTAATACATAATAAAGCAATCAAACAAAAGTGCTTTTCAGAGGCAGAAATATAGAACTTATGCAGTTTAATTAAACCATTTAAAACTTACATGTAGCAGGAAGAAGGGTGTCAATGGGGAAAGAAGAAGGGACATCTGGAATACTTCCCACATTAAAGATACAAAAAAACCTTGAAGTGTGGCCCTGGCCAGTTTGGTTTAGTGGTTCGAGTGTCAGCCCTCAGACCAAAGGGTTTCGGGTTTGATTCCGGTCAAGGGCATGTACCTGGATGGCAGGTTAATCTTCGGCCCCGGTAGGGGTAGAGCAAAAGGCAACTAATTGATGTCTCTCTCTCACATCAATGCCCCACTCCCACTCTATCCAAAATCAATGGAAAAAATATATCTTCGGGTAAAGATTAATAACAATAAAACAAAAACAACAAAAACAACAAAAACTGAAGTGTGATGAAAAATTTGGAGCTGTCACTCCTCATATGACATTTTTTATTTTAATCCTCATCTGAGGGTATTTTTCCATTGACTTTTAGATAGAGTAGAAGGGAGGGAGGGAGAGAGAAACATGGATGTGAGGTAAACACATTGTTGGTTGTCTACCGCATGACTCTGGGGTTGGGGATCAAACCTACAACCCAGGTACAGGCCCTTGACTGGAAACTGAACCTGAGTCCCTATGGTCCTTGGGCCGATGCTCCAACCATGGAACCAAACTAGTCAGGGCTCATATGACATTTTGAAAAAAAACTGTCTTAATACTATGCTCATCTATAAAGTTTGAGTGTGATTATCACTTCACAGAGTATTATATATTGTTTATTGCTGAGAGTATAATTATAACTCAGTAAGTGTTAGTAATTTTGCAATTTTGAGAATTTAATATCTGATCTTCACCCAGACCATTCTGGTTCCACTCTTAGGACTTTTGTTTTTACAAAATTGAATGGTATTTAGTTTATCCAATGTTCATTCATAACAATATTATTCAAGGCAGCCAGGAAGCAACCCAAGTGTCCACTGAGAGGTGAATAAGCAAAATGTAGTATTATGAACAATGGTACTATTCAGCCTTAGAAAGGAAAAAAATTTTGACACATGCTACAACATGGATGAACCTTGAGGACATTACACTAAATGAAATAAGCCAGTCACAAAATGACAAATGCTGTATGATTCCACTTACATGAGGTACCTAAAGTAGTCAATTTCATAGTTAGAAAGCAAAATGGTGGTTGCCAGGTGCTGAAGGGAACAATGGAGTTGTTTAATGAGATTTCAAGTTTTGCAAAATGAAGAAAAGTTCTGGAGATTGATTGCACAACAATGTAAACCCATTTAACATTACTGAACTATAATACAGTTCAGATGGTCAATTTTATGTTACATGTATTTTACCAAAACTGAAAAAAAAAACAAAAAAAAAACACCAAAACAATCACCAAATTTCTAAGAACACTAGATTATACTGCAAAAAAAAAGTATAGCCTTCTTGGAAAACTATGACTAAAAAGCATACTTCAAGTGTACTAAAGGACAGCTCTCTATTCAAAATTTCCTACCTGTACATTTATACAACATGCCCGTCATAGTTCCAGCTGCTACTGTATTGAGGTCATCTTCTGCACCTCGTGTTTTCTCAATGATGACACCAAATGCACTATAAAGCAAAGCTACAGGAGAAATGGAACTCATCAGTAATAAAAAAGTGATTAAAAGCCAGTATGGAAATTATATTTAGATAAATATATCCTACAGACATCATTCTATAAGTATTCAAAGGCACATAAAGAGTGATTCCTTGAATACTGTAATAGCAAAAGCCCGGCAACAAATAAAATGCCCATCAGGAAGAGACTGATACAGAAAGGAACTTTCCATGTGATGGAATACTATATATACTCAAAACAGAATGGAGGATGAGCTACATTCACTATCATGCAACGTAGGCAAGTGATTACAACTCTGATTATGCAAAGATGATGTTTGGAAAGATTCAGAAGAAATATTAACAGAAGCTATTTTGTTTTAAAAATTTTTTAATTTTTTCTCCCTTTATTGATTTTAGAGAGAGAGGAAATGAGAGAGATAGAAACATAGATGAGAGAGAATGACTGGCCGCATCCTGCATGCCTTGCACTGGGGATCGAGCCCACAACCTGAGCATGTGCCCTGACCAGGAATCAAACTGGCAACCTCTTGGTGCATGGGTCGATGCTCAACCACTGAACCACACTGGCTGGACTAACAAAAGCTATTTATGGAAAGTACCAATGGGGACCTCCATGAAGAGTATCTTTAATTTTCACTTGTATTTTATTTACAGTAGCTGTACTTCAGATTTAGAAACAAAAACACATGTATTTCTTTTTTTTTATTTTTATCCTCACCTGAGGACAATTTTCCATTTTTTGTACAGATAGAGTGGGAGGGAGAGAGAGGAAGAGAGAGAGAGGGAAACATCGATGTGAAAGGGACACGTCGAGTGGTTGCCACCCGCACGACCAACCAGGGGCCGGGGACAAACTGCAACCGAGGTACATGCCCTTAGCGGGAACCAAACCCGGGTCTCTCCGGACCGCAGGCGGATGCTCCAACCGCTGAGCCAAACCGGCCAGGGCCACATGTATTTCTATTGTAAGAAAAATATAACTTAAAAAAAGGTGAAGTTTGGTTCCTGTACTTCACCAAGATCAACCTTTGTTGTGATTTTTAAAAAATATATGATTTTATTGAGTTTTTTAGAGAGGAAAGAAGAGATAGAGACATTAATCTGAGAAACATCAATCGGCTGCCCAATGGGGATTGAGCCCGCAACCTGGGCATGTGCCTTGACAGGAATTGAACTAGGATTTCTCAGTTCGTGGGACAACCCTCAATCCACTGAGCCACACTAGCCGGGCATGTTGTGATGTTTTTAGAAGTTTACAAAGGCTCTTTTTTCTGTTTCACTTATTTAACTGAAACTGAACTTGAGCAGAACATGTGATTAATCATGTATCACAAAAGGAGCACACAGGGTGACTGGCCATCCCAGTGTGCCCAGGACTGAGAATTTCCTGGTACATGGGACCTTCGGTGCTAAAACTAAGAAAGTTCTGGGTAGAACAGGATGGCTGATTACTCTAGGTACACAAGCAAATCAAACAGAGCAAAGGCGGGTGATGATGTATGGGGGTGGGGCAAGGGGACATGAGCAACATGGAAGCAGCCATCTACTAGGGGCCCAAATGACAGTCTGACTTTATAGTGTGAAAATGTACTAATTCCAAACTTCATGACAAGGCTAGGATCTCATTGTGTCAAAAGCCTTTTCTATCTTTCAATGAGATGCCTAAATTTTTCCTTATTTAATCTGCCATATTTAAAAGATTTTCAGGCTTTCAACTAAGTTCTAAAGAAAACCTTGATGTTAGGACATCAGTGCCACAAGCAGGTTTATTTTAAGTCGTGAGTAAAGAGTCAGTCATTCATAAACAATATAGTAGGAAAGCAGTGGGCCCTAAGTACTACCAAATTACCCCTTGCTTAGAGGTATCTTCAAAGGCCCTAATGATGAACCAGCCTTAGGGAAACAGAGCAAGAGGGCTGGATTAATCCATCACATCTAACTACAGGACACTGAGCCTTTCCTACCATACAAAGCCATTTGCCTTGAACCTAAATTATTTGGATTTCATTTAGTTAAAACATGATTTTATTTGGTGTCACGCTTGGACAGGAGCGAATTCAAAGTTCTAAAAGATTCAAAACATTCAGAAATGGTATATAAGATGGTAGTAGCACTTTGGGATTATTTTATGTAGTTCTTGGTCTCTTCCTAGAATTTAAATTTTTCATGGTATGTGTACATTCTTTCCTTGCATTAACAATTTATTATAAAGTAAAATCTCTACTTACCCAGAGAACCTAGAGTATTAGCCCAAAGTGCCCCTTGCCTGGTCACCATGTTCAAAATCCTATAAGGGCAGAAAGACACAAATTCTGTATTTAGAATCATTAATTCTTCAGTAACGTGAAAAACCATTAATTGCAGCTATTTAAAAAGTATAAACCCGATTCCCAGTTTTTTTCATTGAAATAAATTAAGAATGACTTACTTTACAGAAATATAAACGAAGGTAGGTTAAAAACTCCAACCTTTCTGAGCAACAAAGAAATTTCTTATTAAATATATAACTTATTAAATATATATCAAACACATAAAGGCTTTGAATGACAGCCTGAAATGTATTTTATAAGACATTTACAGAAACTGATCTGCATTTAAAAAAAAGGCCATTTTAATGAACAAACTAGTTTACTGTTAAGTTTTGTTTGGGGGGTGGGGTGAGGGGTACATACTGAAAATATTAACTAGAATCAAAGCATGGAGTATTACAGAATATACAGAATTAATAAATACTCGAAGAGAAGGAAAGAGCAAACCAGAATACACGAGGAAGGACACTCTATGTCTGCTCCCACACTAGAACTAAGCAGCCAAAGTGAACGCTTAGCATACTCTCAAGGAAGCATAGTTCTGCCTTGCACCAGTGCCTGATGCCATCAGAACAATGACAGAGGCAACTGGAGGAAGAAGACAGGACATTCCTCTCCCAGCAGTGTAACACCATCACAAGAACATTCTGTCTGGACAGCTGACTACTGCTGGAGGTTAGAGAATCACAGTAACAAACAGAAAAAGAACTGATTTAAATTAATGCTCAATAACAAAAATTTCTATTACTCACAAGAGGTTGTTTATGGCGAAGTATACTGTTTCTAATCAATTATTTACTAATATATTTAAAACTTAACACATTGCTTTTACATTCATCACAATTTTTTTTAAAATTCTGCGAAAAAGAAGTCACTCTTAAAATACACGCTTTTTATTGATCTTTAGAGAGGAAAGGCAGGGGTAGAGACAGAAACACCGATGTGAGAGAAAAACATCAATCGGTTGCCTCCTGTATCCACTCTGACCAGGGACTGAACCATAGCCTGGACATGTGCCCTAACTGGGAATTGAACCAGTGACCTTTCAGTGCATGGGATGCACCAACTGAGCCACCTGAGCCACACCAGCGAGGGCTTTCACAGGCTTTTAGAATTATTAATTTTCATAGTACTGTACTTCTGATCGTACTGCAAACTGGTAAAATTCTTTGGGATGTAATTGAGCAACATACCTTCATTTACCTCACAACCATTCTTAAAGGCAAAAAGTATAGAAAGCTTACCTATGATCACAAAATAGTAAGTAATAAAACTAGGCTTTGAAGCTACATAGATCTGTCTAGCTCGAAACCCTATCTTCTTTCCATTTTAATATGCTGTCTCTCAGGTAGAGCGGCACGATTATATGAAAAATGGTATATAAGATTTTTAAAAAATGCAAACCAATTTGACTCTCCAAAAAATCAACTATTACTGTTCTAAAAAACAAAGGTTATCTTTTTCAGGAGATCTTCCACTTTCAAATTGATACTTAATAATATAACATTGGGGACTTGTTTCATAATAATATGGAAGGGAAGGAGATGGGACACAAATGGTCTTGGTTGATGGTTGTTGAGCATAAGTCATGGTTAACAGGTGTTCACTGTACTATTTTGTCTACTTTTGCATACATTCTCTATAATACAAAAAGTAAAAGAAAATTATTAGAATAAGAGACAAATATTAAGAATATAAATAGAATAGTCAATAATCTGGGCTAATAAAGCAAGGGCAACGATACACACAGGAACAGGAATATGCCTCAGGATTCCCAAGGTCTAATTCTAGCAGACACCTGCTGCCATCTGCTGGTTAAGCAACAAAATAATGAAGAATGAGTTTCAAGTGTCCTAAAACATAACTGAGAGCCATTTAATATATACTGTGATTACAATGATATAAAGTATAAAAACATGCAAAACTAAACAATATAGCAAGGGAATATCAACAGGGACTGGTCATGTTTATTTCTTTAGGTGGGTGAAGATATATACTTTCTGACCTTTTTTGATTGTACTTTCCCTTCTCTGCAAATCAATTTTCCTAGAAGACTACTGTCCTTTTGGAACTCTCTCTTAAGTTCTAGGAATTTCATTTAAATTTGCTGCAGCTTTCCATTTCAGAAATAGAGAGTAAAGTTAAAATCCAAGTCAAGTAATAGCAGATCTAGCAACCACTCTATGTGCTTCTTATTTCTTCACTACCACGTCCTACAGGTCTGTATGCCCCTGAACAATCCCAATAATGTACTAATAATTGTATAATTTGAAAAGCAGGTTATATAGGCCTGCAGAATAAAACAAGTGCAGCTGAGAAGTTATGTTGGGGTAGGACCAGCTGACTGAGGGACACTGGCTCAAAAATCATTCCTTTTAAAAGCTTAAGAATCAGTAACCTGATTCCTTAGTTCCTTTTATTTTGAGCAAGAAAAAAAAATTTACCAAAAAATATATCAATACTTGCAATATCTGTAATCTCAAGGTAGTGCTCATCAAGCCAACACAGTAGAAGTTAATATTCACACATCACCACATCATGAGACTTACTGTACGTTTCTTGGTTTGGACCAGGCCATGTTCTGGGTTTCTTTCAATCCTAGCCGTAGACCGTTCATTGCCCCAAATGCAGCCCCTAGTAACAATTCATCCAAATAATACATCTTTATATTTAAAAATGGCACTTCTGATTCTTTTTTATTTTTTTATATAATAGGAAAAGATGAAAATGTAAGTAATAATTTTAAAACAACGTAAAAGCAATATTCTAATTGCTTTTGATTTTAAGCATCTTTGACTACTTGGATTGAGGACACTTAAAAAAACTGTTACACCCACCTGTCATACAACATCCTCCAATGGTAAAAAAGGCCAGTTCAAATCTGCCCCGGGTTTTATTAGCTCCGGTTGGTAAAATAAACTCATCTGTATCCTAAAGGGGTAATAATAAAAACCAAGCTGAGCTCCCCTCAGAACAGAGTAATTGCAAGTTTTTTAATTTGTTAAAATAGTTTTTCACAGAAAGTAAAACCCTACATCAACTAAAACTTAGCTATACTTAGTCAAACAAAAACTTTCTGCAACAACAGCAACACCTAAACCAAAGTGAAATGACATATACAACATATACAGTTATGCTCATTAATTCTTAGGAGGGATTAGTTCTGATGAGGGATTCTTATTCAGAACTATGCTTCTCCATGTTTTACAAAGTGCATGTAATTTGCCTTATGTAATAATAAATTTGAAGCAACACTGCAACAGTTTAGAAAGAACAGCCCTAAAGAAAGGCAATAACACAGTAACAATCTAGAAGGAGAAAATAACTTTCATTCCATAGCTACTATTTAACAAGCACCATTTAACAATTTATAAGACTAAATGATTATTAAAAAAAAAAAAAAGGAACTATAAAAGCACAACAGTTTGGATCAATTATGTAAAGGCAAAATTGCCTTCTTAACAATTATTACTTTGCTAGTCTTAGAAAGCTATAAATCATCTTTCCAATAAATGCATAAACAAAATTTGGTATGAACCCTTTACAGGCTATTATCCAAGAAACCCAGGTTAAGAAATGCTACTGTTAAGAGCACAATATGTTAAATTGCGCAATACAATACACTCTTATTAAGAACATGTTCAATACATTTTTGCCAAGCTTTCCACAAAAATGGTTAGAAAAAGCCCCTGTAGTACACACACACTCGGTCCCTTTGTGAAATACTGACCTTTGTTTAGTAAATGCATTCCTGATTAGGAAAACCACAGCCCTGCCTGCACTGGATTTTTTATTTCTGGCTTCTGCACACATTCTCAGCAAAAACTGCATAAATAAGCAAGCAAATCTACTCTTATCACATAGAAATGGTTTGTTGGGTAATAAAGGAAAGTCTGAATAAATGCCATGCCATAATATAGTTATATAGTTTTGTAAAGTTTGGGTGCTTCCTGACTTTTAAATTAATGAATAAATTTTATTTTTTTTAAATATATTTTTATTGGGGGATGGGGAGGAGGGTGTCAATGAGGAAAAAAGGAGAAACATCTGTAACAAAAATAAATAAAAATAAAATAAAATAAAAAATATTTTTATTGATATTTTTAGAGAGAAAGGGATAGAAACACTGATATGAGAAACATAAACTGGGGATTGAGCCCACAACCTGGGCATGTGCCCTGACTGGGAATCAATCGAACCAGGACTTCTCAGTCCATGGGACAATCAATGCTCAATCCACTGAGCCACACTGGCCAGGCTAATGACTTAACTTTAAATTGTGATTCTGGTTTGAAGTTTTTTGAAATTCGTTATTTAATCTGATGAGGTAAATAATTATCTTTCAATGCAGAAATGGGTCACTAATTACAAAGAGTAAATTGAAAAAAAAAAAGGTCGTTATAAACATTAGTAAGCACAAGTATAAGTCATCAACAACTTACTCTGTTAGGGTCAACAATATGAGGGTTGCAAGCAAATATACAGCAATTCACATACAGTCACTTGAAAATAATATTAAACCTTCCAAGAAACTGGAATATCTTCCAATTTATTTGTCTTAAGCTTTTTCAAAATGTTTTGTAGTTATCAAAGTTTTGCATTTTTATTGAATTTAGTCCTAAATATTTTATTCTTTTTGATGTTACTGTAAATGGAATTTTTACATTTTCATGGTGTCCATTGCTATTATATAAAAAAATTATAGCCCTGGCCGGTTTGGCTCAGCGGTTAGAGCGTCCGCCTGCGGTCAAGAGAGACCCGGGTTCGGTTCCCGCTAAGGGCATGTACCTCGGTTGCAGTTTGTCCCCGGCCCTGGTTGGTCGTGCGGGTGGCAGCCACTTGATGTGTCCCTTTCACATCGATGTTTCCATCTCTCTCTCTTCCTCCTCTCTCTCCTTCCCACTCTGTACAAAAAATGGAAAAATGTCCTCGGATGAGGATTAAAAAAAAAAAATTATATACATGGACCTTGTATCCTTCAATTTTGCTGAAACTGTATATTAAAATTTTTTTGTGTGGTTTCTTTAGGATTTTGTATACACAAGATCATGATACTTGAAATTAGATAGTTTTACTTCTTCCTTTATCAGTCTTGATACCTTTCATTCTCCTGCCTAACTGCCCTGGTTAGACAATGCTAAATAAAAGTGAAGAGAGTGGCCCTAGCAGGTTTGGCTCTGGGGTTAAAGCATTGGCCTGTGGACCAAACAGTTGCAGGTTCAATTCCGATAAAGGGCACGTACCTCGGTTGCAGTTCGGTCCTGGCCCTAGTAGTATGGAAGGCAACTAATCGATGTGTCTGTCTCACATAGATGTTTCTCTCTCTCTCTCTCCCTCCCACTCTATCTGAAAATAAATGGAAATATATCCTTGGGTGAAGATTTAAAAAGAAAAAAGTGAAGCAAGTGGACACCCTTGTCTTGTTCCTTATTAGTGGGAAAGTATTGAGACTTGCACCATTTAAGTATGATGTTAACTTTGAATTTTTTTCATGAGTTCTCTTAGGATTTTTTTTAAAAACTTCACTTTTATTGTTGACTCTATTACAGACGTCCCCATCCCTCCCCACCAACCTCCTTTGCCCACTTCTACCCAATCCCCATAGCTTTTGAAATTTTGCTAAAATATATACATATATATTTTTTATCCTCACCCGAGGACATTTTTCCATTTTGTTCAGATAGAGTGGGAGGGGGAGAGAGAGAGAGAAACATCGACGTTAAAGGGACACAGCACGTGGTCGCCATCCGCATGACCCAACCAGGGCCGGGGACAAACTGCAACCGAGGTATGTGCGCTTAGTGGGACCAGACCCGGGTCTCCCCAGACCGCAGGCTGCCGCTCTTACTGCTGAGCCAAACTGGCCAGGGCAATATATACATATTTTTAATGGGTAGTTTTTATTTATTTAAAACTTGTAAAAAGTAATTTGGAAAAACAACAACAACAACAAAACTGTACAGGGGCTATAAATAAAGTGATTGTCCTCCATCTCTTTTGCTACCCATAATCCTCAAAGACTATTGCTGTTTGATAACTATATTTTTCAAGACATTTCCCTGCTCAAACATATTTTTATATGAACAATAATTTCTGTCACAGTTGGAATCATATTGAGCACACTGTTGTTTTTTTCCTCCAAAAAATGTATTGTTTGTCTTAAATTTTTTTTTTATTTTTTAGAAAGGAAGAAAGATATAGAAAAATCGATGTAAGAGAAACATCAATCGGCTACCTCCTGTGCTACAATATTTTTTTTATCAGATTAAAGAAGTTCCTTTCTGTTCCTAGTTGAGTCTCTCCATTTGTTTTTGTTTTTTTAATCACAAAGGAATGTTGAATTTTGTCAAATGCTTTTTCTGCATCTATTAAGCTAATCATGTAGTTTCTTTCTTTTACTTATATGGCATAGTATAATGATTTTCAAATGTTAAATCAACTTTGCATTCCTGAGATATCCAACAAAACTCTTTGAAGTTTCTTGATCAGTTCAGTCCCAATCTAATAAAACAAAAACCAACCAAAACCAAAACAGATTGGCCAGAGTGGCTTAGTTGGTTGAGCATTGACCTGTGCACCAAAAGCTTGCCGGTTTGATTCCTGGCCAGGGCACATACCAAGGTTGCAGGTTTTTTCTTTCTTAATCCTCGCCCAGGGACATTTTTGCATTTATCTTCAGATAAAGCGGGAGGGAGAGAGGGGAGAAGAGAGAGAGAGAGAAACATTGATGTGAGAGAGGCACATTGAGTGGTTGCCACCCACATGACCCCAACTGGGGTGGGGATAAACTGCAACCAAGGTACGTGCCCTTAGCGAGAACTGAACCTGGGCCTCTCTGGTCCGCAGGCCAATGCTCTAACTGCTGAGGCAAACTGGCCGGGGCATAGGTTGTGGGTGTGATCCCTAGTTGGGGAGCGTGTGAAAGACAACCAGCCCTGGCCAGTTTGGCTCAGCAGTTAGAGCATTGGCCCGCGAACCATAGAAAGACAACCAATCACCGTTTCTCTCTCACACTGATGTTTTTTTCCTCTCCCTCACTGCTTCCCTTCCAAATCTATCTAAAAGTCAACGGAAAAATATCCTCAGGTGAGGATTAACAAAAACAAACAAACAAGCCTAAGGTAAGGAGAGAATCTTGAAAGCAGTAACAGAAGGAACTCATCACATAGTAAAATTACCAGCAGATTTCTGAAGAAACTTGAAAAGCCACAAGGCCGTAGGCCAATATATTTAAAGTGCTAAGAGAAAAAAATGTCAACCAAGAATCCTGTATCTACTAGAATGGTCCTTCAAAAGTGAGGGAGACATTAAGACATTACTAGTTAAACAAAAGCTGAGGAAGTTCATGACCACTAGACCTGTCCTGAAAGACATGACCAAGGGAGTACGCTGTGGCTAGGTTGGTTAGGTGTATTTCCATGCACCGCAAGGCTGCAAGTTTGATTCATGCCCGGGTCTTGGGCTCGATCTCTGGTCAAGGGTGTGCAGGAGGTAGTCAATTGCTGTTTCACTCTCACATTGGTGTTTCTCTCTCTCTCCCTCTTCTTCTCTCTCTGAAAATGAATAAAAAAATTTTTAAGAAAAAAAATGAGAGCATTGCAAAGTGAAAGGGACACTAGACAGTACTCTAAGCTTTATGAAGAGAGACGATCTCAGAAAAGGAAAATGCACAGGCAATTACAAACGTTAGTATTATTATAACTTTGGTTTGGCACTCCACATTTTGTTTTCTACACAATTTTAGAGATTAAACCATTTAAAAGAATTATTATGCCCTGGCCGGTTTTGCTCAGTGGTTAGTGTCAGCCTGCAGAACAGAGACTCCCGGGTTTGGTTCCTTTAAGGGCACGTACCTCAGCTGCAGTTTGTCCCTGGCCCCGGTTGGGGTTATGTGGGTGGCAACCACTCGATGTGTTTCTCACATCGATGTCTCTCTCTCTCTCTCTCTTCCTCCCTTTGTCCCTCTCACTCTATCTGAAGATAAATGCAAAAATGTCCTTCGGTGAGGATTAAAAAAAAAAAAAAAGAATTATTAGACATGTTTTTGGGGACACAATGTATGAAGATACAATTTTGTGACATTAACACTTAATAGGTGGTAGAGGCAGAGCTATAAAGGAGCAGCATTTTTACATGTTATTGAAGCTGGTATAAATTCAAATTTATACCAGTGTTATAACTTTAGGATGCTAAATGTAATCCCCAAGGTAACCACAAAAAATATTCCTATAGATTATATACAAAAATAAATGAGAACAAAACAAAACAAAGATTTCACTACTGAAAACAAGAAAACACAAAAGAAGACAGCAATATAGAAAGGCAGGAAAAAAGCTAGAAGGCATATAGAAAATTACAAAAATCTCTCCTTACCAGCAATCACTTTTAAAGTAAATGGATTAGCTCTCTAACCAAAAGACAGAGATTGGCACACTGAATTAAAAAAACATGATCCAACTACAATGCTGTCTATAAGAGATTCCCTTTTAGATACAAAGACACAAATTGATTAAAGTCAAAGGATGGAACAAGATATTCCAGACAAATAATAACCAAAAGAGAGCAGGGTGGCTATTCTAATATCAGAAAACGTAGACTTTAAATAAAAAAAGACTACAAGAGACAAGGTAGTGCATTATATTAATAAAAGGTTTGATACAGCAAGAAGATAGTAATGAATCATCAAAATATATGAAAAAGTAACAGAATTAAAAAGATATAAAAAGTTCTACAATAATAATAGTTGGAGCCTTCAACAGTTCACTCTCGATTAATAGATAGCAACCATTATAACCAGATATAGAACTTAACACAATAAACCTACTAGATCTCAGAGACATACATTCTACCCAATACATTCTTCTCAAGTGCATGTGAGGCATTTTCTAGGATAGACCTTATCTTAGGCCACAAATTGAGCACCGACAGACATAAAATATACCATAAAAAGTATCTTCTCGGACCACAACAGAATGTAAGAAATAACAGAAAATGGGAAAATTAACAAAATTGTGAAAATTAAACACCTCCTTAATCAAGAGATCAAAGAAGAAACCAAAAGGGAAATCAGGAAATACTTTAGAGCTAAGTAAAAAAGGAAACACAATATATCAAAACCTATGAGACTCAGCGAAATGGGCGCTAATGGGGAAATTTATAGCTATAAATGCTTTTTATTAAAAAACAAGAAAAATCTCCGATCAACAATCTAATTTTACAAACTAAAGAATTAGAAAAAGAACCCAAAGCTAGCAAAATGAAAGACATATTGAAGATTAGAGCAGAGATAAATGAAATAGAGAATAAGAAAACAGAGAAAAAGAAATGAAACCCAAAGTTGCTTCTTTTAAACACCTTTAGCTAGATGGACTAAGAAAAAGAAAGAGAAGACGCAAATTACTAAAATCAGAAATGAAGGTGAGGACATCATTATAGATTCTACAGAAATAAAATGGATTACAAGTGCTATGAACACATGAATGCCAAGAACTGGGAAGAGCTTGATGAATGTACAAATTCCTAGGTACACAAAACTCATCAAGAAATAGAAAATCCTAACAGACCTATAACTAGTAAGGTGACTGAATCAGTAACAAAATAATCTTACAATAAAGTAAAGCGAAGCCCTGGATCTGATAGCTTCACTGGTGAAATCTACCAAACATTTAAAGAAGAAAAACAAGCCCTAGCCAGTTTGGCTCAGCGGTAGAGTATCGGCCTACAGTCCAATGAGACGCAGGTTCGATTCCGGCCAAGGGCACGCGCTTCGGTTGCGGTTGCGGTTCGTCCCTGGTCAGGGTCATGTAGGAGGCCACCAATCCATGTGTCTCTCTTACATCGATGTTTCTCCTTTTTTCTCTCTCTCCCTCCCACTCTATCTGAAGATAAATGGAAAAATATCCTTGGGTGAGGATTAAACAAACAAACAAAGAAAAAAACCAACCCCCAAAACCCTTTAAAGAGATTTAATTAACTAGTGTCAGGGAGAGTTGCAGCCAAATCCCCAGGGTTTGTGAGAAAAATGGGGTGGACACCAGAGAACTGGTGTCTCCAAAGTATATATTGCAGACCAGGTGCATAAATACCTGGCATTTTAAACTTTTTTAATGTCAAGCACCTAATTTATGAAATCAAAAAAGGACTGGTCTTAATCTTACCTGCACAAGATACCGTGGATCCACATTTAAATAAGGAGACAGAGGATTCATACCCGTCACTAAAGAGAAAACAAAGCATCATATTGCAACAAAAAGTTTAAAGTTATGAAATTTAGCATTAATTCTGCTTGTTTCATGTCTTGCAGTTTTGATTTACAGACTCACTGAATGTGAACATTTCTCCCTTTTTCAATGCTTATCCTTCTTGTCCGGCAGTTCTGGGCTGCCTTCTGCTGTCTTCAATACCAAACCAGGTCTTGCAGTGGTGACGCTGGTTCCCACACAAAGGTAAAGGCAGTAACGTGTGTTGAATAATCAAAGTATAAGAAAGCATAGCCAAGGTCAATTATAAAGCTAATTTCTTTAGACTTTGCTACAAGAATGCTTGCCAAGTGTACAAATTGCAAAATAAGACTGACAAGAGACCAATCAATTCTATGGGAAAAACAGTGTTTGGGTTATGTGTTGTGCATAATATTTTGTGGCAGGTCCTTCAGATTTTAGTATTAACAGCTGCTGACAGAATTGATTTACTGTGGCAGAGTAGAGAATTCTTGGGCCATCCCAACAATGCGATGGGGATCAGGCAAAAGAAAATGGAAACTCGAGAGGGCTAGACTTGAATCTCACTAACTGAAGTTAGAAAAACCTATCAAGGAAAATTGACTTTCTCACATTTTAAATTTAATCTTTGGAACCTTATGTATCTCAATTGTTCACAAATCTATGCATTATCCACGATTCTAGTCTTTTCATTAATGGAAAGTCCGATTAGTTCCACATTCAATAGCCATCTTGTGTTGTTACTTATCACCATCTTTACTGCTACCACCCTAGTGCAACCATTAAATTTCACCTAGACTACAGTAACAATCTCCTACCTAACTGGACTACTTATTTGCTCTAGTCCCTTCAACTCACTTTCTACAAAGCAACTAAAATTATTTTTTAAGAAAAGGAAATCAGCCTTAATGGCTGTCATTTACACTTATTATCAAATCCAAACTCCTCACCATGGCTTACAAAACACATTAGCTGCCCTTCCTTGCCCCTCTCATCTCATTATCTCCTACAACTCCTACTCTCTTGCAACTTTGTACACACACCTAACGATTGTTCCTGCAATATGCCAAGTTTTTTTTTTTTCTCAGGACATTTGTATCCCACATCTCCACTGGTATATTTGCCTCCTCCCAGGCATCTGTATTGTATTCAGGTCACAGCCCAAATGTCAACACCTGAGTTGCTTTCCCTGCCCCATTCTAAAGTGGCTTCCTGCTCTCATGATCCCGCGTTACTGCCTTCACACACACTTATCACTTATGGAAATGTGTTTGCCCCTTGGCTTGCTTCAACAGGATGTAAACTCCATGAAAGCAGCAGCCATTTAAAAAAATTAAACTGCTGAGTCCTGCGCCCATAAAAGTCACTGGCTCCTTGTAGGTGCTCCGTGAATGGGGTTCCCCCTTCAATCTCTCACTTGGCCTTCAAATCTTAATCAAATTAATGTAACGATGTTTTGCCACATTAAGGCAGTGCCCTCTGTGCTCCAAAACTCGGAGCTCCTAAGACTTACTATATATAAACTGTGTTCTACATTCAGTTTGGACACAGGTGACACTAGAAACTTGAAAGGGCTTTTTATTTTGCTCTTGAGCATAAAGGACCTAGAGAAATAACACAAGAATTCTCAAAAAATTAATGTTTTACAAAGTACTTATTCTCCACCAACTTGCTACTATCTCTAAGCTCAAGCCCCGTCCCTGCAGTCGAACCCCGCAGCTTCCGAGGCGCGGACGGCAGCCCGGGGCGCAGAGGCGCGGTGTCCCTAGCACCCTCCACGGAGCTCTCCTCCGGCTGCCACCCGCGCGTACTCGTGGGGTCTGCCCTGGCGGCTCCTTTGGGGAAGTGGAAGATAAGGCACAACGTGCGCCAGCATGTTTTCTGCGGGACGCTGCCTGGAATGCACTTCTGTGCAGGGGGCTCCTCGACGCAGGGCCGAGCACAGCCCATCGCACAGGACACGTGGGCGGCGCAAGCTAAGGCCCAAGGCTCGGACACCGAGGAGGAAACAGGGAACATCTCCTGGGTCCAGGGCAACCACACAGCTTCTCGGGGACCCATGTCTCCAAAGGCTCGTTCACTCCGGGCACCACTGACCCTGCAGACCGTGCACACCAACGAAAAGGACAACAGGGCGCGCCGCACGCCAGGAATCAGTCCGAAACGATGGCAAGCTGCGCGGCGTACTTACGCGGGACGCCGGCCAAGTCCGCGTGCGAGTAACCCGCTCCGCCGGCTCCGAAAAAGCCGGCCAAGCCCCCTGTGGTTTTGTTGCCGCTTCCCCCGCCGCCCTCCATGGTCTTGCAGCGAACTGCCCGTCTCTTC